>NC_143506.1:24655000-25280000 GCF_051622355.1 Phaseolus vulgaris | reverse complement strand
ACAGTCAGGTTTCTTCTAAATGATGACAATCTCATGGTCGTTGGGAGGGACCACAATACTTTGAAACACATTGCCATATGTGCCCTCCTCCCTCGTTCTTTATTATACTTTGAGAACATGACTATTAGAAACTGATCACAGTCAAAAGCTACTATTCTTCTAAGAAACTTCCTTTCAGAACGTGATTCTCGAAGCTTGACTCTTCCAAATTTAAGCTTTGATGAACACTCTAACGTCGCTCAATTTACTTTAAAACAACGTGAAGTACAATCCCAAGTCCTTCAAAGAATATTTGAGATGTGGAAAATGAACACTTTTGACCATTTACTTTTACTCCCATACAAGACGGCAACGACTTGCTCCTTACAAATTCCACATAAAAAAGACAACTTCTTTCCCCTACACTTATATTCGATATTATGTCTTCTCTGTCCCTTCACTCCTCTCTCTAATCATGAACTCAACCCACCAAACACACTCTCTTCACGAGAGTGAAGGAGACAGAGAATTCAGTTTCTGGGGTTCATCAAACATCACACCTTCTAATGATTGTGATCAATCACAATCACAAGCCAATGAAGCAAGGTTCAATAAGGAGGCACACTTTGGAGAAACACACCAAAGGAAAAACTTCAAGTTTGAGTACTCACCTTTTTGTTCAACGGCTTCCGACCCTTCAAGGAGAAAAGCTGTTGCACAAGGACAAAGGGAGCTTATGGAGATGGTACAAGACATGCCTGAGTCTAGCTATGAACTCTCTTTCCAAGACATGGTGGTTCATGAGAAGCATGTGCTGGAACCAGAACAACCACATCAAAATGAAACTTCCTTTAACAACACACACATGCAAAGTAGTGGCAATAAAGCTCAACTCAAAGAGCTAAACAAGAAGAATAAAACCAAAGGTAACAGTAGACCTGGTCAGATATTGCGGGTTGAAAGCATGGACAGTGAAACCTTCCTCCTGAAGTTGTTCTTTCCAATTTCTCTTGATTGGATGAAGAAGGATAAAATGAAGAATGGGTCCAAGGTTTCTTCTAGACCCTCATTGAAGGAATCTATAAAACAAGTGGGAAAAGATTGGAGAATTAAAAGATTTTCCTTTTCAGGAAACAACACAGAAGATGGCATGACTGACACAAACAGGTGGATACTGAAATTCTCCATATGCTTTGGAAGAACTTCTAATTCTGAGAGAGAGAGAAAAAACTGTGAAGAAAAAATTAAATGAATTTCTTCATAAGCTAAGTGTATAAACTAATTTATGAAATCCCTCTTATACAAGTTTTCTGAGTACCAGTCCTTTTTATGAAATCTCTCTTATTGAGTACTAGTTCTTCTTATTAGACTCAACTCGCTCCATTCAATAAAATTTTCCTTACAACATCTGTATTAGATGGCAAGTAGTGATCAAATAACTAGAAATTAACATAGTTTAAGTGAAACAAATTGGCTGTAGTGTATGTTATCCACTAATGCTTTTTTTTGTTTCATCAGGTATGTTGATCACAGTTTCTCATTCTCAAATGGTTGCTGGTCATTCCTTCCTTGTGCAAAAAACAAAACAGAGAATAAGGGAGGGTAAATTACTTGTGAGGGAATACAAAACATGAGGGGCCATGGAAATTCACAACTAAAAAGTGTAAAACAAAGTATTCAAGGGCATGAAGAATCCCAAAGGAAGACACAATAGAATTTTTAATTCTTAGGTTTTGATAGGAATTATGGGATTATTAAAATTTCTCTTCTGGTGTTATGGGAAAGATGTTGTGAAGGGCACGTAGTATGAGCCACAGGAACCTTTAGATTCTTTCACTCTATCGGTTAAATATTTGTTAGTTAACACACCAGAACCAGAATCGCATTACAATGAGTGAAGGAAACGTTGTGGGATAAATATATGGACATCTACCTTACACACTCATTGTTCTCTAGTTATTATTGAGAAATGTAAGGACCACCAGCAACTTCTCTCTGTTCATCATGTCAAGAGTTTTGCAGTCCGTTTATGGAAAGTTCAACTTCATACGAGTCGATTTGTTTCGAAACTTTTGTCCTGTTTTAGACTTATACGAGTTTTTTTAACTTTCTACTCATTTCTTACTTTAATCCTTAACAAGAAATTTGACGTGTTTACCAACTTGTTCTTTATTGACACTTTTAATTTATGAGTAAAAAATTACACATGAATGGTTTGTTCATATTTGTGACACCGTGGTGTAACATTTTAAATTATTAGCTGAAGTTAAATTGTTTAAGGTGGCATGTTTGATTTTTAACCATGTAGAAAAAAAAAACAGAAGGAAAGGGAAGGGGAGAGTCGGTGACCCCATCTCTGTGTGTGGTGGTGTTGCCGTCAATGGGTTTTGTTTGATACTGGCATTCATGAATGGGATGGGTTGTAGGAGGAACATATTTGGCTCCTGTTCTCACATTTGTTAACAGATTTATGCTACAACTTTAATGCCTTTATTTTTATGTGTATGTTGAGATACTTAAATACAACTACATTCTCCCACACCATATGTTAAATACAACTTATTTCAAAATTTTATTTATATTAAATTTTATTAAAAAATATATAATATTTTATTATAAAAGGGATTGTGAAGTGGAAGTAAGAAAAAAAAAATTAGTGATAAAGATATTTTTTTTAGCCAATTGACTTGCTCGCGGTTGACCTGGTGACAAGCTTTAGCTCCGGTCTCTTCTGGAATCTGTTTTACGCCTTGTTACACTGGAACATGGTTTCGTTGAAACAGAAGGGGTCATACCGGTTGATCACATTCCGATGATCAAGTCAATAAGAGCTTACTAGAATTTAAGAAGTATTCAGTTTTAGATTCAGAAACAATGTACATTTACCTGTGGTCTCAAACCCCTTTTATAGCTTATCTCTTGTAATAGCTTTTTCTCATGAGAATCTAATCTCAACTGAAAGCATGCGTAACCAGGAAACATTTTGTTCATGGGCACCTTCTCTCGAGGTGCTACAACAGAAAGGAATTTTATCTCTAATGAGAGCATAAAAAAATAACATAACAACCACCTACTAGCAGGGCCTCATCTTAGGGGCCAACAACAGGGAAATATTATCCTTACGTGGGCACCCTACTCATGGTGCAACATTATCTTTCACTATGCATGCAACTTAACTCATGTGTGTCCTAAAACACACACACTTAGGTTAAAATATGTTTACGTGACTTAACCATTATGTGTACTAACATGTCTCTTGGGACATGCACTAGCTTGAATGTAGAGAAAGTTGCTTTCAGAAACACATCATACCCGAGGTACGAGGACAACTGTGGATCCTTAGCCTGATACTCACCTGTGACTTGTCCAATAACTAACAATGAGTCACTCTTCACCAACAAACTCCACGCACCCAACTCCTTGGCCAACAACATCTTAGTTATCAAGGTTTCTTATTCAGCTTGGTTGTCGGTGGCTTTGAAGGCAAATCTCAAGGCCTGCTCGATTAACAACCCACTCGGCCCTTCTAGAATGACCCTAGCACCACTCCCTTGTTGGTTAGAAGATTCATCCATTAAAAGGACCCACTAGAAGTCATTAGCATCTGGTTGGGGGCCCTCAAATGACAGTTCTACCATAAAATCGGCACACACCTGACCCTTGATAAGCCCTTAGGGTTCATACTGCAAAATCAAACTTGGAAAACTCAACTGCCCAACGAACCATCCGACCTGCTATGTCGGGCTTCTGAAGGACCTTGTGGATGGGCAGATCAGTCATCACTATTACAGTAAAACTCTAGAAATAGTGGCGGAGCCGCTGAACTGTGAATACTACCGCCAAGGCGGCCTTCTCAATAGCCTGATACCGTGTTTTTGGCCCTTGCAACACTTTGCTCACAAAGTAAACAGGCTTTTGGACCATGTCTTGCTCTTGCATAATGACCGAGCTAATTGTCCGATCTGTGACTGCAAAGTAAAGACGAAGGGGAGTACCTGACAGTGGCTTACAGAGGACATTTGGGTTGGCCAAGTACTCCTTCAACATGATGAAGGCCTCTTCACACTCGCGATTCCATACAAAACGGTTATTCTTCTTCAAGCATTGAAAATAAGGGTACCCCTTATCTCCACTAGCTGACAAAAATCGAGACAAGGCAGCCATACGTCTAGTCAACTATTGGACCTCCTTCACGCTGATAGGGCTCCTCATTCCTATGATTGTTCCACACTTGTCCGAGTTAGCTTCTATACCCCGTTCAGTGAGCAAAAACCAAGGAACTTCCTCGCTTCTACCCCGAACACACACTTTTCTAGGTTCAGCTTGAGGTTGTATTTTGCTATCGTGGTGAATAGCTCTTCCAAATCAGCAATGTGTTGATCCTTCTCTTCTGATGTGACGACCATGTCGTCCACATATGTCTGCACATTCCGCCCAATCATTGGGGCAAGAATTTTATCCATCAACCTCTGATAGGTGGCATGACCTTGTAGCAGTAGCTGGAGAGCTCGGTCATGAAGACAGTTTTGCTCTCGTCTCAGGGGTACATACGAATCTGACTGTACCCCTAGAACGCATCTAGGAAACTCAGCAGTCGACAACCTGAGGCATTGTCCACCAAGGAATCTATGCTCGACAATGGATAAGAGTCCTTGGGACAGGCCTTGTTTAAGTCAGTGAAGTCGACACACATCCTCCACTCTCATTAGCCTTTTGTACCAACACCACATTAGCCAACCACTCGGGATATTGGATCTCCTTTATGTGGCCAGCCTTCAGAAGCTTCGCGTTTCTTCTCTGATGATCAGGCACCTTTCTTCGTTGAATTTCCTCCTTCTCTGGACTACCAGCTTGACCTTCTCATCCATAGTGAGCATAGCATAAGAAATATGGGTCTATCTCGGGCATGTCCGCGGATGACCAAGCGAAAGCATTCATGTGCTTCGATATCACCTCGGCTATCTTGTCTTGCAACTCTTGACATATCGACTTGTCGAGCTTAAACTTCTTGCCTCCTATTTCTTTTTCCTGGACCTCATTAGCAAGTTCAGGTCCCCTTTCGCTAACGACTTCAGCTTGTATGATCTCCTTTGACTCTCCCGTCTGAACAGTGATTGAGTATTGATTGAGTGCATTCCCCTTATACTCTTCAAGCTACCCTTGTAGCACTTCCTTGCCATCTTCTGATCAGACTTGATGGTGAACACTCCTCCATCAAGGGAAGATAACTTTATTTTCATGTGCCTCATTGAGGACACCGCGCCTAACCTGTTCAAAGAGGGTCTTCCCAAAAGAAAATTGTAAGTTGAGATAGCATTAACTACAATATATTTGATGTTAATCGTTCGAGCTGAGGTGCCATTCGAAAAAATCGTCCTCAACTCGACATGTCCACGTACTTCCACTTGATCCCCCACAAAGCCAAACAAACAGCCATCATACGACTTTAACTGATCAGGAGACAACTGCAAATTATTGAATGTCAACCAGAACATCACATCAGCTGAGCTCCCCTGATCGATTAGAACTCGGTGTACCTTCCTTCTGACGATGAGGACAGATATCACCACTAGATAATCCTCATGAGGAACCACATCCTCCAAGTCAGAGCTCGTAAAGCAGAGGGTCGGCTTTGGTGGATGGTTAGGTCTCCTCGCCTCCACTATCATTGCTTCTCTCGCGTATCTCTTATGCTTGGAGGTTGTGCACCCTCCACCCTAGAGTCCTCCCGAGATGGTGTTCAGCTCGCCATGGACTGGTACCTCATGCACTTGATCCCTGGGAGCAACCTCTTCCTTTGACCCTTCCTGGTCCCCCTCAAGATATTCTTTCAGAAATTCATCCTTCACCAAACCTGCCAATTGGTAACCCAGAGTTATACATCGTTCCACGTGGTGCCCAAATCCCTTGTGGAATTCGCACCAGGCATCCTTTCGTGGCCCCAGATTCCTGTTAGACTTCTAGGGGAATTTCATTTTTTCCACTACCCCTAGTATGCTCAGTAATTCCTTGTAGGACATTCGAAATTTGGGTCGAAATGTCAAATCTTTTCGAGCCTTCGCCTTGGGCACGTTCTTCTTGGTTGGCTATGGTGTTCACCTTGTGCTCGTTCTCTTCTCGGTCGTGGCTTCGTTGACCCTCAGAGGTCGGGATCGGCTACCCTCCTTGGGCTTGGCCTGCCCTGGATATGTGTTGTTGTGCTTCACAGATACTGCCTCCTCCGCGTTGATGTGGGTGACAACCCAATGTCGTATTTCGGCAAATGTCACTACCGGATTCTTGATCAATGAGTCACTAAATGGCCCTGCCATGACTTCCTGCTTGAAGGTGTTGATTATCAGGGGCTTGTCGTGGGTCTGGAGCTTCACTGTAAACGCCCAAAACCTGTTCAAATAATTTTTTAGGGACTCACCTTGTCTTTGCTTCACGTTGAAGAGATCAAATGAGAACGGGGGTTTGGTCTAGTTAACGGAGAATTGTTCCCTGAACAACTTGGAAAACTGGTCGGAGGAGGTGATGTGGCTGTCAGGAAGGCCACTGAACCATTGCAAGGTTGTACCTGTGAACGTACCCATGAACATTTTGCAATAGATGGCATTTGTTCCTCCAGAAATAATCATCTGGGTGTTGAACACTGTAAGATGTTTTTCAAGGTCTTCTACTCCCGTGAAAAGGATCTTAGGCGTTATGTAGTGTGGCAGTATAAGAGCATCCATGATCGCCTACGAGAATGGCTTGGGATGATCTCTTGGTTGTGCACTCGGACCTCACTCCCATGTAGAGCGTTGATCAAGTTGTTGTAGATTATTGTACAATTCCTTGTTGGCCTTGCGCAATTCCTCATTGTTTGCTCGTGAAGCATCTCTCTCCGCCATCAGTTGATTTTGCCTGAGCAGCTGCTCAGCTCGAGCTTCCGCAATAAGTTTTTCCTGTTCAGCTTTAGCCTCTGCCATTGCTTCTACCATTGCCTCTGTCATTGCTTCTGCCATTAGCCTTTCCTGCTTGACTTTGGCTTCGGCCAATAGCCTTTCCTACTCGGCTTTGGCCTCACATTAGATCCACTTTTACTCTCTCATGTACTACTCGTTGGCCTTTTGGAGAGCTTTCACGATATCCATAAGTTGTTGTAGGGTGTGGGGGTGTCATTCCTTCAGGTCCCAATGGTACTTGCCTAGTGTTCCTCATATCGTTGGTGAACTCTCAGACAATTGTGGATGGGTCAAGTTTTATCGGGCACCACGGTGGACGCCAAATGTTCTTGTCGGTTGAATTTCTTGCCAGTTGACTCTGGTGACAAGCTTTAGCTCCAATCTATCTCTTCTAGAATCTGTTCTACGCCTTATTGCACTAGAACATGGTTTCGTTGAAACAGATGATCAAGTCAATAAGAGCTTACTAGAATTTAAGAAGTATTTAGTTTCAAACTCAGAAACAACGTACATTTACTTGGGGTCTCAAACCCCTTTTATAGCTTATCTCTTGTAACAGTTTTCTCTCATGAGAATCTAATCTCAACTGAAAGCATGCATAATAAGGAAACATTTTGTTCATGGGTGCCTTCTCTCGAGGTGCTACAACATAAAGGAATCTTATCTTTGATGAGAGCATAAAATAATAACAGAACAACCACCTGCCAGCAGGGCTCCATCTTAGGCGCCAACAACATGGAAATATTCTTCTTACATTGGCACCCTACTCATGATGCAACATTATCTTTCACTATGCATGCAACTTAACCCATGTGTGTCCTAAAACACACACACTTAGGTTAAAATATGTTTACGTGACTTAACCATTACGTGTACTAACATGTACCTCTAGGTTAAGAAATCATTTTTACTAATAGCCTTGCACCAACGTGTGAAAAGGTTATTTTAATTATGCCCCAACGGGCTTACTGACAAAACTAGGTCCAACACATTACCCACTTTGCTGGCCCAACAGTCGAGCTGGCCTACCTATACCATGCATCGCTCCTCGACTACCGAGCACTGAGCCATGAGCGCTCTGTACAGTACATTTTTCATTAATGGAAGAAAATTTGAATGTTAGAAAAGAGTGTCAACCTATCATTATTCGGTCATACAAGTTTTATATATATAAAGGATAAGTATTGTTTCACACCCTTGTTCAAAAAGTACATTCACTTCTTAAAAAAATGAAAAATAAATTATTAAAATATATGGAAAACGATATACTTTTATCTCTCAATTTTTTTTTAATTTTGAAAAGATTTAAAAAAAATATTATGTATTGATTATATATATATATATATATATATATAAAATGTCTATAATTTGTTTATTACTTATTAATATATTTTTATATTATAATAAAATTATAATTTGTTATTTAATCAAATTAATTTATAATAACAAGAGTAACATTTTATAAATATATTATTTTATAAATTTTTAAAAATTTATTATATTTATCTAATCATTTAAAAAAAATTATTAACTTTCTTTACACTTTTCACTCTTGTTCTAAAGCACCTCTATTATTCTCTTTCTTTTTTTTCTACTATGTTTAATCCAGAGCAAGAGAGACACTTACAAAAGAGGGAAGAGGGTTCTATGGTTTGAAAAGAGTAATCAAAGAGTTGGATATCATGTAAAATTCATTGTATGAGTATTCATTATACTAATTAAATTGTCATATATTTACTTAATTATGAGATATATCATGAAAAAAAAAACTAAATAAATTGATATTAGATTTCACTTTAGAGATACCGATAAAAAATAACACTTCATTAGATATGCTAAATTTGGAAAGATTAATAGTATATAGATAGTTTTAAATGATATTCATATTTATATGTTTAATAAATTTTTACTGAGATCTAAGTTTAAATGTTATTTGAAACAAATTAATTTTAAAAAAAATAATGACGACAAAATGGAATTTTTTATGATTTTAGAGTAAAGTAAAATTTACGATAATTAATTCTAAAATTAAGACTGTCTTGTCATGAGTTTTTATGTGTTTAAGGTTATGTAAGTTTTCATGTGTTTAAGGTTATGTAAACAAGTACGGATAAACAAGAAAGATGATGAAGAAAAAAAGCAAAGAATGGGAAAGAAAGAAAAACACTGATGAGGGGAATAAAAAATAATACTGGTATATACAGGAGTGATAAACATTACACTCACGTTTAAAATTGAAATTGGAGGATCAAAATCTAGAACACACGACAACACAAATCACGATCAATAGAAAGAAACAAGTGGAGGATAGAACCTTCCAACAACAACCACAAGAGTCGTGTTTAAATCAAACACCGCAAAAAAAAAACCAATCATGTTAATATCGTTCTTTTTCTTGTTCCTAAGTCACTGTAACTACCGACACTTTTTGCTCAAGACTCAACACTCACTCCTCCATGCCCATGGCCACTCTCTCCTTCCCCATTTTCCCCACAACCTCCGCCTTCAGGTTCAAAGTATCCGCCATAAACGCCACCGTGGCCATCCCCGCCACCAAGGTGGCTCCCGCCGTCATTGTCGGCGGCGGAAGAGTGGGACAGGCCCTGCAGGACATGGGCAGCGGCCAAGACGTCCTCCTTCGCCGCGGAGAGGCCGTGCCGCTGAACTTTGAAGGCCCCATTTTGGTGTGCACGAGAAACGATGATCTTGAAACCGTGCTTCAATCAACTCCTTCTTCCAGATGGGATGGTGAGTCCTTTCACTGTATCATGCTTTGTGGGTTGAATTTGTGTGGATGGACTTTGTTAGGAGTTAAAAGATCGATTGAACAGGAGAGTCTTTAGACTTCAATTTCACGTCATTATATAGCTAACATATCTTCGTGCTGCTCATCTTATTACTCAATGTGGGAGTCCTAGAACTTTTGCTGTTAATGATTTGGTGTTGTTTCTTCAGATTTAGTGTTTTTCCAGAACGGAATGATGGAGCCGTGGCTTCAGAGAAAAGGATTGGATGATGCAAACCAGGTGTTGGCTTATTTTGCAGTGTCGAAAATTGGAGAGGCCCCCATTGATGGCACCACTGATACTAATCCTGAAGGCCTCACTGCTGCATATGGCAAGTGGGCTTCTGTTATTGCTGCAAGGTTAAATGCTGGAGGCCTCTCTTGCAAGGTATGCATGATATTTGTGACTAAACTAAGCTACCATTGGTCTCATACTACTCTGAAATTAGATAAATGTCTGATGAATCCTTGAATTTTGTCCATGATATATACAGCATACTGTCATTTACACATCAGATAATATATCACATGTATGCCTCAAAACCAGGTTCTTGACAAGAAGGAATTTCAAAAGCAGATGCTGGAAAAGCTTATATGGATTTGCTCTGTAATGCTTGTTGGAGCACGTCATGGAGGGGTTTCTGTAGGTGTTGTGGAAAAGGAATTCCGCACCGAAGTAAGTATGCTTTGCAATTGTCATATCTGCTAATTCTGTTAATCAATAACATCTTTATTACAAGACAATATATCAGCATGTGCACGGTTAGTTTAAACTGTGTAGTTAATAAGATGCTTCATGGTTGGTGATTGCAATCATTACCCTCTCCCCTCCTCACCCATATGCATAAGATTTCTTCTTTTGGATCTTGAATAGGTGTCTCTACTCAGTGACCTTTATCAATTCCTTTCTGCTAGTAGGGTTAGAAATTAGTAGGTAAAATAGTTTTTTTTTTATCAAACAGTTTGAGGTAATATTAGTGATGTGTTCAATACTAAAAGAAATAACAGTGAGTGATGTTTTCACTTTCAGTTGTCTAGCCTTATAGCAGAACTGGCATCAGCAGCAGCAAGTGAAAAAGGGTTAACATTTGAAGAAGCAGTGGAAGAGAGGTTATGTGCATATTCCAGAGCTGTAGCCCACTTTCCCACAGCAGTTAAGGAGGTAAATGATACAATTAGTGCAATAAATATTTGATTCACAACATAACTTTCATATATAAATGTTATGCTTCCTCTACTTGCAGTTCAAATGGAGGAATGGTTGGTTTTATTCCATCTCTGAGAAGGCTATGGTCCAAGGCAACCCAGACCCATGCCCTTTGCATTCCCAATGGCTAAAAGAGTTGAGAATTGTTTAAATTTAGCCTCAAACAAATCAATTCATTTGTCTCACTTTGTTCTTAGAAAGAACATATCAATGTAATTGAGGAAATAAAATATGTTTTCTCATTCACATGTTTAGTGGGTCACCAGTGCAAGAGTTATCTATATTTTGCTCATTTCACTTAGTGAAACCACAAGGAAAACTTAGTGCAAAAGGATGACATACTTAAATACTCTTGATAGATAATCTCAAATCTCTAGCCAAGAAAACTTATGCTGAAACCGATTTAATGAAACAAAATGTTTTAAAATAGAATTAAAATATTTAAAAGTTATCTAAAATTACACTAACTAGTATTTAAAATCAACTTTAAATCTTACTTGAAATATGTAGCACAAACAAGATACGGAAACTGATACAACAGGGACACATACACAAAGATACGTATCATCTCTAAAATGTAGGACACGGGGACACAAATCTATATATTATATAATTATGAATTATATAAATTGACAACAAAATTTTATGTGCATTAAGTATGTTTCAGGTTATTCTTAGCAAAAAGATGTTTTTTATGGCTTATTCGAAATTATTTGTTCCTTATTTTTATAATCATAATAAAAATTTATACAATAAATTTGAGTTTTTAGAAAATTAATGTATTTCTCTTTTTTAAAAGTGTGCTAAACTCGTGTTAGAATTCTTAGAAATCCAACAAATATTTTTTGAATTAGATACTTAATCGATAAGTTTCCTATGAGTATCGTACGAATATCGTGTCTAATATGTCGTATTACACGGACACGCCATTTAAGAGAAATATCCGATCTTCGACCTTCGTACCTTCATGAGAAAAAAAAAACATGTAAAAGATTGCGTTCTTCATTATTATCGTGGGACAACATGGGTGTTGTACTAAAATCAGACCTTGTCCCCACAGAATATCGTGCCATTGTTTCTTTGCAATGGTTTTTAGACTGAAGTGAGCCAACTTGAGGATTCTACTTCTTAATGACCATATGTTTTAGACCCAACAACATTTGGTCATGTGTGGAAATACCAGCCTCGAGTTCCCTCACTACTTATAACACCACTTTCCTCGGCAAGTTAGATAAATTTCCTTTTGCAACTTTATAATTTCTTCCTACACCTTCATATTTTGAAATTACATATTTTTTCCTTTGTAATTTATATGTGTATGAATCTTCCATAATTCCATTTTTCTTCTTCTCCCTGGTTTTGCTCCTACTCACTCATTTTGTTGCTACTTTGTACATCAAGGTTTCAGCAAAAATTAGTTGAAGATTGAGGTTTCTTAGAGTTTGAATGTGGGTAGTGTTAAAAGTTCAACATAATTAAGTTTTTGGGCCTTTATTGGGCCCATCCTTTTTTCTGTTTCTGCCACATGTTTGAAGCAGCGAGAGAGAAAGAAGAACGAATCTGATGAGAGAAAGAGAAAACTAGTAGTATTTTCTTTTGTGGTTTTTGAAAAAGCTCTGGATTTAATTTCTCGATAGGATTTTTTGATTAAATAATTCGTAGCAAATATTTGAAGTCAGTGTTTTCTTTCAAATTAATCAAATACAATAAATGATATTTTGAATTGTATAATTTATCATAAAAAATTCACTTAATTCAATAAATTAAAAGGATTATCACTTTTACATATTAAATTATTCTATATAATTGAAACTTAATTTATAAAGAGTTAAATATATTTTTCATCTATATACTAAAATGTTAAATTAGTTTTTGTTTCTATTTTAAATTTAGACATCCTTCGTACTTGTACTAAGAAAACTATTGGAATAGGTCTTATTAGTCTTTTTTTACATAACAAACGAATTTCTAACGTAGACTTGTAATATTTTAGCATCTATGTCAGTGATGAGTTAACATGAAATATTTTAGTATATTAGTCTACATTGAAAGTTTGTTTGCCACGTAAAAAATACTAGCAACAATCAATTTCAATAGTTTTCTTACTAACCCCTTCTTTGCTTATGTGGATGTAGTGAGGATATCAACTATTTGGATTTAGGGTGTTGTGAGAAAGTGAAGGTGGGGATATACCTATGAACAGTAAATACCCTCTCCCTTCCAAATTTATCCTCATTTATTCTAATATTTCACATTATCACAATGCTTCATTTGAATGTATTAGTATTTAAAAAAATTTATCGTACAATGTTTAAAATATATATATATATATATATATATATATATATTGTTGGAGATCCCACATCGACTAGAGATTAGAGCCTTTCATTGTATATAAGTGGGTGCAAACCTCAACCCTATGAGTCGGTTTTATGGGGTTGAGTTAGACTTAAAGTCCACTTCGCAATATATATATCATCATAAAATTTAAGAAAGTTTTAAGTTTGTTTATTATTTTATAAAATATAAATTATGTAAATAATGATAAACCAATGTACAAAAATATAGTTAAATAAAATCTTCCATTTATATATTAGTTATTAGAGTAAATCTAGTGATACCTATTTTTCAAGTTCTAATAAGATATTTTATTAAATGTGGTTGAATTTAGTTTTGTTTAAAGAAAAGAATATTATATATCTAATTAACACTGAAAATAATTTATTAATAAAAACTATATTTCATTATAAATATTAGTTATTAAATAAATTTAACTAACACAAATATTTAACAAAATGAAATAATAATAATTAATTATTCAACTATATGGGATTATACTACTAATATGTTTTTATCCTTATTTTTTATTATAATTTTTTATGAAATCATTTTCTATGGTTAATTAAGTTATATTTTTGTTGCTGTAGTAGTTTTTAAGATTGCTTTATTGTGACTTTTTTAATATTAAAAAATATTAATTTTCTATTTATATAAGATGTGATTTATTTTCTAATTTTATAGTATATGTTTAATATTTAAAGAAATTATTTGAAGTTCTGTTTTTATTTAAGTTGTTGTTGTGTTTATATTAATATATTTCTATGTATAGTTATTATGTTTATGAGTTATAATTTATTTGATTATAATTTTTTATGAAATTTGTTTCTATTGTTAATTACGTTATATTTTTGTTGTTGTAGTATTTTTTATTTTTCATTACTACAAGGTTTTTAATATTAAAAAATAATATTTTTTATTTATTTATATAGTATCTGATTTATTTTTCAATTTTATAGCACATGTTTAATAATTTAAAGAAATTACTTAAAGTTCTGTTTTTATTTAATTTGTTAAGTACATATTTTTTCTAATTATAATTTTTATATTATATATTTACATTTAACATTTTTTTTTCTAATTATAATTTTTAAATCTACAAAATATGTGAAAGTTGTTCATTTTTAAACAAAAACAACTCATTTTATTATTAATTTTTCTAATAGACAAGGGTAAATCTGTAAAGTAATATTTTACATCTTTAAAAAAAAAATTCTCTAACAACCATCTTGTCACTCTCGCATAAACTTTTCTCACACAACCACCCTAACATACTCTAATCCAAAACACCCTCACTTTCTCTACGCTTTCTTCTCACATCCTCATACATCCCACTCCCTCAAATCCACACATATCCTCTCCCAAATCCAAACAGACCCTAGTGTCCAAAAGGTCTAAAGTTTATACTAGAGACAAAAATATAAGGACGAAAAACATATTTAACTCATTTATAAATATTAATAATTTAAGTTTTGATGTTATATTGCATCCTCTAAATAATATAATACAAAATAAATAATCTTAAAAAATATTTTTAATTTAATATTTAATTTAAAAGAGTAAGTTAGTTGGTTCATTCGCTAAGTCCAACCTACCTTATTATCTATATTAAAAACATAAAATAAAATGAAATTATACAACAAAATCATATAATAATATATCACTATGTATTAAAAATAATAAATAATAAATATTTGTATTTTACCTAAGATATCATCAATAAATATTTGTGCAACCTCATGTCCAATTTTTCATATTTACCACCAATATTTTGATTCACAAAAATCTATGAGCACATTATGAGATAAAAATACTTTGTTAAAATAAAAGCTCAAATTGTTACTTAATAAGAAAAAATAATCTGATGTAACTACTTCAACCATCATATTTTTAACTTTAAATTTGTTCATAACAACTTCTTTTGTATATCTTCTTCTTACTCCTAAATTATAGTTCAAACCTCGTATTATTAACATGTTTTACCTTTAACTTGAAGACAAACAATTTTTCCTCTAATTCAAATACATAGGAAAAGCATAAATAACAACATTATACATAAAAAAATTGTTATAATAAACTTATCAATCTTTTATTTAAATATGTAAAAATTATACCATTTCATTTCATGTTCATATAGTATAGAATTGAATATGATTGATTCAAAATAATATTTACATAAAAAAAAACATTGCATAATCAGTTTATTCAAACACATCAATCTTAATTAAATACATAAGAGTTCGTCTTGGAAGAATTACAAATCACACTCTAAACATATATTTTTTTATAAATAACCAATAGAATTTTAAAATTTTTTTACCTTAGTCATTTTCATTGTGTGCTTATTTAGACTTATCACAAAACCAAACATCATATACTAATGGTATAGTGCAATGTTGCATATGATACAAATAGTATAAAATCAAATTTCATCATTTATAATATATTTTATTCATGTTCTTGTAAATATTGGAAAATCGTGAATTCAACTGAGAATCTCTCTGGTTTTTTCTTTCTCAATGTATCTTCTAAGTTACTTATCAATTTGAGTTTGTAAGATGATGAGTAGATGTACTTACAAAGGATTTTCAAAGCTTTATGAATGTCATTAATTATCTCTAACTATTGAATTAAAAATACAACTATTTATACTACTAATTAATGAGTCTATTGGGTCCAACACCTTAATTTTACTCCAATGAATAGCAAATATAATATTCTCATGTTTTTGCAGATAATATCAATTATCTAATTAATATTTGTAATTAAACTTTTGGACTTTGACTTCACTTGTTAAATTTAATAAGAATTTCCAAATATATTTTTGCCATTTAACACTTGCTAGTTTTATGATAATGATATGTTTGATTCTTAACAATCGACGAGTCAAAAGATCGATAGGCCCACAAGTCTTCTAGAAAATTGCAGAGTAATGTTGGCACAGAGGTATGTCAGTTCAATTAACAAATATAATTGTTCTTACAACTTATTTGAGATCGAATATCCCATATCGAGTTGTTCATGTCTTCTCTTCGATTTCAGTTGTCTTCCTTCGAGGTCTAAGAGGGTGGAGTACCTACAATGATACTCCGACACTCAAGTCAGATGAGGTATGTTCAATTGGTTCAATTTAGAGTTCAAAAACCATTATCTTTTACCATGAGGATCCCCTCTTATTTATACTTTTCCATTGGGTCTTATTCTGTCAGAGAGTAATAAAATTAAATCAAACTTTAATTTTTAATCAAAGAAGGTAATGCCTAACAAAATAAAGTAAATATTAACAATACTTCAATGAATAAAATGATGTATAAAGAAATTAATGTAAATAAAATTCTATATAAAACATTGACCACCACCAATTTTAATTCCAAAAACATAAGATTCCTTTTTAAAAGTACAAAAATAAAGAAAGGCGGGCTGACCTGCCCCGCCCTGCATGTGATCCGGATGATCGGCGTATTAGGCGAGTCGGACCAATACAGGTTCAAAAGGTTAACATGCCTCTCCTAAATGATGGTGGGTCGATAGCGGATTGACCTGTCAAGCCCAACTCGTTTTGACATCCCTAGTCTCAATGAGAAAGAGAATGACTTGTTTGTATATTTCAAAAACAACACCTCACCTATTATTTGACAAATACTTTCCACAATAGATCAAATTTGAAACACCTGAAATGACAAAAATGTCCTTAAATAAAAGAGGAGTGCGGACCACAAATATTTCTGAACTACGTTTATGAATTTGGATTTGCGAAACATTTTTCTGAATTTTGAAAATTCTTTTCCAAAATGATTTTTAAATTTGTTTTCCTAATAGTATTTTTTTGCATTTCAAATTTACTTTTATAAAATAAGATTTTGATTTTTGAATTCTATTATAAAATTTTATTTCTATAACACAATAATCTATTTCAAATTTATTTTTTTAAGATATTTTTAAAATTTTGATTTTTCAACCAAAATAAAAGATAATTTTGAAAATGAATCATGTCACAAATGGTAAGGTGGAGAAAGAATTTGCCTATTAGTTTAACTAATTGAAGGCCATTCATGAAAATTATTGACCTAAACCATTGCAATTTAATCAACTCACTATTAATATATATTTCTCAAATTTTAATTTAGTATTGAGATATTAGTTTTCTTTATCCTTTAGAATTTTCACAAAGAAAAGCATACGCAACTACTTTTATTATTTCTTTCATAGATACGTTATTATATAAAATATTTACTAATTTCATGATTAATTAAATCTTGTAAAAAGACTATGAGTAAACACTTTTACAAAATAGTCAGTTTCTTTATTTAAAAATAAAAAGCCTGATATCATATTTGTTTTTCATTTTTTTCACTCACACTATAAAAATATAATGAATGTTAACCGGATATTCCTTGTTATAATATTTTAATTCAAACTTGTTAGTGATTGAAATTTATTATACAACAATTGCATGTTTAAAATTTGATTAGGTATTAAGTAACTGAGATTACTTGAATAGATGAAGAAGTGAAAGTCCAACAAACTCTGGTATGTAGTGAGTTTTAGAGTTGGTGCATTTGTGATAGATTCTGGTGCACGCGCATTAGTAAGAAGTTTCAATATATTTTAATTTAAATCTTTCATTTTATAAGTTTTCAAGAAAAATAATTTTCAGTCTTACTTTTTTTATATAAAATATATTATTATAAATAAATAAAATATTTATAGATATTATAATAGATCTAACAAATAGACTTCGTTAATATAAGCTAATACAATACTAAAAAATAAACTTTTAAATATAACTTAGTTTGACAAAATCAATCTACAAAATATACATCCACGTCCTGTAAATTAATTTTATTTTTAATAGTTGAATTTTCAACAGTATTATTATTATACACAGAATTCAACTTTCATACTTTGGTAGTCTAATTGTATTCACCCTACCATTATGTAAGTGCAATTGCACCACTTTTTTTTGGTTAAGTATCCATTCACATTAATTATTATTATTTTCATTCACTAAACTGTTGAAAGAAAGTATGGCAGTCACGTTTCAGATCTGAACATGATTCGTGCTTATGGACCGATATAAGATATTTTGGACTTGGAATACGACATTTGCAAGATATCGAATCTTAAAATATTTAAATTGCACATTTAAATAATACGGATTGGGCCAAAGTTAAAAGATAAAAGAAGTTATTAAATTAAAATTTTATTATTTTTTATTTACTATAAAATTATACATTAAGTAACGATGATGTAAAAGATTTTTTTTTAAATGAGTTAAGATATAAATTATGTCGATTGGGACAAATAATAATATAAAGGCGAAATTTTACATTTTAAATCTGTCTGTTAGTCTGGCATACTCTGTCGGTTGGGAATGAACCTGTTATATTGTGTTAGCTCTAAAATACTATTTCTAATATAAATTTAAGTATTAATTGAAATATATTTAAATCTATAAAATTATAAAAGAATAGATTAAATTGAAAATGAAGCTTACTAAAATATATGATATTTAATAAAAAATAAAAAATATTAAGTGTACTAAAAAATATATTGGAATAAAGCGAATATAAAGTTGTTCTAATTTACAACGATAAATAAATAAATTTTAAATTATTTAAATAATTTGTTAGAGAAACATTTTTTTTATTTGCATTTTGTAACAAGTGATAATAATCTACAACTAAGGCTCATAAAAAAAAATTAAAAAAACAACAAGCTAATTAAGTTTGCAGCATATATTATACAAACATTGACTGGAATACATCTTGATTTAATTATTAGGGATATTTTATCTACTAAATTTACAAAGAACCATCAAAGTTAGGGTTATGATTTATTTCTATATTGACTTTAGGGTAAAAGTATTGATTACATATTTATTATCACATTTAATTAGATGTAGGAGTATCTTTATACAGAAAGGAAAAATATAAAAAAAAAATTATATGTCCTTGTCTTATAGAAGTTACATTAACTTTTATAAGAACCGTGATACGTATAATACACGGTGATATGTATAATATTAAACAATTTATTTAAACATATAATATTTTTATCAATAAAATGCTAAATAAAAATATAAAGGTACAATAATTGTTTGTCCTTTTAAATAACAAATAAGTAAAGGTGATTATGTACATTTTGAAACCTGCCAAACACCTTCCACATATCTATATAATTGCACGAAATTAAAAACATTAAAATGAGTTCCTTTGTTTCATTTCTTTTTATTCGTTTTGATTTTGTTTTACTTTAATATTTTTGTTTCTTTATTTTTCTTATAAGTTAAAATAAATGAATTAATTAAAACATTTAAAAGATGGTCCAAGTATACACAATATATAAAAGACCAAGACATTTTTTTCCTTTAAAGTTAATAATTCATATTTTTAGAACAACTTTTCCTTCACTTCATTGATATGTTAAACATTCTAACCTAGTTCTCTATCATAAATTTATAACCATAACTAAATTATGCATATTAATTTTTTTCTCATATATATATATATATATATTTTTTTTGATATATGAGTAAAATAATAAATAATATAATAAACAATTGATTTCAGTTTGATATTAGCAAATTTTGAAGTATAAAACTACAAATCAAATCAAACTACTTAATTATGAAAAGATCCAAAAAGATGATTTTAATTTATTAGCAATCTTTTGTCCTTTTTCTTAAGTTTAGGAGTCTATTTATAATTAATCATTAGATTCAAATTGGCCTTGTAATTCCCAATTATTCTATATCTGATTTATCTTGATTTTTATCATTATTACTTTTGTTTAAAAGGAGTTACTTTGGATAAAATCCTATTATTAGTCTTGCTTTACTTCTTTTATAGCATTTAATAATGAAATGAGTTTTGATTGATTGTTGGGGAAATTATCAAAGATTTTTGGTTTAGTGTTTATGATTTGTTAATATTTATTATTTCCTTAAACCAATGTGATGAGGAGTCAACCAAAGAAATAGACACAGTTTCCATAAGCAGGGATAAATTAAGACATCAATGTTAAAACATGAGCATTATGTTCATACAAAATGTTTGATAACTAATCTTTTTCTGAAAGGATCCTTCCAACTTATGTTATCATTAATGTATTTAATGTTAGTTTGACTAGAAGTTCAATGTTAACGTTTGTATCTCTTTTCCATATGTCGATCATGAAAATATTGTTGCTCACCTGTGGGGTCTAAATTAAAATACTATATTAAACCATTTCTTATCAGTGACATTTCATGAAGGACCACTCATTAGTTCTAATGAGTTTTACCTCCCAAATGGAGTCATGAAGATTTTCCATCAATTAACTAGTCCAGTTACCATTGTAGATTCCAAGCTTCATAATCTATTCAGGTACCACAACTTTGTCTTGTCTAATGTAGCAGCAAAAGCAATGGATCAGTCTTTTCCAGAAATTGGTAACCAAAGATCCCAAAAATGAAATGTTATGATCCATTGGCTGGGACGAATTGGATACTGCACAATTAAGGCAATTGTTTAAATTTTTTAATATATATTTAATTTGTATTAAGAAAAAATTGCTATTAAAAAATAACACTTATACATAACTTATTTAATTTTAAGATCTCTAATAAATAATAATATTTAAATATTGACATTAATTTAGTCACAAATAATAATGATTTTATAAAAATAATTATCAATGTATTTTTTATTTATATGTCAAAATAAATTATTTGGTCCAATGATACCGGACAAATCTATTCAATCTTATTTACGAACTGGGTTATCAAATTTTATATGTTATTACTGTGTTACTTATGTTTATTATATTTTCTACTGAATTTTTTTTAGCAGTATTGTTATTTTGTTCGAGAATTTGGTGAAGGAAAAAAACTTTTATGTTTTTTTATTGTTGTTATTCTTATAAGGATTGAAATCTTTAAAACTTATACAACAGAAGTAGAATTATAAATAAATACAAATAAAGTTCAAAAGAATTCTACTGTTTCCTTTTTATTTCCTGAAGGCCCACGAATTCATGACTTAAAAATTCAATAAGTAATTAATTAACTGTTTTTCTTTCTTTTTTTTGAAAATTTTCTTCTGTAATATATATATAAAAAAATAAATAAAAATATTTAGTTGACTAAGAATAAAGGATTTTTTTACTAATGTCCTTTTAATTTTTTTTTTACTAATAATGTTATTGGGAGAACTTGTCATCTTATTAGTACTGTACCATATATTTGGAGTTAATGTTTCACTAATAAGGTAGGTCAATACTAAAACAGTTATTATTTTTATTCATTACCAAATTCATTTGAAGTATTTAATGAGGTTAAGAAAAATTAAGAATATAGATAATTGGCTAGGTTTTCATATTAAAAACAAAATTAACTTCACTTAAGAAACCTAATGGGACCACATTTCTATTTAGTTGGTTAGACTGAAGCTCTCACAAGAAAATCATTGCATAAAATGCAGTAAATGGTCATTAAAGATGTCCTTTAATGAATGATTTTGATTAACAACTCTCTCATTATCCTCCTTTTGTAAGAAGGTCACATCATGGAAAAGTATATATTATTATTATAATATTTTTCTATTGGATAAAATAAACTAATAAAAATGATAAATACATATTCCGTAGAATACTTAATTAACACTGCAAGATTAAATTGATGCTAATCACATTGACTCTATGATTATGTCTGATACTTACCAAGTAATTCTTATGTGGTGTTAGCAGAAGAGTTAAAAAGTCAGAAAATTGTAGCAGCATGTTTTCCTCAATTTTAGCCCATAACGCAGATCTCGTTTATCCTACACTGTTTTTACACGACACTGCTTCCACCATAACCGCGTGCTCTTATTCCACACTCTTTATTCACTTCAAACAAAATTTATTTTTTTTCATTTCTTTAATTAGTATTTTATAAATTCTAAAATCTCACTCCCTCCTTTTCCCAAATATATACTTTATTTATTTATTAATTAATAATGAATTTCGTCCACAAATTCTAAAGGAAATAAATTAAGTAAGTTGGGATCGTCATTTGGCAGCAGCTACCAGCTACTAAACTCGCTCTCACTCTGTTATTTAAATCACAAACTCGCTGAAGCTTTCATTTCACACTTCACTTCTCTTCCGTCTCTCCGCACCCGCGATGAACTGATAGGATTTCAGATCTGCTTTTCTTCGCACTCAGATCGCGTTAACCTTTTCGCCTTCTGTGTGTTCACGCGCAACGCGTTTTCTCCTCCGAATAAAACTAATCTTATCTTCTTTCAGTGCTCGTTCGGAGCTGATTCGCTCGCGCGGAATCTTGTTCGGCGTAAGTTTCTTGCCGCGGTCTTGCTTTTGTTAGATCTGTGTGTTTGCTGTTTATTTGAATCGATTTTTCTTGCCTATGCGCCTTGAACATGTCTTCAATTGTTGAAATGTAAAGTATTTATTATATAACGAACACGACGGCCATTTAATGTTTGTTTTGTTTAAGTGATCGTAAGGTAGTTCAATGCATTCAATGTTTCTTACATGTGCTCGTGGCAGGATAATCGTGCTTCAATGTACTGAATGTGTGGTATTCGGCATCTTATTTTGTTTTTACTGTTGTGTCGGTGTTTGATTTTACTGGTTCGTATCATCACATGCGAATGATTCGAAGTGTTGTTCACTCAATGTGAAAACGTTATGATCTGCATGTTTCTTGATGTGGTTTTAGAATCTTGGCTCTGTTTGTTACAGTTTTCTTTCTCCTTTGGTCGGTTTTGTTGATTGATTTTAGGTTTGTTTTGATTTAAATATGGAATGAGGTTTGTATTTTCAAGACATTAAATGCATTTACTTTTTTATTTATTGCTTTCTCAGTTTCTTTACCTGAGGGAGTATTGTCTCTGATTTTGTTTACTAGTCTTGCACAAACAGTTTGGTGTAGTTCTTTTTGAGTGGTGTTTAAATCTTGTTTGGTTCTTGATCAGGTGTAAGTCATCTGTGAATTCCGTCGGACAAGATGGCTTTGGGGAAATATACTAGAGTAGATGGTAGAAGGTCATCGAGTTGGTGTTCCACGGTGACTGTTGTCGTGTTTGTGGCGCTGTGCTTGGTTGGGGTTTGGATGATGACATCATCTTCTGTTGTCCCTGTGAATAACGGAGACGAGGCTCAGGAGACCAAGAATGAAGTGAAAGAACAAACTGATATTAAAGAAGAAGCTGCCATCGAGATTGGCAATAGTAATACTAGGCAGTTTGAAGATAATCCGGGTGATTTGCCTGAGGATGCAACCAAAGGAGATACCAATGTATCCTCTGAAGACAATCCTAACTCGTCAGAAAAACAAGATGAGAAGTTGGAGGAAAATCCTGTACAGAGGTCTTCTGAAGACACAAAGACGGAGGACAAGTCTTCGGAAGACACAACAACTGAAAACGAGGATAAGAAAACCGAGGATGAAGGTTCCAATACAGAAAATGAATCAAACACAGACTCAGCCGAAAATAGTAAAGACAGTGACGAGACTTCCACTAAGGATTCTGATTCTAATGAGAGTGAAAAGAAATTTGAGTCAGATGATAACAATAAGCCTGATACAGATGAGAGTGAGAAGCAGTCTGATAACTCTGATGAAACAACAGATAATAGAATAGAGGAGAAGGTGGAAGAAAATGATAACAAAGAGTCTGATGAAAACTCTAGTGAGAAGAATGACAATACCAAACAGCAGAGTTCAAATGAGGTATACCCTTCTGGGGCTCAATCGGAGCTTCAGGATGAAAGTACAACAGAAACTGGATCTTGGTCAACTCAGGCAGCAGAATCTAAGAGTGAAAAAGAGTCTCAAGAATCCTCCAAGCCAACTGGATACAATTGGAAGGTTTGCAATGTCTCTGCCGGTCCTGATTTTATCCCATGCCTTGACAACTGGAAAGCTATTAGGACTCTCCGAAGTACTAAGCACTATGAACATCGAGAAAGGCACTGTCCTGAAGAACCTCCTACCTGCGTTGTTCCTGTTCCTGAAGGATATAAACGCTCAATTGAGTGGCCCAGAAGCAGAGAGAAGGTAGAAACCAACTTAAATCTTGTTCATTACCAGTCTCTGTCTCCATTTACCTGTCCATAAAATATTAAGTTTTTATCCTGCAGATATGGTATCACAATGTTCCACACACCAAGCTTGCTGAAGTTAAGGGCCACCAGAATTGGGTAAAAGTTACGGGAGAGTACCTTACTTTTCCTGGTGGTGGAACCCAATTTAAACATGGGGCACTTCATTACATTGACTTCATACAAGAGGTAATATAAACATACATACATATACGTGAGTGTGGAATTTGAATTTGTTGCTTTTTAATATTGTGCCCGAAATATGCAGATATGTATGTATGACTCTAGCTGCATGTTCCATAAATTGAAATTAAGTGTTATGTCACAATTGCGATACCAACCAATCATATTCTATCTTTGAGCAAATTTTCATCCAAGATTTAATTTTACATTTTCTATCTGCTTATTTCTTTGTCTCTCCAATTGCCTTATTCTAATATAATTTCAGAAGAAGTAAAACAAAAAAAGATAAGGGAGAATCAGGATACTGTTGTTGTACACCCCACAAATCTCTGAGCTTATGTGCTTTAGTATTTGTGATGCATTCAAACATTTTGAGCAATATAGAGACAACTCGATCCCTAATTTTTCCTGTGCCTGAAAGGGGAAAAACATTTCATAAGTATAAGCCTATAATAATGTTTTGACAACTCTTCAAATCTTGTAAATCTAAGCTTCTGGGAGACATCTCATAAGCAACCAGTGCGAGTCTTACACTCTGATATGATTCATGTACCTTGACGATGTCATAACTATGGTTTTTTTCATCCTTTAGCGAGGGGTTAGTTTGTACTCAAATTGGTAGGAATTGCACATAGGATCCACACCATGAAAGAAACAAATAGTAAGCAAGATAAAAAAAATGGCTGTCTGAGTGTATGATAATGGCAGTTTTAATTTTGATGGAATTAAAAGTTCTGCGATGACTTTATTTGCCAACCACCAACAGGGAAAATTAGGGTACACAGGATGATAAACCTGACCACCACTTTTATGTCTAACCAGGACCAGTTCAATCATCCAGGTAGTTATCTCCTTTTGTGCATTAGGAGACAACCAAAACAGGACACAGATATAGCTATATATTTGATGCTTCAGCCGATATTCTTTATCAATAGTAGAAGTTATGCTATATATTATGAGAAGTTCTAATGCTTTCGTCCTAAAATTTGTCTTGGTTTTAATAGTTTGTTTACTTGATTTTATTCAGCATTTCATCTAATAGGGTTTTTGTGATATAGACTGTACCTGACATTGCTTGGGGCAAACGCACGCGTGTTATACTAGATGTTGGATGTGGTGTTGCCAGCTTCGGAGGTTTTCTCTTTGAAAGAGATGTACTGGCAATGTCATTAGCTCCCAAGGATGAACATGAAGCTCAGGTACAGTTCGCACTTGAAAGGGGGATTCCCGCTATATCTGCTGTGATGGGCACAAAGAGGCTTCCCTTCCCTGGGAAAGTATTTGATGCAGTTCATTGTGCACGATGTAGAGTTCCGTGGCATATAGAAGGTATTCCCTTTGCATAACTTCTATTTTGGTCATTTGATGAATTCCTGATATAGTATTTTTCTAAATCATATTCATTTTAGGCTTGTTTAGTTTACAAGAGAACATATAATCTGTATTGATGTAAAATACACGAGTGCAACCGGCTTTTATTTTAGAGGATTTTATTGGTGGTGGAGATTATTATTGTTATTAAGAGAAAAGGAGACTTTTGATGAAGTGCAGTTGTTTTTCAATACACAAGGAGGCCAACAATTACAAGAATCACCAATATCCCTATTACTGTAAATTAAAACATTTGAGTAGTGTATTTACGTTACATACACTTTCCAATAATTATTATTGTCCAACTGCAGGTGGTAAACTTCTTTTGGAGCTGAATAGAGTATTGCGACCTGGTGGTTTTTTTGTATGGTCTGCTACTCCTATCTATCAGAAGCTCCCTGAAGATGTTGAAATATGGAATGGTAAGTTAGAGTTTGTCTGACATTCTTATGTACTTTTAGGGTGTTTTAATCCTGACATATTTTGAGCTTATTTGCAGCCATGAAGTCACTAACAAAAGCAATATGCTGGGAACTTGTTTCAATCAGCAAGGATCAAGTAAATGGAGTAGGTGTAGCCGTATACAGGAAGCCAAGTTCTAATGAGTGTTACGAGCAACGTTCGAAGAATGAGCCTCCGCTGTGTCAAGACTCTGATGATCCTAATGCAGCATGGTATTTTTTCATTAACGGACTCTTATTTTCCAGCCAAAACAGTATTGTGCCTGCTAAGCTTTGATAATATTGTAGTATTATAACATAAACATATGCAGTCTAATCCCTTCGGTGTGACAGGAACGTTAAATTGAAAGCTTGCATACACAAAGCGCCAGTTAGTTCAACGGAACGAGGATCAAAATTGCCAGCGAAGTGGCCAGCCAGACTGACCAAAGTTCCGTATTGGTTGTTGAGTTCCCAAGTTGGAGTTTATGGAAAGCCAGCCCCTGAAGATTTCAGTGCTGATTATGAACACTGGAAACGCGTAGTGTCCAAGTCTTATCTAAATGGCATGGGAATTCAATGGTCCAATGTTCGCAATGTCATGGATATGAGATCTATCTATGGAGGGTGAGCAAAAGTCACTGACTGTGTCGAATGTTACTCATTAGTTATATTCACCTGCTAATATGTTATTTGTTTTACATCTTTCACTGTTTGTGGTTTCCAGATTTGCTGCAGCTTTGAGAGATTTGAATGTTTGGGTCATGAATGTGGTTTCAATAGACTCCCCAGACACCCTTCCCATTATTTATGAACGAGGCCTCTTCGGTATATATCATGATTGGTGCGAATCATTTAGCACCTATCCTAGAACCTATGATCTTCTCCATGCCGATCATCTGTTTTCAAGGCTTCAGAAAAGGTGCAAATAACTACTACTACGTTTTAAAATTTTCTTCAGGGTCTTCTGTAATTGTTAATTTAACGTTACCACCAAATTAGTTATAAATCTTAGTTTAATCTATTACACTGGTGTTGCTAATGCTTGTTGGTCACACTCATACAGGTGCAATTTGGCTGCTGTATTGGCTGAGGCTGATCGGATTCTTAGGCCAGAAGGAAAACTTATTGTTCGTGACACTGTTGAGATCATTGAAGAGGTTGAGAGCATGGTAAGGTCTTTGCAGTGGAAGGTTCGCATGACTTACTCCAAGGATAAGGAGGGCTTGTTATGTGTGCAGAAGTCCATGTGGCGACCTAAGGAACAGGAGAAGCTCGAGTATGCTATCCTTTAAGCATGGACAAGATCCCAAAATTCTTGGGTTTTTTGGCCTCTCGAAATTCTTATGTAAACTCTACTTCCACTACGACTCATGTATCATGTTAGTTAGAAATCTATGTATTCTTCTCTGTCCTGCTGGGTATTAATTTTGATGTTCCCCCATTTATATTTATAGATTTGTGTTGTGTCCTTTGTTGTAACACTGTGCTATAGCGTGGAGGAAATTTTATCACATTCTTGCAAATGTAGAGGCTATTGGCTTATAATAATTATAAGCGTGTAATAGTTGAGAATTTGGAATATTCACTTCATCTGAAATCTGTAGCTATATTACTCTCCAACGGTCAGCCAATGATTTAGTCTATATATTAAAATTCAATAGTTTTTAAGTGTACCATAATACATTATTATTCATTCTGTATTACGAATATAGTTCTTTTGTGGAAGAGATTACCATTCTGAATACTATAAGTTGAATATTATATATTGAAAATTCTACATCTAGAGAGAAATAATATATATATATATATATATATATATATTTTGTATAGAGTAATTTTTAAAATTGTATTATGACTACTTATAAACTAGTGTATTTCAGTGTTAAGTTGTAAAAAGAAACATTTTCCATGTTGTTAATGAGAGCAAGGTGAGCTGGATAAGAATTTGATGTTCATGATAGGTAGAGATAGAAGGACCCCATAACAAAATGACCCTTATTTGATGTATCATTCATTACTTTCCACGTCTGAATAACATCATATTTCTCTTCAACTTACAAAATAATTTTACATCCCATTTTTGTAACACTAAAAAAAAATATATGAAAGTGTTAAAGTAAATTCCTAATACATGATTAGGACTTATAGAAATACAAATATTTACAATATAAAGTTCAAAAGAACATCCTAAAATTCTTCAGAACTTCTAACGTCTGCTCGTGTACATAGTACAATCATCACAATTCACAAACACAACAAGAAAAACAAGGGTAAGTTAGTGAAAATAAAATTTTATAATATACACAATTAAATCAAAAGAGAAAACCAAATTACAAGGATCAATTTCTCAATTATTCAATCTTCTTCAAATCTCAACATAAAACAATTACATGAATCTACACATTCAGGATATTCAACAAACAGAATAACACCTGACGCCTTCCAAAAGATCCGTATTAAGTAAGTATTACCAAAGACTAACACCTGATTAAAAGATTACCAGTGAATCCAATTGAAAGGATCAAGGTAAGTTCAATAAAACTCAAGTCGTGCATCTCATATGTCATGGTGTGCATGGACTCCCCATCAGCTTCTCACCACCTGATATCTTAGTTTATGTGACTTAGATTATCAGTGAAATTTGGAGTGAAGCTTGGAGATCTCTATTACCACATAACATCAATACTTAATACACAACAAACATCAGTCTATACATTATCCCAAATGTTATGTATGAATTCAATTTCATACCATTTTCATCATACAATATCCTTCAAAATGTGATCCACAACATTCAAAAGTCTATTTAACATAACAAACAACACTTAAATACTAAACCATCAAAATCTAATATTTTTACAGGTTTAAATAATATATAAACAAACAACACAATATATAAACATACAACATCCTGCAAGAGAAAATAAATATTGGGACTACGTCTCCTCCACATCGAGATCTTCTTAAATTTAGCTTCAAGATTTAAAAGTGTAATGCAAATTATCCAAACAGAACAAAAATTCAGTATATAATAAAATAAGTCGAGAAGATTACTCTTCTCAATTGACCCTTATTAAGATTGATGACTAAATATTATGGAAAAATAAAGAACAAAAGATCTTTACACAAAAAATGAACTTACTTTATTTGAAAATCTGATCAGGTAAAAATGCTTCTAAACTCTTTAGCTATAACTTGGTATAGTCAAAATTAAGAGAGAAAGGAGAGAAGAGAATATGAAGAGAGAAGAGAAAGGAAAACTGGGGAGTTAGTTTTTAACGTTGTTACAATTTCCATTATAAATCTCCAAATATTTAGGTAAAAGTAAAGATTTAACTGGAAAATGTTTTTGAAGCACTAAGGGTGATTTGTTTGACTAAAAGAACTTGATCGACGAACTAGAAAAAGAGAGTCAATAGGATGTAGTTTAATTAGTTATGAATTTTTAATAAAAAAATGAAGCTTTTGTAATTTTATATTTGGATACAACACCAATTGAATTCCTGGAATGTACAACTGTGACATTTCTCTAAAAATATTTTTTTAAAGTCTCTTAAAATATAATTTATCAATTAATTTTAGTTTGAAACTTAGAAAATAGTTTATTTAAATGACAATACTAATATATGTTAAAAAAAATCATATTGTTGATAAATAATAAATTTATAAACTAGAAGAAATGAACTATTTATTAAATTTTAATTGAAGATTGGAAATTTATAAAATTTCATATTATTTAAACTTATTTCATATCTCCTTCAGATTCATATATATATATATATATATATATATATATATATATATATGTCTGTATGTATGTATTAAATTATGAATAAATTATAAATTTTTATTAGAGTTCGATTAATTAATTTTCATAAAAATGATCATAAATAATCAGGCTGAATAAACTATTTATGAAAACTGGTATAATTAGCCATTTATTTAATTTTTAAAATAAATATTTAATTAAAACTTGGTTAATGAACATTTCAGTAAAGTTTAATATTAAAATTTTAATTATTTTAATAATTAAGAAGTAAAGCTTAATGAAATTTATAAAAATTCAAAATAATAAGTATCTTTTACAGGAAATAATGTTTAGGAGCGTTTTATGTGGGGGAAAGAATATTACTGTGAGGTAAGGTGTATTGCATGTGGTGTGGGTGATATGATTTTGATTTGGTGGATTAAGTGGTTGCAGTTACATGAAGTGGTCCTGATGAAGATCAAGAGCGAGTCGAATGGGTTTCGGTTTTACAAATGAAAATCAAGGGTATATATTGAACTCCCTTCTCACTTGCCTATTTGTGTGGTCTCTCCTCTTTCATTCTATTCTATCTATACAACCTCTCTTATCTCCAAAAACCCTCATACACACACGTACCTTCCTTCCTTCCTCCAATAGAGGCACATGGAAGATGAAAGCCACACCAATCTCCCAAACGCCTTCATCACAGCAAGCCCTGAAAGCCCTTCCTTAAAGCCATCCAATAACACCACCACCACCACTAACCACCATCACAACAACAACAACAAAGAACAAGATCGCTTTCTCCCTATCGCCAACGTCGGAAGAATAATGAAAAAGGCCATCCCTGGCAATGGCAAAATCTCAAAGGATGCAAAGGAAACAGTTCAAGAGTGTGTCTCTGAGTTCATCAGCTTTGTCACAGGCGAAGCCTCGGACAAATGCCAGAGGGAAAAGAGAAAGACCATCAATGGAGATGACATCATTTGGGCCATCACAACCCTGGGATTTGAGGACTATGTCGACCCTCTAAAATCCTATCTCCAAAAATATAAAGAGATCGAAGGAGAGAAGCTTAACATTCCTAAGCAACAACGTTCTGAACAAAGGCTTCATCATCAACACCAAAATCCCCACCAAGATCAAAATAATAACAACAACAATCTAAGTAGTAGTGTATATTCCTCTCCAACTCTTCTTTCTCAGCCATCTTACGTACCCACGGATCAACTGTTTTCCCTACCATTCTCCCCAAATTCCCTTCAGAAACAGTTACAGCCGCAAGACCAGATCGATTCTGTGGGGCAATGGTAAGAGGCTAATTCAACCACTGCTGCCACAATTTTCTCATCTTTCACTCATCACACTTTCGTACGTAGTTTATATATGCGTGTATATGGAAATAACGCTGTTTTTTTTTTTTTTTGTATTCGCGTGTCTGGGTTGTGTCATCTATCTTGTTTTTGTTATTTGAAAGATGATACTTGGACAAATATTTGAGTTAATAAAGAGAAAGATGTATATATACATCAATTTTCAAATAATTGTATAGGTCCAATTTTGTATTTTTAAATATAAATAAAAAAGAACTTTAGAAACAAAGCTAGGATTATTATTAATATGAGGACATCTCTCATTTTGTGTTTGGGTTGTGTTGGTAGGGGATGTGTGAGGATTTGAAAAAGTGGATGTGGAGTGATTTGAGAGAAAGTGAAGAGAATGAAGTTGTTTGGATTGATTATGTTAAAGTGAATTTTTGTGATCAAAGTTTATTGAAGTGTGTAACTATGATGATTGTGAGATTTTTTTTTTCTAAATGTGTAAAATGTAAGTTTATAAACTTTAAAAATATTTGAATAATAAAATATGAAGTAATTTTTGAGTGTAAATTTGAGTTAATTAAAATTTTGCAAATTATTTCTGATACAGTTGAATAATTATTTTCAAAAAAATATTACTTAACTTTGTTGAAACATTGAAAGTTGTCATAAAAATAATATTTTTTAAGTATATATAAATTTATCATTATATTTAAAATAATTTAAAAAAATATTTATTTTTTTTGTATATTTTAATTGTTTATAATTAAAATATTATTTTTGGAACTGTGTAAGAGGAGACTTTTAAAAAAAATAAAAATTACATGTAAATTGTGAGCAAATACAAAATTGTCATTTGTATTAAAAATAAAATTTTAATATTTATAATTATAAACTCTCACGTTATTTTTGAGGGTATGCACAAGTGTTTTCCTAACATGTACCTTCACATTTCTTCACAATTATGTGAGGAAGCCTCGAAAGTGTTCTCCCTCAAATTTGCATCTCTCCTTTCTTGCACATGACCCAGTTTTGTTCCCGCTATTCCTTACTCGTGAATAGTAAATGTTTGAAAGCAAACATAATATTAGTGTGTATTTAATTGGAGGAGGAGATGTGTTTTCTCCCACTTTTCCTTTTTTTAAGATTTGAGAAAATGTTGAAGTGATTTGAGAGAAAAATAAGAAGAAAATAAAATTATTTGGATTAAGGTATATTAAAGTGAATTTATAAAAAAATTTATTAAGTTTGTGAGTGACGTGACTATTGAAAAAAGTTTGAAAATTTTTAAAAACATAAAAATGTAAGTTTACAATTTTTCTTTTTTTAAAAATATTTAAATAATAACTTAATAATAAAAGTTTATTTATTTATATATTTATTATTAATATCTTTTTTTTAAATAAAATATATTTATTTATATAAAATAAATAAATTTATATAATAATAATATAACATAAATAAATAAATTTTTATTTTTATTAACTATTATTATTGATAATATTATTTAACATTTGATACAAATAAAATTACAATAAAATTATTATTATTTAATAAATTTATTTAATTATTATTAATTTATATTTATTATCATTATCATTATTTTAAAAAATTGTTTTAATTAATATTATCAATTTCATAATTGTTTTAAATATTATTATTATTATAAATATATTTATAATAATATTATAAAATTTATATACATAATCAATCGATTATGCAATGTATAATCGATTATATGTAAATTGTATAATCTATGTTATAGAATTATATACATAATTATATATAAATTTTATGATATAATTAAATATTTTATTTTATTTTTGTTAATATATAATATTTTTATTTTATTATAAATATATATAATGTTTTACTTTTATTATAAATATATTTAATATTTTTATTTTGTAATATAATTTATCATTATATATAATTTATGTTATATTTTTTGGTAAAGTAATAAATGTAAAAAATATACTATTTATATAGTTTTCTTTGTAAATTATGGGACACGTGAGGATGGATAAATATGGTTTCTTTGCATTTTTGTGTCCCTATATCCACGATGATATCATTGAATGCTAACAAAATAATCTTCACCATTTTACCTGGGTTAACAGTTTTCTTCGTGATCCAAAGACAAGTTTAACGACATGACGTAAGATAAAACTATTTTAACACCTTACATATTTTCTTACATCTATTTAATAAATTAAATTATTGAATTAAAATATAAATTAAATTATAAAATAATAAAATAATAAAAATAGTTGTTAATCGAGGAAGTATAAAGTTTGAAGAGTATCAAACTATCATTTTCCATAGAATTTTGTCATCTTATCATGATTTTAATAAAACATCTTATATTAACTAAAATAAATATAAGTATAACTAATAGTCAATTTTTAAATTTGGTATTAATTACCATGTTTCTATCATGGTCTTTGTTATACAATGTTTATTATTATTTAGTTATTTCTTTACTCTTTTGTTATATAATATTTTTATTATTATTTTTTTAATGGTTTGATTCATTTGATTTTAATCAAAATCATTTAAATTCTTGAGATATTTTTTTTAATATTTATAAAAATAAGAGATATTATAATTATCGTAAAATTTATATTTACAGCTTAGATGGATGGCAATGACTTAGATTTACAGCTTTGAAAAAAAAAAAATTATCAGTCAAAACTTAAGAGCAATAATGGCTTCTCTGAAAGTAGGATGCTTTCCAAAATCTTTTGACAATGTGTTGGATTTTTATTAAACCAATAACAAAGCTTTGCAAATTTATTTTTTTAGTAAATAATTTATAAAAAAAATTGTATGTAACATTTATATGTAATGAATGTTTTCCTCTACCTACAAATGAAAGTTAACATTATATACAAATTTCATCCTTCAAAAAATTTCCCATCTCAATGCTTTAACCTTACATATGATTTTTTTTACGGATTTTTTTTATCAAAAAAAATAAAAATATGAACAATTTCAGGAGTGATTCAACCCTTAAACAGAAAAATAATCCTTAACCTCCCCCAAACAAGCCAAAACCCTCCATCTGACTACTAATAAAACACCCGACAAACCTCGAAAACTAACTATAGTGCTAACCAACAAGGTAATACATAAAGTAACCAACCTCATACAAACCAAATGATCAATGCACCAGTCAGAATAAGAGAAAAAAATAGAGTGTGACTTGGAAGTAATCCTAGACCAAACATTTACTTGAATAATGGCGAACAATTCTAGTACATCAACCACACCCCCTTTTAAAATGACATTATTCATGTGCTTCCAAATCTCACTTACTACTACAATCCAAATCGCTCCCCAAATGTCATTAACTGAATCAATAGCATTATTAATCCTAAACTGAAAAAAATTTAACAGTGGATCATTGTGAATCACGGACGTCACTCCAAGCCAAGCAAAGCATTAACTCCAAACGATCCAAGCTATTCTGCACTCAAAATACAAGTGACAACAAGACTCCTCCTCCACCTCACAAAAATTACACAAAAGACTTTCGACCGCAATCCCACGTCTTTCCAAATTGACCCTATTAGCAATCTTATTTTCCAGCACCCTCCAAGCCGAGACAAGTGCAAAAAGCAAAACTTTACTCCTCCAAAACTTTTTGTACACATCCTTAAACAATTATAGGCAGATTTAACCATATAAGTTGGAAACTATACATCATTCCAAACCCAACTATCCTCCTTTTACAAGTCAAATTTCAACTCTTGAAATACCTGGAAAAAATGACTCACCAGATGTTTTTCCCATTAAAAAAAATTCCTTCTCCAAGCTAGGTGTCAATCTCAAACACCATTAGTCCAGACCTCAAGCTCAACCACCTCAACAACTTTGAAAGAGCTCAAGGAGAACAACCTCGGATAAACACTCTTCAAAGCCCCACAACCTGCCCAACTGTCCTCCCGTAAAGAAATTTCCTCTCCATTGTCAATCTTCCACTTGAAAGCATCTTCAAAATTCCTTCCACAACCCTCCAAACCTCAAATCTCCTTCAAATCTTTCCACGAGAGAGAGACCCTACTATTTTTCCGGCCTCTGCCAAACTTATTCAACCTTCGTATTTGGATTCAAGAATCTTTTTCCACAAACCGCCCTTATCTGTCCCCAAACGCCAAATCCATTTGCCTAGTAAAGTTGTGTTAAAAACCCTTCAATCCAATACTCTGAGGCCACCGGCCTCGCGTGGCTCACAAACCTTATTCCAAGAAACTCAGACAATCTTTCTCCCATCAGAATCCCACCCCCCATAGGAAATTCCTTTGAATCCTCACTATCTCGTTTGCCACCACGGAGGGAATTTTGAATAAAGATAGATAAAATAACGAAATAGAAAAAAGTACAGACTTAATCAAACAGATCCTCTCAGCCATTAACAAGAACCTATCTTTCCACCTGCACAATCTAGCCTTTAGTCTTTCAACCACACCACCCCAAAACGCACCTCTCTTAAGAAACCCCCTACCAACATACCCAAATAAACAAAAAGGGTTACCATCACATCACAGTTAAGAATCGTCGCAAAACGCTAGATTGTTGGCTGGTCAATCCCCAACCTACCAATCTTTCTTCAAAAAATTCACCTTAAACCCATAAGAGAGTTCAAAGCAGTTCAAATCCACCTTGATATTAAAGACGCTTTTAGTGTTAGCTTCGTAGAAGAATAATGTATTGTCAGGGTACTCTAACATGTTTACCTTCACTTTCTTCTTTCTGATCTCCAAGCTATCAATCAAGTTTTTCTCAATTGTCATCCTTGACACACCTGTCAAGTCTTCTGCCACAATAAGAAACAAAAAAAGGAGTTAACGAATCACCTTGACGAAGTCCCTTCTTAGGAAAGAAATCCTTAGTTTGTACCATTCTCAAGTATTAACAGTGAAGTTAATTCTAAACAACACTTAATCCAATGAATCCATTTACCACAAAAATCAATCATTTCTAACGTATAAAAAATAAACTCCCAACTGACAGAGTCATAAGCCTTCTCATAATCAACTTTAAAGAAAACACAATTTCTCTTCTTTCTCTTCATTTCTTCCAAAACTGCATTAGCCACTATACACTATTTAACAGACCCCTCCTTTCAAGAAAAGCCGACTATCTAAAATGCTTTTGCTTATTACTTTAATACAAATTTTGACTTCTCTTGAAACACCTTCAGTGGCTTCTACATGTACAGGATAGGTTCAAGAACCATCTATCCAATAATATTTTCGAAAAATGTAATTATTATTTTAGGAGTGATTTGCAGACTAAGTGATCTATATTCTAAATTATGCAGCGTAATCTGGATTATAGTTCAGATTATATGATATATAATTACATTATATAATATTAAACTATATTATGGATTACATAGTATATAGATTACTGAATATATATGGATTTTGTAATTCATAGATATTCTAAATTACATTAAAAAACACATAAAAAAAATATCCTAAATAAATAACATTAAAAAGATAAAAATAAATACAGAAAAGAAAAAACTATATCAAAGAACATAAGTTTAGGCTATTTTTAATTAATATCCTTTTCATATGTGCCTCTAATAGTTTTTAAGTAAATTGTTTTAACTGTTGTTTCTATATATATAAAAAAGTTGTTCAAGACAAATCTCCACTTTTATGATAGTTTCAAAACACATATATTGGATCATAAACATATCATTACCAAAAATGAAATAAAAACCTAAAATATTAGAGTGTTATTTATCTTTATTTTCTAATTTTAAAAAAATAGAATTATTGATTCAACATGCTAATTTGTCTTGACATAACACGAGCCAACTATTTATGATAAATTCTTTTGTACCTTTCTTTAGACATTCTTCTTACACCTTTATATATATATATATATATATATATTATTTATTTTTTATTTTAATTCTAAAAATACTATTCTGAATATGTTGGGGAGTGTGATGTCTTTTTCTTCATTTTCAAGTGATGATAGTTGTTTATGGTAGTTGTTTGTGGTTGGTGGTGAATATTGGTGGTTGAGATAAGTTGAGTTGTTCTTTCGGGTGGTGACTTTGTTTTTATTTGTTTATTTATTTTTTTGGAAGCCATAAAACTCAAAAAATAAAACTAGTGAGATGCAAAAATAAAGTACAAAACTAAAAAAAAAAAAAAATATTTGTACTAGGGAGTGTCAAATACAACATATATTCTTGTCAACCCTTTCATTATAAAAGTAAATTTTGGAAATGAAAATTTAGAAGAGAACAAAAAATCTAAAATAACTTTTCCATAACAACTACTATACCTTCCAGAATCTAGAACAACTATTTTGACTTTCGAAATTTGATTTTTGAAATTGATGGGGTGCATGAAGAAAGTTGAGGGAATATAGAAAGAAACACCATTTTTATTATTATGCGGGGTTGACCCGACCCGTCATTGGCTTTCACAATTGCGGATTATATATGATGAGTCTAAGTGGGTCAACAAGCTAAAATAGTGAGTTTGTCTTGCATTTTTCATAACGGACTCGCTCTACATTGTCATCCCTACTATTTCGTTAATAAATATTTGTTTTTTAATATATTTAAAAATAATTAGTAGGCATAATTCATAACACTTTATATATAAGTTTGTTTTTTTAAAAAAACTCACCAATAATAAAAAATATAATATTTTTAAAGTGAGTGTTCCATAATATATTAAAAATAATTATGAAAGAGACTTTTAAAAATATTTTATATATAAATGCTACTGAAAAAATCCCCTAACCGAGATAGTAGATTGAGGCTTTTCCTTCCTGCATCTCTATAATTACTAACTTTACTCCATATTAAGGGAAAAGACTAATATAGCCTCCATTGTTCTATCATGCAGTGATTGCCATAATTGTAGCCGCTTCTGCTACCACTGCACCTCTAACTACACCTCTATTCTCTACAGCCCATGCACTCTTTAAAATGAAGAAGAAGAAGAAAAAAAGAGAGAGAGAGAGTTGTTATGAAAGCTCGTTCAGAAAGGTATTAGATATGTTTTGAAAAACTTGTTCTGAAAATTTTATTTTGAAATGTCTCTTATATATTCTAAAAAGTTTGTTATGAAAATTTTGTTCCTGATAACTCATTTCAGAATGTATTTCATATATTATTGAAATCCTATTATGTAAATTATGTTCTAAAAATTTCAGAAAACTTGTTCTAAAAGATTTTCAGGATAAGTATTCTGTAAGTCACCTTTACAAAGAGTAAAATAGTCATTTTAAAAAATTATGTGGGTGCAGTTAAAAATTATTTTGCTGCACAAAAAAATCCATGAATACATGAGCCCAACCCACCTAAGACAGGTCCATCTACAAAACCTACACCCATAGCCCAATTAAAGGAATAAACAATCCTATTCACCATACACTCATTTTAGACTGCTTTCTACACCTTCATACTTTCTTGTGCCACTCATATAAATTTTTGTATTTCAAAAATATCATTTTTTTTAATATTTTGGATTATGTAATCTGGAAGTCTTTTGTAATTAGCTTTCGAATTATGTAATTCAGAAGCCATTTGTGATTAGCTTCCGTGTTACATAATCCGAAAGTTTTTTCTATACATGAGATTAACTTTTGGATTATGTAATTTGGAAGTCCTTTTTTCAGATACTTTCGGATTACATAATTCATAAGTCTTTTTTGGATTGATATTAGCTTCCAGATTATGTAATCCGAAAGTCTTTTTTCAAATGTGTGATTAGCTTTTGGATTATATAATTCATAGGAACACTTTCAGATCCAAAAACATCTTCCAAATTATGTATTGGGGTGACACAAAAGGATAAAAAAGTAATTTTATATTTTGTATGGGGTGAGACAAAAAGGTAGGAAGGTGTAGGAAGAAATAATCCTCATTTTAAGCCGAATCCTGTTATCTTAAGAAATTCATCCATCAGCTATGGCTAGATCTCGCAATAAAGAGTTCTTTCAATTTGAAAGGTTTTATTTTATTTTTTTATTCATAAACATAGATCTTAAAATAAAATATAAGGCCACCCATTTTAGAAATTTAACCCCCTTTCACTCATAAGATGTTAGTAATCACGAGAAATTGCTATGGATTGTGAGAGTTATATTATACATACTAGTAATATAAATAAAAGGCCACATAATAAAAATAATCGCGATATTACTAAATTCACAACGTTATCGAGACTATATTTCAAAAATATAAGTACTTCTTTTAACACTGATTTTGTGCCCTTCAGACGTACCTAAAGTTTATTTATCAATTGCTAAAAACTATTTTATGCGTGTAAAGCTAAACTTAAATATGATATCTAAAAGATAAAAAATGTGATAAATTGTATATAATTGAAATCAGAGCAAAAAATAAAAGCATTTTATATGTTTTTAAAAAGGCTTAAAAAAAGATAAGCGTTGATCTTTAAGGAATAATAAAAATAAAAGAAACTAATGAGTATCCTTCAGTTTAACATGCAAAGCTAAATAGATTTAGTGAAAACATTCCTGAAATTAAAGGAATTGAATACATTTTTTTAATGTTTTTGGATGTGTAAAGTGGAAAAACAGGACAAGGATTTAATTCTTCTCATCATTTCTATCCTTACCAATATTAATAAACCCTTTACACTCTACACAAATTTGAATGTTGTCATGCTTCCAACCATGCTTAATTTTCATGTATGAAGTGGTGATATATTGACATCTACTATTATCTATATAATCACTTACTAACTACTTATTCAATTATTCATTAAAATGTTATTTATTAATTCAATTATTATTATTATGTTATTATGAAAGGGTTATCAGTTAGATGTATATGAAAACATTATCACAATCAATCTTAAAAAGCTCATTACCATCACAACTTAATGTGAGGAAATCAATAAAGAATGTGTAATGAAGTTACAAGAAGGTAGTCTTGGTGTGATCAAGATAAGAGAATCAATCCTCTTCTTTTTTTTCTTTCTTTTTTAGTTATAGGAATTATGCTATTTTGATGAGGCATAAGTTTATAAGTAGCTCTGGTTGTTATATTATTATGTCATTCAATCATATCATCATAAAACATTGAACTTACCATGTTATTAAGAGAGAACAAAATGTAGATTGAATGAAACCCTGCTAAAAAAGTAAACCATATATTTACTAACACACCAGAAAATAGCATACATGAAACTCTAGAAGAAAGGGTGTTGATATTATTGAAAAGTAAATAATGATTGATAACTAGAAGTTGGAGGAGTTGGAAGATGTTTGCCACTGAAGGAAGCTTTGGAGTGTAGCAGCATCAGCCCTATAGTGATTCTGTGTGAATTCACGCAAATTGGACCATGTAAAATCAGGGTACTTTCTTTCCTCATTTTTGCTTGTCAGAATCTCTGGGGGCTTCACCACTTTGTCCTCTCTTGGACACACAAAGTAAGCCATTGATCTTCTCTCTCTCAATCTGTTCACCACTGCCCTGTGGACACAACTCTTGTATCTCCCATTTGACAGTGCCTACCACACCATTTCATTCAATCACTTCATCTATGCATATGCAATTCATTTTTTCTAACACATTAATGTTAATTTAAAGGAATACAAATTTAGTCTTCCAACAATTTAATGATGGGCCAAACAATGTTACAAATAATCAAATAAAAAACTTTTGAGGCCTGTCACAAAATTGCCTAATAGTTGTTCGACTATTCTCGTCAAGTGGCAAAACTAGAGTACAGAACAGACAAAAGAAAAAAGTGTGAAGACAGTGTTCTTGTATAATTGAGTGTTGATGGTTAAACGTACTACGGATAAAAAAGAGAGAAGAAAAACAAGTGTGATGAGATGCAAAGAGACACTGCAATTGGTTAAAGATTCACATGGTTTAAAAATATGACCAATATATAAGTGGTGGTGGTGTAAATTTTAGTTTATAAATCAATTTTATAAAGCTACACAGATTTATAATTATATAAATCTTAATAGTAATTAATATAAATTAATTTAAATACTAATATTTTTTTAAAATTTTAAAATAATATTTAGTTTAGTTAATATGATGATTAATTATTTTTTATCTTTAAAATTGATTTTTATTTAATGATTTTTTTATAGTTTTCACATAATTATTTTTTCTCACATACTGTCAATCAATATTTTTTTTAATAATATGTGAGAAGCCTAGTGTTTAAAAAAGGAATTGTACATTTATATTATCTTTTAAGTATTTTTATCATATATATATTATTTTGAAACAGAAATTTTATAATTTTAGAAAAAAAGTAATGATTCCTTGTGAATCTAGATGGGAGGTGGTAATAAAGATGCATATATAATATATGCAACAGTGATAATTAAGATGGGAAAAGGGAAAAAGAGAATAGCATAGTTTGCATACGTACCATGAAAGTGTCACCAATGTTTACGACAAAGGCTTCAGCACGAGGGCGAACAGCATGCCATTTGTTATCAACAAAAACTTCTAAGCCTCCAACTTGGTCTTGATGAAGAATTGTGAGTGAGGTTGGATCAGTGTGAGGGCCAGTTCCAAATGTGTGGTTCGCACTGTTGCAAGGTGGATAATAGTTGCACCTCATTATTGACACTCCATCTTCAAAAAATCTTTGATAATGCAAACCATCCACTCCCAAACTTATTCCCAACAGCTCCATTATTACTGAAGATAACTCCTTCATTGCTTCACAGTATTCTTCATACACCCTCCTATTGCAAAAACATAAACCATAATTCCTATTAGCTGTTCATTTCTCTCTCTCTTTTGGCTCATTAACTTCCATATTTCTGCTGCTTTCATTAGCATTCATAATTGTGGCACATCAACCCAACTCACATAGGGCACAGTTGGGTCCTCATCAACTCTATTTTCAGTCAGGAATGATATAATATTTTAAAATAGTAAAATATGAAGTTTGATTGATAACCTTTAATATATAAAATACTATCCAATTTCACACATTATTTTAAAAATACATAAAAAACTATAGGTTTGTATATGATGATAATTGATATGCAGATATTATCTGTTTTTTTGTACAGGTGGCTTGCCAATCTTGTCAAGGATGGTTTTCAATGAGTAGTTGTAATAATTCTCTCTTTTGTTTATTCATTCATAAATAAATTTGTTCAAGAACATAGTGGGGCAAGTAAGAAGCTAATGTAACAAAACCATCTTTGTCATATAGTGAAGGAGAAACATTCACATCATAATCTCTCATGTGTTCTTGTTACCAGATAAAATTTGTTAAAAATATTATCAATTTTTTATGAGTGTTATCTACTTGTTTGATAAACTTTAATCCATGATGACAGAACAATTACTTGTTCTTCTTGTAGAACAGGTAATACATAAAAGAACAAATCAAAGAATGATCTTGAGAATGTATTTGTTGAAGAAAGTGACAAGGTCATGTAAATATCTCATATAGGAGAAATAAAATATCTTCCCATCATGTATAATGTATAATTATGTAACCTTGTCAAACACAAGTTTATGCTGAATGTGTTTTCTTTTCTTCTCTTTTAAGAGTTGTATAAGTAAAATTTTGTACTGATGAAATTGAATGTGGATGATCTTACCCTGTGTGTTGAAGGTCCTGGCCTAAGACAGATTCAAAGTAGTCAACAATCTGGGAATTGGAGAAGCCTTGGTGATGGAAGAGGAAAGAAAATGTCTCTTTCCATGGCAATTTGGAGGAGAAACGATCTGCATGAGCACCAGAGTAGCCAGAGAGTGCACCAGGTTTTCTCTTAGCAGTGAGTTTTTGGCTGATAGGGAGGTTGAAAAGGGTGTCAATTTGATGGTAAGCAGCATCTATGAGATCTGGGTTGACACCATGGTTGATCACTTGGAAGAAGCCATGCTTCAAGCAGGCATGTCTCACAAGCTCTGCAGCATTGGCAATTGCTTTCTCATCACCATTTTTCATGATTCCTAAGTCCACAAGGGGTTCCTTCAACTCTTCTTGTGTGGCCTTAATCAAATCTCCAGAAGGCCAAAAGAACTCTTTGGGCATTTCCCCTTTCATTTGAGGAAAATTTGACTCAAAAGCTAGCACTCCATTCTCTTTTTTGGACTCTTCTGACTGTGATGCAGGGTACAGAACTAGAGTGGAAGCACTTAATTCCATTAGGTTAGGAGACATGTTTGCATACCTTAAAAGCTAGGCTTCTCTATATATTTATATATCTAACTTAGAGGGAAAGAATCATAATGCTGATAGGTGGTGAAGGAAACAAATTATATGTGTTTTCTATATAATTTTTTTTTTTCACCATTGGAGTTAAAGCTAATGATAATTTATATATAAATTGTTTTTTAATTTGTTGATGTGTTTTTTTTAAAAAAATATGGAGTTTCAACTTTCAGTAGATAATTTGTTAAATATAGTGATTGATCTTGATATTAACGAACTTCAGTTTTTAATTATTAATATTTTTTAAAAGTTATTGTCTTTTAATATTTTTTATTTATTTTATTTTTTAAGTAAATATGTAATAATAAAAATTTAAGGGAAAAAAAATCAAATAAAATTGTTTAAAAATTTATATCTAGATTACTAATAGAATTGTCAAACATTATAATTGACTTTTCTTGGTTTGGAAGACCGAATAAGAGATTTATGATATAAATGAAATGTTTGTTAACTATTTTTTTTATATAATAATTGTATAATTTTGTTAAACTTAATTAAATGTTAATAAATTATTGAGAATTTTCTCTTATTATTCTGTAATTTACAATAAAGTTGGCAAGAAAAATTAGGAAAATATTATCTTGTGACTTATAAGAGAAAAAAGCATGTATTCTACTTCACCTAATTATAAAAGAAATTAAAATTATACGAATAAAGTCAAAACAAATTAGTCCAATTCCATAAAATGCAATTACGCCAACTTGCCAAGATAAATCTACAACCTAATTGTAGCAAATCAATGTCATTATAGAGTTTATAACTAAATAATGATAGTGACAACTAACTTTTAATATTTTTCAAATATATCATATTTCATATACCATATAACTGTCATTTTATAATAAACATTGAAGTTGGACCACCTTAATTACTATTGTAAAACTTGTTTCTTAGGTCAAGATATAAGGAATTCAACATAGGTTTCTAGATACTAAACATAAAATGATCACAATTAACTTTTTAATATATTTGGTATAATCATATAAAATTATATTAATAACAATGTGTTCACAAAATGAAAAAAAAAAAGTGCATCATCTTCAACATTTAGATGATATAAATAAGTCATTAGTAAGTTGAGTTTGACATATTAATCTACAATCAATTTTAATCAAGAAGGGAAATTTTGTCCATATGTTCATCCCATCACGTTGAAAGTAGATGGACTGACTCGTCAACTTACACTTTGATTTTATATTTATATATATATATATATATATATATATATATATAATATCAAATTTTATCTTATTAAAATATTATAAACTTTGTCCTGTCTTATTTTGAAGAATGTAAATGTGAAATAAAATTATAATTTAAATTATAAATATTAACAAATTAAACTTTAATTATTAATTATAATTAAATAATTTAACTTGTAAAAGTAGTAACCATTTCAATTTATCATATAAGATGTAATAATCATCCAATTAAAGCTTAAATATTTATAAAAGAATTAAACAAAGGTTGTCAAATAGTGATAGACAGAATATGCTTTCGTACTCAACTTTTAATGAAATTCATTTTTTATATTAAAAAATAATTATATTGGTTCTCGTTCCCCAACTAACAACGTTAACTTTTTGTCTATATTTATATGATATAAAATGACTTTGTCGTGGGAATTTTAAAATACTGAAAGTTGTTAACTTGTGGATTGAAATTATATATTAATGAATAATAGTGATTTGATAAATTTAATAATTTTTTTTAAGATATAAATCCTTTAGAAAACTCTGATATATACAGAGAAGTAAATCTTAAGTTTAATTTAATTTTCTCAAATAAATTTGTAAAATAAGATTTGTGAAAATGGAATTTTATAATATACACAATTAAATTAAAAGAGAAAATCAAATTACACAATCAATTTCTCCATTATTCAATCTTCTTCAAATTCCAATAAAATAAAACATTTACATAGATCTCACATGGATCTACACATCCAGGATATCCAACAAACAACGCCTCTTAGAAGACCTGTATTAAGTAATTAGTCCTACCAGATACTAACACCTGATCCAAATATTAACAGTGAATCCAAGAGAAAGAATCAAGGTAAGCTCAATCAACCTAAGTTGTGCATCTCATATGTCACGGTATGCATGAACTCCCATATCAGTTTCTCACCACCTGATATCTTAGTCTATGTCACTTAGATCATTAGTGAAGATTGGAGATCTTTGTTACCTCATAGACATCAATACTAAATACACAACATCAGTCCATACATTATCCCAAATATGTTCCAAGTTGCAGGATGCGATTTTTTCTTTCTCTGCTTGGTGTATTGACCTTGTGGCCTGTATGGAAATGATGTCATTAGTTTTTGCTGGGAGTAAGAGGGAATGTTGTAGGATTTTCTTGTTGATTTTTAAGTAGTGGTGTTTAGGTGTTGGTAGGGATGAGTCGGGAAGAATAGGTTAATGGTTGTGTGCTTTGTATATGGGTTGGACCACCCCTTAAGTGGCCCACATTTATTCATTGTTTATTGCTGATCTAAAAAAAAAACATTATCCCAAATGTATGAATTCAATTTCATACCTTTTTTATCATACAATATCATTCAAAATGTGATCCACAACATTCAAAAGTCTATTTATCATAAAAAAAAAACTTAAATACTAAACCATCAAAATCTAATATTTCTACAAGTTTAAATAATATATAAACAAACAACACAATATATAAACACACAACATCCCTACAAGAGAAATTGAATATTGGGACCACGTCTCCTCTACATCCAAATCTTTTAGTCTAGAGTGCTATTAAAAATTAAAGCTAGCTTTTTTTTACCTTAATTGTTTGTTTTCCAAACAACTTCTAGAATTTTATCCTCCCAATATAGATAAGTTTCAAAATTTAAGGGTCTAATGCAAGTTATTCAAATAAAACAAAAATTCAGTACATAGTAGAATAAGTTGAAAGAATTACTCTTCTCAACTAACTTCAAAAAGATTGATGACTAAATCTTAAGGAAAAACAAAGAACAAAAGATCTTTAGAGCAAAAATAAACTTATTATGTTTGAAAATTTGATCGAGTAGAAATGTTTCTTAACTCCTCTGCTAAAACATGATCCGATCAGATTATAAAATAGATGAAAATTGGAAGAGGAAATTAAGAAGAAAAAAAAAACGTGATAGAACTTCTTTGTACCTTTTAATTACGCTGTTACAAATTATATATTATAAAATAATATTATTTTTAGTTAAATTAGGACTTTTAACACTTAATTAGTTATAAAACTTATTTTTTAATTTCTTAAGACTAATACACAATTCATTATTTTTGTTAAAATTATGATATAACTAATGGGAGCTTAAACACTCTCTCTCAGACCTTAGAATGATGATTATATGAACTCATTGGATTGATAATAATACAATATTACAAAGGACTTAATTTTTAATGGAGAGTACCCACACAAAAAAAAAAAATAGTGTCTTACGGTCACTGTAGGATAAGAATAATGATAAAACTGTTATTTTTATTTTTTGTTATCTATAAAATTTGAGATAATGTTAATTACTATTTTATATCAATAATACATTTAATTTCTACTTAATTTTTTAATTAATTTGCACTTATATATTTATGATAGTATAAATAAAAAGACGTAAAATAAACAAATATTATAACTACTTTATTGCGACAAATTTTTTATTGTATTCCTTAATTTGTACATATAAACATTAAATAATGAAAAAAAAATATTTTCTTTATCTCGTAATGCGAGTTATGTGAGAAGAGAAATATGTTTCTCAAAACAAATGTCGTTGTTTAATTTCTATTTTAATATTAATTTTTGTATCCCTAATAATGTTAATGAGGGACAATAAAAAATATATAAATGGATTACAAGTGATAAAATTGGTTTTTAGAAAATGACTAGTCTCCTGTATTTATTTATTACCTTTCTTCGTTAGTATAAAAACTAAGAGGACATTTATTTATGGGCTCATTAAATTAACATTTCTAAAAGTAAAAGAATGATAAAAAAAATTTGTTAAATAGGTGACAATTTCTTTTTTCAAATAAAATGAAAATTTTAATAGACATGTATTGTTATTGTAAGTGACTTTATACTATAATTAACCAAAGAAAGTTATTTTATAAAATTTAAAATATTTTATATAAATTAATAAATTTATTTTATATGTATTTCGTAACTAATTCATATTTAAAAAAAAAGTTAATTCGACTAATGATTAAATTCCTTATAAAATTCCAAATCCACCCTTAAAAATAATTAGAAGTAATTGTACCGGTTTTGCTACTTAATTAATTAATATGTGGAAAAAGAATAAATGTTATGAGATTAAGAAAATGTTAACCAATACCATAAAGAGACTGATTAAGAAATAAATAAAATTATTAAAAGAAATGCAATAATACATTTTTATGTGATGTTTCAATGCAAATAAAACCTTAAGATACATAAGAACAAAAAAGTTCTAACAAAGTAACACTTAGAAAAATGGATGGAGTATTTATGAGCCAAACTATTACAAAATAATTAAAACAATATGAAAGATAATTTCGGAAAAATATTATAAAATAGATAACAACTTTTTAAAAAGGAATCTTATATACAAAGAAGGAAGTAATAGTTCATAAAATAAAGGGAATAGTTAATCTTTGAAATAATAAGTTGTATTTGATGATTTAAAACTTGATAAAGGGTTGAGGAATAGAGGAGAAAGGGGAAGTTGGAAAAGTGGAATGTATGTATCGATCGAACGATCAATACCATAACTCGGTCTCCATGATCGAGTCCAGCACGTCCGTGTGCTGATCGATACACCCAGCCCATTAACACTCAAATCAATGTCAGCAAAGCTAAATCACCATTAAGAACTCGGCAATACGCCCTTAAGCACGATCCATTCCAGTAATTCGACCCAATAGGTAAGTCCATTAAAATAATATAAATAGCGCACATTATAAGAATATGATACGTCATTATTGAATATATTCTGACAACCGGGTGTCGAGTATCCATTGCTGATTTGAGCGTTGGAGTGCATTCTGCAGGTATCCCATTCGACATTCACCTGGAATAGAACGATCAAGACTTGAAAAAGTAACACTAAGGCGAGAAGGAGCAAGTTGAAGTTCTAGCAGACTGCCCGATAGAAAGGAGAAAAACAAACAACAGTTCTCTAGGTCCATCTCCATAGCAGGAATAAAATCTAATGAATGAATGTTTATGATTTTTTTTTATTTTTTTTTGATATGATTAATGTTTAGAAATATGAGGCAAGAATGAGAAGAGTGGATGAGGGTTAATTGCTTTGGTGCTGTCTCCTTCTTGAGGAGAAAGTTAAAGAGAGAGGTACCAATTCAATGTAGAACTTTCTCTCAGCTTTTTCTTCTTTTATTTTCTAATCTCTGCCTTGTTACTATTTCTGGTTGCGTCAAGTTTATGGGAGGATTGCACTTCTAACTACTTTTATTTCTTCACACTGTCAGATCACATGGATAAATCAATTCTCTGTTTTAAAAAACAATATTAAATGAAGCATCATAGATAGATGGTTTTGTTTGAACATTAATAATTATATGTTGTTGGTTTGATGATCACCAATATGAGAATTGATTTGATTGCAATTAAACTTCAATTTGTAAAATATCGATATTTAGGATATTGCGAAAATTTTCAGCCAAATAGCACATTTTTATTTTTTTAATCCAATAGTGATACATGGTTTTATGCAATTAATTTATCCTCTAGAATTTTATAATGAACCTCGCTCATATTATGCTCCATATTCATATTACGATGCACAACATATCTCTACCAGAGTTTTGCAACAACCCCAAACTCAAGAACAAGAATAGTCATGGGATCAATCTATCAAAGGATATGAATATAATGTTTTAGTATCAATTCTATTATTTTGTTTTTTTTCTTTTATTTTTAATTATTTTTCTTTGTATAAGTGTTAGTCTTTATTGATTATTAGTATTATATTATTTTTCTTTAACTAGATTAGAATAAATATATTATTTGTATTATATTATCTTTCTTTAACTAGATTAGAATCAATATATTATTTTTATATATTCAGACTTTCTTTACTTTGATTTCACTTAAAAGAAGAAATATTCATTATCATATTCTTTGTCTTTATTTTTATTTTATTTTTCATTGTTAATGTATGTTTTTTTTTATAATATGATATTAGAGTCATTTAGAGTTTATTCTATTGAGAGTTTGTTGGACTTATCAGGTCACATGTTATCAAACCACTCATAAATATATAATTTCATGCAACACTAAAAAAATATATCTAACTATTACAATACAAGTTCTACATGTTTCTATACAATCTTAGACTTTTTCAAAATATTTCTAATACATGATTAAGACTTATAGAAATACAAATATTTACAATTCATAACTCAAAACAAAATACTAAAGCCTTTTAGGCTCTCCTGCACCTGTATAATCATATGATAATAAAATTTTATAATATACACAATTCAATCAAAAGAACAAACCAAATACATGGATCAATTTCTCAATCACAATCATTGGATTTCATTTCAATACATAGTACTTTGATTTCATTTCAATCACACTGACTACACATGAATTCATCATCTTTCGAAAGACTCATTAAGTGTGCTCCTACTGGATACTAATATCTGATCCATACATCAAAGATCAAGGTAAGTTCAAACATCCAATACCAAGTGTCTACAGTGGACCCAATGTGTATGAACTACCTCATCAGTTTCTCACCACCTGGTATCTTAGTTTATATGACTTAGATCATCTGATATCTGTTAAACATGGGTTTTTCATACTTAATATACCATCAAACAATAAATCATACGTTATCCCAAATGTATGACATCAATTTCATACAATTTTCACAATTTATATAATACATATCATTAAAACACATAACATTTAAAAATTCATAACATTCAAGAACTTATTTGACAGTCTCAACGGGGCGACTGTATTTTTTTTTACGGTTATTACATCTCACACATGAGTTGACAGTCTCGACATAAAGAGATATGTTTGATATCTCACGTCAATTAGAGATAAGAACATTTCATAGTATATGAATGTATTAAAAAAAACTAGTATTATCGTCAATCAAAATCCGCCAATAATATCAAAATCTGTTGGTAATAACAAAAATTCGTTGATAAACAAAAATTAATGAAAAAAAAACAAAACACTGTTAATAATTATTAATATTTATTAATATTATTGCATTCATGAACTTTATGAACAAATGTATCAAGAAAATATAAAACAAATCAGTCCGATCGTTTTTGACCTATCCCACTTTTAATTTGTCGAATTAACGGATTAGACTAATCAATTCAGGTGAACTCCTCATCCCTATATATACATATTTAGTGTTAAAAACTTTGTTATCACACGAAGTGTGTTAGTCACAAAAGAAAAATCAGCTAACTCAGCATCGTCCTCTTCCTCTGCCTTTAATTACTATAACATTGACAGATCTCACCGCTCCTTTCACTTTTGCATTTCGACGTAATGATCTGAACCAGCACTGACATGCTGCCTTCCTCCATTAGCACTGCCCTTCTGACATCCTTACAAGTGTAAGATCTCTACTTTTAAATAACTATATTAATTATTTTTTTATTTTTTTAAAAATAAAATTTAAAAAATCAGATCAAGTTTATATATTTAAAATATATATTTTATTTCTATCTAGATAAAGTTTGAATACCGAAAGATAAATCAAATATTTTTTAAGAAACATTGTAACTAAATAAATTAAATTAAAATAAAATAAAATAAATTATTTAAAATATTTATTTAAAAGAACCTTCTTATAAATAAAGTTATTAAGTTTTTTTTTTTATAAAAGTTTTCATGTTAGACATCACTATGCAACTTGACATCTCAGCTAGGCTGACACATCAGGTAACAACAATCATCTGTCATCACATGAAAAAAAAAGTATTATTAAAAAAAAAATACAAAAATATGGGGGGACTAGACCAAAACCCACATGTTAACAAAAACGATACATAGGTAGATTATACCTATTCATAAAGAATTCTAAGAACAGACTAGATAGAAGTCTATTATACCAATGAAATGATTCTCTATGAATGAACCCTAAATTAGCCAACTTATCAGCACATGCATTCCCCTCACGAAAAAGATGAGTAACCCTAAACCTGATTGTCCCACAGAAATTAAGACAAGTATTCCATTGATTACAAAGCATCCACAGAACATTAGTCCTAGCAGTAAACGCAACACAAACCAAGACAAAATCACATTCAAGCCAAACATTAGTAAGTCCCATCTTTTGAGCCTCATCCATAGCATGTATAACTCCATAAAACTCAGCAACCAAAGCAGTCTGAACTTCAATAAACCCTGAAAAAGCACCAATAAATTCTCCCATACTCCCACGAAAAATACTTCCACAAGTAGCAAGATCATAATACCCCCTAACAACCCCATCAGTGTTAATTTTAACCCAGCCTGGTGAAAGAAATTCTCATCTAACAGGAAGAGGACGAAGAACTTTCCCATTACGAGTCTTAATACCAAAAAACTTAATCACGTTGAAATCCAACATATCATTCTTCATTGAAGCTTTAGACGAATTTCCCACTAGACAAGTTAAATCTTTAATTACCGAAATAGCCTTAGAAACCTCAATCTTATCCTGAAATCTAACATAATTCCTCATACGTCATATCATCCATATAGAAAAGGTTGTCACAGCAAGCTTAATCAATTTAACCAAAGGACTACCATCACTTTTAATAAAAGAAAAAGATCATCCTTATTTGAGAAATGAGAAGTAAGAAAAATCTGTCAAAATCAACTCCAAATATGTAATGCATTAGAACATTAAAAAAAATAGAGTTATTAAGTTTGAGGAAGGTAGTATATAAGTTATGGAAAATTTGTTCAAAAAATATTATTTTATAAATTTTGTAAGTCAAGAGATAGACTCATTATATGTATTCTATTTTAAATTTATTAAGACCTCACTCATTTGAAATGTATTTCTTTCATATTTACCTATTTACTTATCATACGAATATAAACAAATTATCTTCAGTAAAATTATTCAAAATATCTTTTCTAAAAAATATTGACTCATAACTTAGAATATATATATATATATGTATTACTTTTATTATTAAGTAAGTAAAACTCTTATTATTACAGAAATAGAAAATTTATATGATTTTGTAATATATTATAAATAATTATAATAAAAATATAAAATATTAAAATGCATTTATACGTACATTACGATATATTAGCTCTACATTAGGTTATGTTAGCTCCATGGACACCTTAATGATCCCCACTTTCACTGCCCTCATCTTGTTCTCCTTCTTCGCGCGGAACCCGCCGCTCTCCAAAAGGCTCATCGACGGCAGAATCATGCCAGACAGCCTAATTAGTGCCTTATGCTCCTTCACCTGCGATAGCCTTAGCAGTGTGCATGTTGCATTCTCTTTCGTTGTCGTGGTTCTCGTGCTCAACGCGCGAACCAGCGGCTTAATCGCATCGGCAGAGGCAATGGCCTTCTTGTTCTCATCATAGAGTGAGAGATTCAACATCACGATGATGTTGCATTCCTGGAGCTGGAGGTCCGGTGAGAAAATGAGTGAAATCAGCGATCTGATTGCACTGGCTTTGGTGAGTTTGACTCGATTCTTCGGCTTGTTCTTGGCTAGTAATTAATCGAATTTCCATGGCGGCTTGTTTCTGATCGTCGAGTGAGGTGGAGTGGAGATCGGTGACGAGTTGACGACTCAAGTGGTCCAAGTTTTCCCTGGCACAAGGGACGAGGAAGTGTTGCGTTTGCGAATGAGCGATCATATCTCTGATTGTTGTAGTCGCTGAAGGCGATGGAAGAGTAAGGTGCTGAATTGGTTGAAATTGTGTTTGCCGCGACAAAGTTTTTTCATCACCATTTTTTTATCAACAATAAAAAATAATAATAAAAAATAATACAATTTTAACATCATATACCTTAAATTTCTATTTTATGATACTTACAAGAAGAAAATACATTTAAGATTTTTGTTAACATTCAAAAAATAATTCTAACTATCACAATACAAGTTCAACGTATTTATTTTTATACAAGTTTAGACTTTTTCAAACATTCATAGTACACTATTAGAATTTATAAAAATACAAATATTTACAATATAAGTTTCAAAATAACACCCTAAAACTCTTTAATCCCTCTCACATTTGTATGGTTCATGTAAGTAATACAATCGTCACAATTCAAACACAAGAAGAGCAAGGATAAGCTGATGAAAATAAATTTCATACCATTTCTTTAAATGTTGTCATATAAAATTTCAATTCCACCATTCATATAGACCACACAAATCGATCTATTTTCAATCAGAATTATTGAATTTCATTTCAATCCCACTAACCACACATAAATCCATCATCTTCCGAAAGACTCATTAAATATGTCCCTACCAGAGGTTAACATCTGATCCAAAGATTACCAGTGAACCCAATAGAAAGATTCCCTCTCATCTCTTCACCACTTGATATCTTGATTTATATGACTTAGATCATCAGTGAAGCTAGATGATCTTTATTAAATATAGGTTTTTCTAACTTAATGTCATGAAACAACAACTCATACATTATCCCAAATGTATCACATCAATTTCATACCATTTTCATCATTCATATATAATACATATCATTCAATCACATAACATTTAAAAATTTATACCATTCAAGAATTTTTTTCAACATCAAAAACAATATTTAACTTTCAAACTATCAAAATATAATATTTATACATGTCCACACAACATAAAATCAAACAATTTTATCAACTAACATTCCTGAAAGATAAATTAAAACTTGGGACCATGTTCCCTCCATATTTAGATTTTATAGTCTAGGATACTATTGAAAGTTAAAGTTAGTTTCTCTCACCTTAATTGCTTTCTTTACAAACAACCTTTAAAATTTTATCTCTCGGTTAAGCTTCAAGATTTAAGAGCCTAATGCAAGTTATCCAAACCGAACAAAAATTTGGTATATAGTATAATAAGTTGAGAGGATTACTCTTCTCAACTGATCCCATAAAGATTGGTGATTAAATCCTAAGGAAAAATAGATAATAAAGGATCTATAGAGTAAAAATGAATTTACTCTGTTTAAAAATATGATCAGATAGAAATGTTTCTTAACTCTCCAACTAAAGCGTGGTGAGATTAAATTCTAAAATAGATGATGATGTATGAAGTAAAAAATGAAGAGAGAAGGGAGAAAGTGAGAGAAATGGAGAGAGAATGAGAAAAGAAAAAAAAAACGTACGTGAGGGGTATCTGTTGGTTTTAAAAAATTTGAAATAAGTAAAAGTGTAATAGTTTTTAAACTTAAATATAATTAATTTTTAAACTTTGAAGAACGTGTTACATATTTTACTAACCATATAATCTTTGAATAAAATTTAATTTTAATAATCGGTCTCTAATTATATGATTAATATATATTATTTTCTTTCCTGTATAAAATTCTTTCATATATATATATATATATATATATATATATATATATATATATATAGTCATTCTGAAAATATTCGTTTAGATAAAATAGAAACTAATTTGTTTTACTGATGATCCAAGGACAATGGACTGAAAAAAACTAATAAATAATCCGCTTTCTATAAGCCAAGAAATATATATTAAGTGTGTATGAATAAATATTTCTGTTAAATAATTATTCAAAGGCTCCTATTAAGTAAGAGTTTAAATCAAAAATATAAATTTATATGATCTTACTTCCATAATTTCTCATAACTCATTAAATAAATTAAAAAAATACAAACCGCGTACAAAAAAACTCAACCCTTCTAAAAAGGATTTTTTTTATTGGATTAGATTTTATAAACTATCCAATCCAAATCAAGTTAGTTCATAGTATATTTTATTCATAACTTTATAATATCACTCATATTAATATTTTTATTTCTTATATATTTGTAAAGTTATACATCATATATATAACATATATCTATGTATGAAAATATGTTTGATTAAAGATATTTTTAATAAGTATTTGAGTGAAAATGCATGGTATTGTCAAGTTGTGTAAATTTATTTTTTATATAGTATATATTTAAAAAATATACTGTTATTATCTATATAATTACGTATAGATAAAAATATTTGATATTTCAAATTTTAATATTTAGTATAATCATGTCGATAGGAAGATAAATTAAAAGAAATAAAAATAATGATTGAATCAAATAATTTTTTCTCTTCAAAATCGATCTTATCCATCATTTAATTTATACCCTTACAATCAAACATTTATTCTAAATTAAAAACTTCAAAAAAAGATAACCAATACTGCATTTTTTTAGACGTGATAATATGAAAATTGTAAATGAAAAACACTTCTACTTTTGAACCAGTTTTTTTTCCTCTCTCTTTCATGCACCATAGTACTCCATTATTTACCATTCTCACTCTCAAAATTGATACAAATAAAGGGTAACTAATTTTATTAATCAAAATTAAAAAAATATTAATTTAAAATTTAAAGTAATTAATAACTAAAGTTAGATACCAATTTTGAAATTAGTTTGTAATTTTTTATTAATAATAAAAATTACTTTATATATAAATAATTTTTTAATTTATAAAATAATATCTAACTTAGTCAATATGATAATTAATTATTTTATTGTCTCTAAAATTATATATTATTTAATTATTTTTTTAATATTCATATATGATTTGTATTATTTCAAATATTAATAAATAATTTTCATAAAAATTATTATAATAAATAAAACATAATATTATCAAAGAATATGTATTTTCTTTTTTTCATCGTCAAATTTCAAGAAAGAAAGAAATTATAACTATATTAATATTAAAATAATTCTAAATAAAAATTTCATAAATGTCAAGTAATCATATAACAAAATAATTTTAACCTCCGCTAAATAATCTCAGTTAAAATCATTTTTTCTTGTAGTGTAATCGGTACACTATAATCAAATTATCATATAAAAACCAATTTTAGAGACAAAAAATTATTAGTTATTATATTGATTAAACTCAATATTAAATACTAAAAAAACATTGATATATAAATTAATTTTAATTATTGATAAATGATTCTTAAATTGGTATCTAACACTACAAGAAAATCATCAAATAAAAACCATCTTTTAGAGACCAAAATAATTAGTTCCAATAGTAACTAAATTAGAGACCATTCTAGAAACTAAAATAAAATGGTTTCTAAATTAGTTTCTATTATTGTTAAATAGTTTCTAAATTGCTATCTAATTAGGTACGAAGGTTTTAACTACCAATTATTTAGATTATAAATTTAGTAGCAAAAACTTTGGTTGCTAATTACATACCAATTTAGAAACCATTTAACAATAATAAAAACTAATTTAGAAGTTCCTAAAATGGTCTCTAATTTAGTCACTATAGCAACTAATTATTTTTTTGTCTAAATTTGGTTTCTATTTCATGATTTTCTTGTAGTGTAATTAGCTATAAATGTTGTAGTTATCAACTTTAGAATACTAGTGGCTAAAATCTTGGTAACTGATTAAATACTAATTTAGAAATTATTTATCAATAATAGAAACTAATCTAAATATCAATAAACTTTTTAATTTTGAAAATATTATCTAATTTAATCAATATAACAACTAACTATTTTTGTCTCTAAAATTGATTTTTTAATAATTTTCTAGTAATACAAATATTATCTCTTTTAATTCTTTTTTTAATTTACATAAATTTGTATTATTTTATGTTCTAAATCATTCTTTTAAATTCAAATAAGTACCTAATCCACGATAAAAAAAAAGTTTACCAACATAATATAAAAAATTACTTACAATAAAATTACAAAAAATATTATTTTAAATTATTTTTTATGATTTTTTTTAATAATATATTTTTTATTTTAATAATTATTATAATAATATTTTTTTTTATCTTTTGTTAATATAAGAAAAAAATATACACACATGTCGTGCATATATTTTTACTACTAGTCATATAAATAAAATGGAATAGTTATATCTGTAGACTAAAATAATATAAAAAATGATTTTTGAAATAAAATAAAACAATTGAATATAACATTAGTTTTTCATGAAGAGTGACGTGTGACTTGCTTCTTTTCAGTGATGTTTGGAGGTTCTTACGACAGTTAGGGCATGCACGCACGCATACCATTTATGGGATTGTCGCTGATAAAAAGAAAAACCATTTGTGGCATTGTCTTCAAAAGAGTAATTCCAAAAAAAACTGTTTTCCGATCGATCATGCACAAGTGCATTTCACATCATATTTTTCGATGTGCCCAATTCAAGAAATGCTGCTGATGCAATGAATTCCTGTTGTTCTTTGCCGCGACAACCTTGGCCCTTACCTGTACACATTGGACAACACTGTCATTATGAGAGGACCCTAATAACAAAAACAACACTTATTCTTATATAGGAAGAGGGTCTAGTGTTTGGGGAGGATGAGTCCAAATTGTTTGAGGTGAAATTTCCGAGCAATTTGAATTGATTGAACTTCTTTTTTAAAGGTTGCTGAGTCAAGTGATGATTCATTGCAGAAGATTTTTCGAAGATTAAGTAAATAAGAATTTTAGAAGATATGTGAGTAAGAAATAAATAAATAAAAGTGGTATCTAGCAGAAGACACTTCGACGATCAAGTCAGTAAAAGATTCGGCTCTCAATTGTTAGAGCACTGTAGATCATGACGTAACTGATTCTTGGAATCTGCGTTATTTATATTACCTTAATGAGCCTTTGTTGGTGGGCCAGATTAGGGGATTGATTCAAGTTAAGGGTTGCGCTAAATAATCTTTAATTATGGGTTAACCTTGCTGACTTTGTCAACCCATGATTCGTAACTGTGGATCGGTCGGTCACGTGCGAACTCATGGACCCCATCATTGTAAGTAAGCGATAGGATAATCTGTGATACTGACCGAATCGATTGTCCGTCAGACATCTAATTAGGGCTTGGATGTTTCTTACAACTTAACTAATCAAATGAAGCATTAAACTAATACCCATCCAAATGAACTCTTCAATGTTCATGTGGACCTATGTGAGTGAGTGCTTGTCAAAATTGAAGCAGGGAGAAGATGTTCACGTGGTTTCAACAACTTCACATCGCTTCGGTGTCACATTTGGGCATTGCCATTTGAAGATTGGTTGTGAATGTCTTTTTCATACCTAAAATTGGAGCATCAGCCCAATGGTTTAACATGTGTTAATCACGTGAAGCTGACCCCTTAGGGTTTCTGTTTCTTCGTGTTTACAAATGTGTCATTTATTGTGATTGGTTTCCATGAAGTGTTGTCACCTTCTCGGCCGTGCGTGTTTCATGGGATTCTTTTCCGTTTGAATTATTGTTGTTATGATGACCACGACGGATTGTTGTTCCTCTCCTTCAGAATCAATGCCAGATCTACTTTAATTTATTTAGTTGTACAATATATAGTTATATACTGTCCCACAAATGAAATCACAATAGTAGGGTTTTCAAACCTACTTTTTCAGTCTAAAGAATAAAAATATATATATATATATATATATATATATATATATTTATATTTATTATATTATAATGTAAAATTGAGTTTTTTCATACTTCAACTTTAGACTTTACTACTTGTACTAAAAAAACTATTAAAATGAGTTCTTATCGATATTTTTTTTAAGTAACAAACAAATTAGCATGGAGTGACTATATTGTAATATAGTTATTTTGTGGCATGGAATATAGTGAGCCATTTTAGAAAATTGGTATACTACCACAAAGATAGAATCATACCCTTCGATGTCTTGGAAAAACTTAAGATAATTATCCAAGACATTGTTGGGATGTGAAAATGATATATAAACCATGGGGTTACACTTTAGATATTCACGTTAGTTAGTGATGAGTTAACATGAAATATTTTAATATATCATAGTTCACACTGAATATATTTTTTATTACAAGTATCAGAAGATCTAAAGTTTTAACTAAAAACGTAAACCAATTTTGAGTGAAAGAACATTTAACCCTAAAAAAAAACTAGAGTGATCTTTCAAAGTTGTTACCAAAATACTTTATGTTATAGAAATATATATACTTATTCACAAAGTAATTTTTTATAACATTAAAGAAAGTCATGCACAGAACAAGAATACCACGGTGATGTATCTATGGAGAAAATATACGTTCATTGTTATGTTTTAGACGTTATAGTGATGGTTAGACTTGACCAATCTTTTGAAAATGAACATAGGGAGAACAAGTTCGTTATGTAACTCCATGAAATTGTTTCTAGAAGATGACAATTATTATTTTGTTAGAAGAGAAATGATTCATGTACACCATACGTGTAAAAACACTTCCGACACCAATACTTAGATTTTTTAATTTATTTACATTATTATATGAAAGTTTTTGTTGAGGTGGAATTTAGAACATAGATGGTAATAAAATAAAAAATAAATAGGAGAAGAGATATGGTGAAAGGAGAAACACGTGAGAAGAAGATTCTCACGTCCTTCACAATAATTTTGACATCCTCATGTTATAATCTTGATATTCTCTCTATTGTTCTTCATCCATAAACATAATTTTACTCATGCTTTAAAGTTCTAATCACAAATTTTTGAATTGAAATAATAAATAAATTCACTATTTTAATTATCTAATTGGATTAATTTTGACATTAATTGTTATTTCTGATAATTAATTATGTGTTTGAAGATGTAGCAGATGATCTAGTATTTCATAGGGCAAACGATATGGTGATCTAGTATTTTATAGAGGAGACAATTTGATAAGAACATATGCTAGACGATCTTCCTAAAGAGCCTAGTGATGAATGCTCTATTATGGAAAAAGAAGATATTTATTTAATGATTTGATTACATTATGAGGAAGCAAGAATTGAAATCAATTCAATCTTATGCAAGGAAATTCTCTCAAAATCCTGCAATTAAAACTCCTTTACAAAATGCGTCAAAAATAGACCACATATCCTTTGAAGATATTATTCAAGAAAATCTTCTATAATATCTCTCACAACAGCACTAGAATTAATCACAATCAAGGCTCAAATCTGAAGCACGTTTGAAACAATATATCTAGAAGAGAAGCAAGAATAAAATCTGAAACATTACCCAATAAACACATATTTCTTACTCTTATCATCAAGTTTGGTTCTTTTTTGATATGGTACATGCACGTAGGCCACACTACTAAACACTTTAAGGTGATATGGTTGGTTTATGACCATTGTAGGCTTCTTGTGGTGTTTCATTCACCAATTTTGTATGCGAACATTGGTTTTGCACATATGTAACACATTACTCTATTTCTGCCCAAAATTCCTTCGACATGTTTTTGCTCTTTAACATTCATTGAACCATATCAAGTATTGTTCAATTTTTTCTTTTCACAACGTCATTTTGCTGAGGTAAATACGGTGTTGTCAAAAATCTTTTGATACCTTGTTCCTCATAATAGTTTGTGAAAGCGATTGACATGTACTTTGTGCCTATGTCTGACCATAAAGCCTTTATGTATAAATTGGTTGTCTTTTCCATCATCGCCTTAAATTTTTTGAACACATCAAATGCTTTTGATTTTTCCTTCAAAAAATAAATCCAAGTCTTCCCTGTATAGTCGTCAGTGAAAGTAATGAAATACCTATTCTCACTAAAAGACTTGGGAGTGAGTAGGCTAGATATGTCGGTATGAACCAACTCAAGACATCTCCTTGCATGATATTCTGCCTTGTTGAAAATTTGTCCTTGCTTGCTTACCAAATACACAACCCTTCAAAAAAATTCTTGATGTGGTCCATGTCCGGTAACCCATTGACCATCTTTATTCTTTGCTAACTCTTTTATCCCACTATAGTGTAGTGTCCAAACTGTAAATTTTATAACCATGCTTTCTCCTCCATGTTGACTTGCAAACACATCTCCTATATATTCTTTAAGTTGAGTTTGAACATCTAATTCTTTAACATCTCCACATGTGCAATCACTCTATCATTTTTGTCCTTCAAGTGCAACATTTGATCTTTCATGAAAACCGAAAATCATTTCTCCAATAATTGTGTCATACTAAGAATATTACTTTTCAAGTTAGGTACATAGTAGACATCCTCCATAGTACCTTCTTCTCCGTTCTTTTGGGAAAAACATAATTTTTCCGTCCTTTTCCTGGAACCTTTGTTGAGTCTCCAAAAGACACATGTCCACACATATGGTTTCTAGCACCAATGTCTAGATACCATACCCTGTCACTATACAAAATGATACTTTCATTAGCCATCATGAGAATTTCTTCATCTTTTGTCTCATATTTCTAGACTAAATTTGAATTTTCTTCTCGGCATAGCAATCCTTTGTGTAATGTCGATATTTGTCACAGTTATAACGTTCAACATTTGGACGATTTGAACGACCAACTCTTTTACAACCGTAGTCTCGTCCACTCCAATTTTGTTGGTTCGTTTGTTCCCTCTCTTCGTTGTTGTATCTACGAACACAATCTCTGTTGCGTCCAAAGTCGCGACCACGTCCTCTTCCACAGTTATGTTACACATACATCACCTTGTCTTTCTTGATGGTCATCTTTGTTTGTAAGGTTTCCTCCAAGAATTCTAGTATCTTTTTCTTCTTTAGTTGTTCATGTATTTCAAGAGAAATCATGAGATCATCAACGATAATTTTTTCCAAATTTCTTGACTCCTTAATTGCATATACAACATTTTCAAAGTTATCAGTCAATGACCGAAGAATTTTCTCCACAACCCTTGCTTCTAGGAGAGTTTCTTAATTGCGTTTGAGTTGATTGGTCATCGCTTGTACACGAGTAATGTAACTAGATACATCTTTTGAATTATTCATCTTCATGGCCTCTAACTCACCTCGTAGAATTTAAAGACGAATTTGTTTAACTCGGGTTGCACCGTTGAACACCTTTTCCAAAATGTCTTGGGCTTCCTTTGAAGTTCATGCATTAGCAATCTTCTCCAAAATTGATTCATCAACAGCTCAATACAACATGTACAAAGTTGTCTTATCTTTCGATTGTGTTTCTTTCAACATTTTGTTTTGGGTCGTCGAGTATTCTGTGGTATTTTCTTATTCTTTAAAATCTTTTTGAACCATCTCCGAAGAATCTTGAGATCCAAGAATAGCTTTCATTTGGATGCTCTAATTATCGTAGTTTGTTGTCTTTGTTAATCAGGACAGTGAAAGATTATTGGTTATATTGGTCATAACTATGATACCTATTTGTGAATAGAAAATATATTTTAGTTCACTGCTGCATTTTTTAAATGGAGAATACAATATTACTATATAGCCTCACATTAGAGTTTTCAATTTATTTGTTCTGTAACGTCTATGCTATAAATTACCTTTAAATCAATACTATAAATAACATTAAAAATCAAAATTAAAAATAATAATTATTGCCAACTACAATTTCCAAACAAAACGGTAGCAGCTTTTAGTTTAATGCTTAACAATAAGTCCATTAATTACATGGTTCTAGCACATAATATTGAAGTCAAAATATTGATAGGAAATTCAAAATAGTAAAATAATAACTCAACAAAACAATAAGCAGCGTATAATAATTTTCCCAACTTGCAAGAATTTGTGAGGAGCAATAACTTTTCTCATTTCCTTTTCTCTCTCCATCTCTACTGACGACTCTCACTCTGTTCAAGAAAAAATCCTAAAGGACCTCCACATAGAAAATTAGTCCAATCCAACAAATATCTTCTTTCCTTGGACTTAAACTATGAATATCACATAAAAAATTGGGCACTTTATTACATAACATACAAAAAAAAAATAAAAAAATCTCACCTATTCAATATATAAACAGTTAAATGTGTCTCAACAATAACTAGGCAATGACTGAACATCTAAATCAGCTTATTAAACGTCACATATTCCGTTTATAAACTGTCAAATGTGCCTCAACAAATGACTAGGCAATGAACACCTAAATCAACTTATATTAAAAGCCACCTAATGGTGTTGCATTGGTGTCCCACAAAATCAAGTATACACGATGATCTATGAAATTATTTTTCGCAAGGAACCATTTAGTCTTTGATAATCTATATGATTCCATAGATTTTCTTTGTTGGAATCTAATCAATTATTCCACTAGAACTTAAGACTTGATGCAACACATGAGCAAAAGTGAATATTTTGGTGAAAATGACTCAAACTGTGGTAGATATGGTAAATTATTGTTATCAATCAATTATAGCGGTCATGATCATTGAACAAGTGCCTCAAAATAAAAGTAATAATTAAGTTTCGTATACTTTGTCTTAAGATATGCACACTCATGTAATAGTGAAAAAATGGAGGAAGGGAGTTGTTTTCAATTTATATATATAATTCATTTAATTTTTCAAGCGATAAAAGAAGTAAAATTTAATAGAATTTTTTTATTTAGGCTAATAATATTATAATTTTAATTTTAACATATTAAAATTCTTACAAAATGATTAAAACCACTTCTATTAAGCACGTTTCGTCAATACAATTATTTTTTAAAATTATATTAAATAAATTTGATTTTTTTATAATGAAAACATTCTCATTCCTTCCCTTTAATATATTTAAGTAATCGAGTCATTAGTATCTTTATATTTGAAATTTGTTTCTTACTTAAGATGCTTTGTATGATTAAAATAATTTCCAATTTTTTTTCTTCAAGTAAAGGGTTAAAAAATAGATGTAGAAATGGATAAATATGTTTAAACTTTAAAAAACAAGTAAATAATTAAAATAATTAAAGATAAACAATTAAGTAAATCAGTTTGAAAAGAAAAAGTAAAGAAGAAAACGAGTAAAATAATAAGTAATTGTAAATGTAAAGTAAATCAGAAAAGCTAATGACGAGGCAAGTAAATGAAAAGAAAGAATAAACAACAAAAAAATACCAAAAGAAAAAGAAAAGATGGTAAAGGAAATCATAAATTTTGATGATCAAGAGTATCATTTTAGGCTTTACAATAAAGAAAATATACTTAAAAGGATTGTTTATAGTTACAATTTTACTTATATGAATCTATACTACACGCGACTGCAAACTCACTTGTCATTATCTCTGGAGTGTGACACATTTAAATTTAATTTGTAACTTATTTCTTTCATTTATTTATTTTTTTTAATTTTTTATTATTAATAAAAAATTATAAATTAGTTTCTAAATTAGTATTTAATTAACTAAATTCTTGATAGTGAATTAAATATTAATTTAAAAATTAATTTAATTTTTTTTATTAATAATAAAAACTACTTTAAAAAAATCTATAAAATAAGATTTAATTTAATTAATATAATAATTAATTATTTTTATTTTTAAAATTAATTTTTATTTAATGATTTTTTAGTGTACGGAAGACTTGTTAGAAATATTTAAATTTATTTATATAATAGTGGAGGAAGTTTTGTCATGAATTGAAGTTGATACACTTCCTTTTGAGAGCTTATTTGTGTGGATAGATTGGTGACTCTCTTAGGCTTTGTTTCAATTCTTAGGCTTTCTTTCATGGGAAGTGAAAAGTTGAGGGTGTGAAAGAGTGAAAGTGTAAAAATTTATAAAGAAAGTGTGAAGAAAGTTGAGGGTGTTTGGATTGAGGTATGTTATAATGGATGTGTTAGGGAAATTTATTAAAATATGTGAGTGATGTGATGGTTGTAAGGATATTTTGAATTATTTTTAATAGTGTAAATTGTAAGATTACAAATTTAACCTTGTATATAAAAAAATAATAAATAAATGATAATTAATTTTTTGGACATTAAATTAAAGTTTTAACTATAAATAAAATAAAAAATAATTTAAAATTCAAATAAATAAATAAATAATTTTTTATATTTTAAAATAATTTTATTATTTTCCATTTTATTAATTTAAATTAATTTTGTTAATTAAGTTAATTTATTTAAGATAATTTTAATATTATTTATGTTTCTTAAAATTATGTTATATATATAATTATTATTAATAAGGATTTCCATTATTATCACTAGCAGGCACATAGACGCATGTGTATCCACATTTTTTATTTTTATCATTTATATATATAGATATATATGTTTAATATTAAAATTCGAATAAATAATGTTACTATTCACACACTTATTAATAAATTTATAGTACATTATAAATAAAAAAAATACCATTATCATCATCATTATGTAAAATCATTATAGGTGGAAAGTAAGTACGTGGAAGGAAAGAGAGAGAAAATGGAAAGGTAGGGTAAGTGGTTTATGTTGTGTAATAGAGAATCATAAAAACTGTTTCTTAAATAAATTTTAAAACTAGTATAATAGTGAAGAGTAATTAGGAATAATAAATGTAATGCACCTCTCTTTTAAATTTAATATTAAATATTTTTTTAGTTTTAAATTTAAGTAATTATAAAATGACGAAATAATCAAAATAAAATATTAATATAAAGATAAAATAGAAAAATAAATTTATAAAAAAAACAGTTATAATGAGAAATTTTCTCTATATGTATAGAGTATAGATAACTAAAATAAATTAATAAAATAAAATATTTGTTAAATTTATTGCTAGATAACTAAATAATTTATTTTGTAAATAAGGTTATATAATATTTTAATACTATTTTTTTAATAAAATTACAGTAAAAAAAATTAAGTTAATTAATAATAAAATAAATGATATTTATATATTAATTTCAAGTAGGAAACATAAGATGTTAAAATATAAATAACACATACTGAGACTGAATAATAAATTGTTACAAATTAAGAGTGTTTAATTTTATAATAATTGCTTTAAAAAATATATTAAAATTGTAAAATTATTAACTAATTTTAGGATTTTTTTTTCTTTTCTTATATATTTTCCATCTTTCATTGTTAAGATTTTGAATGTTTATACCACATTAATATTTTAAAAATTAAAAAAAAATAATGTAAAATAAATTAATTAGGATGAGTTATATAATTTTTTTAAAAATTATTATATATGTCACAATTGTTATCATTCAAAAAAATTTCACATTTTACAATCATAAATACAATTTAAAAAAAATAAATGGTTATTTAGAACATAACATGAATATTAAGTAGTTCTCAAAATATATAATATAAAGTCATTATATATTTGATCCGGAAAGAGATAAAGACATGTTCATTTGTTACTAATTTAGAAATTAAGATAAAATGAAATAACATAATAATGTTAATTAGATAAAGAAAACACATCCCCAGTAATAACATTTTAATCTTTTTTGTGGAGACTTTCAAACGATTTTCCAGAAGACATATCTTATTTTGTTGTAGGATAATAATTGCATCTTTTTCATCGACAACGTCTTCAATGCACCATTTGAAAAAATTATAACCTAAAATCATGTCACTTCTAATCTGTTTTCAAGAAAATAATAATATTCTGTAAATTTCTTAATTTTAAATCAAAAATTTATTTATTAACAGCTTCAAAGTTAAAAAAATAATTACTATGTACACATTCATAAATTTTTTATTAACATTGTTAAATGTTAAAAAAATCTTTTGTATATTTGGTTTTTCTGCTGCAACAATTTTTATAATATTTTTAATAACAATATTTTAAAAAAACATATTCAAATCTATAATTTCTATCTATAATTTCAATTCATGTCACAATAAAAATATAACAATATTTTAAAAAAACATATTCAAATCTATAAATATTCAAATTTCATGAAATTTTTCCAATAACAATATACAATTTTTATAATCAACTTAACACAATATTTAATTTACTAATATAACTATTTTATTTTTCCTAAACATTCACGTCTAAAATTACAAACTAATTAACATCAATAAGTATTTTAAAATAATTTAATCAAATTAAATTCAAACACAATTTAAAAAAAAAAACATCTCAAGAGGGCAGAACAAAACCACAACACAATGCAAGTTTAAGAAGACGAAATTGTGCCTGAAAAAAAAATCATTCAAAAATTAAATAAAAAAACACAAAATCAAAAATCTGGAAAAATAATAAACATAATTGATTATCACTTCCATTAAAAACAACACATAATCGATTATCCCAAAATTTATGGCACATAATCAATTATTCATGCAGTTAAAACACCAACACACGAAAATGTTTACAAATAATTGATTATGTCATGAACATAATCAATTATCAACTGTGTTTTACTAGATAATCGATTATGGGATACGTTGTTTTTCAGTGTTAATCGGTTATGCATGAAACAAAATTGACAGAAAGCTCACCTGAGGTCAGAGAGGAAGAACCAAGCGCACTCTCCTACCACTATGCTTACTCACGACCCTCTCCAAGCTCTCTATAAACCCTAAACGAATGAAGAACTGTTTGTGCTTTGTGAGGTTCGTAACCACCTACATAATGGTGCATCACCCTCTTTATTACGGTCCATCCACTCTCTCACCAACTTAACTATGCATTCATTTCGCATTGAAGTTGGTCAAAGAGATTCTTGAACCATGGTCAGGAATCTCATGTACTTGCTGAAAAGCTTGCGTACATGCATGCTTCCACGTTGCTAAAAGGCCAGCCCATATACGTCCAAAATAAAGCACAAAACTAAGAGCAGAAATGACTTTCCACTCATCCTAAGTGGCTTTCACTCCCACACACTCTCCTTTCTCTTCACTTCTCAAAGGTTCCTCATTTTGGCCAACTTTCCACTCACCTTCACCCTTCACCATCAATGTCACACCCCCCTTCCCCCATTCAAACAGTATTAGTCTTTTGAGGAGATGAAAGTGATATAGCTTTCTCAAGTAACGGGTGTGAGAAAAAGGTTATTAAAAAACAAAATTGCATAAAAACGTTGTATGTTTGTAAAATAGTATAATGATCTTTCATCTAAAAAAATTAATTAAATAAAAAACCAAAAACCTACTTCATATTATGATTTTACAAAAAACTTCAAAAGAAAATTAAAAGAAAATATACAACTCATGTCTAAGAAAAAAAATTGAAATCATATTTTTATACACGACTTCTTTAAAATTAAATAATTTTAAAAAAATAGTACTTGAAACACGATTCAAAGCATAAAATCTTATTAACACCAAAATTATATTTGAAAACATTATTTCTTCATTTTAAAAATTATGTTTGAGAACAGTATTTCTTTATTTTAAAATCATGCTTCTAACTATAATTTACCAATTCTCATAAAATTTTAAAATTTATTATTCCAATAAATTTAATCACAAATTACACCCTTTTAGAAAATTTACCTATTAGATGCCTCAAGCTTCCTACAATATTTTAAAGTGTCTAAGATCTTCCTTCTCTCCAACGCCAAGCTTTGATTATTTCAAGTTACCTTCTGTACTGGTAGGCACCGGACGAACGCACGTGGCCGACCGGCCTTATACACTAAATGGAAACGAACGCACGTGGCCGACCGGCCGTATACACAATAAATGTAAGGGCATTTATGTGACAAGCTAAGGTGGTTAAGATACACCTCCGAAGAATAAGGAATATGCGTTTAGAGAAGATATGTTCCCCGGGTATTCCGGAGCACGACTGACAAGACATATCCATAACCACCCTGAGCCCAAGGGATAGAAAGCCCATTAGGCAATCCTATAAATACTGTGCTCAAGCCAGAGAAAGGTACGTTTTCATTCACTTACGAAACTGCGCTTAGAATCTCATACTTACTCGAGCGTCGGAGTGCCTTCGCAGGTACCCTCCCCCGCCCGACCGAAGTTGATAGCACGAAGGGACGACCGACCAAAGGAGACAGCAAGAAAGGACAATCGACCAGAGGAGAAGAAGATCAACACGTCAGCAATTACACCACGTCAACCGACCGTGCCTGGGCCCCATCTCTCCACTCAGGTACAATTGGCGCCCACCGTGGGGCCGAGGCAAATCTTCAATTTTTGAAGCTATAATGGTTGCGACAAGAAACAACAACGACGCTATGGCAGAACAGATGACTATGATTCAAATCCTCCAAGCTCAGATGGAGGAACTGCGACAAAAGGGGATGGAAGACCATCGTCAACATGAAGAAGATAGACGCCTCCAAGAAGAAGATAGACGCCGCCAAGAAGAAGAAATCGCCTTATTAAGAGAGCAGAATGCACGACTCCAACAACAGGTCGATAATCCCGAACGAGAAGGCCAATCCCATATGGCCGACCGAACCGCCTCTCGCATACCTACACCTGCCAATACCAATCCTGCTTCCAGAGCTGAAACAGTCGAAAGAAAGTCAAGGAAAAGGGGTCATCCTTTTACAGACGAAATTATCACCACTCCACTTCCTGACAAATGGAGAGGCCTCGTCATTAAACTCTATGACGGCTCGACCGACCCGGACGAACACTTAAATGTCTACAAGACGCAAATGACTTTGTATACCACAGATAACAATGTGTGGTGTAAAGTATTTCCCACGTCGCTCCAGGGAGAACCTCTTACCTGGTTCACAGAGCTGCCTCCAAACTCCATTAACGATTTTGACACCCTAGCCGCAAAATTCTCCACTCAATATGCCACTAGCCGACCGCATCACATGTCCTCCATGTCTCTCCTAGCGGTACAACAAGAAAAAGGTGAATCTCTTAGAACCTTTCTAGATAGGTTCAACAAAGCATGCATGAACATCCGAGGGCTCAAACAAGAGGTTGCATTGCACCATTTGGTCTCGGCCATCCGACCGAGCCGTTTCACTGAAAGTCTCATCAAGAAACCACCTCAAGACATGGAGGACCTTCGAACTCGAGCAACCAAATTCATGCAAATCGAAGAACACATTGATTACCATCAACGGTTCAAAGCTGTCGGATTCGGAGCCCTTAAAGACCAAACCCAAAGTAAAGAAAGAGAAGTCGAAACCGAACGAACCGTCCGAACCACTCTGAGGTCCGACCGGAATAGGGGAGGCCGAATCCCCAGGTTTAACAGTTACACCCCTTTAACTGTGCCGAGGGGACGAGCCCTAGATGAAGCACTACAAACGGACCTAATCCCGACATTGAAGCAGTATCAAACACCACCGAATGCAGATACTGCTAAGCGTTGTCAATACCATCAGAATTTCGGTCACACGACCGAAGGATGTCAAGCTTTGAAGGATAAAATTGAAGAACTCATCCAAGCTGGCCATTTACGGCAGTTCGTCAAGAGGACAAGGAGTTCAAGATCCCCACCACGGAATACTGACCGTCCTTCCCGTGGTGTCGACCGGTCGTACCGTAACGATTACAAACGCCACACTGACCGTAGCCAGACTTCGCGAAAACGCAGCGAAAGCCCCGTTCGGCGTACACGCCCCCGTAGCACAAGTCCCGACCGAAACGCCCAACCTCGCCAACGAGTCCGCGAAGTCATCAACATGATTGCTGGACCCGTTAACTTGGGCGAACCGAACCACGAAACAAATTATATAGCTGGAGGATTTGCCGGTGGCGGGTGCTCAAATTCCGCCCGAAAGAAACATCTTCGTGACATCCAATCCGCTCATGCTACCACGAGGAGGCGTCCACATATACCTCCGATTACTTTCACTGACGAAGACTTTACAGCCATAGATCCAGCCCAGGACGACCCCATGGTCATCACTGTAGAAATTGACAAGTTCGCAATTGCCAAGACTTTGGTAGATCAGGGTAGCTCGGTCGACATATTGTATTGGGACATTTTCAAGAAAATGCGCATCCCAGAAGCACATATTCAGCCCTATAACGAACAAATTGTAGGGTTCTCAGGTGAGCGGGTCGATACTAAGGGGTACATAGACTTGTACACAACCTTTGGTGAGGAAGACGGCCTCCATAAAACAATAAACGTACGATACCTCCTGGTTAACGCACAAACTTCCTACAACATCCTGCTCGGTCGTCCGTCCATTAACAGATTAAAAGCCATTGTGTCCACTCCACACTTAGCCATGAAATTCCCCTCGGCTAACCACGACATTGCAACCATCCATGTCGATCAAAAAACCGCTAGGGAATGCTATGTAGCAAGTTTGAAAAGTGAGCCAACTCGACGACTCTATACAACCAATACGGACGACCGAGTCCCGCAAAAACGAGGACGTTCCCCCACACGGCGTTCCGGACGACACATGTCCCGTCGTAAAATGATAGCCCTTGTTGACCTCGACCCTCGCATGGACGATCCCCGTATGGAAGCAGGAGAAGACTTGCATCCATTCCCGCTTCGCGATGATCGCCACACTACGCACATCGGTACTTCGCTGAAACCGGACGACCGAATTGCCATCGGGACGACACTTGTTAAAAATTCCGATCTTTTCGCCTGGACGGCCGCTGATATGCCTGGCGTAGACCCACAGGTTATCACTCACCGATTATCACTGTATAGAGAAGCTAAACCAATAGCTCAAAAGGAAAGACATATAGGCGAGGAACGACGTCAAGCCGCACGTGAGGAAGCCGACAAATTGTTACAGGCTGGATTCATTCGGCAGGCCCATTACACCACATGGCTAGCCAACGTGGTTATGGTGAAGAAAGCGAACGGAAAATGGCGTATGTGTGTTGACTACACAGACCTCAATAAAGCTTTACTCAATTCATATCTCGTTCGGTTTCATAGGTATTTAACGAAATCAGAATTTATCGGATTTATATATACCTCGCTCGGCATCAGAATTATTACTTTTAACGTAATCAGACTTTTTTATGCCACGTTCGGCATCAGAATTATTCACTTATTTATGCCTCGTTCGGCATCAGAATTATTCACTTATTTATGCCTCGTTCGGCATCAGAATTATCTTATTACTTTAATGTAATCAGAATTATTTATGTCACGTTCGGCATCAGAATTATTTACTCAATCTGATGCCTCGTTCGGCATCTGAATTATTACCTCAACGTAATCAGAATTATTTATGCCTCGTTCGGCATCTGAATTATTTACTCAATCTGATGCCTCGTTCGGCATCTGAATTATTACCTCAACGTAATCAGAATTATTTATGCCACGTTCGGCATCAGAATTATTTACTCAATCTTATGCCTCGTTCGGCATCTGAATTATTACCTTAACGTAATCAGACTTTTTTATGCCACGTTCGGCATCAGAATTATTCACTTATTTATGCCTCGTTCGGCATCAGAATTATTCACTTATTTATGCCTCGTTCGGCATCAGAATTATCTTATTACTAATGTAATCAGAATTATTTATGCCTCGTCCGGCATCAGAATTATCTTATTACTTTAATGTAATCAGAATTATTTATGTCACGTTCGGCATCAGAATTATTTACTCAATCTGATGCCTCGTTCGGCATCTGAATTATTACCTCAACGTAATCAGAATTATTTATGCCACGTTCGGCATCAGAATTATTTACTCAATCTTATGCCTCGTTCGGCATCTGAATTATTACCTTAACGTAATCAGAATTATTATGCCACGTTCGGCATCCGAATTATGTACTCAATCTTATGCCTCGTTCGGCATCTGAATTATTACCTTAACGTAATCAGACCTTTTTATGCCACGTTCGGCATCAGAATTATTCACTTATTTATGCCTCGTTCGGCATCAGAATTATTCACTTATTTATGCCTCGTTCGGCATCAGAATTATATTATTACCTTAACGTAATCAGACTTTTTTATGCCACGTTCGGCATCAGAATTATTCACTTTTTTATGCCACGTTCGGCATCAGAATTATTCACTTATTTATGCCTCGTTCGGCATCAGAATTATTCACTTATTTATGCCTCGTTCGGCATCAGAATTATATTATTACCTCAACGTAATCATAATTATTATGCCACGTTCGGCATCCGAATTATTTACTCAATCTTATGCCTCGTTCGGCATCTGAATTATTACCTTAACGTAATCAGACTTTTTTATGCCACGTTCGGCATCTGAATTATTCACTTATTTATGCCTCGTTCGGCATCAGAATTATTCACTTATTTATGCCTCGTTCGGCATCAGAATTATCTTATTACTAATGTAATCAGAATTATTTATGCCTCGTCCGGCATCAGAATTATCTTATTACTTTAATGTAATCAGAATTATTTATGCAAGTGCGCATTGCCCACATGTCGGGCCCAGCAATTTTCTATGCCACATTGTTCATTAACTCTTCAAAAGAGGCGTCAGGCTGTGGGCCAGGGGTCTCCCCCTCGGCCTCCTCATTTAAATTATCATCGGGGTTGATCGGCACCAGCTTTCCATCAACTATTATTTTTTCTGTCGTACTGGTCGTCCTCCAGGGGTGCTCCATGCAGGCAGGCCGCTTGTCCGATGCCTAACCGAAAATATTCTTCGCTAATACGAACGTCCCGTCATTCCGTTAAATTTCATGTCTGACAACTCGAAAGGCACAACAATTATTACGACTCTTCGGCTTTTATTCACCTCGAGCCTGGGGGGCAAGTGTACTGGTAGGCACCGGACGAACGCACGTGGCCGACCGGCCTTATACACTAAATGGAAACGAACGAACGTGGCCGACCGGCCTTATACACTAAATGGAAACGAACGCACGTGGCCGACCGGCCTTATACACTAAATGGAAACGAACGCACGTGGCCGACCGGCCGTATACACAATAAATGTAAGGGCATTTATGTGACAAGCTAAGGTGGTTAAGATACACCTCCGAAGAATAAGGAATATGCGTTTAGAGAAGATATGTTCCCCGGGTATTCCGGAGCACGACTGACAAGACATATCCATAACCACCCTGAGCCCAAGGGATAGAAAGCCCATTAGGCAATCCTATAAATACTGTGCTCAAGCCAGAGAAAGGTACGTTTTCATTCACTTACGAAACTGCGCTTAGAATCTCATACTTACTTGAGCGTCGGAGTGCCTTCGCAGGTACCCTCCCCCGCCCGACCGAAGTTGATAGCACGAAGGGACGACCGACCAAAGGAGACAGCAAGAAAGGACAATCGACCAGAGGAGAAGAAGATCAACACGTCAGCAATTACACCACGTCAACCGACCGTGCCTGGGCCCCATCTCTCCACTCAGGTACACCTTCCATATGAATGAGTTGATCCATTACATTAAAACATTTTTAATTTCTACATCACCTTTTTCACTTTGCTCTTTTGAGAATTAAAGTTATCATTTTCCTATTGCTTCACTTCTAACCCTATGTAGTAGGCATAAGCTATACTCATCTATGATCTAAAATTCACAAGACATGACTTTCTGGATTCCTTCAAAAAAAAAATTGGATTATATTGCTTATTATTGAAGTAAGATCATTCACGGAACATAACCAGGAGACTATCTCACATTATGTATGATTCATTTTATCAAACCAACTCAATGCTGAAAATAATGTTCATATATTTACAATCTTACCCTAGATTACACGTTCAGAATCTTACACCAAATTACAAAAAAAAAACAAAAAAAAAAAACTATCTTTAGCAATGTAGCGTTAATATTTTTCTTGGAAAAAAACGATATGTTCCTGGTTCATGTTTCAGGTTATACAACACCTTATATTTAAACAAAAAATAATTTAATTATAAATTATAATAGTAATAAGGATAAATTCCCTATCTAGCATCATTTACACTTTTATTTCTCCAGCACTCTTTTGTTTTTATTTCCCTAGCACCCTTTTGTTTTTATTTCCCTATCTAGTACCCTTTTATTTTTTATTTCCCTAGCACTCTTTTATTTTTTATTTCCCTATCTAACAAATTAAATGCTTTTTGAATACATTCTTGCGGAGATGAGGAAATGAATTAAAAAATAAATATTTTCTTAAGGTTTGTTAATGAGTTTCTCATCTTATTCTTCTTCTTTATTCTTTTCATTATTATATTTTTCTTTTTTAGTTTTATGTTAGTAACAATAAATCAAAGCTGGTTATGTTTATTGTGTTATAAATTTAAATTTGTTTAATATATTTTTTACTGTAACTTAATATTAAAATAGTAAGTTGAACTCATAAATGATGAGAGAAAATGTTTATATCTTATTTTTACTTAGTGATATTTAACATTTAAAAGATATGGACACAAGAGAACAACATGATCGAACAAAAAAATGTTCATATTGTCAAACACAGGACACACATAAAGAATGTCCCAACATTACTGGATTGTGCACTTCTCGTCATCAATTATGTTTCATTTCGCACAAACTATTTAATGTACCATTGAAGAAAATATTAAATGAACGATCATCTTTCATTTATTTTCCTTTTTATGATCAACATATACTTATTTAGTATAGTCTTATATCTCTTATATTTATCTTATTTGGATTTTTTTTATATCTTTTATCTTTATTTTATTTTGTTTTACCTTTATTTTATATTTTTTTATGTTTTTAGTTATTATTTTTTTTTTCTGTCATTCTTTATTTATTTATGTTTTTGTTTTTATTTTATTGTTTTTGTTTTTATTTTATAGACTTATTTATTTTTGCATTTTTTTCTTCTCATTTCTAAGCATTAAGTGTAACATTTGCATTAGTTTTTTTTTTTTAAGATTTTGCATTTAAGGTAGACACTTCAATATTATTTGTGTGTCCACTATTAATTAATACTAATTGACTTTGGTTATTTTATAAGTATGTCCCGTATTTTTTACTTGAAATTAACATAATTACATCATCAATAATAATAAAATTAAATATTAATTTATGTTTATAGATTCAACTTTTATGTTGTTGTAGGGTTTAATTTTTTATTTTCTTCATTTTAAAAAAAATAATTTTAAACTAAACATTTTAAATTTATTACTTTTTATTTTTATTTTGTAAAAATTCATTTCTTTATTCATTAATTACATTTCTAACTATTTTAAACATTAAAAATATTTATTTTTTAATGTATTCAAAATTAAAATGATAATTTTTTTAATTTATTATTTATTTATTTATTTTTGAAATGGTATTAGATAGGAAAATAAAAAATAAAATAGTGCTAGATAGGAAAAAAACAAACGAGTGTTAAATAGAAAAATAAAAAAAAAATACTAAAAGAATAAAAATAGATAGGGAATTTACGAATAATAGTAAATTATTAAAGTAATTTAAGTTTCTTGCCGCACTCAACAGATAGATAACACGCTTCTTCGGTGGCGGAACGGAAAAGGGAAGCGATGATGAAGGAGTTGGGAAAGTGTCTAGAAGGAAAAATTGGAAAAGGTAATTAATAAAAGGAGCAAAAAGTTTTGACTCTGACGGATGCATAACACTCGAAGCGAAGAAAAACAGTTTTCAAAGGGTGCACGCATAAGAAACACGCCACCAATTCTGTCCAAGTCTAACTAAATTAAATTACTAATATAGTAATCTAACAGAACGAAATGGCCATCACCACATTTCTCTTCTCTCAATCTCAAACACCTAATCGCCACACCCAAACTCTGCATCAAAGCTTTCGCCTCCACGCACAGCAACTCTACAAGGTGAACTTCGAACACCGATTCTCACTTCTCTCTTTTCTTCTTTTAGTGTCGTTTTTAGTTAGCGATTCACGGTGCTGTGATTTGGATGCAATTGTGGTTGTATAACTCTCGATCCTAGCAGTTTTTCCTTTTTCTTCTCTTTATTGAAATCGTCGTGATTTTAGCTTCGATCTTAGGTTATAGTTATTGCAGTCATTGTTATGTATGCTTGCTTGAAGAGAAGATGTGTGTTACTTGCGTTTCGATTTAATTCGACTAATTGTTTGGTGTTACCATGGATGCACTGAAGTTTTATAGTGCTGTTGGTCTCGTTACTTTACTGATGATTTTTCTGGTAATTAGTGATGTGCGTGACTGCTGTTGTGTCTGCTCGAATGTTTTGTTATTTGACCAGAATTTAACTATGATTTGGGAATCATTGGAAGGAAATTGTGATAAGTTTGATCTTGAGAAAACAACATATTCAATTAATAGTTACTGGAAATGACACCAGAGTATATGCAAATGATATTTTTTGTCTTGTGATATTTTACTAGTGATCATGAACTGTTATTGTTTCTGGTGATGTGGCTTTTGCTTTAATTCACTTTAGTCCCGTCTTTTTACCTCTATTGTCAATTATTATTTACTTATCTGGATATTTCTGGAAGTAGGTCTGTAATTATGGGAAATTCAGAGTCAATGTATGAATCTGAGGATAATTTTTATCAACATCCCCCTTATTATGGTGGGAGTTCAGTGAATGATAGCTATCATCAGCCGTCCTCTTACACTGGGAATTTGGAGAATACTACCTATGAGGAATCATATTATGCTTGGGATTATTCGAATACTACCTATAATCAACCCTCTACTTATACTGGGAGCTCAGCAAACACTCGGAGTCAGAAAAAGCAGCAACCCACATATATAGCTGATAATTTCAGCTCATTGGATCAGGTTAGCACTGCTACTTTTGCATGGTGAATTTAGAGTGGATATGCAATATTAATCTAAGCGATATAAGGGTAATCACTATTGATGAATTGGTTTGACTGTATGTGCCTCGTGTTCCGTCAGACGTAACTATATGTAGAAGCATCGTGCTTATATAAGATATCTTTCAGGTTGTTTCTGCTCTTAGAGAAGCTGGTCTGGAATCTTCAAATTTAATAGTTGCTATTGACTTCACCAAAAGCAATGAATGGACAGGTTATTCCTTTGGAATCTGAAATCATTATTATAGATGTATATATGTAGGCGAATATAGAAAGTCTCACCTTGGTAATTGTAGGCAAGCACTCGTTCCATCGAAAAAGCCTTCATCATATCGGAAACAGTCCTAATCCATATGAGCAAGCTATCTCCATCATTGGTCATACTTTGTCTTCCTTTGATGAAGACAATCTGATACCCTGTTTTGGATTTGGTGATGGTGAGTGTCCCTTTCTCACTTTCGACGAATGTTCTGTATTTTCTCTTCTATTGATTCCTGAGAATTTACTGTTGTAGCTTCTACACATGATCAGAATGTGTTCAGTTTTTATCAAGATAATAGATTTTGTCATGGTTTTGAGGAAGTACTTGAACGCTACAGAGAGATTGTTCCATGCTTAAAGCTATCAGGTTTGTTTACAGCATCCTATTCCCTGTTGACTAGATTTTACAATTTTATTACAAGTATCTGTTGCAAATATTTGACTTTAAGAGAGAGAGAAAGAGAAGGGAGGAAAATGCGTTATGATTTATTGTATATGACTAAACATATCGTAAGTTAAAAATTTTACTTGCCTCTTGTTTGTTTCAACCTTAGAGTTCATTTGCGTAGTTAGGGTAGTCATATTTAAGGTATTATCCACTTCAACATTTGGTAAGTCATTGCAATTTTGTTTTCTAAAGGTGCTTCATTGGATTAAGAGGGAAAGCTATTTTAAAAATATATTTGATCTTAATTTTTAAGCAAACTGGATTTTTTTTTTACATAGGGGAGGGAGAAGAGAAATGACGTGTGATTTTTTTTATATTTTTTAATCATAGTGGCGGTTGTATATTAACAGACTTAATTTTAAACTGATGGAAGGACCATTGTGAATCATTTCGAAAACATAAAGAAATAAATTGAACTTTTTGAAAGATAAGGGACCAAATTGAATAAAACATACAAGATAAATAGCCATTTGCATAATATAGGAAACATTCTCTTGGAGGGAGGACTATACGTGGGATTTAATTATTACATTTCCCTAATTTATAGGTCCAACATCATTTGCCCCTGTAATCGATGCAGCAATTGACATCGTAGAGAGGAACAACGGTCAATATCATGTTCTTGTCATTATTGCTGATGGACAGGTTTTATCTATTTATCTTTTTCCAATTATTTTCTTTTCATGGAATGATTGAATTGTGTTCCCTACTTCTCTATGTTTTTCTAAAACATCTATTGTGTTTTTTAAGGTTACCAGAAATCCAGATACACCACATGGAAGGCTTAGTCCTCAAGAACAAGCAACCATTAATTCCATCGTTGGTGCAAGGTAGAGCAATTTCTTTTGTAACCTTCTGTTGTTTGTGTATCTGTTCTAAATGTGGGATATTCTGATTATCAGTTACTATCCTCTCTCGATTATTTTGGTTGGCGTTGGAGATGGACCATGGGATGAGATGAAGCACTTTGATGATAACATTACTGAGCGAGTATTTGACAACTTTCAGGTAGATGATAGCACCTGGAAATTCAATATTGTCTGCTTTTATGGTAACATACCTTTGATAGTTGGAGTTTGGCATGATATTGACAAAGTGGATAGTACTTCAACTAATTCTGAAACAAATATCAGAGATCTGTAATAAATTGAAAGAAATGTTTTATGAAGCTGACATATTGGTCGAGAAAGACAATTTGGAGATCTATTGCCATTATTAAATTAGTAAATCACAAACTTCAAAATGACTACCAACAAGGTTTAACCAATGTGTGACATGGAGGGAGAAGTACATTGGATTATGATTGAGATAACCATGTTTCATTTTCAATTATTTGACATTTTAAATTTCTATCCGAACATTCTCTAAAATTCTGTCCAGGTTTGAATCAATAGTTTATTTAGGGGGAGGGTAATGTTTCATGAAAAAAAAAATTGCGATTTACACATAAAAAAGTAGGAGACACATCTTCTATATTTTAGGTTTAGCATATTTTAATTCTTAGATGTGGATAGCAACAGCCAAACCTTTTCCCACTGGGAGGAATTGGTTATATAGATAAATCATTAACCTTTTTAAATCTGGTATAATGGTTTAGTTTATAGTTTTTTTAGATGTCCCACTACATCTAGCAATTTTGGTACCTTCCATCTAATTTACTCTCCTGGTTGGAATTTCTACACGCCGTCTCTTAACATATCCAAACCAGCCAAGGCAATATTTTACCATTTTTTCCTGTGAACAGAAAATATTTGAGCGAAGTATTTTGTAACTCTGAAATTGTTGTATAAACTATAATCTTATTATTCTATAAAGGCTTCCTGACATAAATTAAAATTAATAGACTCAATTACAGTTCCAATACAAGCTTTTAATTTGTTGCTGTTTAAATTGTTCAGTGAAAATAATTGGTATGTGAACTGGTGGTGATCTGTTTGGAAATAAGTAAAATGACTGATTGATCTCAACAAGAGCTGGAAAATTTTCATGCTCCACATTTTGAAAAACCTTTCTAAATTCCAGTGTCATGAATTTTTCCCTTGTTTTATTGATGAAATTGATTGTCTAATTTGTTTGCCTTTTTTATTCCTTCAGTTTGTGAACTTCACAAAAATCATGTCCGAGAACACAGAAGCATCAAAGAAGGAAGCAGCATTTGCACTTGCTGCCCTTATGGAAATTCCATTTCAGTACCGGGCAGCTCAAAATATACAACTTTCTGAGTAAGCCATGAACACAAGCTATGATAATTCTATATTATATTCTAGGATCTCTGACTTTTAATTTCATCTATCCAGTAGAGAATCAGTTCTTCAGCAATGGAGAAGGCCTCTCCCTCCGCCTAATGAAGTAATAGATAATGATAATGCACGCATGACTATTCCGCACATGGCAAATTTGGAATCAGTTGAACCATCGGCTCCAGCTGGTATTGAACCAGTATGTTCCTTGCTCCTCCCTCATTAACTTTGTATTGCGATAGATTGATGTTGAGATTACTAAGCTTACGAGATTAATGTCTTTTCCTTTGTTCAAGGTATGCCCCATTTGTCTTACCAACCCTAAGGACATGGCTTTTGGATGTGGTCACACAGTAAGTCTGTTTAATAAACTTATATTGTTTAATGCCTATTTCAACGTGCCCTAGAGTTTGTAAGCCCTTTTTGTGTGCATAGTAGACATTGAAGGGAATTTAGGCTACATTTTTCACATCCCAGTTTCTTGTACTCAAGAACAAAAATAAGAAAAGCTATTTTTCAACACCTTTCATGAAAATCAAAGGAAAAATGAAAAGGATGGTCTTCGACGCTGTCATATCCATTGCTAGATTAACAAAACATTAGGGTAGGGTGGGAAAAATCACTTTTAACTGCATCATCTACTATTACATGATTTGCCACATCAGTTCAAAATTTATTGTCACAATATTAGTCCCTCAAACTTAAATTGTCACATGTTAGTCTTTTAGTTAATCAGTTTCTTAAGAAATTTAATCCATCCATCACCTTGGTGTTACCGTAAAAAAATGTATGTTGGTTAGAATTGGATTCATGATCTTGTAAAAAACTAATAAAAAGTAAAACCCGCTTTAGTTAGTTGTGTCTTGAAAGGAAATAACTTTCGATTGTGAACTAGAGGAAACTATTGCACCCCCAATTTTATGCCGATTGGAATCAAAATAACGTTACTAAATCCCTAATAACTGAAATGTCATCGAATATATTTTTATGGAGGATTACAGTGATAAAGAAATTTGTTTAAGGACTAAAGAGGACAATGTGAGGGGACTAATGTGGCTTATTTTGAAAGACTAATGTGATAAGCTTATAAATTTCGACAACTAAATTGAAAGTACTCTTATTAACGAATTATGAGACTATATATAGTTTATAAAATTAATTTAACAGTGACACTTAAAGGAAAAACTATCTAATGTTTCCCAGTATGCGAAAGCAATGAACAAATGCATGTTTGTTTTTTATCTGTATGTAAAATGTCGAATAAAATTTATTTGCCCTCTTATGATGTAGACTTGCAAGGAGTGTGGCTCGACATTATCTTCGTGCCCAATGTGCCGGAAGCAAATTACAACTCGCCTGAGATTGTACACTTGATTCAGGAAGCTTATACTGTATGTATATTACCCCATGATACATTAAATTATGCCTTATACCCTTTCTGACCATTTGAAGTTAAGAATTAGATGTACATAGATTTCGGGTGTAAATTCTTTAACAAAATTCTCATTAAATGTATGAAAAAAAATTAAAATTAAATTTCAGATTTTGAAACTATTTCTCTCTAGTTTGAAATCATGTAAATGTTCTAAATTTGCAGCATATTTAGTTTAGTGAGCTTTCTCCAGTTATTGAGTTACGTGTTGAGAAATTGATATTACATTTAACAAAGCATCTGATTGTTGATGACTTGAAGATCGGTACCATCACTGAATATAAAAAGTATTAAAGAAACTTTTATTTAGAACATCTTCGTTTACTTTCTTTTTCTAATCTCATTTTATAACATAATTTTATTTTAAAATCGCATTACAACGTTCAATAATTTTTTTTACATTATAACTTCTTAAAATTTAAAAAAATTGATTTAAGTATAATTAAATAATTATATTTTAATAATACACTAAATGAGATTTTTAAGATAAACAAATATTTTATTCGTATTATTACCTAAAATTTTATATCATCTCCAACAGAAGATTGTATAAAACTCAAATATTAGCATTTGATATATGACTTGAAGATATCGTTATTTGTTCTATTTTATGTAGACAAAAAATGTATTAATAACTAAACATGAGACTACAAAATCTTTGACTTATCAGAACACGCATCAGTTACTGTTTGTACAGCCCACTCAAATGATGGGTGACTACCACCATCTTTCTACGTAAAACATCTATAATCTCATCCCATTGGCATCTCTTTGTAAACACTCATTTCAATATTCCTAGAATTAAAAAATATAATATCAAAATAGTCCAACAAATTACTGCTTTTAACCAGGCTGATGTCATCCCATAACTATAGCTTATTATCATTTGAGTATTCCACATAAATCTTTCAATCACCAAAATTTGCGGGCTTACTCTCAGATAATAATGTCAGGATTGTGGCGAACACCAACACCAGTTTTTGTCCATTGACTTCGGAGATCCCCACGGTCAAATTCTGCACATGAACCAAATTTCTGCAAGAAATTAGGCTCTTTGCTGCATGCTCATCCAGTAATAGAAACAGATTGTCAGAGAGCCTGGCATATCATCTCCAGAGGTTTTATGACTTAACCTTTAGTAATAAAATGATTAACAAAAAAATGACAGTTTTAATTATACATAATACAGTTTATAACTAAGTAACAATTAATAAAACAAACTTCAGTTTCAACATACCAAAAAATTAGGGTTCGATAATATTAGGTTGAGATCCGTTAGCTAGAAATAATAGAAACATAAATTAAACATTTTTTATTTTTTATTTTTTTTTATCAGCAACATAAATTAAACATAGATGAAGAAAAGAGAATATTGAGTTAGCACGACAAGGACCTGCAACTAATAACAAACTAAAACAGAAAAGTTTGATTGTAACAACTTGCAACTTACTTAAAATGGACATTTTGGTTCATGGAAGTGGAAAATTATAACAATTTAGCCCTTGAAAAAAAAATTTGATTTAGACAATAAATATGTAAAAGGTTAGATTGATCCCTAAAAATTTTTACTACTTAGTATCAATTTGATCTTTAAAAATATAATTTAGTGTCGAATTGATTATTAAACATTTAAACTTAATAATAAAATAATTTTAAGAAACTTTATAATAAAATGTAATTATCATACTTTCTATAAATTCCGTTACTATGAAATTTCATTCTTTCATATCTCTCATCCAAAAAAAAATAAACTTAAATTTAATTAATGAATATCTACAGTTGACATCTAAATGGAAAATTTACAACTTCCGAGACACATACCACTTACAGTTTTAAAATAGATACCTGCTTCCTCTAATTTTTTAATAAAATAATTTACAATCTTTTTTAATTTGTAAATAAACATTCATTTTGTTCATGTTTTAAGTAAATGACATTTATGACCGTGTATTTTAATAAAATGAAACTTTTCTCCCTTTTTTGTTTTGTTTAAAACATCATATTGGTTAAAATTTAATAAAAATAAGTTGTTTTATAAAAAATAAATGGTTTAATTATTATATATTTAAAATATCATAAAAATTATATTGCCAACAAAATTTTAAAATACCTTACAAAAATTTAAAAAGTTATATTTTCAAGCAAAAATATTAATAGAAAATTGATATATGTATATATATATATATATGATTAAATTTATTAATTTATTATTATATTTATGCATAATTTTAATTCAAGTATAGATATAAATAAAATAAAAAGTACTATTTTTATTTTATCAATAACATGAAGATGATGAATGTTTATTTCAAAATTAGAGTGATATTTTTTTTTCTCTAACAAGTTTTCCCAACCTAATGGATACTATTCTTATATATAATTGTTACTAGCTTTGGCAAATAATAAATCAAACATTAAACATTAAGTGTGTGTTTGGATTGAGGAGTGGATGTGTAAAGATTTGAGGGAGTAGATGTGTGAGAATTTGAGAAGTGAGGTTGTTTAAATTGAAATATGTTAGAGTGAATGTGTGAAAAAAGTTTATAAGTGTTTGTGAGTGATATGATAGTTGTGAAAGAGTTTTATTTATTTTTTTTAAATTGTTAAATGTTACTTTACAAATTTATTTCTGTTTATTAAATTTTTTTAATAATGAAATGAGTTATTTTTGTTTAGAAATAAACAACTTTTACATATTTAGTAGATTTAAAAATTAAAATTAGAAAATAAATATATATTAAATATAAACATATATAATTTAAAAATTATAATTAGAAAAAAAATATATTCAACAAATTAAATAAAAATAAAACTTCAAATAATTTCTTAAAATATTAAACATGCATTATAAAATTAGAAAATAAATCAAAAAATAAATCAGATCTTATATAAATAAAAGATAATATTTTTTATTATTAAAAACCATATAGTAATAAAAAATAATTGCTAAATAAAATATAACATAATTAACAATGAAAAATAATTTCATAAAAAACTATTATCAAATAAATTAAAAACTCAAACATAATAATTATAAAAAAATATATTAATATAAACGTAACAACAAATTAAATAAAAAAGAAAATTTCAAATAATTTCTTAAAATATTAAATATATACTATAAAACTAGAAAAAAAAATCACATCTTATATAAATAAAAAAAATATTGTTTTTTAATATTAAAAACCCTTGTAGATGAATGAAGGTAAATTCGTAAATATTACAGCTGATGTGATTCTCCCTCTACATCTCTTCATTTTGAGGGAAGAGGATATTTAATGTTCACAGGTATATCCTCTTCTCCTTTTCCCTGCAAAACAATGAATCCAAACAATTAATATCCCCTCACTTCTTTCCTTGTGAACAGTACATCCATGAAAACAAACAGAGCCTAATTGTTTACTACATGAATTTTATTTCAAGAACTTAAAAAAGATAAATTCTATATAACTAAATCACTCATTTTGTGTTTAAATTTTAAAAATAAATTTTAAAACTTTAATTTTTATAATTAATGTTATTTTTAAATAAAATAAGGGAAATAAGTGTTCCTTTATTTTTACAAAATAAAGATAAGTATAAGATGAATGTAACATAAAGTAAATGCAATCTTTTCTATTAAAAACTTATTTTGGTATAAATGTTAATTATAAGAATCTTGTAAATGCAATTTTTTCTATTAAAAATAAATTTCCTATTAAAATTTAATTTGAAATTTTTAAAATATGAAATTTCGTTCACTGTTTTTAATGCTAAATACTAAAAAACTTTAGATCCTTATATTACTTATTATTTTTTTAAAATAAAAATATTACAAGGGTATAAAAAATTTCATAATCTACTAATAGTCATAATGTCAAAAGATTTTTTTTCTTCAAAATAATACATTATTTCTATATCATTGTTGCAGAATCTTGCGAGAAAGTTCAAATATTACTCAAAAATACAATCTGATGACCAAAATTAAACCTCAAATTTTCTATTTTAGAATATAAAACCTTAGATTAGTTCCTACATATAAAGATAAATGTTCCAGTGATTTCTATTGCAAATATTGGATTTTGGATTAATGGGATGGATGCAATTCATGGTCGAGATCAGTATGAAGACAAAGGACCGAATATGGAAGAAAATAGAGAAAAAACTGACTTGGCAAAACTTAAAAACTCCACCGGTCCAATTGCGATTTTGCTTCGGACATATCTTTTTGTGCCTTTTTTCGTCGATAAAAAATTGGACAATCCCGACTACAACAAAATAGTACACGAGAAATCAGCGAATAATTAATTAATACTGTAATATGGTGCTTCTTAAAACCAAAAGTTTGAGAACCTGAAGCAATTTCACTAAATGAACATACCTGGTGCAGAGAACATCTTGATGAAGTGAACCTTGGCACTCCTGACACTGTGTCCACAACCTCCCAAAAAGCTTCTCCAACTCAGACACTACAAGTACACCACCACTTGTTTTGTGAGTTTTGTCCAATTAAAAATAACTGTAACCATCCAGTACAACAAAACCAAAAACCATTTCAAATTGAACAGAGTGCAACGGATGCCCTACCTTGAGATACTGTTTTACAGTATAGCTCAGCTTCCCTTCCTTTGCAATGTGAACAGACTGTGTGAAGATCCTTGCTGAACCAAATAAAACAAAAACTTGAGACCTTCAGAATACTGACATATACTGTACATTATAATTCATAAAAATAATCTTCAACACAAGACATAAATATTATCAGGTATTTCACTAGTGGAAATACAACTTGATGCCTATAGGTGTAAACTGCAAAGGTTTTAATCTCCATCACAAAACTTAGTCTCTTAGTCTTATGATTCATATATAACACCTGAAGAATCTGGCTTTCCTGACAAGACTCCGGGAAACCAAATCAAAATTTCAATTTCTAGAGCAAACCTATGCCACCTCCTCCACAAAATGTTATCTCACAGGTAGTATCTACAGAAACATTTTGAAAAGTAGGGATAAAATTTACAGACGACAGGAAATTCATTAAATCAACTATTCTGAAAGAATGGTCCCCGAACATGTGCTATTTTTTTTTGGGGTCTTGTGTTCATCTTCATAAAGAACGTATGTCTTCTTAAAGTAAATTGGTAACATGAAAGGGTTCATAACAATTCTATAATATATTGCTGGCCTATAGTTCTAAAATATTTAAAATCTATAGGAAATCTCTCAAATATACAGCCTAGTTATTGAAAATGTTAGCATGTGCATAAATGTTAATTCTTCATAGTTCCTGTTGTGTCTTTCCTTCACAAAAATCTTGAAGCAAACACAAGAAAGGGAATATATAAAATTAAAATCAACCCGGAACTTTAAGACAACACTATGAAAAGAGGGGGAGATAGATACCCTAGTACAGCTTTACAGCCAATGCAGGTAAGGTTTCTCTTAGCATATTTCAATAAGCCAATGTTTGACGGAGTAGAAATTGAAATAGATCTTGTATGATCTCCATGGAGAAGTTCTCTGCTAGCATTCTTCAGAATTGGCTCAAAAATTCTCAGAATCGGCTGCAATACAATGAAGCTAATAAAGAACAGCAATTTGGAAATCCAGAACATCTAAGAAAGGGATAAACCAACCTTGCTAATTTGATTCTCAAGATAGTATTGAGGATCTATAGGAATGTTGTTCTCTAGAACATAAATAGGGTCCTCTGATTTCTCATACGCCTGATTTTCTTACACATGTTAGTCAAGAGAAAATCTAAACAAATGTTTAAAAAACTATAATAAAAAAGAGAGGGGAACATGTGGTATTACCTTTGCACCTTTTGCAGCTTTGATAATTACATAAGGTACTCTATCTCCAACATTTGGAGCAGTGGCAGCATCTCGCTGTCAATTACAAAATCAAATCAAATACATTTGCGGCCTACCAAGCTGGGACATGGCAAACTCAATAAGCCTAAAACAGTTTTCAATCCAGTAACAATACTGTATAGTTCCACAAATAACTTATCAAACATTTGAAACATTAATTTACAGGACCTGAGAGGTGACTATATAGAATCCCACATCAAAATTAAAAATAATTCATGGTAATTGCTGTAAATAGTGATTTATTAGAATATCTTCAGGATATCCAAACTTGATTAAGAGATAATATCTTTAGAAACTTCTTATTTATTTTAGCATACTTTTGTATTTTAAAGAGATTGTTTGTTACAAATAGAACTGAGAATGTACTTGGTGTGATTTTTATAAATAAATTATTTCTTATTTCCCTACATAGTTCAAGTGTAATTCTAATATACCATTTGATGTTTTGGCACATATAGAGCAAATGATCATGTACTATAACCTTGCCTTCTTTTTCCTTTGCCACAAGAATCTAATTTTCCAAAAAAATAAAAATGGGTAAAGACAAAACCACATATATATTTGATTATCTAGCCAACCTTGCGCATCCTTTCAGCAAGTTCAACATGAGCTGCCTTTACTTCATAATCATCTCCTGTCTTTGTTAAACCCTGTTAAAGCAAGCATGTTGGCGCCAAGTTCAGAGGAATTATTTTGGTAATGCACTCAGCATCAAATATCTGAATGTTCCACTAAAAGCAAATAGCAAAGAGAGACCATTGCATGGTCTGTAGATTCAATATACTTCCACCTTTGTAATAACCAGCAGAGATAAATCCATCCGATTCATGAGAAGATCTGAAATTGCGTTCTTGACATACTGGACAGCCCCCGGAATGTCCCTGTCAATCAGTATTTTGTGAAGACAATCATTCACCAGGTTTTTTACCAACAAACAATTGTCTCTTCGAACTGTTTCAATACCTGTTCAATGAAAATTTAGTTTAAGAGGCACTTCAGCAAATCCAGAGGAAGGTAAAGAGTAATGTTTACCTTTAGTGTCCATTTTGTCAAAGTTGTCTGGTTTTGTCCAAAACAAACCAGCATATCTCTTCTTGCTAATCAATAGATATGGATAATAAACCTTCTCAAATTCTAGTTTGATGGGCTTCACAATCAAAACGACAACAAATAAGGACAAATCAAGGTAGCAAATAAAATAATAAGTTTTATAGAATTAAGATTAGGTTTACTGAAGCTGAAGCTTAAACAATCTGCAGACTAAAACCTTAGACTAGCTGCAATTTTTGTGAAGTTGTAATTAACATGAATATAAATTCAGAAATAACATTACAATTGTTGAATCTAAATTATTTGAAAAAATATGAAACTTTTTGTTCCATATTTGAAGAATCAGGGGAATGATTGGAATAATCAAATGTTGCTTTGTAGGATGAGGGGCTCATTTTTATTTGAATCTTGAGCAAACAAAACACAGTGATTTCAGAATCAATTGTTACTTCATTGTTTGGAGAAGATATAAAAAGGAACATTTTTCATATTGTTGAAATAAGTGATCCATAAAAATAATTCAAGAAAAACACAATACAGTTTTCATGTTTAGAACTCCATCACTTTCACAGGCTATCATAAAAGAATAAAATAAAACGCTAAATAAACGGTTACTTTTGTGAAAGTTCCACTTATATATTCGGCAGCTTCTCTCCCCAAGTTCATAGCCTGTTCTACAGAAGAAACACCAAATTGTACCATGACTGAATCTGTGTCTCCATATATTACCTAGTAGCAAGAATGACATTACTTTGCAAGTCATTTGTCATTGTTATGGTGGTAAAGCATATAAGGAAAAGATACGACTACATTAAATTTAAGAAACAAATGCATAACTGGAAATGTAAAATTTATTGGCAAGGATAGAAAGTTTATATTGTTGATTCAATGTTAAATTCCCCAGACTAGAATGCAGTAATAAGGACCAATAAAAACCTAAGATAGCTTCGACTTCTAGCCCATGAAACCCCATAGAGTATGATAGGTATCAAAATAATAAAATTTATAAATATTATACCTCAACATTGTGCTCATAGCCATTAAGTGTCGTAAATTTATCTCCCACAAGTTTTTTTGTGTGCTCAATCATTTGTCGACCTTTAGAGGCATCCAATCAAACATCATAAATCAATGGAGATGCTATTTACATTCAACAAAAAGATAATTTAGAAACACACACCAAACAAACTAAGAGATGAAAGCAATACCATAGCTTGTTACACTCGATGATATCTCCAAACATGGTAACTGACCAATGGTAGCCCCAGTAAACCCATACACAGAATTTGCACTAATCTGATCAAAAGTAAGTAGAAATGGAGTTTAAAATGTATCAATACCAAGAAATATTGAATTAACACAGTTATTAAAACGCACAAAGCAGTAGTGAGAAATGAACAAATACCAAAAGACAAAAGGACAAGGAAAAAAGACACAAAATTAAGAGGCTCGGCTTACTTTCAGGGCCAGCTGCCTACCATCTAGTACTGCCCTCTCCAGGGGATCCCTCGCCTCCTGTAGTAGATGTTTGATAGAAATCATTTACAGGCACATATAATATACAGAATTCAATTAGTGGATTTGAATTAATCAAAACAGTTGACAGCAAAACAATCTAAACCCAACGTCAATTTTCACAAGTATAGAAAGGATACCTTTAAGTCTGCTTTTGCCCTTTTTCGGGCTGTTAATAGCTCTTCAAGTATTTCAGGAAGTATTCCCTGAATTTATTTTCATTACATCAGTGCCTCAACTTCATATAAGCATTAACCTCTACAATGAAATCAGCATAGAACTGCAAAGAAAAAGGAAAAATAGTAATTTTTCAAACAACATACCTTCTGCAGATTTGCTTTAACAAATGTTTCACCAGATGGAGTTCTGTTCACGGACTCCGGAGGGATGTTCAGCTTGCGAGCATCTTCAGAAGTCACCTTAAAGAATAGTTAACATAGAAAAAAAAAACTGAACTATTCCGGTGAATAAAGTAATATATATCCATATTTCTTTCTAAAGAAACAAAACTTAGATGCTTAAGCAAAACTAACAAAACAATAAATATTTACCAGTGTGCAATAACATAAATTATAGGCCATCATAATAGATGGATACAGGGATGCAAAATCTAACGTAGCAATTGGTTTTTCATAAAATCCAGCCCTTGCCTCCAATACCTGCAAGTTGTAATTCAAAAATCATGCATCAAAAGGCAACAACTTGACGACTGAAATGTCCAAAAGGAAAATAAAGGGAGAAGGTTAGTGAATCAACTCCAAAACTTATGTAGATCTCTGTCAATAAAGAAACTTGAAATTTGAGCATGTTTTCAATATTTTCTTGCATTAACAGAAGAACAAGAGGGAAAAATAACAAGTATCTACAAACAACTGCAAATCCAGATTGTATAGATCTTTGTTTATAGGCTTGCTTAAGCAGTACATAACATATGAACATTTTAACAATAAAATTTCCAATTCATAGCTAAGGACCAAATTGATTTAAGAAAATATTTTTTACTATTTCCATTTTCACAAATAATTTAAAAAAATCACTTTGTTTACTGTTTTCATTGTCTCCACAAATCCTTAAAAACGGGATATAAAAATAGAAAAAAAAAATCTCAAACCAAACAAGCCCAACATGTTAGGGATTCCAAAACATCAATAGTTACTAGTTACAGTAAAGTATCAACAGTTAGAAAATTCTGTTAGTTGGAGAGGATGGAAGAATAGGGCGTTTAGTTTAATCAAGGTGGCATTCAGTTTGTATCAATTGAGAACTAAGCTTTAGCTTTAATGTGCCAAATATGGGAAACCCTTGTAAAGGGGATACCCTAGGAGATCTTTCTCCTGGTTCAAAACATTTTTAAATCAAGAAACTAAATCAGAATAAAATCTCACTGTACATTTGTCATTATTAGGATAAAGTTATTTTCTTACCTACTTTCCCTAAACTAAAAAGGCAATGCTATATAGCAGAATTGTCTTTCTTTGTTCCAACTGTAAAGTGAAAATACAATATCCTAATTTCTATCTAACCAAAAATAATATACATTGACAAAGGTGATTGTTTCATGAATATAGAGGAGAAAATTATACAAAGCATAGTTGACAAACTGGCAACTCACTCGAAAGCTCAGGGATACCCACACTCGATTTAACTCTGGTAGGCTCAGTCAAATGCAGGTAATAGATGTGAAGCCCTTGTTCATTTGATCCACTTGGATAATTGTATTTCAGTGATTTGTCCATTGTGTCACTTGGATATTTTGTTTCGATACATGATTAGGTATTTTTAATACTATTTTAGGTAAAGTATTAAGTTTGTAGAACCTTAATGAGTTACCATAGACTCAAATTTGACAACTTTAATGCAATGCAATCTTGCTGTAAAGAGTTCATGATGCTATGAGCCTTTGAATATCCAATTCATTCATGCTCAATTCCGAATATAATCTAATTTGTTGAGACAAAATATAAATAAAATTCTCAGAAAATACAAGGCATCGAATAGTTGTATTGTATGAATGGGTAGCTAATACAATCTATTTCATTTCATATTAGAAGATGCATACACACAAACATGAATGTATAGAAATTGAAAGTGGAAAGAATCAGTTAATAAACGCCTATTAACCGTTAAAATAATGAATATGAAAAAGAAAGGAATGAACTTACAGTGGCACCTTCGAATGTTCCTTGTTCAGACCCGACCTGTTTGACACTAGGAATGACCAGATTCTTCTGTCTTGCCTTCCTAAGAAGTTGTGAAAGTACCTGGAAAGGAAGAAAAGAAAACAAGGAATTACTGATACAAATTTAATGAGTCAATCATTTAAGTGATTCTCAGCATTGTTAATTAAAAAGGAACTTTGATCGCTTACCTTAATGCTTTGGCCTCTGGAAAGTAGAAAAGAAATTGGAACACCTGTTACTCGAGCCATCTCCACATAGTTGTAAATGAGCATCAATTTATCCAAAAGTCGCTGAGGGAGGTATGCATCCTGCACATTGACGGGCAGAGTATGAATTTTGAATGGTCAATTTCTCTAACACGTAAAATACCGATAATGGATTCACCATATCTGATACACAACATTTTAATAGGTTAAAGAACCACAAGCAATTCACCCAGAAAATAATCACAAACAATAAAACTTTTTAAAGCTAAATTATTAAGTATAATAGGATAATATTGAAACTTTTCTTAGTATATTACTGTCAAATAATATCTGGAATCAGTTGGTTAGAATTAGTTACTGCCAACTTAAGTGACAGCTTGGCCAACAAAATTTAGTAAAATTCCTTATCTGTTACACATCAAAAGGAGAAATGAAACAGAGCCTTCTTTACAACTTCCCAACAGAAGCCAAGGGTCACTAAATAACATGGTAAATCCGTCCCACACAGAAGTATTCCATAAAACTAACAAGCAACGCAAACCAAAACTGTTTCACAATCAGTCAGATCACAATTTTCATCATCAACTGAGTTACAAAGTAATTATTGTCAACTTCAACATTTATAATAGTGAGAACTAGATAGGAAACAAAAGAAAAAATAGACAATAATAGTTTAAAAAGATGACAATAAAGCATCCTAGGACAAAAGAACCAGAAAGCAAACCTTCAAACAATACACAGCAAGACGCCTCCTAGTTTCTGGGGTTCCATTCTGAAGTTCAGATATGATAGAATGATGGACATCCTCTTTCTGCACTATATGAACAAGCAGTTACTAAGCTAATAAATTGACAACCACTATAACATCCAAGAACAAAGACGAGATTCCAGCAAAAGAAGCTGTCTAGATAATGGTAAGCATATAAATAAGTCAAAATGCAGAAAAAGAGCACAGACACACATGCAAACATACAAATAGCAAATAAAAAGACCAATTGAAATGCGTATCTGTAAAATAACAACTGCATTGCAATCCAATTGAAATGGCCAATCCTCATATCAAATCATGAGTCTATGCATGTAAATCAGCAACTTCATCAACTGCTATAACTAGACAGGTATAGTATTTATATATTAATATAAAGATGTGTTAATAGTACTTTCCAACCATGATCCAAATCCCATTAACAGCTCCCACTTCCAAGATGTATTTGAAACAGAAAATAAAGGAATAAAAGGGTGACCCAGTGAACAAGGCTCCCATCCCACTTAATGGGATCGAAGAAGGGTACATGTACACAACCTTATATCCAAGGTTATCAAACTCGAGAGACTACGTAGACTCATGGAGGCTCTCTAGACTCGTAAGAGTTTATTTCGTATGAAAAAAATATTTCAAATCATACAATTAATCAAAATATTTAAAACAAAAGTCCATTATATTAATAAAATAACTACATTTAGTAGTGAATGAGAATTATATAAGTTCAAAATATCTCAAATAAATAAATTCATATAATATAAATATTATAAAACATTATGTAATTGGGTCCTATATAAACATTATATCCTGGAGCATTTTTACTTATTTTAATAAATGGGGGATGTTCTTGGGTTATGCCTAGTTAAATTAACAAAAAATTTAAAAATAGAATATTCTGAAATTAAAATAAAATTCAATTGACAAAAAATTCTCCAATTGATATTCTCTCTTACGGCCCAAATTTTAAAAAAACTTCCCAGCAGATTTAAAAAACCCTCAATATTCTCTTGGCCAAGAAAACCCTAAACTCAAACAAATGCACCATGACCACGACCAGGACAAACGGAGCGACGCACCACCACAACAAACAGAGTGACGCTACATCACAATTACGGAACACGATCACGAACGTCGCCACAAACGCCACCACAAAAGCCACCACCAACGCCAACACAATCGTAACAGCGCACCACGACCACAATTGAAACAGACACACCACCACAAAGAACGCGAGCAAACCCTAACGTTGGCAATGTGAGTTTGTCTAATTTTGGGTTCAGAAACGGGTCGTTTTGGGTTTAAAGAAAAACCCTCTTAACTCGTCAACTCGGTTGCAAACTCACGAGTTCAGTGTGAGTTTACCGAGTTTGATCAAAAAACGAGTTTGTTTCCGAGTCAACTCGCCCAGGGTGAGTGGGAACGTAAATTCGAACGAGTTGACTTGCGAGTTTGATAACCATGCTTATACCCTAAGAAGAGAGGCATTCCAGATTTGAACTTATCATCTCCAAGTCACAATGCAATAGCCTTACCATTGTGCCAATACACAATAAAGGGAGGAAATAATTGTTGAAATGATGTCAAAAGAATGACTTTACCTGCTCAGAAAGGAAGTGTGCTGAGACAGAATTTAGTGAATACGAACTTAATTTGTAGTCTCTCTGCATAACCTGCAAATGGAAACATAACAAATAAACCTGTTAAGCAATAAACTTAGAGAGTCCATCACAGGGCAATTAAAGCAAAACAATATTGGCATAACCTGGAGTAAGTCAAACTGAACTCTCCCTTCTACTGCAACTTCTTTGCTTTCCCTGGTCCCGTACTGCCTACAAAACCATCAAGTATCAATAAGGTAGATAGTCAAATGACATGGACTCAGAAAATAAAAGGAAAAAGAAACGAATTCCAAAAGTCATTGAAAATGTTAAGAATGTAAAATGCAGGATTCATTTTAGAAATCAAGTTTCTATATTCATTAAAGTTGATGAAACTAACAAAACCTAAAAATCCACCAGACTACGACTATTATAAAATAATGAGGAAACATGTACATGACAGAAGACTATATCTCCTTACCTTGACGAGAAAGTTGTATCCTTTACCCGAACTCTACTGTTCCTAATACGGCCAAGAATAGGAAATTCTGCTATCTTCAGGTTTGCAGCTCTCTGAAAAAACAAGAAAATAACAAATTAAATTAAAACAATAACCACAAGAACTTGGTTTTAAATAACAGAACCTTACAGTTATCAACTCTAAAAGTGTACTGTTTAAAAGTCATGTCAGCACCTCAATAAGATATGGCAGGTCAAATTTGCAGATGTTATATCCAATAATAATATCAGGGTCCACTTCCAGAATTAAATCCTGCAAGAAAAAGAACACCTCCATCAAAATATAAGGGTGTAATAGAGAAAAGATTATAATCCATTCATGAGTTAAATAATATCAAATTGACTCATGATATACAAGTTTAAGAAACCAAAGATATTTAATGGCAATGACCATTGCCAAAGTTATAAGAACTACAAAACATCATCCTATGAAACAAAACATGCAAGATGTCAGTTATTTAATTGCATATCCAAAAAACAGTTTATTTAGGGAGACTTGTGAATAAAAATTGGGGGGTTTGCTGAAATTCTTATGCTTCATAAGTATAAAAATGGATAAGCACACAATGAAATTACCCTCCAAGCTAGCAGGACTTCTCTTTCCGTATCAAATGACATCACATCAACACCAACAATAGGAGAGCATGATTTAAGGGTCATCACATTACGAATAAGTGGCTGGTCCTCTCCTTGTAAAGTAACCAAATTAGCAATCTGAAAGAAAAGAGAATTTTCAGGTGAAAAACAATAACACAGTGCACTAATTTGTAGTGGCAAAAAGAGAAGGCAAAGAGACCTGGATAACAGGATCATGGCTAGGCTCGGGAAAATGACCTTTACGACCAGCACACTCAATGTCAAAACTCAATATGCGAAATGGAGCCATCTTTGAATATTCCCCTTCTGGAGCATGACTAATCAAATCAGAATACCTATAATATTGTTAAGGGGAGAACAGAAATATCTAAAGATTTTAATACTCCCATAACCCTTTAACACAGATAGACACATGAAAGAGGATACAGGCAATCAAACTCCAACTGGCAATAAGACAAGCTTTTCGCTATCTTCTTATATTTTCCTGCTGGAATTTCAATCCAATTTCCACCTACTATGTTGCAATCAATCATGAACCGTAGGGCAAAAAGTACATTGCTTTCATAAGTCCAGAAGCTCTTCATTCCCAGACCATCAAGCTGAATACCCCTATCAAGAATACCTGACATGTTTTGAAATATTGGTAAGAAACATTGATTCATAAATGAAGTAAATTCAACAAAGACAACTGTCAAAAAAATGCAGACATACTAGTGCAAGATGCATGAAGCTAAGATTTAACATTTAGCCCAAAGTGTGTGAGACCATAACACAACAAACTAAGAATACAGCCAATAAGAACCAAGAACGCAGCTTAAACATAAATAAAGTAATTCTGGACTTCTGACTTTTGATAAGATGGTTAATATATTAGAAAATAGAATGTCTATTTAAAATATATAAGTTTACCACGGCAGCTGGCAACCATTGTTGGGAGTGCAACTACAATTTTGAGAAAGGACTGGGAATCAGATTGCTGATAGTACTTAATACTTCTCCTCTGCACCATTTCAATGCGGCGAACGAATTTTCCTACATTACTATTTCTATTGGCTTCTCTCATCCTTCCCTGAAGCATGACAAAAGCAAGTAATAAAAGCAGTTTGCAAGTTAAATAAATGAACCCTACATTAAAAACCAGAAAAAAAAATGTATTTTCAGGTACTAAACCAGATACCTCAAGTGTTTGGTGAAAATGAGAGATATCATCTGGACCCATTCCAGGAGGGCAACAGATGTAGAAATATGGTTCAAACCCATGAACATTGCAGCAAACACTGTGTCCTGACAAACAAGCAAAATATAAGTTAATTATATAATTCCTACAAGGTGCTGCATGGCTGACTTGAGAGCCATAATCATAAGTACAATGATAGGTCATATATAATTTTTATTTTTACTAACTTTTTCAACAAACACTTGACTAGTTCTCTCAAAACAGATTATTTCTAGGCACAAAATTCATTGTTTGACATTTGTAACCATTGGAAAATCCAGACATGAATTATGCAAGGTACCTGAGTATGCAAGAAAGTAAAATCCAAACATGATGTTGGGCTATACAAAAATATATTCAGCACAAGTTTGTCAAAAGCATCAATTTGCCCTTTTCTGAAACATTCATCACTTCATATCTGGAATCAAACAAACTATCTGTGCACTAGGTTGATAAATCTTAATTTGGCAACCAAAAGACCTAACAAACCCAACTAAGTTCGGTTTCTTAAGCATACATACAGTTTGTTTCAGTTTTCCGCTTCAGAACCAGAATAAAATTGTGTAGTTTGCTATCTATGCATATATTGCCCAAAATTAACATATTCATAGATTAGATTTCTACTTGTCATGAAAGTTCTTACATTAATTTTTTATTTATATCGATTGATTATGCTTTTAATAATAAGCCTTAGGGGCAATTAGTTGATAGTGGATCGTGTAAAAACAAGTGAAGTCAACTTAGTGTTTATTAAAGAAAAAGTGGTTGATCAAAAACTGACATGGCAGAACTGAACCAAAACAATTGAGATTGATTTGGTTTAATCAATTTCTCCTCTAAGAACTTACTGGTTCTGTGCCTACAAGTTTTCCCCCAAAAACTGAACCAAACGAAACTCCAAACACTCCTAATGTAAACCACACTTGACTTAATAATAGAAAACCAACAGAAACGCTCAAACACATCATCGACTACTATCGTTCTCTTTATTGTTTCAAACTTCTAAAACTAGCAACGGTTCGTTGAGTGGGTCATTCAGGTTTTCTTTCTTCCCTACGAGATCGCACAACACTATAAACAAACAAACCAGCAACATTTATCTCCAATTGTCTAAGAAACCAAATTGTGTAGCATAAAGATAGCAGAAACACGAGCAGACCTTCCTTCGTAACTCCAAAGATTCTGATAATGGCAGCAGGTCCAGACAAGTTCGGCAGCAACTCCCTGTGACTCTCCCCGATCACGTAATCAATCTCCAGCTGCTGAAAAACTAAAAGCAAAAAACAGACACTCAGAGCACAAATCAATAAAATTCCACTAATGACGGGAGAAAACAAAACCCTAACACCAAATAAGAAACGAAAAAAAATCAACTGAAAATACTCACCGACTTGTTTGACGTAATCGGCCGATAGTGGAGGACGCGCCCACTTGGATAGGCGAGCAGCGAGGGCCTGGCGCTGCTCGATGTCGCGGAGAATCATGGACTCTTCGTCTTCAGAAATGAGGGTTTGCTCCATAAACACGTCTTCGTCCATGTCCTCTTCCTGAGTCAATAAGGCTTGCTTCGACGGCGGAGGTTTCGGCGGCGCCGCCGCGCGCTTTCGGGAGGCGCTCATTGGAATCGGAAGAGAGAAGGTTGGAAGCGTGGGAGAGTGTGGAGTGAAAGGTTAACGAGTTCCCGCCTGTTTGTTGGGTGTTTGTACAGTGAGATTTTCCCGCGCGCGGCACGTGGCTGGGATAATACAATTCCTTTAGTTGAGTTGAGATATTCTTCACTTAATTAGAAATTGATTAGGCTATCAGGACACTGATAGAGCTTTTAAATACATGTTATGTGAAGTATAAAATTTATTAATTTTTAAAGTTTTATTTTCTGTTTGTTTTTGCTTTTTGGAAATTTTATCTGATTTTTATTTATAAAATTTATCCTATCAAAAAATTAAAACACATTAAATATGAAATAAAAATATGTTAACTCGATTTTTTTTAAATCTTAATACATATGATTAATTATACAATTGAAAATTACGTCACTTTGTTTGTTATATAATATAGGTAAAATAACACTCACATGTCATTAGTGTACTGATAAGTTCTTAATAACTTACCTGAAAAAAATTGTAGCCAATATATAATGTTATATTCATAATACATACATTCACTTAAATTTAATCAGTACTTTTTCATAATTCTCTATATAATATATAATATGAAAAGTTAACCAAATTTTGAGGATATATTTTGTATGTGGATTAATATGAAGAGTTAACCAAATGTATTTTAAAACATGTCTAGATCATCATATTCATCATAAAATTTATTATCATCGTCGATATTATTGTTAGCATCATTAGATATATATTTACAATCAAAATCACTTTCATCTTCATTGTGTACTACTTCTTCATATCTACCTTCATCATCTCTTAGTTGACCAAGTAGTGCATCATTTGACACAAATTTAGTATTCAAAAGGCAATCTTGATATGCAACCTCCAATATATATTGATTATCAGCCATACTTCTTGCTTTTGTTTTAATGATAACCCACTTATATGTTTTTTTTCTTAATATTTTAAGGATAAGGCATATAATATACCTTAATTGCATTTGCTACAAGTATGAAAGGATCATAATTCAAATACCCTTTACGATGATGAACCTCCCCATTATCATATTCCTTATGAACTTCTACACAATGATTCATTTCACAATCAAACCATTGGCAGTTAAATAGAACTAATTGTTTTGTTGGTTCTCCTATGTAATGAAGTTGCATAATCTCTTTAATAAAATAATAAGTTTCTTCATCTCACTATGATTACCCCTTAACACAAACCACATCATTGATTGTTTGTTTTTCAATGCTCCCTTTTTTATGTATGAAACTTTAAATCGTTAACAAAATAAATACGCCAACTAAGAACCTTTCTCCTTGGACACCATGCTAAGTCATGCAAAAATTGACTTTGAACTATATTGCTCTTATCATGAACCTAAATGTATGACAAGACGAGAGGAATTTGAATATAGTCGCAAGCAAGTGTAAAAACATATACTATCAATGTTATGATTGGTTTATTATTAATCAATACTCATATGTTTGAAACCATCCATAGCCTTAATTTCTCTTTGAGTGATGTTTGGATTTATTGCTTCTTGAAATTGTTTGAATATTCTAACATTTGTACATAACATTATGTTAGTTACTGTATACATGCTTAAAATATGCAAGTCATAATCAACTTAGGTACTTTGGTTGCACTTCTTCACAGTTAAGTAATACATGCAAATGTGTGAGTTCTTTCTTATTTAAATACTTTTGAAGAAGTTCCATTAAAGTGATTGGGATGATTAAAAATGGTTGATGTTTGGTGAGCTTCTTCATCTTCACCTCCATCGTCATTGCAACTTACTTTATTTCTCACTATTTACATATGAGACTCAAAATAATATGAATAAATATGAGAAGTCTCGTGCACCAGATATGCCTCACATATTGACTCTTCAACACATGTTTTTTCTTAACCATTTTTTTCAACTTATTCAAGTACCTAATATAACATACATCTGTTGAAGATAGATGAAGATTCTTCACAACATGTCAAAGAGTGTGTTTGATGTAGAAAATCACTTTGAAGCTTGTTGTTATGTAATTTACGATCTATATAAGGTTAAAGGTTGTTTAAATATGCCTTTTGCATTGTGATCTATCTTATATATCGTAACCAAGATGATGAGCTCAAGCACAAGGATTGTTTACAAAGTTCTTATAAAAAACTGTTTTAAGTTTTTCAAAACTAGCTTATTGCACACAAAATAAATTTGTTGTTTTACAAAACAATAGATTCATTTTTGTACTGATGCAAAAATTGCTAAGTCCTTTTTAAAAGCTTTATTCTGATATCAAAGTCAGTTTGGCTAAACATTGTCGTTGCAACTGATTTGGAAGTGGTTAAACAACCACCAACTGTATTTTCGAAAAACAATCTGTTCATTTAAATTTCAATATGTTATTTTGATAACAACTTTTTAACTATTTTTTGAAATTCTATTTCAATCCGAAAGCTATAAAAGGAAAGGTGTATTTCATGTTAAAAGACTTCTGAAAAATTACGTTTTGCATATAGTTTCAAGAAGCTTTCAGTGGTGGTTTGAAATCCTTCTTTGGTTTTTGAAAAGTTTTATAAAAAAACTACAAGTTTTCTTATGCTAGTGACTCTTGGTGAAGGATATCCGATTTTGTCACAGTGTACTGCATAAAGGGAGATCTGTTTCTGATTTCTTGCATGTTTGTAATTGCACTTATTGATAGGGTTTCTTGAAGTGTGGGTGGTGTTGAAATAGGGTTTTTTAGCATAATTTCTCTTTGTTCTTGGAGAGTTCAAGAACCAAGAGGTTTTGTAAAGGTTTATTTTGATTTAGTGGAAACCACCTTGGTGTAAGGTGGAACTGGATGTAGCTCTTGTTGAGTGAATCAATATAAAAACTGTGTGCTTCTCTATCCTTAATCTCTGCAAGCAATTCTGGAAATTTTGATATACTGCACTAAAATAAATATGTTGAAGTAAATTTGAATTTGTTGTTTCTGGGCTGATTCATACTTTGTTCTTCAAGATTTTGGAAAATTCTTGTTTACTTGTATAGAACATAATTTGCATGTATTGGCCGGATGAAACAAGTAATAAGGGCTTCTAAATAATTTTGTTATAGATTTTTTTTTTCTTTCCAAGACTGGTTTCAAATATTTGAAGTTGGATTTCTTGGTTTAAAATCTTTCTTAACTAATCTTGTTGGTACAGTTGATTAATCTGCTTGTTGTCTGTGTTTTGTAAAGTTGAAAATTAAATCCATTGATTCTAAAATCAATCTCTTTAAGTTTTTGGAAGTGCCCGTGTAATCAGAAATTTAAATCTATTTTACTTTTAATCAATATGTTCTTTTTGTCAAGATTTTTTGAAAACAATATTCTTTGCGAAAAATTTATAAGCTCAATTCACCCCCTCTTGATCTTAGACACTAATAAAACCAACAACATCGTCATATCATTAATTACTAACTTCATATGAGACCAATATAATATGCATGTTGAAATTTTGATAAATTAAATATATTACCTTTGAAATGGATACATCCATCGATATTGAACATGACCTCCTATTCTTGCTTCACAGGGTAAATCGATTGGTAAGTGTTCCATTGAGTTGAAGAATGTAGGTGGAAATAATCATTCCAATTTAAATAATGTGATGAAAATGTTTTGTTCCATGAGTGACAAATCATTCACTCGCAAAATAGTTGAGCACAAATCTTTGAAGAATGTACTCAACTCAACTATAGGTTCCCATATCTAATTTGGTAGTGCATTAAAATCAATAGACAATAACTCCTCCATAAATACATGACAATCGTGACTTTTCATTCCAATCATTCTTCCTTGTTCAATGTTCACACATCTACACAAATTTTAGACATTCTCAACTCAATAATCCATTTAAAGACAACAACTCTTTGTTCCCTAGATAAAACAATTTTTGCTTTAGGCTTCACAACTTTTCCATTAGGTAGATGTCGTAATTCTAACTCCTTTCTTTGACAATTTTTTTAAAAATCAATAATTGCCTTGTATGTCCATCATTGTATTGAAGACATTATCAAACACATTTTTTTCAATATGCATCACTTCAATATTATGTCAATATGCAGCACCAAAATGCTTTGCTTTATCCAATTATGAGCTACATCACAACCATGATAGGAAAATTGTACTTCCTCAGTTACTTTGGGAAAATAGGCAACTTGTCCTCACACATCATCCGCAACTTATATCAATGGAGGTTGAGAATATTCAATTTAATTCTTTAAAAATACATTCTTATTTCTTCTATATGCATGAGCATTAGACAAAAGTTCATGACGACAATTAAACCAAGAAAACTTATTACCATTGTCCAACCAAAACCTCTTTAAATTATTCATGCAATATGGACATGACAACCTTCCTGGTGTACTGCAACCAAACAACATACCATATGCAAGAAAATCATTGATAGTCACATACTTCAAAACAAAGTGTTCCAGTTTTAAGCCCTTGCACGTAGGGAGAGAAATCTGGAAGAGTTGAGTCGTTGATTGAATGAAGTTGATGGCTGAAAGGAAAGCGTGTTGCATACAATGAAGGTGGTAAGCGTTGTGCGATGTTTGGAAGGTATGGTGGCAACAATAGTGTGGGTGATTGCATGAAGTATGCCAAAAAGAGAGAGAAAGGGGAGTATGTAACAAAGGGTGGTGTAGTGAAATTAACCACCATTACATACATGATTTTTAATTCAAGGGTTGGACATAGATGATTTAAAGTAAAATTTATTATTTGTCTCTCTACTATCAAAACAACAACTTAATAAATTATTATTGGTGTCGCCCGTATTCCTAAAAATCATTTTCACCATGTCTCACTGATCCTTACCTTTTTTTATTGTTTTTCTATGTGATTGAACACAATCAGATGTTATAAAAGCAACAACACATATTCTTATATCTTAGGTGCAAAAATTAGAATTTTTTTTTTCAATAGAAGAATATGTTTTGACGGTTGATTATGGGTGCTGATGTATTAACACTCTCAACAGTAAAAATATACACTTCACACCTTAATAAAATAATATTTTATTCATTTTATTTTTATTTTAATTAAAAAATATTATTATATTACTATAAACAGTATGTTTTTTACTATTCATGGTGTTAATAAAACTTTTCTAGTTGATTATTGACCATTGACATAACGTATTTCACATCAAGATTTTTTTTAAATAAAAGTGATACAATTTAAATAAAATTATGTTTTTTTAAAAATTAATTGTAAATACGGTTTTATTTGTTCAAATTCGAAGTAAATTCAATTTGTTTAAAAAGAATCTTACGCATATTTTCACATTTTTTATTATATTAAAGTGTATATAACTTTAATATATGTTATTTTTATAATTTTATTTTTTATGATAATTAATTTAAAAAATAATGTAATTTATATAATATTAGTGGAAACAGACGCTCTTCTTTATCCAGATTTTTTATTTTTATCATTTACATATATTATGTTTAATATTAAAATTTAATAAAAAAATATCATAATTTAACATAATTTTTTTTTAAAATTTTTAGATATCGATTAAAAAAGCAAAATAGCTCATTTACGCATATACCAAAATTTTCACTCTTCATCTCAATCATAATGTTTAATATTTAAAATATAATATATATATATATATATTTTTTTTTAAATATATTATTATAAAAAAATTTAATTATCATAAACTTATGTGAGAAATCATATTTACATATATATTTATATTTAATATTAAAATTTGAATACATAATATTATTATTTACATATTTGAAATAATTTAATAAATTTTTATTAACCCAACTATTTTTTTAGAATGAATTAAAACATTAAAATATGAATTTATACTTATTTTAATAACTATAAATACATATATAATAAAGATAAAAATAAAAATACACATATATACAATAGTAATAAAAATAAAAAAAATTCCCATAATATATATAATTACAAAACATTTATATATTATATTAGTAATAAGACACGCACTAATAGACATTAAGTATCGGGATCCTTTAATGCCTTTAATTAGTCGTCCACATCTACAACAAATCACCAAAAACATCATCCTAAGAAGAGTTTAGTGTATTAAGATTTACAAAGTTAACCTTAAATCCTTTAGTTGTATACATAGTCACTATCTTTCTCTTTCATTTATCTCATTTCCTTTAAAAAAATCCATATATTTTTTCTTTCTATCACTTTATGTCTTTTTACATCTCTTCTTTCCACTCCAATCAATCTGAATTCCCAGCTACCCTGAAATTGTATTGTTTGTGTCAAAACTTTTATCATCACTCTTGAATAATAAACAACGTTAATTACTGGTAAAGGAAAATGTGAAAGAAAAAACGTAACATATTGGTTTGTTGGCAAATAGTAAAAGGTAATGAGAAAAAAAAAATCTACAAATTCTGAGACCAAGTTTTTTGAATAAAGACTTTTAAAACTAACAAAAGCTGGAGAAGAGAGAGAAGTTTGAATTCAATATAATAACACTTGTTGTGTGTCTTCAAGTTCATTACTGTTTCACATAACGAGGGTATATGTACCCATGAAGATTTCTTGGATTCCAGTTATATGTGTACCACACAGTGTGATAACTAACAATCATTTCACAGTGACTGCAACAAATGCATGCGTGCATGAGGATGCAACTTTTGAAAGAAAAACCCACCCATTAGAGTTTGATCACGAGGCCATTGATTTTGCCAATGGCATTTGACTCTCGTGTGAAGCAACAGATAGTGTCCTGTCTATACCATTAACATTGGCTTCAACGTGTGCATCGCCGTGAGCAATTGCACCATCACCACCACCACCAACTTTCCATCCCTCTCTTTCAACGTCAAAATCAATTCTACAGCCACAACACCGTGAGAAGATTCGGTACAAGAAAGTGAGTAACCAAAAAGCCCACGGTAGAGAAATCAACATGAACCCTAAAACGAGGATCCAAGATGGAACTTTTGACTCGGGAAGAACAATGTATTCTACAAGGCACCCTCCTCCAACGAGGACACACGTGAACAAAATAGACGCAGTTATCCATATCAGCGTGCGTCCAGAACTACGATCAGGAGTCGCAGGCATTTGTTTCTTTCTCAGCACAAGATGAAGGTCAAAATCAATGTTTCTTCTTTTTTCATCTTCACCCAATGGGTTTAACTTTTTTATGGAAGAAGGGTAAGATAAAATGAGGAGGTTTTGTTTTTTTTGGTGTATGTGTATGAGTTGTGAAAAAGATCATCAAATGGGGTTTTTAGGTCAATAGGGGTTCAGAAGTTTTTCTTCTAAACGTGATTAATGGAAAAACAAATTAACAAGACACAGCGTGAATTTGATGCATATGTGATGTTTCTGTTGGAATTAACAATGGTTTTGGCTGCATGCAATGTTATCTAAGGGCATGTTTGGTTGCAAGGGATGTGGATCCAACGGAGTTTGGGTTGTATCAATTTACAAGGCTGTTTTCTTAGAAATCAATATTATAACTTTCACTTTCCCTTCACAAATTCTTTTAATAATAAAATATCATGTTTTCTTAATAAAAATTAAAATAAATACAATTTTAAAATAATAATATATTTGATTGTGAAATCAACTACACCTAAAAATCATTACTTTATAACTTAAATACCATTTCACGTTTTGATTAATTATTATTATTTTACAACCTTTATACTGCTCGAAAATCTTATTTAATAATATAACATTTTAAAATTATATTAATATTTATATTATTATAACTATTAGTTAAGTAGTCGTATATAGTAGTTGAATATAAAGTAAAGATTATCAAAATATGTTTATACTAAGTTAGTTTTTCACTGTTTTAGGATTATTTTTAATTTTAAAATAATTAAAGTAAAAAAAATAAGAGTAAGATAGAAGATAGGGTAAAAAAGTAGAATAGAAGTTTTAATAAGGTTAGAAAAAAGTTTCTCATCTTTTTAAGGAAATACAAACTTGTGCCCGTCAGAATAAAACTGTATAGGAGAAGGTGACTTTTTTTTAATAACCATTTATTGAATAAATATTTTTATTTCATGTAATCAGAAATAAAACAAATTGTTTTCAATGTTTTTGAAAATGGCCACTAGGATACTTATTTAAGGTTTGATTGGTTTAACTACATTTAAACCGTAGTCAAATATATATTAATAAAATGATATTTACAATTAAGCAGTGCACAGAAAAAATGAATAAAGACTTGTTATTTTCCTATGAATTAATTTAAAAGTGATCATTAAATTTAATATATGTTTAAAATTTAATTAATTTAATGTATATAGATGATGCTGTTTTTAAATAGAGAGGTGAGGATAGAATTTTGAGATTTGATGAAAGAAACAGTTGGACTGTAATTTTGGACTTATAGTTTGGATGTAATTACTTTTTGCGCCTCCATATTTTCTTCATAATCCCAGTTATTTTGAAATACTCATTTTGCTCTCTGTTATTTATATATCTACTCAGTTTTGTGCTTCTTTTAGCTAATAATCTTGTGAAGTGATGGCAGGTGCAGCAAATAGTTTCAATCTTCCTGATCAATCAAATATTAAACATGCGTTATTCAAACCATTAGGCCTTTAATCGGATTAATCAAGGATTTAAACCAAAGAAAATAAACTTTCGGGTTCAACAATTTAGAAATAAAAAATGTTATTTTCTGATTAATCAATTGAAAGAAAAATTTAATTATGAATAATACAATTGAGAATGTATTTTCAAATTACTACAAAATAGGTCTATACTACATTATTTATAATCTAATCACTATAAAAGACTTTTCGGTGTTAGAACATATATTATAAAAAACAAAAAATTGATTGATAAAACAATTAGCAGAATATCAAACAATTAAAAACAATGTCTAAATAAAACTAGAGTGAGAGAAGCAGACAAATATTTATATTGGTTTACCCACATCATGTCCTTTCTGGGTATAAAATTATTCTTCCACTTCTTCAGGTAAACAAGTATTCTTACACCTCTCTAGGTATACAAGTATTCTCTTACACCTCTTCAGGTCCACAAGTATTCTTACACCTCCTCATGTCCACAAGTATTCTCTACCTCTTTAGGAACCACAAGTATCCTTTAACCTCTTTATGTCACCAAGTATTATCTACCTCTCTAGGCAATCAACCCTAACCTCCCCCCAAGATTAAAATCTCTGAGCAATATGAGAAACCTCTCTATAGAGAGAACAACGAAAGCTCACGGGATATACTTCACAAAGTGAAGGATTTACAGTGGTTAAGCACACTACCCAATTTTATAGATGCTCTACAAAGCAAATACAATATGTACAAGGCACAACTCTTTCACACATGATTATATTTCTTTCAATTTCATTTTTTTTGTGTATCACACTTCTCTCATTACTTCTTCATCTTCAAGGTCTTTATATAAGATTTTGAATATAATCGTTGAAGCTTCATGTATTCTCTTTCTTCAAGTATCTGTTAGACACTCAAAATGGTAACTCTTTCTCAATACATAAGAGTTTGAACAGATTACTCTCAATCCCAAAGGATAAAATTAGTCACTCATGTTGGCTATTACAAGCATGAAGAAGATCCAGAATGTTTCTCCTTAACGACTGTCTCCTCTAAGGTTTCTAACACCTTCTATTCTCCCAATTGGAGTCTCATATTTAAACTAGTTGGGTTTGGGCTAAGTGACTTCTCGCTTGGGTGTTATTAGGCTCATTTGGGCGAGTTGTACAAAAAAAGGTCCAATGTCACTGGAGTGATCTCACCTGGGCGAGATTGGGTGAGCTTGGGCGAGCTTAGGTGAGTGTTGGCGCGTTCCAACTTTCCCTTTTTAGCTTTGTCTATTTTCCTTTTGCCTTTTCATATCCTTTCTTCGATAGAATCTTGAAATTAACAAAAACTTGGGAATAAATCGTTCTAATTCAAATTATAAACACAAAATACATAAAAATGTTTAAATTCATAAGTTAGGGGTTATATTATGATTATTTTCTATATTTTAATATGAAATATTACTGAAATCTAGCATTTATCAAGAACAAAGCAAATCTACTCAACCCAAAATTGTTTTAAAATAAGTTCATCTTTGTCCCTTTCTCTTGAGACAATTTTAAGAATTTTGTTTGCATGGGGAGTAAGGTTTTGCATGTGGTCCTTCTAGGGCAAAGATGAATATCTATTAGTTAATGAGCATATGTATATGTTTAAATTGTTTATCAGAGTGTTTTGTGTACATGTTTAGTCTTCATGTGAAAGTAGTGAAATTGGAAGCTTAAAACTTGGTTTAAGCAAGTTAAAAAGGTAAGAGAAACTAGTTTAGTTTTTCTTAAATGATCTGGATGTGAAAGTGATGTGGTCACACTAATTGATTTTATGCAGGAATTTGTGTTGTTTGAATATACTTTGAATGTTTGAGTTTGAGATAAAATTGTTTTATTTAAATGAATGGAATTGTTGTGTGCTTACCAATTTAGTGTTAAAATATTGCATCTAAGACAAATTGGTTTAAGTTGTGGTTATTTTTAAGCAAAATATTCAATGTTAGGCATAAAACAAAGTGAAAACTTAGTCTGAATCGGTTAGGATACTTTCATTATTTTGAAAAATTTATGTATTATGCAAAGTCCTTGGACGAGCAAAAATCTCGTTGTGCATAATTCATTTAATTGAAAACATGAGAGCTTTGGTTAGTAGGCGAGTTAAATTTATTGGGTAAGTTATTTAAATAAAAGCCCTTGATGGTTTGGTCGTTGGACGAGTACAGTCTCGTCAAACAAAACTTATTTAATTGAAACTCAAGAGTTTTGGTCGATAAGTGAGTTAAATTTTTTGGGTGAACTATTTAAATAAAAACTCTAAGTGGTTTGATTGTTGGGCGATATATTTTTATGAAAACTCCCAATAGTGTAGTTGTTAGGCAAATATTTTTTTTTCTAAGCTACTAAAACTTGTTCGATGTGCTGACACATTTGGCTAAGCGAGCAAAATGGCGGTTGGAGAAATTGCAACATATGCTTACTTCGTTGGACGAGTCAAGTGTTGTCTAAGAAAGAGGGTGTTTTCTAAACTTTGAAGAAGCATGTTTTTAAATGTTGCTAAATACTAAAATTTGTTTATATTTCACTATATTGTTATATTTTAACATTATTATAATGTAATGGATGGTGAATTTTAATTTATTAGCATTGAGTTAAGTTGGATGTATATGTATTGATGAAAATTTATGATTGTATGGTTATGATATAACATGTGGTGTGTTGTGAACATTTAGAGAGAAAATATTATGTTGAGATGTTTATGATTGTGTATTGAAATTGAGATTGTAAAGGAGATTATCTCGATTTTATTAATATTGGATAGAAGAAAATATTAGATGGTGAGAGACGAAAGGGTTCCCATGACCTAGTTTGCGATGTGAAAAAGAATTGTGTTTGATAGCTCATACGAATTTACCTTGTTATATGAGTGGATTGAGTTCCTAATACACAATCTTGTTGTGGTGAAAACTTAATGAAAGTAATATGATTGGTGTAAATCTTTGTCTCTAATTCAACACATGAGTCTTATAGAAGTAGAATCAAGTGTTTGTGATGTTGATATTAATACCTTGTGACGTGAGAGCTAACAAATAGGCTTAGAGTTTGATATTTGATTATGATAAATGTTAATGATTAAATTGAAACTGTATCCATTAGAGTTGTGAATGAGATGTTAATGTAATGTATGTGTATGATTATATGTGTGTGTTTTTTTTCTTAAAGTTATATATATATATATATATATTATTTATTTTTTCATAGGAAAAGGGAGGTTTAAAAATTTGTAAGGGGAAAAATATAAATATATAGATGTATATGTACGCCTGTCATGATGTTATAATGTTTGGCAATTAATCTAACTGTTGAAAAGGGGATGTTACACCGTGTCCATCCCATTAATAAACATGTAGGTTCATCCTTTTATTTATTGATCCTTTAATTTTTAAAGTAATTATTTTAGTTTTTATTTTTATTTTTGAGTATTTGTTAATTTAGTCTTTTTGAAATAGTTTTCAATTTTAAGCTATAATTTTTAACAATTTTTAACTCACTAAATGTATGAAACTTGTCCTATTATTTATGTGAATTTCCCAAAAATATGGTGAAATTTTACTTGGGATACTGAGTCTCAAATAACATAAAGATGCATTTTTCTTTTCCAAGATTGATACTGGAAATCAGTTTTGTCGCAATTTTCACGATGTTCACGATCATCTTTCTTATATTAGCTAAATTCTAGCTTTCATGCAGATGAATTTAATAAAAATATTCATATCCTTAAAAAAATAAGTTAAAATATATACTCGTGAGAATCGTACGACTGATGTCACGTCTCGGTCCTCATCATTGGGCCAACCGAAATAAAGGCCCACGTTCGTAGAGCCAACTAACAGCACAAGTCTATTTAGCTCAATGAAGGTCAGCGAAGCTAATCCGCGATTAGGAACTAGGTAATGTAGCCCTAAGCGCATTCCAACTCCTTAACCTGATCCAAGTAGGAAAGTCTACCAAAGGTGATATAAATAACACATATTCCAATAATAAGGTACGTCATCATATACAGTGCTCTGAGAAATGAGTACCAAACGTCTTTGCTGACTTGAGCGTCATAGTGTCTTCTGCAGATACCCTCCGAGTTTGGATTACGAGAAAACCGAGAACCGAAACTAGGAAGGAAGAGTATTAAAGGATACGGATACCAGAGTTACAGAAGGATTCTAATATTAATTGGAAGTCTTTTCTAATTATCAGTTGTTTCTCTTTATAGAAAAGAATAATTGGGTGTCTTTTCTAATTATCAGTTATTTCTCTTTATAGAAGGGAATAACCTTTATTTTATCTTTATGTGTTATGATTCTAGTATTTAATATTGATTATTTCCTTCTTTAGTTAAACCCTAGAATGAGTGTACTACTTGTATATATTCAGACAATTTGTTTTGATTTGGATAACAAGAAAGAAGAGATATTCATTCTCATATCCTTTGTCTTCAGTTTACTCTTTTTTTCATCTCTGTTCCCTTTTGTTCATCTCTGTTCTATTTTGTAATATGGTATCAGAGCTCTGCTTGCTACATTTACTCATGGGTGAATTTGACGATCCCTCACAAGATCTTAATTCACCTTACCATGTTAGTTCATCAGATAATCCTTCCTTTCTTATTGTCCCTATTATTCTTGAGGGACCAAATTATCATCATTGGTCTCATTTGTTTCAAATTAGCCTAATTTCAAAGAACAAAATATGTTTCATTGATGGAACTATAGAAGCTCCCAATCGTACCAAATCATTATAGAAGCTCCCAATCGTACCAAATCATTGTTTCCAACATGGCAGAGAGCCAATATGTTGGTTGTTTCGTGGATTCTCAAGGCTGTTTCTCAATCCATCGCGCAGAGCATCATCTGTGTGGACAATGCCTTTGACATATGGAATGATTTAAAGGAAAGGTTCTCACAAGGAGACATGATTCGTATTTCTGATATCCAGGAGATGATTTCTTCTTTTAAACAAGGTGAGTTGACTGTTACAAACTATTTCACTCAGTTAAAAATTCTTTGGGATGAACTTGATCTTTTTCGCCCGCTATCCGCTTCTTCATGTGCATCTAAATGCAATACTCTTGTGAATGTTTATAAATATAAAACACAAGACCAGATTATCAAATTTCTAAGGGGGCTAAATGGTAATTATTCGACTGTGAGAACCCAAATTTTATTGATGGACCCTTTGCCATCCTTGAATAAAGTTTGCTCTTTTGTTACACAACAAGAGAGGCAAATATTTGGTGATCAATCCAAGGCAATGATTGCTAATAGCAAAGGAGGTTATAAAAACAATGCTACAACCTATGGCAAAGGTGCTGGATACGGAAGAGGAAGCAATGGAAGAGGATATACTTCCAAAATTTGTAGTCATTGTGGAAGGACAAGGCATACCATTGATACATGCTATAAAAAGCATGACTTTCCACCTCATTTCAAGTTCAAAAATCAGAATCATGATCAGAGTCATACTAATGCAGTTTTTCAGAATACAAATTTCAATAATAATGAGCAGAATCACGAAGGTTCAAAGTCAGAAGTGGAGTCTCAAACATTGTTAGCTCTTTTACAATAGACCAAATCCAGTGGCAATGCTTCTAATCAAGTCTCTATTATTCCCTCCAATCCCTCTAATCAAACAGGTAATAATTTTATTTCTTCTTTTAGTTCTTGGATTATTGATAGTGGTGCTACTGATCACATTTGTTCATCTTTAACTTATTTCACATCATATCATCAAATTGATCCTATTTATGTCAAATTACCAAATGGAAATCAAGTCATTGCCAATTATTCTGGAAGTGTTTTTCTCAATAAAAATTATGTCATAGACAATGTTTTGTACATTCCTTGCTTCAATTTTAATCTTCCTTCCGTAGCAAAATTGATTGATAAACTATCTTGTGTTCTTACCTTTGACTCTAATGGTTGTCACATTCATGACAAAATAACAATGAAAATGATTGGAATCGCTAAGACGCAAGATAAACTTTATATACTCAGGATCACATCTTACCAGAAATTTCAAATTAAACCCCTTGAATGTACACACACCATCAATACTGTTATTGTCAGTGCTAGTGATCTAGAAACCCTTTGGCATTTTCGATTAGGTCATATTTCAAATAAATGTATTGATGTTATCAAGAATAAATTTCCTTTTGTTAAATATAACAAATCTTTTGTTTGTGATGTTTCTCATTTTGCAAAGCAAAAAAGACTTTCTTTTCCTATTAGTACATCTAAATCAAAAAAATGTTTTGATTTGATTCATGTAGATGTTTGGGGACCATACTCAATACCATCAATTCATGGTCATAAATATTTTTTGACCATAGTTGATGACTATTCGAGGTACACATGGATTTTTCTTTTGAAACAAAAATCTGAAGTTGTTAAGGTTTTGGAAAATTTTGTTATTTTTGTTCAAACACAGTTTGAGACAACAATAAAAATAATAAGAACTGATAATGGAACTTAATTTTTCATGACTAATTTTTTTGTCAGTAAAGGAATAATCCATCAAACATCATGTGTCAATACTCCACAACAAAATAGTATAGTTGAAAGGAAACATGGTCATTTATTAGATGTAGCAAGAGCTCTTATGATACAATCTCATTTACCCAAAATTTATTGGTCATATTCTGTGATACATGCTGCGCATATTATAAACATGTTTCTCACACCTGTTTTAAACTATTCTTCTCCTCATGAAATACTTTTCAAAACTAATGCAAATTTTAATGGATTAAAGGTGTTTGGTTCTTTATGTTATGCTAGCACTTTGTCAACAAATAGAAGAAAATTTGATCCAAGAGCATCAAAATGTGTTTTTATTGGTTTTCAACGGGGGACAACAGGATATATTTTGTTGAATATTCAATCAAGAGAAATTTTTGTGTCTAGGGATGTTGTCTTTTATGAACATGTTTTTCCATACCAAAGGGTTCAAGATACTAGCAATGAAATTAACAATCCCGACGTTAATGATCAAATTTTGTTTGCCAAAGATCAATTTGTCTTAAGTCAGCTATCACAAGTCATTCTTGCACCTTGTGATAATACACCTTGTGATAATGTTGAAAATGTTGAAGATGGATGAAGCCTCTTCTCTACCTAGTGTTAGTTTGTGTTTGATGCAGAAAATAGCTAGTTTGTAATAGGTTTAGATGATCTTGTTTGTAGGCTTGTGGTTGTGTGTGGTTGCCTTTTGCTACATGATCTATCCTAGATGCCTAACCAAGCATAGATCAAGCACATGAAGTGGTTAAAAGTTTCTCCAAAAGCCTTTTAGAGTTTTCTCCTAAAATCAGGATACTGCACAAAAATGAATTTGTTTCTCTGTAAAAGAACAGGTTTATTCTTTGGTCTGCTGAAAGGTTTTTCGAAAGTTAGTTAGGGCACCAAAGGTACAACTCAGACAGTTATTTCAGTTAGCTGAGTTGGCAGTTTTCACAAAATAAATCTGTTAAGTTCAAAACTGAATATGTTGTTTTCATAACAGCTTTTCAACTGTTTTTTGAAAAGAAGTTAGAAACTGTTTTCTATATAAAGAAAAGCCTCCCTCACATGAAAGGATGCTGAGCAATTACGTTTTTGACATAGATCAAACAATTTCTATGTGAGAAGAAGGATTGAAAGGTTTTCCAAAGGGACTTTCAAGTGTGCTTGTTCTAGGAAACCTTTGATCTTGGTGAAGGTGCTGGTGCAGTTCTGCAGCAAATTGAACTACTGCTTTTGAGTTCTTGCATCTTCTTTTCAGGTGTAATCTTTCCTTTATTCTGGTTTGTAAAGGTGTAAGTGTTAGTCACTCCTTGATAGGGTTTCTTGGAGAGCAAGGTGTGCTGAAATAGGGTTTTTCAGCATTGGTTGTATTGTTCTTGTAGTGTTCAAGAACTGTTGTGTTTGTAAGTGATTGGTACTGTTTTTAGTGTATTCCACCTTGGGGTAAGGTGAAACTGGATGTAGCTCTGTATGAGTGAACCAGTATAAAAACCTGCTTGCCTTTTTCCTCTCATCGCTGCACTCATTTCTGGTTTTGCTTAATTCTGTCAAGAACTAAATCTGTTCTTTTGAAATCGAATCTGTTAATTCTGGGCTTAAATAAAAAATGTTCTTCCTGATTTGTTAAAGCTCTCTGATCATAAACAAGGCATTTGTATATGATGTTTTAACTGATCTGTGAACAAATAGTCTATTCATTAAAACCTGAGAAAGATTCATTCTCATTAAAACCTTGTGTTGAATGAATGTGATTGATTGCTTAGCATATCTGTATTCTTCATACTCATAAAATCCAACTAATCTGATTCTGTTATAACCTTCTGTTGATTACAATTTTAATTTGAACAAATTCAAATTGTATTAGACTGCTCTGAAGAATCAATCTGTTTCATGTAAAAGCAATCTGTTCTTTTGCCTCTGATATACTGAAAATTGTGTGTTCTTGCAAAAATTTTATAAGCTCAATTCACCCCTCCCCTCTTGAACTTAGACTCTAATAGACCCAACAGAAAATAGTAGTGATAATAATTGTGAGTCACAAATTGAGGTTTCAGAAGAAGATTGTTCCCATATAGACCAAAACCTCAATGAAAATCATGATATAGAACAAAGTTCTGAATCAGATCCATCTGTCCGAATGAGCACAAGAATAAAAAATCACCTGAGTATTTAAAGGATTATCATTGTAATCTTAATGTTTCCAGTACATCTTCAAGCGTTAAATATCCTTTGAATTCTGTTTTGTCTTATAACAATTTATCACCTTCTTACAAATCTTTTGTTATGTCTATTTCTTCACATGTTGAGCCAAACACTTATTCTGAAGCTGTGAAACATGACTGTTGGAGAAAAGCTATACAATGTGAGATATCTGCTTTAGAGTCAAATCAAACTTGGGAGACTGCTCTTCTGCCTTAGAACAAAGCTGCCATAGGTTGCAAATGGATATTCAAAATAAAATATAAGGCTGATGGAACAGTTGAAAGGTATAAAGCAAGGTTAGTGGCAAAGGGATATACACAAACAAAAGGCATTGACTACCTCGATACTTTCTCTCCAGTAGCAAAGATGACCACCATAAGGTTTCTTCTTTCTTTAGCTTCTATTTATAATTGGGAATTGAAACAATTAGACATAAACAATGTCTTTTTACATGGAGATTTGAAAGAAGATGTATACATGGTTGCTCCTCCTGAATTGACTTCTATTCCATCAGGAAAAGTTTGTAAACTAAAAAAGGCTTTATATGGCCTTAAACAAGCCAACAGAGAATGGTTTGCCAAACTGTCATCATTTTTGCTTTCTATGGGATATACTCAATCTATGAATGATCATTCCTTGTTCATTAATTCTTTTGAAGGATCTTTTACAGCATTATTGGTATATGTGGATGATATAATATTGGCAGGAAATGATAAAGAAGAGATTGTTCAAATCAAAAAGCCTTGAATCAGACATTCAAGATTAATTGGGAATTTAAGATACTTTCTTGGTCTAGAAGTAGCAAGACGTAAGACAGGAATAATGGTAAATCAAAGGAAATATGCATTGGAATTATTAACCGATGCAGGTCTTTTACCCTGCAAACCTGCACCCACTCCTATTGATAATCATGAGAAATTCTCTTCTACTGGAAGTATTCCTTTCACAGATATTCAAGCCTACAGAAGATTGATTGGAAGGCTTATGTATCTCACTAATACCCGACCTGACATAACATTTTTTGTGCAACAACTTTCTCAGTTTCTTGCTAAGCCTACAATTGTTCACTATAATGCAGCGATTAGAATTCTCAGATATATCAAAGGGGCTCCAAGTCTTGGTCTATTTTTCTCTTCCACTACTTTTGTTCATCTCAAAGCCTTTTGTGATAGTGATTGGGACACCTACAGTGATTCAAGACAATCAGTGTCTGGTTTTAGTGTGTATCTTGGGAATTCTCTCATATCTTGGAAATCAAAGAAGCAAGGAACAATATCAAAGAGTTCTTGTGAAGCTGAATACAGGGCAATGGCCACTGTTACATGTGAAATTCAATGGCTAACTTATCTTCTTCAAGATTTCAAAGTTCCTTTTGAGCAACCATCTCTTTTATATTGTGACAATGACTCAGCAAGATACATTGTAGCAAATCCAGTATTTCACGAGCGTACAAAACATATAGAAATAGATTGTCACGTGGTTAGAGAAAAATTAAAGAAGGGTCTCATCCATTTGTTTCCCATTTCCACCACAGAGCAATTGGCTGATATTTATACCAAAGTTTTAAGTCTTCAATCTTTTAAGAATATTTGTTCCAAGCTGGGTCTCATCAATATTTGCTCTCCAGCTTATGGTGGGGTATTAAAGGATACAGATACTAAAGTTACAGAAGGATCCTAATATTAATTGGAAGAAGTCTTTTCTAATTATCAGTTGTTTCTCATTATAGAAAAGAATAATTGGGTGTCTTTTCTAATTATCAGTTATTTCTCTTTATAGAAGGGAATAACTTTTATTTTATCTTTGTGTGTTATGATTGTAGTATTTAATATTGATTATTTCCTTCTTTAGTTAAACCCTAGAATGAGTGTACTACTTGTATATATTCAGACAATTTGTTTTGATTTGGATAACAAGAAAGAAGAGATATCCATTCTCATATTCTTTGTCTTCAGTTTACTTTTTTGTTCATCTCTGTTCCCTTTTGTTCATCTCTATTCTATTTTGTAATAAAGAGTGAGGAGTTTGCAAGGACGGGAGCTTAAGAACAGTACAACCAACCGACAGAAGATGATAGAAGAATCCTCTCAATAGTTCTCTAGACCACAACCCTCACATGAAAAAATCATATAATAAAATAAAATATTATTATTTTAAAAGGACCAAAGGATTAAACTAAAAATTGTAAATGAGATACACCATTAAAACTAGTGTCATATGCTTTAATATACTAATTAGAGGTTGATCTACATATAGTCATGACAAATTTTTGTACTCACACTAAATGCCTGTATATTTATCCTCAATAGAATAATGTATGGATTTTCAACGATAATAAATGCTTTTGTTTTCTAATTGTGATAATGTGAATCTAAACACCCAAGTAATGTGACCTAATCTACAAAATAACATTTTAGCTTCTTCCAATATATAATCATCGAATTGCAAGTAAATTAGTAAACTATTGCGCCACGCACTATTGAATAGATATTATAATCTTTAACATATAATCCAAAATTTCATAATTATACAATGGATATTGTAGTTACACAAATTACAAGGAGAGGAGAGTGTTTTCGCCTTCTACTTTGCTCTTATCTATCCTTATTCTCTCCGTTAACTTCTTCTCTCAATCACTCTTATTTTTTTATTTATTTATTAGTTTTTTCGGTTTAAGATATAGTACCTACAGAAATTCTTCAAAACTTAAGTAAATATTTTTTTGTTTTAATCATTCATTAACATCTAACCACTAAATTAAATGCTCATGCATTTATACTACTCAGTAATATATTTATTAGATTTGTCACTTTATATTAAAACTTTTGTTTATCTTTTTTAATTATTTTTTATTTTTTTAATTTTGTCCTTAATATTTAATTGATTTTATTTATTATATATATATATATATATATATATCTTTTCACATATGAATCTTTGTTTCTTTTGACTTCTCGGCCTCTTCACCTTCTCGCATGGTCACTTCAGATATGAAACCTATGGGTGGAGATACCAAAACATGCACTAACCAAAGAGGATAAAGAGAAAGTGTAAAGAGCCTTGCCATGTTGAAGTAATTAGTGAAAGAAAATGTTTAAGGGGGTTGGTTAACTATAGAATGTGAGGAGTTGTGATTTATAAGGAAAAAAAAAGATTAAGTGAGGGACACATGTGAGTTACTAAGTTTATGACATTCTTAACCTTGCATGGCTAAGACTTCCAAATTTATAACACTTCATAAGCTTTACGGGCTCACCTAGCTTCATGTTTGGTATAATCTTTCATCAACATTTCTTTGAGACTACTAGAACAAAATACTTCATTAACGGTACATTGGAAAGTACAATGGTACATCACTACCGTTGAAAGTACAACTGTACATCACTATGCCTTCCAAAAATATTGGCATCTCATGGAATCTTTAAGACGGTTGTATGTAAAGTTGTAGCAACTTCCACCAATGTCGTCACAGGATCATCAATGTAGAATATTTTCTTCTTTCACAGAGACAGTTTTGTCTGAGGTTCCTGCTACTCATTAACAAACAAAAAAATACTTACATTAGTTAGAATGTAATATATATATGATATATAATTCTATTAGTATTAGTGCAAAGATATAACGTAAAGTCTATAGCTCTGACGAGATGTCTAGGCCAGACAACGAAAGTATGTAATGCCTCTGCTACAATTATGACCTCTGATGTCAACACAAAAACTACAACATCACCATAAACGACCTTCTCCACCGTGACCTTTATGAAATTAGAAGGAAGAGACACATTGTGACCCCTTCATAACACTTACCCAGGGCAACAAGTCGGGTGAAAGAATTACACTCCAAGTGAGTCTTTGTGCGTTTGCACTTCAACTCCCACTCAACATGTTATATCCAGAGTAAACACTAATATAATAAGATTTCATATTAGAATACAAAACATTATATAATGAATAAGTAATAATAAATGTTAAATGAAACTGTCATACCTATCTATAATGTGTTTAAAATAGGTAGGGGTTTTTTATGCAATGAGTAAAACCATGCAGCGGTATGATCTTGAACATATATGATCAATAGTTGTCAATGACACCTATATAACAAATCAGTTAGTTTCTCTTATGTCAATAATTTAGTATAACTTATTTAATAAATAAAGACTTACTCATGGATGTACGGAGCAAAATAAATTTGTTTTTCTCCATTCTTTAAGGCAGTGGTGATGTATGTTTGTGTTTCTAGCTTTTTGTTTCCAATTAATTGAATGACTTGAGGGTCTAAAAATCCATATATATTGTGTTTCCCCTCGTCGAAGCATAATCCACACAAATACCTAAATTTCAATAAGGTAGTACTAATATATTTAATAAATCAAAAGTATAAAGATTTTAATATTTGAACTTACATCATCCATAATTGCAGAAATGTTATGTTAATCAACGGATGCAAGGTCCAACAAATCAGACTTGTGAAAGTACAACGGTACATCACTATGCCTTCCAAAAACATTGGCATCCCATGGAACCTCTAAGACGGTTGTATCTAAAGCTGTAACAACTTCCACCAATGTCACCACATGATCATCAATGGAGAATATTTTCTTCCGTAGAGGCAATTTTGTCTTAGGTTCAACAAACAAATACTTAAATTAGTTAGAATGTAATATATCTGATATATAATCCTATTAGTATTAGTGCAAAGATATATCGTAGAGTCTATAGGTCTGACGAGATGTCTAGGCCAGACAACTAAAGTATGTAATGCCTCTGTTACAATTGTGACCTCTGATGTCGGCACAGGAACTGCAACATCACCATAAAGGACCTTCTCCACCGTGACCTTTATGAAATTAGAAGGAAGAGGCACATTGTGACCCCTTCATAACACTTACCAGGGCAACGAATTGGGTCAAAGAATTACACTCAACATATAACTCGCATTGGCTAGTTGAGAGCCAAAGTCATCTCCCGATAGATCAACCGCCGAACAACTCCCTTTAGTGTTGACTTTCTTAATAGGAGGCGAAGGTGGTTCATCTTCTACCGTAGTAGGTGTTGTTGTGAGAGTCTTAAACCCTCCCACTGCTTTTCGAACTCCCTTTCCATTCGCTTATTAAACTCATCTATTACGCTTTCTCTAAGCTCTTAAGTTACCTCGGGCTTTATCTGTTCACGTAACTGTAGTAAATACTCTTGGCTAGGTTGACTGGACGATTGTTCCTTGCTATGTGATGAAGGTCCAAAGTATAACCGAATCCGAACCCCATATCCAACTACACAAACACGTCTAGGGTGCTCAGGTCGTCCGAGAGCAACATTAAGAATATCTTTGTGACCACATGGATTAAAAGTCCCCTGTGTTGATTGCTCAGCAAGAGAATTCTAAAACAAATGAAAAGAAATTGTCAAACTTCAACACATTGAATTTAAAATAACACATAGAAACATATTTCTTACAATTTGTTCAACTGTTTGTTCTATAGACTTAGAACTCCATGTCCCTGGTGGCTTTATACGGGCACCCTTCCACATCTCATGTCGGAGTGGTGGGGAAGGAGGCCTCAAAGAATCTACACTATTCATTTCATCAATCGAAGTAGAATGTGCTTTAATCTTTTCTTCAAACATCTTCTACTCTAACAACTTATAACGACCACGGGACAATAAGTGTGGGGTATCATTATGTGTCTGACCAGCTTTTGCTTTGTTTCGAACATCCTATCATCAACATTTAATAGAAACTATATCCACATATAACAAGTGATATTAACCTACCATTTTTCAGTTTGTCAAATCTGCACAAACTGCTGCCAAGTTTCTTCATCAATGAATGCATATTTTGTATAATGATTATCTTCTTTCCTTTCACCATATATAAAATCTATTGCCAATTTTGATTTGAACTGACGAAACTTAACACCCACATCAGAAAGAACCTTCGCTTTCAAGGTTTCCACATTCGGGATCTTGTAATGCGTCTACATTATTTGGGATAATTAGTTCATAAATAAGAACAAAGTAAAAAAGAACTTTAGATTGAATAAAGTAAAAACAATTACATACTAGAATATCCTGTCAAATTAAATCATGTTTCTCTCGTGTTCGGTCACGTGATCCCAGGACTCAGTTAAGATAGAGATCCTTTCACGAGACATTACTCCGAGATAACTCCTAAATTTCTTTGCATATGGCCCAATGGTCACATCAGTGTTGACATCAATAGACAATGATATTTTGTCATATTTATTTATCTTCTTAAACACATTCTTTAATCTTGTAGGTCCTCTACCAGTTTTTGAACGAGAAACTTTATCATTTGTCATGTTCATATTATCAAACAAATATGATAAGCATCAAGAATATGAATTATAATAAAATTTATATATTGTAAAACTAAACATGGATCACATACACATACAAATATATATTCCTTCGTTTACCACCTTCAGAGTGCCACATGCGGTGCTCAGACACGTAGGTGGACAGTTTTTGGTGTTTCTTGCTGGCTGACTTGAGCGTCGGAGTGCACACGGCCGCTAGGGCGCCTCTTTGTCCTCTTTTTTGCAGGAATCCATAGGCAACCAGTGGGAAGGTGTCCCTAGCTGACGGTTGAGGTCGCGCACGAAGACGTCCCGCTCAACCGGACGGAACAGCGGGTGTTGGAGGCTTTGACGTTGCTGCCTTGATAAGCCTTGGAAAAATACATATGTACGAGAAACTTCCCTTACGACCTTCCTATTCCCTGCCTCCCCACCTAGGGAGTTCATAACACCGTTCTCACAGGCGATCTTAGGGACAACAATCCCCAGCACGTTCATAGGGCCTAAGGTGACCTTCACAGGGATGGAGGATCCCGAAGCACACCTCACGGCGTTCCACACGCAGATGATGTTGGTTGGTGGCTCTAATGCCGTAAAATGCAAGCTCTTCATGAGCACTTTGACGGGGATGGCCCTGGATTGGTTCATCAGCCTCCCAGAGGGTCACATCACGTCCTTCGCACAACTCTCACGACTATTTAGAGAACAATATTTAGCCAACAAGGCCCCAGCCCCGGTCTCGTATGACCTTTTCGACGTAAAACAATTCCAAGGGGAGACCCTGAAGGAATACATAAGTCGTTTCGGAGCGCAGGTGGTAAAAGTGGGTACCACATAAGAGCCCATGATCGTGTACGCATTTAGAAAGGGGGTGCGTCCCGGATCTTTTAGCAAATCGCTCAACCGCAGCCGCCCCAAAACATTTGCTAAAGTGAGGCGTCGGGCGCTAGAGCACATAGCCTTGGAAGGCGAGCCATACGAGAAGTGTATGATTGCTGCACCTGCGCGACCAAGGGCGCAGATACGCACACAACCTGCCAGGGTCCACGAAGCTACCACAGAGAAAAGAAGCTCAGACAGGAAGTGCACTTACGAGACGAGAAGGGCCCCGCCAAGGGGGCGAGCCGAAGGAATGAAAGAAGGAAGTAGATCGCTAAGGCACAACTTTGTGGTGGAGCTCAAAGACCTCATCATCGTGCCTAACATAGCTGACAGGTTGAGGCCACCAGTGAAGTCTGACAAAATTCTGGGGCCTCACAAAGAATCATGGTGCGAATTCCACGAGGCGTTTGGACACTACATTAACAACTGTTTGGCGTTGGGCTATCAGTTGGACGAGCTTGTGAAGAATGGTTTCTTGAAAGATTATCTCGCTGGGTCCACCGCGACCACAGCCCCGGCGACGCCTGAGGAAAGTCAAGCGCATAAAGTCTCAACTCACGGAGAAGTGCACACCATCTCTGACGGCTTTTTTGGAGGAGGGCCCGCTGCCTCCCAACGGAAGAAATATGTGAGGTCAGTAAGTACGATTGTAGAAGAATTTCCGGATGACCCATGGGAGTCAGATCTCGTTTTCACGAGGGCTGACCTGCGGGATGTGGTCCCACACGACATTAACCCAGTGGTCATTTCAGTAGTCACGACAGGAAGGCATTTCAGTAGTCACGAGCACAAACTAAGGCATTTAAAATCATGCAAGAGTCTAGCCAAAGCAGGGAATAGGAAGGTCGTAAGGGAAGTTTCTCGTACATATGTATTTTTCCAAGGCCTCAGCATTGTATTCCAGGTTTATCAAGGCATCAACGTCAAAGCCTCCAGCACCCGCAAAGATCCGGCAAGCCTTCTGATCCCTCGGAGGCAACTTCTTAAGAGGTTTGGACTTCAGGGCTCTGGCCTCCCTCACCCAATACAGGGGAAAGTCGTCTAGAGCAGAGGGCACAAGGTCGGAACAACAAACCTTGAAGAACTTGCCTTTCCACCCCGTGAAGGATTGCTGGAAGGGGGTCAACAGGACCCTACCGGGAACATTGCTCAGTGTCACCCAGAGGTTATTTCTTTGCCTTTTCACTTCGAAGAAGTGAAGAAAGATGTCAACGGAGGGTGCACACCCTTGGAAACCGAACAGAATGTTGAAGGCTTTGGCAAAGGCCCAGCTGTTAGGTTACAGTTGGGCTGGGGCAGCATTGATCTCCGTCAGCAGTTCTCTCTCGAACCTATAGAAAGGCAGGCGCACACCGACGCACTTAAAGACCACCTGGTAGAAGTAGAAAAAAGGGAACTCCATTGTTGGCTCGCTCGTCCCCACACACCGGCTCTCCTAGGGTACAAGGAAGCACGGCGATATCGTCATCGTATCTCTTCGGGAAGGCACGGTGATCGTAAGTGCTCGGGTCCCCCACATGTTCCCTCCGGGCCCTGACGGAAAGTAAGCTCGAGCACTCGTCAAGAAGTTCGCGCGAAGTCCACGCGTAAAGATCCTTAGGGTTGACTCTAGGAAAAGGAGGGTTGGTAGACATGTTGGCACAAGCTGTAAATGAAGGAACTAAAAGATCAAAGAAGAAAGGTTCAGTAGTAGTATAGAAGGGAAGTGTCAACGAGAAAAGAATGCAAGAAGAACTCTTTGGAAGGAAGATGAACGGTGCGAAGAAGATGCGAAAACGTAGAAACGATGAGTGCAAGTACGAGATTTCAAAGACCCAAACATTACAGTTGAGGCGCCAAAGGACACAAAAAGGGCACCGTGCAATTGGGCCACGTGTCACAAGATTAAGGCACGACCTGAAAAGTCACTTTTCTTGCTCAGAGAATATCACATTGTCAGAGTCCTCGAGGGTGCGCTGCGCCGACGGTGCAGAAAATGTCACGTCAACCAGTCAAGGAGTGACGCGTCATCAAAGTATCACAAGGACAGCGGGGGCAAGGCCTTAGCCTTAGTCTTTTCTCTGAAACTAGTTTCAGCTCAAGACTGGGGGGCTTGTGTACTGTCCCGTCATCGGGCATTGACCAAAGGTCAGAGTCAACGCGTGGTGGGGGGCCCTCGAGGGACCCAAGGAAGAGAAGTTAACAGGTTAACCGCTCGAGTTAGTGCCTCGCATAGCCGTCGCCCAAGGAAGGCATCGCCCAAAGAGAGACTTCGCCGAGTAAAGACATCGCCCGAGAGGCTTCGAGCCTCGGCCATACAGAACAGAAGTAAGGTGAAGAGAAGGGTGGCTTCAAGGCCATGAGTCTAGCACCAAAAGGGGATATTCTGACTGGTGAAGTACCCATGCCACCGCTGGGAGACCCTGGAACAGATACAACCCATGAGGGGGCCATAACCAGGGGAGAACCACGTGCATGGTACTAGGGAAAGGTAGATCCACCCCCAGGGCAAGTAACTAGTGATTGGGGCGCATGAGTTGGCACCCAGAAAGTCAACCCACGTGCCAGAAGCACTTCGCAAGGGCTCACGTGATGGAATAACCCTAAGTTGGGTTGCGGCGCTGTGGGACCCTCTGCACAGAATAACGATCAAGTCAGAAGGGCACGTGGTAAGGCACACGTGCTCATTAAAGTTCCAGTGAAAGATTGCCAAGGTACGCGTTAATTCAGTTAAGATTCGAATGTTCCAAAGAATGTTTTTATACGCTTTCAATGCGCTTTAACGCGCTTTAAAGATGAGAGGTGTATAAAAAGGGACCTGGGGAGCATTTGAGGGGGAGAGACTTTTTACCCTAATACACGCAGATACACAGAGAAAAACCCTAGTTGTCTCCGCGGCACACTCACAGTGAGCACAAGGCAATTAGGGCAACACAGTTTTAGCCCTTCAGTACTAGTTATTCAGTTACACAGTTTTCAACCACCCTCAGAGCATTCGTTCAAGTGTTCCGATACGGGGGTGCATCACCTTTTGATGTTTCTCACTAGCTGACTTGATTGTCGGAGTGCAAACGGCCGCAAGGACGCCCCTTTGTTCACTTCTTTTCAGGTACTCACAGACGGAGCAAAACGAAGGTGCCCTAACTCGCGAGGACAAGCCACGCGCAAAGACGATTCTGGTCAACCGGCGGAAACATTAGTATATTATTTTTATTGTTTATTATTATTATTATTTTATTTTATTAATAATATAATAAAAAATTATGTTAGTTCAATTAGTTTATAATTAATATTTGTATCTAGATAAATTTAATATTATTTAAAATTATTTTATTTGTATTATATTATGTTATATATATTAACTATATATATTTTAGATATATAATAATATTATTAATAATGGTAATTATGATTATTCTTATGAAAAGTTAATATATTTTAAAATTAATTGAATATTTAAATATTTTTGTAAAAATAATTTTACTTTTAGAAATATTATGATATATGAATTAATAACATATAAAAACATTCAAAATGCATTAAAAAAATATTAAGTAATAATAGCTAGCAATAAAACATTAACATCTAATAAGATGCATCACGTAACATTGTTTGACATGAAAAATAAGAATACATAATCATAATATAGTCATTCTCGTTAATCATGATCAATCTAATTCATTTGATCTTCTAATCTGTGCATCATTTAAAATCCTGTCAAAACGTATGTATGTTGATATCCAAATTCATGTTCGTCATTATTTTCTGGACATTTTGAATCTCACTCCAAATTTGGGTTATGGGAATTTAGATTGATGTTGCCTCGAATAACATTGTTATAAATTGCAATAATGGTTATGTAGATGCGAATTGTTATTGTTATCCATCATCGATACAATTATGTCTTATATAAGCTAGGGTTACAGTTCTTATTAACATAATAACTAACTATATTAATACACAAAAATTAATTTATAAATAAGTATAACATTCAAATTTTAATATTAATAATATATCAACATAATATTAATATAAAAAAATCATATAAACATATCAATAAATTCAATATAAAGATTACAAATTTCTTAAATATTATACATATACTAACAAATTATAAACATAATCAATAACCATAAAATAATAGAAAACACAAAAATTTAACCATCATAATTTAATAAAAAATAGAAAAAAAATTAATACAAAATTATAACTCATAAACATAATAATTATACAAAAAATATATTAATATAAACATAATAACAAATAAAATAAAAAAAGAATTTCAAATAATTTCTTAAAATATTAAATATATACTATAAAATTAAAAAATAAAGCACATCTTATATAAATAAAAAAATATTAGTTTTTAATATTAAAAAAATTATAATAATAAAAAAATAAAAAATACTAAAAAAAAATTAACGTAATTAACAATAGAAAAAAAATTATAATCAAATAAATTATAAATTATAAATTATAAACATAATAATTATATAAAAAATATATTAATATAAACACAATAACAAATTAAATAAACACATAATTTCAAGTAATTTTTTAAAATATTAAAGATATACTATAAAATTTAGAAAATAAATTACATCTCATATAAATAAAAAATATTACTTTTTAATATTTAAAAACTTTGCAGTAATAGAAAATAAAAAATACTACAACAAAAATGTAACTATAATCAGTAATTAAAAATTAAAAAGTTTCATAAAAAATTATAATCAAATAAATTATAACTCATAAATATAATAATTATAAAAAATGTATTAATATAAACCGAACAACAACTTAAATAAAAACTGAATTTCAAATATTTTCTTAAAATATTAAACACATATTATAAAATTATAAAAAAAAATTCAGATGTTATATAAATAAAAAATATTATTTTCTAATATAAAAAAATTAGTAATGAAAAATAAAAAATACTACAATAAAAAAATATAACTTAATTAACAATAAAAAATATAATCAAATAAATTATAAACCATAAACACAAAAATATATTAATATAAACACAACAAATTAAATAAAAATAGAACTTCAAATAAATTTTTAAAATATTAAACATATACTATAAAATTAAAAAATAAACAACATCTTATATAAATAAAAAGTATTATTTTTAATATTAAAAAATCTTATAGTAATAAAAAAATACTACAACAATAAAAATGTAACCATAATAAGTAATTAACAAAGTTTAAAAAAGATATAATCAAATAAATTATAATTCTTAAAAATAATAAATATAAAAAAAATATTAATATAAACACAAAAAAAGTTAAATAAAAATAAAACTTCAAATAATTTCTTAAAACATTAAAACTGTACTACAAAATTGGAGAATAAATCAGAAACTAAATTGGATTGTATATAAATCAAAAAATTATTGTTTTTTTAATATTAAAAAACCTGCACTAATGGAAAATAAAAAAATATTACAACAACAAAAATAAATAAAACGCAATTAACAATAAAAAAAATTATACAAAATTATAATCAAATAAATTATAAATCTTATACACAAAAATATACTAATATAAACACAACTACCAATTAAATAAAAACATAACTAATTTCTTAAAACATTAAATATATATATTATAAAATAATAAAAACTTATATAAAAGAAATACATTTTAATATTAAAAAATCTACAATAATAAAAAAATAAAAAATACTATAATAACAAAAATGTAACTAATTAACAATAGAAAAAAATTTCATAAAAAAATTATAATCAAATAAACTATAAATCATAAACATAATATATTAATATTATAAAATACAGTAATTTTTTAAAATATTAAACATATATTATAAAATTAAAAAATAAATATACATAAAGTAGGTAATTAAAATACTAAAATAAAATTATAACAAACTAAATCATACTGATATAAACCTAAGAAACCAAAATATATTGACATAAACAGCACAATAAATTAAATATAAACATAACAAACAATCATATTTTTAAATATTTTAAAAATAAGAAATAAAGTATAACCAAAATCATATAATAAATAAAAAATAGTGAAAATTAAACATGTAACTGCAATCAAGATGAAACAAAAACTATTTGAACTTACTGAAAATTTGAAGAGCAGCTCGAAATATCCCAACACACCTTCAAATCAAGTAGCAACACCTTAAAAAATGAAAAATACATTATTAGATGCAATGCAATGTAAAATCGATTTTTGTAAACATAGAAATAGGCGTCAAATCGATTTAGGTGTATAAGGGAAGACAAAATGGATTAAGGAACTTAATACATACTCAACACAATTAATTAGGGTACCAGAAAAAAAAAAGGAAACCTCCTATGAAATCGATTAACTTGCTTAATATATATGGAAGAGAATCGATTAAGTTTGTTCCGTATAAAAAGAAAACGAAAATCGATTATGTTTAAGATACATACACAACAAATCAATTATGGCTCACATTATAAACAATCCATACTCAACAACACAGATATTGAAAATGGATTGTTTTGACTGTGGTTTAAGTATCAAAATCGATTATGTTTACCAAAAAAATTTCTCCGGTGCTTACCTGGTAAGAACAAACAAAGGTCTGTGGCGCTGAGAAGAAGCAACAGTGTGAGAAGAAGAAGAAAGAAGTGAGAAGAAGCTCAATAAATGTAGAGAGTCCTATTTAATTTGAATTCCATTGAACTTCAACTACCAAGTCAACACAAAAAGAAGTGTCCGTCAGGAATCTATCTCTGCCTTCTGTGTCACTGCATTCATCAAATCAAATCTTCAGATGCACAACTTGGGAAAGATCACATACATCCCCAAAAATAGGGGTAAAGACTGTATTTTCCAATTTGGTGACATGACTTTCCTTACTAGAGTTGTGTTTTCTGAGAGATAGTATTTATACGCCTTTGAATTTATAAAATATGTTAATAACTTTGATTATCAAATATTAAGTTGACGACTTCAATAAGAATGTAAAACAAATATTTTTTTTAAATTATCCAGATAAACTGCAGTTTTGGTTAATTCCCACCATGGAATGGATATTAAGTGCTTGCCTATTACCTATAAGTGTTTAAACCAGCGTTCAGAAGTACCATTTTTACTCCACACCATTTCCAAACTATAACAACAATGGAATCCCTTGCTAATATAAAAGACAAGGGGACAAAATTGTATATTTCAAAAATTGGTGGGTGCAGCCATAAATTATGGGGCTGTACCAAGAATTCTACAATTTAGATGTATGAATATTTAAGTTCCTCAAATGAACTTTTACTGTTTAATTTGGTTGGACCTTGTTCAATTATTTTGATATTAACGTATATTTTGACACTCCTTAGTATTAGGGTTATAACTTATTATATTGTTTTAGTGTGATTTTTGCTTTCTAGAAAAACTAGGAGATGGACTTACAATTTTATGGGAAAATTAGAAATTGAATCTTAAAGTACATTTTGAAAGTTAATTTCTAGGGTTTTAATTTACCTTCAGACCAAATTTTAGGTCAAATTGTAGGAGAGTAAGTTACACATTTATTTTAGAAAATTGTGATTATTATTTTAAATATTTTTATCCTTAACATGAATTGTATAATCATTAATTTGAAGTGAGATTTCATTCTATTTCCAATTTTCAATGAGTAGATGTAGCTGCCGTTGATTTGGATTGTATTGACTCTCTTCCTGTCCTATTATTTTCAAAGAGTTTTCAATTTTAAGATTGAATTTTTAACAATTTTCAACTCACTAAATGTATGAAACTTGTCCTATTATTTATGTGAATTTCCCAAAACATATGGTGAAATTTTACTTGGGATACTGAGTCTCAAATAACATAAAGATGCAAAAAATAATAATTTAAATTTGTTACTGGAAATCAGTTTTGTCGCAATTTTCACAACGTTCACGATCTTCTTTCTTATATTAGCTAAATTCTAGCTTTCATGTAGATGAATTTAATAAAAATATTCACATCCTTTAAAAAATAAGTTAAGATCATATAATAAAATAAAATATAATTATTTTAAAAGGAACAAAGGATTAAACTGAAAATTGTAAATGAGATACACCATAAAACTAGTGTCATATGCTTTAATATACTAATTAGAGGTTGATCTACCTACATATAGTCATGACAAATTTTTGTACTCACACTAAATGCCTCTATATTTATCCTCAGAAGAATAATGTATGGATTTTCAACAATAATAAATGCGTTTGTTTTTTAATTGTGATGATGTGAATCTAAACACCCAAGTAATGTGACCTAATCTACAAAATAACATTTTAGCTTCCTCTAATATGCAAGGAAATTAGTAAATTGTTGCGCACGCACCATTGAATGGATATTGCAATCTTTAACATATTATATAATGGATATCCTACTTATACAAATTTTAAGGAAAGTGTCTTCAACCTCTTCTTCACTCTTATTTGTCTTTCTCCTTTCCGTTAACTTTTTTTTTTTTGTCACTCGTATCTTTTGAATTATTTATGAGTCTCTCGGTATGAGATATGATATCTGCATAAATTCTTTGAAGCTTAAGCAAATATTTTTGTCTTAATCATTCATTCACATCTAACTATTGAATTAAATGCTCATGTATTTATACTAGTCACTAATAGATTTATTGGGTCTGACACTTTATATTAAAACTTTTGTTTATCTTTTCTTACTTAATTTTTATTTTTGTAATTCTATCCTTAATATTTAATTGATTTTATTTATTATATATATATATATATATATATTCACATAAGATTTCCACATATAAATCCTTCGTTTTGTCCAACTTCTGGACCTCTGAGAGCTTCTGGCATGGTCACTTCAGATATGAAACCTATGGGTGGAGATAGCAAAACATGCACTAACCAAAGCATCACACAAAGAGGTAAAGAGAAAGTGTAAAGAGCCTTGGCATGTTGAAGTAATTAGTGAAAGAAAATGTTTAAGGGGGTTGGTTAAGTATAGAACATGAGGGGTTGTAATTTATAAGGGAAAAAACAGATTGAGTGAGGGACACATGTGAGTTACTAAGTTTATGACACTATTAACCTTGCATGGCTAAGACTTCCAAATTTATAACACTTCATAAGCTTTATGGGCTCACCTAGCTTCATTCTTGGTATAACCTTTCATCAACATCTATTTGAGACATTCATATTCTCTTTTCTAGAATTTTAAAAAACTTGTTTTTGAATTGTTTAATTTAAAATGATTTCAGTATATAACAGTTGGGAGATTCTTTCATTAGAACTTGTATTATCATAAATATAAGTTTTGTCTCTCCACGAAATGTAGAATATGTATCAACGCAAAATCTAAAAATTGGTGTTTTAGATTATTTTATTATTTTTATTGTAAATGTTGGAGTTATCCGAAGTAAGTGTCAGAACTGTGTGTAAACAAATCAACTTCTTTTTAGGAAGGATTGTAAGTTTTATGATTAGAAGTGATCATTTGATGGAGTGAACTTGGGAGAACATGAGGAGAAAGTGAAAAGAAGATGAGTATGTTTGAATTATAGTATCTTAAGGTAGATACGAGAAAAGTTTATTGAAATTTTTGAGTGATATTGTAAAAAAAATTTAATTTTTTTAAAAGATATAAAATATTATTTTATAAATTTATCCTTATTTTTGTCTACTAAAAAAATTTAATAATAAAATGAGTTATTTTTTTAGAAATAAACAACTTTCACTTGAAAATTTAAAAATTATAATTTGAAAATAAATATATATTAAATATAAATAGGATTATTATATTTATAATAATTATTAGTATATTATTTTTATTAATTTTTATTACTATTTCATTTTATTAATAATATAATAACAAATTTATGTTAGTTCAAATTGTGTAATAATTAATATTTGTATTTAGATAAATTTAATATTATTTTATTTGTATTATATTATGTTATATAATAATATTAATAATAATGGTAATTATGGTTATTATCATGAAAAATTAATATATTTTAAAATTAATTGAATATTTAAATATTTTTGTAAAATAATTTTACTTTTAAAAATATTATGATATATGAGTTAATAACATAAAAAAACATTCAAAATACATTAAAAACAATATTAAATAATAATAGCTAGCAATAAAACATTAATATTTAATAAGATGCATAACATAACATTGTTTGGCATGAAAAATAATAAGAATACATAATCATCATACAGTCATTATGGTTGATGACGTTGAATCTGATTCATTCGATCATCTAGTCGGTTCATCATTGGCAGAATCTCCCTGCACCATATAACTTTTTACCTACACCCAACAGTACTATGTGAAATGTCTTGTGTACCCTTAATAAGTTATCTGAAATGTCTATTGTATTTTTAATGAAATAAAACCTAGGTTCCTTCTACAGCAATGCATTCCCTACACTAAACATATGCACCCAACTACCTAAGGCACGGCGGCACCCAATACACGTTTCTAAGGCACGATCACGACGGAGAGAAGGAGAAGAGTTGTCGTTCACGGAAGAGAAGAAGAGTTATTGTTGCGGAAATTGCGAGTGGAGTAAGTTTTCTCAAATTTAGTGACTTTTGGATATCTATATCCAGAAGTGTTTTTCCTATGAACGTTCATGAAAGTTATAATTAATTTTTTGTCTCTGATATGGATATCGTAGATTTTCTAGATGTAAAAATTTGTAAGTGCAAGGGTTATGGATGGTTCCGAATGTTGAAATCCATAAAGAAGTCACTGTATTTTTATTTTTTTTTGTCTTATCTCAGAACAATTTACAGTGAGAGTAGCAGGAGTAAAAAATGAAAGCTTCCCTCCACCATCACAACAACCACTGCACCAGCACCAATTCCTCTATAGCTAAACGTTCACCAAACACTTAATCCTCTATAACTTTTTTCATAACAAAGAGGACAAAGGCAAAATTGGGTTTAAAATGTTATGTTGGGTGCATATAAAAAATGACATGGTGTAGAAAAAAATTGCCTTCATCATTTCATCAATCCGGTCTAAAAGTGTGTCGATATTCAATCTCATGTTTGCCATCTTTTCCTGAAGATTTTCAATTCCATCCCAAATTTGGGTTAATATTTGAGAATTTAGATTCATGTTCCCTCGAGCACCATTGTTATAAATTGCAATATTGTCTTCAAAATTTTCGACCTCCTCCTCATTATATAGATGCGAATTGTTATTGTTATTCATTATCGGTAGATTACTTCTTATGAGAGTTCTGATTACAAAAATAACTAACTATATTAATACACACAAATTAATTTATAAATAAGTATAACATTCAAATTTTAATATTAATAATATATCAACGTAATATTAACATAAAAAATTCATATAAACATATCAATAAATTCAATATAAAGATAAGAATACAAATTTCTTAAATATAATCAATAACCATAAAATAATAGAAAACACAAAAATTTAACATCATGATTCAATACAAAATAGGAAAAAAAATAATACAAAATTATAATGAACTAAATCATAACTCATAAACATAATAATTATACACACAAATATATTAATATAAACACACACACAAAAATTAAATAAAAATAGAACTTCAAATTATTTCTTAAAATATTAAACATATACTATAAAATTAAAAAATAAATCACATCTTATATAAATAAAAAATATTATTTTTTAATATTATAAAACCTTATAGTAATGAAAAATAAAAAAATACTACCACGACAAAAATGTAATGTAATTAATAATAGAAAATAATTAAATTATAATCAAATAAATTATAAATCATAAACATAAAAAATATATACAAAAATATATTAATATAAACACAATAAAAAAATTAAATAAAACACAATTTCAAGTAATTTTTTAAAATATTAAACATATCCTATAAAATTAAAAAATAAATCACATCTTATATAAATAAAAATATATAATTTTTTAATATTAAAAAATTTTACAATAGTAAAATTAAAAAAAAAAACACTACAACAAAAATGTAACCATAATCAGTAATTAACAATAGAACAAAATTTCATAAAAAAATTATAATCAAATAAATTATAACTCATAAACATAATAATTATACACAAAAATTAATATAAACACAACAACAACTTAAATAAAAAACAGAATTTAAAATATTTTTATAAAATATTACACATATACTATAAAATTAGAAAATAAATAAGATGTTATATAAATAAAAATATTAATTTTTAATATTAAAAAAGTTACAATAATGAAAAATAAAAAATACTATAACAACAAAAATATAACCTAATTAACAATAAAGAAGAATTTCATAAAAAAATATAATCAAATAAATTATAAATATAATAATTATACACAAAAATAAATTAATATAAACACAAAAACAAATTAAATAAAAATAGAACTTCAAATAATTTTTTAAAATATTAAACATTTACTATAAAATTAAAAAATAAATCACATCTTATATAAATATATTTTTTTTAATATTAATTATTTTTACAGTAATAAAAAATAAAAAATAAAAAATACTACAACAACAAAAATGTAACCAAGTAATTAACAATGGAAAAGAGTTTCATAAAAAATTATAATCAATAAATTATAACTCATAAACATAATAATTATAAAAAAAATAATGCAATTAAAAATAAAAAAATAATTTTATACAAAATTATAATCAAATAAATTATAAATCATATACACAAAAATATATTAATATAAACACAACTACAAACTAAATAAAAACATAAATTCAACTAATTTCTTAAAATATTAAATATATATTATAAAATAGAAAAATAAAACATATCTTATATAAATAAATAAAAAAATATTTTTTAATATTAAAAAATCTGCAGTAATAGAAAATAAAAAATACTACAATAACAAAAATGTAATTATTTAACAATAAAAAAAATCATAAAAATTATAATCAAATAAACTATACATCATAAACATAATAAATTAATATAGATACAACAACAAATTAAATAAAAACACAACTTCAAGTAACTTTTTTAAAAATACTAAACATATATTAAAAAATTAAAAAATAAATATACATAAATAAGTAATTAAAATACTAAAATAAAATTATAAGTAATTATAACAAACTAAATCATACTGATATAAGCATAAGAAACCAAAATATATTGACATAAACAAAACGATAAATTAAATATAAACATAACAACAATCATATTTTTAAATATTTTAAAAATAAGAAATAAAATATAACCAAAATCATATAATAAATAAATAAAATAGTGAAAATTAAACATGTAACTGCAATCAAGATGAAACAAAAGTCATTTGAACTTACTTGAAATTTGTAGAGCAGCTCGAAAAATCCCAAGACAGCTTCAAATAAAGTAGCAACACCTTAAAAAAAAAGAAAAATGAAAAATACATTATTAGATGTAAAATCGATTTTTGTAAACATAGAAATAGGCGTCAAATCGATTAAGGAACTTAATACATACTCAACACAATTAATTAGGTACCAGAAGAAGAAAATCGATTTACAGTCTCTTAAGAAATCGATTAACTTCTTAATATATATGGTAGAGAATGGATTAGGCTTGTTCCATATAAAAAGGAAACGAAAATCGATTATGTTTAAGATACATACAAAAGAAATCAATTATGGTTCACATTATAAACAACTCATACTCCACAACACAGATATTGAAAATGGATTAAAATCGGTTATGTTTACCAAAAAAAATTCTCCAGTGCTTATCTGCGAAGAAGAAACAAAGGTCTGCGGCGCTGAGAAGAAGCAACAATGTGAGAAGAATATGAGAAGAAGAAGAAGAAGAAACAAGTGAGAAGAAGGAAGTAGAGTGGAAAAGCTATTTAATTTGAATTTCATTGAACTTGAAGTACCAAGGTCAACACAAATATAAGTGCCCCTCAGGAATCTATCTCTGCCTTCTGTTCTGTGTCACTGCATGCATCAAATCTTCAGAGATGCACAAAGTTGGAAAAGCTCACATGCACCCCAAAAAATAAGGGTAAAGACGGTATTTTCCAATTTGGTGACATGACTTTCCTTGCTAGAGTTGTCTTTTCTTTGTAATTGGAAGAGAAAAGACTTGCATCCCGTAAATCCATTTTTTCCTCACACTTCTAAACATTCAACTCACTTTCTCACTTACAATATTCTCCTCAATCTCACAATCCGCCAATAGGTTGTTTAGGTTGTTTTTGGATTAGGAAGAAAATCTGTAAGGATTTGAGAGTGTGAGGATTTGAGAGAAAAATGTGAAGAAAGTATGTGTGTTTGGATTGAGGTAGGTTATAGTAAATTTGTGAAAAAAGTTGATTGAAGTTTGTAAGTAATATGATGATTATAAGATTTTTTTAAAAGTGTAAAATGTAAGTTTACAAATTTACTATTGTATTTAAAAATATTTAAATAATAAAATACGATTTATGTTTGTATATTTGAATTAATTGAAATATTTTAAATTATTTTGATACAATTGAATAATTTATTTTGATATCGTTAAATAATTACTTTAAAAAAATACGAGTTACTTAATATTATCGAAACATAAAAAAAATCATAAAATAATATTATCTAAGCATATACAAATTTATTGTTATATTTATTTATATATTTTAAAAGTCTTTTATACAAATTGATTTAGATTGTATAAAAATACATAACCATGTAAATATTTTGAAAGATATTTTATAATAAAAAAATATTATATATAGAGTAAATTGTACAACGTATTTATTTATAAAGAAAAAAATATATAAAATAAAGTATGAAATATCATAATATATGATAACTATGACATAAAAATTAAAAATAAAAATAAAAAGTATTATTATATATATTATTGCAAAAATGACAAAACAAAAAAATGTCAAAAAGAAAAAACACCACCATCCCAGGTGATTTTTCTCTCAGATATTTGCATATGAGGTGAATAAGAGAAATCATTGTTAATACAGATTCATTTTCCTCCTTTCCTGCACATCCCTTAATCCAAATTATAGATATGTATTCACATTTTTTCTCTTGGATAGGACATCCTTAAAGCAAACAAAGTATAAGTGTTGAGTTGAGTGTTAAAAATATTTTGAGAGATAGTATTTATATGCCTTTGAATTTATAAAATATGTTAATAACTTTGATTTTCAAATATTAAGTTGACGACTTGAATAAGAATGCAAATCAAATATTTTTTTAAATTATCGAGATAAACTGCAGTTTTGGTTAATTCCCACTATGGAATGGATATTAAGTGCTTGCCTATTACCTAGAAGTGTTTGTTGAGAAGTCCACTATAACACAAATTTTCTTCGTTTCTATTTCAAATAAGCAAAGAATTATGATTATCATAATTCGTTATTTCTTTTGTAGTATGTTAAGGAAAGTTGTCATTATGTTATATAACATAATCATAATAATCGATTATGTTATATAAATAATAATCATAATAATATCAATAAAAAAAAGTAGTAATAATAGAAATATTAAATGAAAAATAATAATAAAAAAAATATGAAAAATTGCAGTAACAATATTAATAATAAAATAAATAATAATAGTAATAAAAATAAATTCATGTAATGATAATAAAATTAGAATTTAATATTTAATGATTTTTAATAATAAAAATAATTCAAATTATATGAATTAAATCATTTACAATTTTTTATAATTTTTATTTTATTTTCTGAGTGTTGTTAACCTTTTTAAATTCTTGAATTAACTTTTCAGTTATCTCATTAATTCCTTTTGTTTCATATTTTATTTTATTCATCTTAATTCGGTAACCTTATTTAAACTTTGATTTGATTCATTTTATTAAAGATGATTGTTACCTTTTAGCACATGATTAAGCCGATACTTACGTCTATTTTTTATTAGCCGAAACATACCTCACTATGCATCGCCCCATACATATATACATACTCCCTTTATATTTGATTCTATAAGAATTGCATCTAAATCCAGTGAAAGTGGCCTTATACTCTCAAATTTTAATGCTCAGTTTATTCACAATTTCACACTACAAGAAGAAAACATGGAAATAGTTATTACAGTTAAAAAAAAAAGATAAAAGAAACAAGCAGTGGCACCAGGCCACTATGAAGCAAGACAACGATCTCTCATTGTGAAATATGTAATTTACATCTTTTCTATAGAAGTTTACAGAATTAGCCCGTTAGAATTTGCTCCCAAAAGCTCGCCAAGATGTGTTCTACTGCTAAAAGCTTTTCGGAATACAGATTGAGACGTACGTAGCTACAAAGTCAAGGAGGGGGGACAGAACTTTTTGCTGTTGGACCTCTCTTCCAAGACCCAATCTGTGATACCGCAGAACTTAAAATCTAAACCTAAGATAGACGAACATAATATATGAAACAAACATTTGATTCCAATATGGTATCGAAATGAACTTGTCAGTCAAAACTTGAACAGCGACTCCATCTTCCCTGCAAATAGTCCTCCAAAGATACACTCTGCTCAGTGCTACTGATAGAAACCGCATCATCCTCCAGGTCCATCAAAGCAAGGTTCAGGTGGGACTGTATGTTAGTTGGAACTGGTTCCTCGTCAAAACCATCAAGTTCCTGTGGTGCATTAGCTTCTTGTTCTGCCCATCTTGTCACCTCTTCATCACCACGCAGAAGTTTCAATATCTGCATCATTGGAAAATAAAATGGCTGCTATTCAGAAGGAAGTAAACGGAAGAATGGAATGGAGCATCTTTGCACAGGCAAAAAGACTTACAAGGCTGATTTGAGGCCGCAGTCTAGGTACCCGTCTAATGCAGAGACTAGCGGCCAAAACCATTCTCTTCATCTGGCAATCATCGTATTCAATGCCTAGGTTTGGATCAAGCAACTGGGTAACCTTCCCACCTTTAAGGATTGGTGTTGCCTGGATATTGTCATTAATCTCATTTGAGTCAAGTCATAGCATATAGTACACGCAGGAAGTCTTGTTCATATATTGGTCCACATTCATTCATTTACGTACGGTGTTGTAACAATCTTACATGCTGAATTTATAGCTGAGAAGGAAAACTTACCCACATAACAAGGCTCTCCTGTCCCTTTGGACATTCATTGTTAATGGGCTTCCTATTTGATAGAAGCTCAAGGAGTACAACACCAAAAGCATATACATCAATTTTATCAGTCACTCTACCGTGCATAAAATACTCAGGTGCGAGGTATCTGCCAGATAAAACTTGATCAGAACAGCACATCAAAAGAAACGGTAAACAATCCAAAGAAGGAACAGGAGGGATGATACTGACCCAAAAGTTCCAGCTACATCGGTACAAGTAATATGGGAAGAAGATGAACCCCAACTAGCCAGTCCAAAATCTGAAAGCTGAAGGGAAAACACATAGATTTAAGGACAGGTATAACTGAAATCAAGTGGAAGATGTTTCAAAGGGCAACAATGTCATCACCTAACTGAAGGGAAGAAAATGTGTTACAATACCTTAGGCTCAAAATCATCTGAAAGAAGGATATTAGAAGATTTCACATCCCTGTGGATAACAGCCTTAGCACAGCCATTATGCAGATAATCCAGTGCCTCAGCTACACCCACAGCCACCTTGTACCTTTCTTGCCAACCAAATGCACTACAGTCCGCCTTGTTGCCTTTATCAGAAAGTACAAGAAAGAATGACAAATTAGAGAATGAAAGATTTATGCAATCCTTAGAAAACAAAGCCAAATAAATATCTACCGTGAAGGTTTTCTTCTAGGCTTCCCCTTGACAAAAAATCGTAAACTAGTAGCAAATGGTCGCCCTCTAAGCAAAAGCCAGATATAGATATTATGTTCTTGTGGCGCAAAGTTGTAATGATCTCAATTTCCTGAACAAACTCCTTTATCACGTTTTCAGATGGCTTCAAAATTTTCACCGCCAATTCCTTGCCATCTGGAAGACATCCTCTGTAAACATAACTACAACCACCTTTGCCAACCAAATTCTCTGAAACAATTGAGAAAAAAACCTATCAGAAAAAACCACAAAGCAAGCAACCAAGACAAAAACAGAAAAGAGTAAGTTGAAGCAGTAAAAGCTAACCTGGTGCGAAGTTGGAGGTTGCAGATACAAGCTCCTGCAAACTATGTAATGTGCAAGAAGATGAGTACTTTTCTTGTAATATCAACAATTCATCAGGTAGGTTACCCGACTTATAGCTAATGGAGGGAAGGGTAACAATAGTAGCAGATCCATATGGTACAATGGCACCACTCACCCCATCGAGAGGGGAATCATCAATCTGCTCAATACTAATTTGCTTATGATCCGGATGGACTACAGCTGAAGAATGAAAATTCGGCTGCCGCAAAGCCCTTTGGAAAATATATGTATTTTTCGTGGAAGATTTTGGGGAATGCTTCTTGTGATGAAACACATTGCGAAGCAGTGACCAGCCAGGTTTATGCTTCGTGTTATCCACCACAACGGAAAAACAAGAACCATCATCAAGCTTCTTAAACGGAACCAAAGCAAGCGAATCACCCTTCTCAACATCATCACACAACCCTCGCTCAAACACAGTCCCAGAAATCTCTTGCAATGCACAACTTCCACAACTCTTTATGTCCTTGTTTGAATAAACCACCAACGCCTTTGGCGACAAACTTGACCCTTCGGGTGATTTTTCTGCAATGAAAGTAAAACTCTATCATTCTCGTTTATTTGTCTGACCTAACTACAATAAGTAAAACACATTTCACAGACAAAGCACATATCATCATACAACAACGCACCAAATAAAACAAGATAAACGTAGAAAATACGGAAAATAAATCAGAACCTCGATCACCACAATTTCCATTTGCTTCTCTCCGGAAAGCAATTTTGCCATTATCTACAGAGAAGACAGAGATACACTTCGGCAATTTCTTCGCACAGTACTTCGCAACCCACGCGGAAGAACGAATAGTGTGATGAGACTTAGAAGTTCCCAAAATCACGGTGGAAACTCCAAACGTCTTGGCCTCTTGCACCAGAACCTTCCGAACCGAGTCACCGCGACACACTTTAAGCCTCAGACCAACCTGAGACGACACAAAAGCCGTTTGAGAGTTTCGAAACGGAGTACATTTATTTCACTAGACCGAAACGGAAAAAGTAACGGCGAAACGAACCTGTTTTAGGTTGCAGAAGCCTTCATAAACGGCGAGAACGGAGTCGAAAGTTTTCACGAGAGATAACAGCGATGCCGTTCCCTCTGCAACAACAAAAATCACGATTCAGATTAAGAACGAAAATAGCGTTAGAGATAGAGAGAGAGATGGAGAGAGAGAAACCAGTGATTGAGTCGAGGACGTGAAGCGCAATGACGAGGTCACCGGACTCAGCCACCTTGACGAGCGCCCACGTCAGCAATTCGCGGCTGCAAGGATCTAATTTTACCCCGACGAGTACCTTCCGGCCATCGGCTCCGTCGCCGATTAACTTCATCGGAAGAGTGGCTCTGTTATTCTTATTCTCCTCGCGCTTTCTCTCTCTTTCTCTGTCTTTCTCTCTTCCTTTTCCTTTTCTCTCTCTCTCTCTCTCTTTCGTGTTGGTTGCTTTATCTTGGGAATGGCGAGAGAGAACGAATCGTGCTCGAGGACCGTGGTGTCGAACTGTCTTAGGGGAATGTTACCCTGCTTCTCGGGCCAGCAAGCCATTTCAGATTCGTTGTAGACCGTTGATTGTGCCGACCGTGAGAGCGCTGAATCTCGTCTCAATCTCATCATTTATCGATCAGAGGACCTTGATGACGTGGCGAATGCTGAATCGTCGAGGTGCTTATAGTGTGTGGCAAGACGCATGCAGGTACTGTGCGCTGTACTGCAGAGTCCACTCTTGACAAAGACAGCTTTGTGTTTTCAGAACACAAGTTGATTCCTTCTTCACAGTAAAATTCAGACTCCATTTTGTGTTCTTATAACATTTTATGATTTAATTGAAGTAAATGTTTTTCCCCTTTTATTCCATTCTAATATTTTTTAGATACATTTTTTTTCTCAATTAATCACCTACTGCAAAAAAAAGTTCACAAAATCACTTTATTATTATTTACTAAAAGCAAACGTGCCAGAATTCGGTGCCGAACCGAGTTATGAGCTTGATTTTGGTTACTTTTCCCTGAAATTCGTTGGATAAGATAAAATCTATAATAATTGAAATAAAATAAATTGCAGTAAAATTTCGTTGTGCTGGGAATTCAATGCAGCTCAAACTAAACATGAGTAATGTATTATGTGCCTTGACTTCACGTACAACCAAAATTTACTTATTTGTTATCTGTAATTTATGTTGCTCTTGATGCTTAGTTTATAACTAAAACTTCTTCTTTAGATTTACTAACAGTAATTATATAATTTATTTAAAACAATATATTAAACAAATATAGCAAAAGATTATTTGAAATTAGATATTTTAATCAATTTAAAAAAATTATAATCTACTCTTTAATAACCTTAATTTTATTAGAATAACATCATTCAAGTGTTATTAAATGGTATTTTATAAATTTTTGGGGTGAAAAGTGTGTTTAAATCGTCTTTATTTTTATGTTAAATATCAGAATATATTATTCTCTTAATTCTATAAGATGATTTTCAATGATAAAATTGTCACACTTTTGAACTCTAAAAAACAATACATAATTAACGATATTATCTTAATGAATTTAACATCGAGATAGCTTTTATTATATAATAATTTATATAATTTATAAGAACATTAGAAAGGAAATAAATAAAAAAATCCAAATTCTAAATTAACAATAAAACCAAAATATACTCTTTCCTCCGTACATGATGATGTTTGATCACTTATGTAATTTTGAGTTGGATACGCATTCAATTCAATGTAAAATTTCAATGGCAACCAAACGTGTTTTTTAGCGTACTAAAAGGTCCAAAGAAGTAGCATGAAAATAATCGCATGAAAATTCACCAAATCTATCATCAAATAATCAATGTAAATTTACTTTATGACTACTTTAGGTGAAGTATTTAAAATCGTAATTTCCTTCTTTATCTATTTTCTTTTCCTTCTTGAAAAAAAAAACTAATTATCACCCTTTTAATAAAAAACAATATATACCATGATAATGTTAAATGTTTCACATTTCATTTAAATTATTTTAGTTACATTTTTATTTAGCCGCAAACCATTAAACATATTAAATATTAAAATTATGAATTTCTATAATAATTATTTCAAAAAAATTATCTTAAAAGAGGATTTTTTTTATCATAGTTAATATTCTAAAAATTTTGCACTGGCATGTCAATGAAATTCTTTACAAAAATTATCCTGGGTATTGTCGTATAAAAATAATAGTTGGAAATAAATGGTGAGAAAATGTTGTGTCAAATATGAAATATTTTAAAAATATATGGCAACAGTTCAATAACGGCGTTGAATTAAAATTAGGGAGTGTTTGGTTGTCTCAATCTAAGAACAATTCAAAAGATGGAACATTGAAGCTCTATAGATGTTACAATTAAGTGACAAATAATAATTTAGAGGTCAAATCATTTCAATTTAATGAGGGGTCCAGTTTTATTTAGAATTATTATTATGCTTTCTTTGCCATTCATGCACATCATGAAATGTAAAATGGTGAAACAATGTTTTTTTTTTATGGTGTATTGTTTTGTGCCCATTAAAAATATAAAATTACAGGTTACTAATAATATGGGTTATTTATTAACAGATGAATAATTAACTATTACTTATCTATCTAATGTTTTCACACTTAAACATAAAAGAAATAATCTAGTGATTACAATATTAATAAACTTTAACTAATTTAATTTTATTGTTTTTATTAAAATCACCTTTAAATCATAGATATGACAAAGATAGTATAATAAAACTCTAGTAAAAAGTGATATCCAACTCTTATAAAAAAAAGTGATATTCTTGATGTCAAGTAGCATTATTTAATAAGAAAATATAAAACTATATTTACTCTTGGATTTTTATTTTAAATTTTACCTTAATTATATGATTGGTATAGATATAATTCATATAACAAATAATTTATTTATAATAGTTCACAATTGATATAGAAGATGATATTATCCTTGGATTTATTTCTATCTTTAAAGTGATAAATAATAAATTATTCATCATCAAGTATATGTAAATAACATTATTTTTATGATGAATTTTATAAAGAAATTTAGATATTTTTTTCTTGTAGATTTTAATTTTTATAATTTTAGATAGATCTGTAAACTCTACATGGATTAAAGCAGGCAAGGAAACAATTTAATTTTAAATTATCTTAGACTGTAATACAACTTAATTATGTTCAAAGTACATGTGATATTTTTTATTTATTTACTCACACAATCATTATTTCAAAATTTTAATATTATTTTAAGAATTTAAATTTAACTCAACCTTACAAAATCAGCTTATAAAACGAGATTCATACATACTTATATACTATGAATTGACCTTATTTTTTAGTATCTATATAATTTTGTTTACAAACATATTTTTATATTATTTTTTGTGAGCAAAATGATGTACAAAAGTTTAAAATGTTTTGTTATAACATTATTACCACCTTCACATTTTGGTTTAGATGGAATAATGATGCTTTCATTTATTCAAGTTGTAGTACAATTTTTATGTAGAGCTTAAAAAAAACATATTAGTAATGATAATTTTAACATGGTAGTGTCTACAAAATTGTCACATTTCTCATTTTTGTCTGTTATCTTTTCTCATCCTCTTCCCAAAATTTAACTCACTAAAAAAATTAACCCAAACACATTATCAAAACTATTTTTTCTCTAAAAATGCAGTGCCTCTAAGATTGAGTCCCTATTATTGATATTATAATCCTCTCAAAATTAGGACTCTCGAAATCTTTATCATTTTCTTACCTTTTAAGTCATTATTTTTCTTCCCACCATTTTTGTGTGTACCTTGTGCCTCACCTATGGTTATGGAATGGAATGTTTCCAAGAACCTTTTGCTTTTTACAAGGCTTCATACCAAAATTTAGACGACTCGAATCTAAGAACATGATCATAGGTAAAAAGGAAATATATTTTGTATTCATATTGTATTTCTTTTTACGAAGATCATTTTAATTTCAATTATCAAATTAATTATTTCTTCTAAATTTTTTTAATGATTGACTTTTGTTTGTTTTGTAATATTTGTTCAACGGTTTTTATGAAGTTGATTGAAATAAAATATATATTTTATTTATTCCAAACACTATATATTAGAAGTGATGATCCGTAATCAAAAGATGATCTAGTGAAAGGAAACAATATTTATTACACATATATTAGCATTTTAGATAATGTTATTTCATGTAATTAGTTTAGTAGTTTTGGAATATAATAGTTAATTTTTATAGATATCTTCATAGAAGTACTTTTGAATACTTTTTCATATTTTAAAAAGTAATGAAAATTGTTGGTTAATTATTCTTAGAGTTAAATTTTCTTTGCTTGTATATACTTTTTTATTATATTTTGTAAAATTGTAAAAATTAAGATCTTAATTAAGTTATAAGATTAGAAATCAGTTGTTTAATTAAGATATCGTATTTTTGTATTTTTTTTAATAACATTTTTTTCATAGGACAAATGATTGTGTTAATTGAGGTGTCAGCTGAGATCTTAAATTGCATGATGCTTAATATAAAAGTTTTTATTAAAAAAAATTAATACAAATTTTCAGTTCCAACAGTTAAAAAATAACGTATTATCTTTTAAAATTTATCATAATAATATCAATTGGAAACATGATATGAAATAAGAATAATGACATCTTGATGTACCATTAAATCGATACTAATTAAAAATTTAAATTGTTATTTTATATAATATAGTAAATGATACGTGGTGCAGTAGATCTAGTAAAACATCACTTTAAACTCTACAAGCATAAGATCTATAGTGGTAGAAGGAATCATGATACACGTATATAATAATTGTTTTAAGTAACATTATATGTAACAAAAGTTGTCATTAATGGGTTTTTTTTAGTGAGAGATGGAAAAATCATCTCAAATCATAATTTAATTAGATCATGCTCAACATCACGTGAAATAAAATAATAAACTAAAACATGAAATAAATATTAAATCTAGATAACACATAATAATGAAAGGATGAAAGACTTTTGATAATACCACTCCAAAAATATTTTAAGATAGTGATTTTTAAAATTCATAGAGAACAATTTTATAATTATAGTTTTTATTTATAAACGCCGATCACAACCATAGTCTATAACATAATTATAGCCTACGATTATTAACATAATCGTTGTCTATATCATAAGTAAAATAAAAATATAATTTTTTTAAATTAAGATATAGGTGATGTTTATGAACAAAATCATCGTTTATATGATCATGTTAATTTTAAAATTGTCACTGCATTTTATTAGATGACATTCCTACTTGAATAGATGTTTATAAATATTGCAAAACACTCTTTTTATACTAATGTAATTAATAATAACAATAGAATAAAAAAAAAAGAGAAAATATTTAGAAGGAAAATAAATGAGAAAATTTAGTGAAACAAAATTATAGGAAAGAAATAAGAGTGAATATGTATTTTTGTACTCTAATAACAAATATTCTACATTAAATATCTTAATAATTAATATAAATAAATAAATATTACACTGATTTATTGTATAACTGATATAATATATAATTTAATATTTATAAAATTGGTTATTTGTATTTTTACCCATCTTTTATAAATCAAGTCATATTAATTAATAATATAAATTTTCATAAAGTGAGATTTTACTTTATCAAGAATAGTTATTTTTATTAAAAAATTATTGTGCTTGTTTCCAAAAGTGATAAAATATATATATTTTTAAATGATTAAATAAATATAAACTATAATTTATTGTCATCAAAATATATAAAATACCCTATAAATATAATCCATACTCATAAAAAGAATGAAGACTATAAGTAGGTTAACTCTAAAAAAATGTCTATATTTCAAGAATGGTCTTTATCTTGATGCCACATGCATACTATATTGAGCAAAAAACAAAAAGTTAGAGTTGATTTAATTTGATTATTATTATGGTGCAAAATGGTGGTGCGAATGTCACTTTCACTCATTAACTTGGGAGTGACTCCATAATAAATATTGGGATATAGTTATAATGCATAAGATCTTAGTTATTATCATTTCATTTCCATAGTATCACTTGTTGTCTGCCACGTGTCCTCACAGAGTCTTTTTGCTCCCCAAAGCACAGGAGTTATACAATTTTGAATTGTCATGTATTTATGCTAAGATATTTTGCATGAGCCATGATTTGTGGATCACTTCTTTCACCATTAAATGCAGGATTATTCATTCAATGGAAAACCACACTCTTATAGTTGTACATTACACCAAAATTACAATTTAATCCATTAGTAATTCTTAAATTTAGGCACCTCCAAGATTTTTCTTCTCAATACACTTTAACAAAATCATCAAATAAAAATCAATTTTAAAGAAAAAAATAATTAACTTTTATAGTGACTAAATTATAGACCATTTTAAAAATTAAAAAAAATAGTTTTTAAATTAATTTTTATTATTTTTAAGTAATTTTTAAGCTGGTATCTAATTAGCTACCAAGATTTTAACTACCAATTATTTAGACTCTAAATGTAGTTGCAAAAACCTTGATAGCTAATTAGATACTAATTTAAAAACCATTTAACAATAATATAAACTAATTTAGAAACTACAATTTTTTTAGTCACTATAACAATTAACTATTTTTAGTCTCTAAAATTAGTTTCTATTTTATAATTTTCTTGTAGTGAGGTGTTGGGAAATTAATTCTCCACAAAACATGTGAAAAGTTATTTTTATTTTAGTATAAATATATCTAACCTTATAAAATGAGATTTATGATAATGATATGATAGCGATTAATTAAAATCGAATAAAGTCTTTTAAATTTAATTCAATTTTATAAAATTAATTAGGTTTAGATCTACTTGTATATTTGAGATTTTTTTATGTAATTGTTTCTTATCTATAATTGTTATGTTTTTTTAAAAAAATGTTGTTAATTAGTTATTTTAAAATTAAGATAGCATGAGTTGTTCTTTTATAAATCTATCTTTGTTTTCATCAAATTTTTAATTAATTTGAATAGAAGGATTATAAAAGAAAGTGTTGAAGATGATAGCTGCCACCAATTTTTTTTTGATGGAAGGGACCCATTTTATAGTAGCCGTTCCAAAAGTAAACGAACGACAATGAAGTGTGGGGAAAACTAGATATTGCTTACGAAGTCAGAGATACCTTCAAAATCAAAAAGTTTTATTCTTTACCCCACTTCAGCTATAATCTTTCAGTATTAATGCAAATTTAACCATTGTTGTGATTTACTAGTACCTCACAATTAATTTTTTATCATCAAAATTTAAAAGCATGTCCCAACAATAAAGTTATGGACACAAAATCCCTTAAAGATATATAAGAGTATAACTTTTAATCTCTTCCTTTGAAATCATCATCATCATTCTTTTTTTTTAATTATAATGTTATGCCTTTTACCATGAGAGTATGTTAATGTTCATCTAAATGTAATAATGAAAAACCGATATATATATATATATATATATAATTAATATTTAATTTATCTTTAAAAAGTTAAATAATTTAATTGTCTTTATTAAGAATTTTGGCTTTAATAGTCCTTTAAGTTACTTTTTATTCTCATTTAAGTATATTCTCATATGATTTATTGATTAATTTACTTTTTTTTCTTCCCTAACAACAAGTTGACAAGTTAAAAGAAATTGAAAAGAAAAAATGTGAGTTAATCTACAAATTAAAGACAATGACACAAAAACAATAATCACCTTATCCTGTAGAAATAAAATAAAAATTGAATATTCACTAAAACAATTTTTTAGTAAATACCCAATTAAAAATACTAACATACCAAAAATATGTTATCAATTATGTTCATATATATATATATATATATAAGTTTTCTGACTTAGTTCTATTATTGTACATTAGTTATTTGGTTTACGTATTTTTAATTTGATATCCAAACCTATAAATCAATAATAATTTAAGAATTAACGGTGACAAAGACTAGACCAGTGATGTTTACACACATAAAAACTAATTTAATAAAATATACATGTAAAATTAATTTGAGAATCCGACACGCCTGCATAGAGATTAATTTATTTGTTAACTTAATAAAAAACAAGTAAACACTTCAACTAATTTTTAAAATGTCCAGTGTGTGATACAATAATTTTAAATATTTATTTTCTTGTAAATTTAAAATAGTATTAACTTCTTCTCTATATAAATTAAAAATAATAACATAAAGGCTAAATTCAACAACTACGTCTTATCTTTGAAAGAGTGACTTAGTAAACATTTGTTTAAAAGGATACTGTAACAAATTATATTTTTTTCTAATAAAAATAATCAAAGTAACGTTAGGAAGTATCCAAAGCTATTCAATGGGTTATTATGTTTTTTTTTTTTTGTTTTCCGTTACGATGGAAGCCAAGAAAGGGAATTAGGTCAAATATCTTAATAGCTTGATTATCAAATAAAACTTCTGTATTTACTTAACGTGAAGCCTTGAAAAAGAGGTTTGTGACGGCTTACATTAACCAAATATGAATAAAAACTTAAATTTAAATTTGTATGGTTACAGATAAAGTATTTGACGAAAATTCTGAAAACTTACTACGTAATTTAAGTAGTAGATTTGATATTCTGTGTACTGTTATATTCGATACATAAACTTTGCTACACTACAAAGTTAGAAAATTACTCTAATTGTTCACATAGGATATGAAGTTTAACATTACAATCGCACACTTAGACATTCATATTTAATTAGAGTGCATAAAAATCTTGTATTTAATTTTATTTTAGTTATTGTATACATAAAAAACTGTATTACAAATCAAAATTCAAATAACTACAATAATAATAATTATTATTATTAAATGGGTTTATAATAAATTTATATCAATAAATGATATATAAGTCTGCATCCTGCAATTTTCTTCATAAAATAATGAACCAAATTATGAAAAGAATTTTTTATTTATTTAAATAAGGCCTTATTATGTATTTACATCAATATTATTAGATAGTTAAAAAAGGATTTTACTCTCTTTTTCTGCAAAGACTATCTCGCTTTGAAATAAATTTGAATTCTTTAAAATAAATAAGAACATTGAACAGTAATAGCAACTTTTATTATCATTTTTATTTACTTGTGTGAAGAGTTCACTTCAAGTGGTTGTGAGCCAAACTCTCTCTCAAAGTTATTGCATTAACACTGGAACGGTTCCTCAGTGAAAGCCATGCTTCTAATTTTAGAAAAGTTAAATATTTGAGTTTTATAAAAATGAAGCATGTAATTTCTTTTATACTAAATAAATAAAATTCTTCAGTAACTATTGATAGAAAAGTTTAACCAAAACTTTTGTCAGGTAAGAGGACTAAAATGGCTTATTTTATTGTTAACATGGAAAGGTCAAATTCCTTGAAACGGGTTTCTAAGTTTACTTATTCCTTCGGACGGATCTACCCAACTCTGTGTTTATGTTTGTAGTAAAAGAAAAAGTGAGGTTTATATATATTTATTTATTTCACGTGTTAGAAGTGCTCACACTAAGCGGATATTATTTGTCCTCAACGAATCTGGCTAAACCATCTACATCATCTATATGCACCTAACCATGGGGTAGCGGTGGGTTTCATTTGATGCCTTTTCACTACCTTCAAATTCCATGCACCACTATTGAAGTCAAGTTTAAAATAATAAAAAGCAAGTGAGGCTTTAATAGCAGAGAATACAAAAAGGTAAAGAGACATTTGTAATATTCTAAAAAGAGCATATTGGAAAGACTTTTCATCTTTCTGCTTCAAAATTATGCTACCCACTACCTTTGGCTGTATGGTCCAAACTGCACTCCTTCAAGCCCAAGGACAACTCTGGCCATCATATCATAAGCTATAATTTAATCCTCGCTCCTCGGTTACCTACTTTCATGAGAAAAGATTGAATTAACAAAGAAATTGCAGAAAAGTTAGATATAAAATACAAATGTAAAAAAAGTATTGAGTAAGATGAGAAATAAAGAGAAGGAATATTGTAGAAACATATCAAATTACTATATCAATAATTAAAGAGAATAATTATCTGTACGCCCCTTTGGATTGCTAAAAGATTATTGTCTGCATAAGCGTTGGGCGTAGTTAACATGCCGCATATTTTGTAAAACGTCCATTATCCTGTACATAAACAAAAGTCCAAGTTGTCTTTCCTATTCCCTATTTCACATGCTTCTGTACAAAATAATATTTAGGAGCTTCTATTTTAAATTAAAAACTAGGCATGCTAGAAAACTAGTACGGAGATATTGGAAAATTGATCACCGGTGTAGTCGACATAAATGACTTTAGAAAGTTTTATTTACTTCTAACCTTTAGATTAAGAGAATGGAAAACATGTTTTCCATGTAAAATTCCCTTGTCCAAGGATTATTTTAGGTTAAAAAAACCTCTCTTTATTCTCCAAACACTCTTGGCATGAGTATTTAGAGAGATTTTTAAGGCAATGGGGCTAAAATGAAGAGAGCTAATTACATTCAATGATTTCATTTGGCTGGAAATTAATATTCCATTCAAACAGCACCCATTCGGCGATGTCTCAAACCCAGAGGAAGGACAATCATTTAGACATACTACAAAATATTGTGTGAAAATGTGAATCTCTGGTTGCATGCTATGTGGAAAATCAGCAACATACTTATGTACCCAAAGAAGATGAGGTGTCCTTATTGTGTTCAAATTGTTGAAGCCCATACGCACATGATTTGGAAATTAACAACCTGACTAGAGAGAATAACTCCTAAAAAAAAATCATAAAGAAAAAGTAATTCGATGGCTTTGCATTATTAAATTAAGCCAACAATGCAGATTCAATTTTCGTGCCACTTATAAGCTTTGGTTAGATTAATGCATACACAATAAAACACTCGATAAATTAGACAGTGGCAGAAAATTGGGACATGATTTATGCTTCGTCGCTAAGTATGGATTTAATGTCCCCTTCTTAGCTGCAGTCAAACAATTGTTATGATCTCGCCCTCGCACATGCTCCCTCCAGATTTGGCGAAGGGATTGTTTCATGACAGCATACCCACCATGTGCTCGACAAACAGACGGTGTGACCAAAGTTTCAGGTTTTGAGACCTATTTCAATATTTCAGAATACTACATACTGGGTGCTGGAAATAAAACAAAAAGTCTATATAATTCAAGTTATTGTAGAGCAGAAGCAGTTGTCATTTGAGTGAATAAATAAATACGAAGCATGCAGCATTACAAAACACCTTTTTTTTGTGGGGACAGTTTATGACATCTATTTCAGCTGGATTCCATGAGGGCTTATAATGATATTTAAACATCACCCAACCAATAAAACATCATAAACAGGAATTGATCCGTCTCAATACCCTGTATCAAAAGGCTTAAAGGGCAAAATTGTATTCCAAAAGCCATGGAATTCGGGAACTACAAGTTCTCCATAAGCAAAGGAGATCCAATTGAAATAGATTCTTCAGTTATTTGAAGTTAAGCTAATGCTACAAGTTCCTTTATACAAGAATTGATGAATGAATAAAAAAAAATTGAAAATTAAGATTGGCATATTAGAACCAGCACAAGTTTTGGTAATGCATGCTCAAAGTTTGACACAATATTCCCAGTGTTTATTCAAGCACATGCATAGTAATAGAAAATGAAAGCAGAAAGGTTCTTGATGGCCAACCTTTCCTTATATATACAGTTAAGATGAATAAATGAGAGATCAGACACCACGATTGGGGCAGACATTTGCAAAGTGAGATGGATCACCACACCTATAGCACCTTCTACCAGAAATAGGATCTCCTGTTGCCGAAACAAATGTTGTGGCAGCAGTATGAGCTCCTGTCTGGCCACCTCTACCACGAGATCCGCGTCCACCTGTTCGCCTAGGATTGGAGGATGGAATACTATTTGAACGTGTGGCACTTCTGCCTCCAGTTCCATCATCGAGGCTATCCTCCCATCTGTGACAGGGGTGATAAGGCTTATAAAAACAAATAACTATCTCAAAAGCAAGCAATATGGCTCATTTCTCTAAACTGTTTGAAAAAATAATCTCACATAATTCAAAATAAAGAGTCTATGCCTCTTCAAAACTTAGACTCACAGATTATGTAATGGTGAGAGATGGACATACTTAAATCTAATTTATGAATGTCAGTTTGGGCTATTTGTGTGGATGAAAAGCAGTTTAAGAGAAAGAGGTTGGCAGGTTAATCATTCAGTTGTCAAGAGTCCAGATATTAAGTGCCAAAGATTTGATAGTTACATAAAAGTGGAATAGATAAGGAATGCCATTTCTCCTCCCTTGATAAAAACAACACCCCCCAAAATAAAACCATGCACAAGCTAAGAAACATCGGCCAGTAAACAAAAATTGTTGAAATTCTTCATATTTTAGACACTACCACGAAGAGTAAATATAGCAGAAAAGGCTGAAATATAATCATACAACAAAAATTCAAGAGTTCACGTACACAAAGAAGTTGCATTCCTGTGATTGACATGAATAGAACTTCCTTCCCCTGTTAGTTGCTGTATTTGCAGTTCTCAAAACACATGGTGTTCCACACGAACTGCATGAAACAGAAGCTTCCCCTGCATTGTTTAATGGTTTATAAAATGCAAAGCTTTAAATTTCAATTTTGACAGCTGCTAAATGACTGTAAAAAGCACGCTAAAAGAAGATTTCCAAACATGATGCACCAAACTAAGAAGATTACTTTTTGGAAAATAAGTCACTTTTCACTTTTCAACATCCCACTGAAAAATATACCCAAGTTATGACCACACACCAAAACTTGAGCTAGAGCGGCGAGGACACATAGAAATAAGTAAAACACTAAAATTTAACACTCGTTATCTATAACATATGTTGCCATGGACCGAACACATTTGTTTCTAAGGCATGGAAGGTTGATAACCAAAACACTGTAGGGCAATCCAGATAAAAGGCAAAAATATGTTGCAGTGCTATCCACTAAATGCCTAACATACAAAAGAGATACAAGAAATGTTGAAAATGGAAAAGACTAATAAAAAGATTCCAGAACCAAAGCTTTATACGTGGTTAGAAAATGTGTCCTCACGCTCTGTGGTTAGACTGACAGGCTACAAATAAGGAGTAGACCAGAGAAAAACATAAATTTCACCATAATCAATGAAAGATTACAATGAATAGCTTCCCGGCCTTCCCAATACACAACGATCATTGTGTAACAAATTGTATCACATGACATGTCAGACCAAGCCCATAGAATTAATACAAACCTTTACATAGTAAACTCCTCAATAATCCATCTTCACATATTCCAAAAATCAATGTCAGTAATATTATATACAATCATGATTCACTGTAAGCATTTGATCATATCCCTGTGACAACACTAAATATCCAAGAAATACATTTATTTATTTCTCAAGGCCGTCTAAACTGGCATTGCATTTTAAAATCTACTGAGACCTTACCGTTATGTTCACTTGCTCCACGATGTCGGACATTCCCAGAGCGTAAAGGACAATCATTAGAAGAATGTCCTGTTTCTTGACAGTTCATACAACGTCTTTGTCGTGGGTTAGTATGAAGGCCATTGCTCGTTGGTGCAGTTGGTTGTCGTGGGTTAGTATGATGGGCATTGCTCGTTGGTGCAGTTGGTCCTCGAGGTCTTGCTGGAAAACATGAAAAGGTATACCGTGAGGATTCCAATATTGCTTCATGGAAAAATTGGGAATGACAGCAAACAGATTAAAACATGTATTTTGTCCTGTCCCCAACTGGCTTGTGACCACAATTATAAAACATACTTAATGCGGCAGATTAAAAGAAAAACAAAAGGTAAAAACTAGCTAAAGAGTTTTAATAATATCCATAAAATAAATATTACTGTCCCCTAAAAATGTTTGAATGTCATTAATCCACTCAAATTTTGTATTGAAAAATGGCATATGAACATAGGTTATCTCATGTTTTTTCACGTTAAATCTTTATAAATAACTATTGTTCAACACAATATCACCTTGCATTGATACAATCCAGCAATATTTTTAATAGAGTTTCCAATAATTACTTAGCCATTCACACAGACCTGGCATGCGAGATCCCCTGCCACATATTTCTGTCAACTGTGAAAGAATCTCGTCACAGCCACCAATGCAACCTATCATATCACATACATTAATTAAAAAAAACATTTTGACTAAAAAAGGGGTTTGAGTCATAATATATTTGAGAATGAACAAACAAGTTAATGAACAAATTAAATGAATCTTTTTCCATATTTTGAGTCTACTTTTTCACTTTTGGCAGATATCAAATGGTTAAATCAGGTGAAAAGAATCTGATCTTGCAGAGATGCACCTACCCAAATGGTTGACACTGTAGTTTGGCGGAATTTCCAGCTGCCTAAACTTGAACTGAATTAAGTAAACAGGACCTATAACATTTTATGCAATCAGATATGACAACAATATTAAAACAAGACAAAGGGTTAAGATCACTAAAACATAAACAAATTAGAGAAATTAGTATTTGTGAAAATGAATTCAATCCCCGTAAAACAGCTAACTATTCTAACTAGCACTTAGGTTATTTAGAATAACAACTGTATGAGATCTACTGCAGTACAAAGTATTGAAAAAGTACAGTACAACACAGTAAAACAACACTCTGAAAGCTATTTTGGTATTCTAGGAAACAAAACATCTCCCTACTCTACTCTAAGATCCCTTGATTCATGGGATATTCCCAATCATACAAATCTGTGTAAATCACAAATTTCCTAAAATGTTTTTCTTCAAAGCACTGCACAATATCACTTCCATCACATCATATTCAAGGAAATAATACTGTTCAAAATCTCTATTTTTTTCTTATCCCACTTAAATCCCTATGATTTCAACTTAGGTGCTCATAGTCTTTAAATTCAAGGCTTTATTATTCTATTAAGAAAAAGTGAAATAGGCCATAATCCCGCATTAGTATCTTGATTAAATTAAGTCACAAACCAGGAGAACAGATATTGCACGTATTGGTGGTCACAACTGCTTCTGATAGTGATCCAGGGAGCCACACAGCATTCCTACACTGTCATTTATTTATAGAGATCAAATTTATATTAGCATCCGTCAGTTGTGATCTGAAGAAATAGACAGGTAACAAGGGAGGAAAAACACACAACTTTCATAAATAGGTTAAATTGAATTCAGAGAGGATAAAAATTGGATATCTATCTGATTTTTAGTGAGGCCTACTACAAAAATACAATTAAAAAAAGGACATTGGGGTGTAAATTATTTGCAAAATATTATCATCAATGTGAAGAGGTATTCTTAGGGCTATGCATCTTAAGTATAAACTAATGAAATTTAAGGTGTTTACACGTCCCAAGTTATTGGTGCATAGATAGTCATTGTGTTGCATAATCAGGAGAATTATGGTGTAATTAAGTGCAGATTTCATTTTATATTTATTAGGACAAATCTGTTAGTGATTTGATTCGATTTGTACAGCTTTAAACAACCATTATAATTGTCTTTCATTACCTATTATTTTTTTTCCTTAATTAGGTTGTAAAACAGTCTATAAATAAAGACTGTAATCACATTTGTAATACACATCAGAAATATATTCAATCTATTTCTTTCTATTCCTTTCAACTTGGAATAAGAGCCATTTCGAGCATATCCTAGCGAGTGTTTGTGTTGGGCCTATCGTGTCACCCACTATCGGGCCGCTATCGGACCACCCATAGTATATAGTCTCACGCACGAGTTGGCAGTCTCGGCGTGAGGGGGGTGTGTTGAAGATCCCACATCGACTAAAGATTAGAGCCTTTCATAGTATATAAGTGGGGGCAAACCTCACCTCATTGAGCCGGTTTTATGGAGTTGAGTTAGACTTAAAATCCATTTTGTAATATGGTATCAGAGCTCCTAATCTGGGAGACTCTGTTTTTGCAATTTTTTGGCAGCCTTCATTGTTGCAATTACTTTTCTGGGCAGCCTTCATTGCTGCAAATACTTCTCTAAACAACTTTCATTACAAATACTACCATTGACGACCAACGCCTACGACCGCCGGCCACAACGCCGACTTCCGCTGCTCCTCTGTTGACGTTCTCTACTGACCTCCGCTGCCGACCTTCACTGCCGACGTTGACCGCTACTGCCGGAAATTTTTTTTCCAACATTTTTTTCCCAAACAGAATCCCCACTAGTTTTGTCGTATTTCGGTCAACTCTTACCAATGTCGACTAACAACACAACCTCTCTTAGCTCCAATGATTTGCCGATGTTGCAAAGCAACTATCGTCTCGATGGAAACAAACTACCTGCAATGGGTCCAGTTGGTTCGTGCTACTCTCAAAGGAAGGAAGAAATTGAATCACCTAGGAGGGAACTCTCTATCCAAAACTGATTCTAAATATGAAGACTAGGACGATGAAGACTCTCTTATCATGACCTGGTTATGGAATTCTATGACGCTAGAGATTAGCCGAAATTGTATGTTCTTCTCCACTGCTAAGGAGATTTGGGAAAACCTTTGTCAAACATACTCTATGAAAAAAGCATGGTACGAGATAGAAAACAAGATCTTTCATATCAGCCAAGGGAGCCTTTCAGTAACAAACTACTATGGTATGTTGAATGGTTTATGGATCGAATTAGATCAATATCAAAATTTGAAGATGAAGTGCATATATGACTCTATTGCACTAGCACAATTTCTGGAAAGGGTATGCATATTTAAATTTCTTTCTGGATTGAACCCTGAATTTGATCCAATTAGGATTCAGATTTTGGGAAAGGAAAAATTCCCTTCTCTCAGAGGTTTTTCACATTGTACGAGGGGAAGAAACTCGGAGGTCAGTAATGTTGGATGGGGGCAACTCCGTTGATAGTTCAGCTCTAAGTACTAACAACTCTGTTGATAGTTCAGCTCTAGCGACTAGCAAGGGCCCTATAAAAGGTTCATTTCCTTCATTTGGAAAGCCTCCCACAAAGGCTAATTGTGAAGATTGTTGGTGCAGTTATTGTAAAAAGACAGGTCATACTAAGGAAAAGGGTTTCAAACTTCATGGAAAGGAGAAGCTCTTGGAATGTACTGGAGGATTCAAAGGTACCATACAAAGGCATGCTAATCAAGCATCATCTGACTCTGAAAGTACGACCTTACCTTTCCCTCAAATAGCAAAGGAGGTCCCCTCACTCAGCAAAGAAGAGTTGGAATGTTTACGAGCTCTCATGAACTCTCTTAGTAAGACTAGCTCTTGTTCTTTAACCATGTGTGGTAAAAGTTCTAGTTTCTTATCCTTTAATGCTTCTGGTACTGAGAATATCTGGATTATAGACTTTGGTGCTACTGATCATATGACACCTCATCCTACAATACCTTATCTTATAACCAACATATTGTTGTAGCTAATGGTTCCAATACCCCCATTACTGGTCGTTGTAATTTCCACCTTTAACCTTCCTTTCCTTTAAAAAATGTGCTTCATGTTCCCAACCTATCTAATAACCTCTTGTCTATTCATAAGATTACCCAAGATTTAAATTGTGCAATGACATTTTTTCCTTCCCATTGTGTTTTTCAGGATCTTGTCACAGGGAAGACAATTGGACTTGCTAAAGAGTAGGGCGGCTTACAGCAGGAAGAAACTAAAAAGTGTGTTAAACTACAGGCACACACTTCTAGTCTTCAGCAAGGCACGGAATCTTGGTCATCTTCTCAGATATGGCTTCAACACAGACGTCTTGGACATCCTCCTTTTAGTACCCTAAAATCCTTATTTCCTGTTTTATTTACAAAATTATATGTTGAGTCTTTTCATTGTGATGTTTGTCAGTTTGCTAAACACCATAGAACAACTTTTCCTTTGAATAATAATAGAAGTTCAAAACCTTTTGATCTTATTCATTCTGATGTATGGGGACCTTCATCTATTCCTAATATCTCAGGTGCAAAATGGTTTGTTTCATTTATTGACGATTGTACTCGCGTTACCTAGATATTCCTCATGAAAGATAAGTTTGAAGTTTTTCACTTGTTTGTAAATTTTTACAAAATGGTTCAAACACAATTTGAAAGTCCAATTAAGAGATTACGTTCTGATAATGGAAGAGAATATGTGAACCAGAACCTTTCAAAGTTCCTTAAGGAAAATGGAGTTGTTCATGAATTAACCTGTGTGGATACTCCTCAACAAAATGGGGTTGCTGAAAGGAAAAATCGTCATATCCTTGAGGTAACTAGAGCATTACTTTTCCAAATGTATATTCCAAAATCTTATTGGGGGAAGCCGTCCCGACTGCCACTTATTTGATTAATAGATTACCCTCTCGGATTCTAGAGGGTGTTACTTCTATTCAGCTTATGACCACATTCTATCCTTCTATTCCCATGTTAACTAGTCTTCAGAGTCGTGTCTTTGGTTGTCCAGCTTTTGTCCATGTTCATAGTCCGTATCGAGGTAAGTTAGATCCTCGCGCCATCAAATGTGTCTTCATCGGTTATGCCCCCAACAAAAAGGGGTACAAATGTTATCATCCTCAAAGTTGTATAGTTTATATTTCCAAAGATGTCTAACCTAAAATGAAACTAACCTAGATGATTACCTATTGCCTTGAGAAAAGAAAAAAGATCTTGTGCCAAATATCTTATATCTCAATTTGTGTCTACAGAAAAACTTTCTATGCAGCTCCAAAGTTTTCTTTCAGCTATTAATTCTATTAGAATCCTTACATCAGTACAAGAAGCCTTAAAGGATGAGAACTGGGTTCGAGCCATGAATGAAGAAATGTAGGCATTAGAAAAGTATGAGACTTGGGAGATTGTAGAGAGACCAAAGGATAAGAAGGCAGTGGGTTGTCGGTGGATATACACAGTGAAGTATCAGTCTAATGGCACGTTGGATCGATATAAAACAAGGTTGGTTGCAAAAGGGTACACTCAAACCTATGAGATGCATCAGTTTGATGTTAAGAATGTCTTCTTGCATGGAAGCTTGGAGGAAGAAGTATACATGGAGATTCCACCTGGCTATGGTAATGTTCAAGAAGTTGAGAAATCTTGAGTTGCCACCTTTTCCTTTGTTGCAGGATTTCATTCTTAGGGAGGATGACAAAGACCATGCACCAACATCATTACCAGAGAAGAATAATGAAGACAAATGTTTTAGAAAACAATATCAACAAAGGCAACAAGAACCCGTCCTGGTCGAACAACAACTTCAATTGTTTGAACCAGAGGTAAGAACTCATACCAGTGAGACTCTTGAGGACACCTTAAATACTGCTTTTGAACCTAACCTAAATGATTTACCTATTGCCTTGAGAAAAGAAAAAAGATATTGTGCCAAATATCCTATATCCCAATTTGTGTCTATAAAAAGGTTACCCAAGATTTAAATTGTGTTACAAGAAAGACTATTGGAATTGCTAAAAAGCAGGGCGGGTTATATTCTTTACAGCATGAAGAAAATAAAAAGTGTGCTAGAATACAGGCACACACTTCTAATCTTCAGCAAAGCCCTGGATCTTGGTCATCCTATCAGATATGGCTTCAATACAGATATTTTGGTCATCCTCCATTTAGTATCATAGAGTAATTATTTCCTATTTTATTTATAAAAGTGTATGTTGAGTCTTTTCATTGTGATGTTTGTCAGTTTGCTAAACAACATCAGACAGCTTTTCTTCCCGATGGTAATAAAAGTTCTAAACCTTTTGATCTTATTCGTTCAGATGTATGGGGACATTCACCTATTCCTAATATCTCGAGTGCAAAATGGCTTGTTTGATGATTGTCCTCAGGATACTAGGATTTTCTTTATGAAAGATAAGTCTGAAGTTTTTCACTTGTTTGTAATTTTTTACATAATGGTTCAAACACAATTTGAAAGTCCAATTAAGAAATTGCATTATGATGATGAAAGAGAATATGTGAACCAAAACCTTTCCAAGTTCCTTAAGGAAAATGGAGTTGTTCATGAATTAACGTGTGGACACTCCTCAACAAAATGGGATTACTGAAAGGAAAAATCATTATCTCCTTGAGGTTACTAGAACTTTACTTTTCCAAACGTCTGTTCCTAGATCTTACTAAGGGGAAGGAGTCTTGACTGCCACTTCTTTGATTAATAGATTACCCTTTCGGGTCCTAGAGGATTTACTCATTCAGTTTATGAGCACATTCTATCATTCTATTCCCATTTTGAACAGTCTTCAGAATCATGTCCATTGCATAATCAGAAGAATTATGTTGTAATTAAGTGCAAATTCCATTCTATATTTATTAGGACATATTTGTTAGTGATTTGATTTTATTTGATTTGTACAGTTTTAAACCCTCATTATTTCTGGCTTTCCTTACCTATTATTTCTTTTCTTAATTAGGTTGTAAAACAATCGATAAATAGAGACTGTAATCACATTTGTAAAATACATTAGAAATACATTCCATCTATTTCTTTCAACTTGGAATCAGAGCTCCTGATCAGGGAGACTCAGCTTCTACAATTATTTTTTTTTTGGGCAGCCTTCATTGCTGCAACTTTTTTTCCTTATCTTTTTTTCTCCATTGACCACCACCTTGCACCATTTCCAGCGAGTTTTTTTTTTTTTGTGAACAAGACCAAATTTTGCCAATCTGCAAAACTTAGTTGGTTGAGGTCTCATGGACTCCCTTAGTAAGACATCTAGCTATTTTTCCTTCACTATGAGTGGTAAGAGTTCTAGTTTCTTATCCTTTAATGCCTCTAGTACTGAATATATCTGGATTATAGACTTTGTTGTTGATCATATGACACCTTATTCCTCTTCTTTTTCATCCTACACTGCTTTATCTAGTAACCAATATATTACTATTGCTAATGGTTTCAATACCTCGTTACTGGTCATGGTAACATTCACCTTCAACCTTCATTTCCTTTAAAAAATGTGTTTCATGTTCCTAAACTATCCAATAACCTCTTGTCTATTCAAAAGCTTACCCAAGATTTAAATTGTGCAGTGATATTTTTTCCTTCCCATTGTGTTTTTCAGGATCTTGCCACGGGGAAGACTATTGGAATTGCTAAAGAACAATGCGGGTTATATTATTTACAGGATGAAGAAAATAAAAAGTGTGTTAAACTACAGACACACACTTCTAATCTTCAGCAAGGCCGTGAATCTTGGTCATCTTCTCAGATATGGGTTCAATACATACGTCTCGGTCATCCTCCATTTAGTACCCTAAAGTCTTTATTTCCTGTTTTATTTACAAAAGTGTCGACTGGGTCTTTTCATTGTGATGTTTGTCAGTTTGCTAAACACCATCGGACAACTTTTCTTCCCAATGGTAATAAAAGTTCTAAACCTTTTGATCTTATTCATTCAGATGTATGGGGACCTTCACCTATTCCTAATATCTCAAGTGCAAAATGGTTTGTTTCATTTATTGATGATTGTACTCGGGTTACCTGGATATTCCGCATAAAAGATAAGTCTGAAGTTTTTCACTTGCTTGTAAATTTTTACAAAATGATTCAAACACAATTTGAAAGTCCAATTAAGAGATTGTGTTCTAATAATGGAAGAGAATATGTGAACCAAACCTTTTTCAAGTTCCTTAAGGAAAATGGAGTTGTTCAAGAACTAACTTGTGTGGACACTCTTCAACAAAATGGGGTTGCTGAAAGGAAAAATCGTCATCTCCTTGAGGTTACTAGAGCTGTACTTTTCCTAACGTCTGTTCCTAGATTTTACTGGGGAAGCAATCCTGACTGCCACTTATTTGATTAATAGATTACCCTCTCAGGTTTTAGAGGGTGTCTTTGGTTCTCCTCCTTTTGTCCATGTTCATAGTCCTTATTGAGGTAAGTTAGATCCTCATGTCATCAAATGTGTCTTCATCAGTTATGCCCCCAACAAAAAGGGGTACAAATGTTATCACCCTCAAAGTCGTAAAGTCTATGTTTCCAAGGATGTCACCTTTCATGAAACAGAGTCTTTCTTTACTAGTTCTCAGCCTCAGGGGGAGAGTATTTAAGAAGCTGAGGTTCTTGAGTTGCCACATTTTCCTTTGTTGCAGGATAGATTTCATTCTTAGGGAGGATGACAAAAACCTTGCACCAACATCATTAACAAAGAAGAATAATGAGGACAAATATTTCGGAAAACAATATCAGCAAAGGCAACAACAACTCGTCCTAGTCGAACAACAACTTCAATTGTCCGAACCGGAGGTAAGAACCCATACCCGTGACTGTGAGACTCCTGAGGACACCTTAATTAGTACTTTTGAACCTAACCTAAATGATTTACCTATTGCCTTCAGAAAAGAAAAAAGACCTTGTGCCAAATATTATCCCAATTTGTGTCTACAGAAAAACTTTTTATGCAGCACCAGAGTTTTCTTTCATTTATTGATTCTATCAAAATCCCTACTTCAGTACAAGCAGCCTTAAAAGATGAGAACTAGATTCGAGCCATGAATGAAGAAATGAGCGCATTAGAAAGGAATGAGACTTGGGAGATTGTAGAGAGACCAAAAGAAGCAGTGTGTTATAGGTGGATATACACAGTTAAGTATAAGTCTGATGGCACATTGGATCAGTATAAAGCAAGGTTGGTTGCAAAAGACTCAAATCTATGGGATCGATTATGAGGAGACTTTTGCTCCAGCGGCAAAAATGAATACAGTCAGGATTATTCTCTCCCTAGCAGCACACTGTGGTTGGGCGATGCATCAATTTGATGTTAAAAATGTCTTCTTTCTTGGAAGCTTGGAGGAAGAAGTATACATTGAGATTCCACCTGGTTATGGTGTTGTAAATGAAGGAAATAAGGTGTGCAAACTTAAGAAGACCCTATATGATCTTAAACATCACCTCGTGCTTGGTTTGGAAGGTTTACTCAAGCTATGGTATCTTTGGGGTACTGACACAGCCAAGGTGACCATACTCTGTTTATAAAACATTCTCAGAATGGTAAACTCACTCTACTTTTGGTCTATGTAGATGATATGATTATTACAAGTGATGATGAGATTGAAAAACAAACTTTGAAGGAGATATTGGCTACTCAATTTGAGATGAAGGATCTTGAAAAGCTAAAGTACTTCCTTGGGATACAGGTTGTTTACTCTAGATAGGGCATCTTTATTTCTCAAAGAAAATACATCCTTGATCTCCTCAAAGAGACTAGTAAGTTGGGTTGTAAGACCACTTAAGTGCCAATATAGCAAAATCATAGGATTGGGAATGATGAGGAAAATCCAAAGAAGGAGAAGACACAATATCAAAGACTTGTGGGAAAACTCATTTATCTATCACACACTAGGCCAAATATAGCTTATGCAGTTACTGTGGTTAGCCAATTCATGCATGATCCAAGAGAAAGACACTAGCAAACAGTAAATAGAATTATTCAGTACTTCAAAGCCTCTCCAGGGAAAGGATTGTTATTCAAAAAAGGGGAAAACTTAGACATTAAAATATATACAAATGTTGACTATGTAGGATCAATTGTTGATAGGAGATCCACCACAGGCTATTGCATGTTCCTGGGGGGAAATCTGGTGACATAGAGGAGCAAGAAACAAAATGTAGTTGCAAGATCAAGTGCAGAAGCAAAATTTAGAGTCATGGTTTAAGGGGTTTGTGAACTATTATGGATGAAGATCATACTCGATGATCTCAAAATAAAATATGAAGCTCCTATGGGTTTGGTGTGTGATAATAACTCCGCCATTAGTATTGCACACAATCTAGTTCAACATGACCGAACAAAACACGAAGAGATAGACCGACATTTCATTGAGGAGAAGTTGGATAATGGTCTTATAACCACCGAGTACCTCCCTTCAAGACTCCAATTGGCAGATATGTTTACTAAGGGACTTCCCACAAAACAATTCAAAGATCTTACTTGCAAGTTGGGAATGATAGATATACATTCACCAAATTGAGGGGGAGTGCTGCACAATCAGGAGAATTATTTTGTAATTAAGAGTAGATTTCATTCTCTATTTATTAGGACAAATTTGTTAGTAATTTGATTTGATTTGTACAGCTTTAATCACCCATTATTTCTTGCTTTCATTACCTATTATTTCTTTCCTTAATTAGGTTGTAAACAGTCTATAAATTGAGACTCTAATCAGATTTGTAAAACACATCAGAAATACATTTCATCTATTTCTTTCAACTCTTTCTTTTGTCCCCGAGAGCACAATAATATTGGTAACTGGTATTTCCAAGGGTAGATGAGTTGTAACTTTTAACAAAGCAATTAACAAATACATGGAAAAAGAAAAAACCAACCTGAGGGTAGCCCAAACATCCAACCATAAAATTGCCATCCTGGTAAATGATAATATAAAAACTAATCAGATAAAAGGTTATGCCCCTATTCCTTTCAAAACTATAAATTCCATAAACACAAGGCTAACATGAATATAATGATTGGGCAAGCCCTCATACACATAAGTAACAAAATTCAGCAAGTATACACATAAGAAAGTATGCAGCTGCATTAAAAAAGATATGATTAAACACTTATTATTACTTAAAAAAACCTAAATTCAAGTGTATCAGCTAGATTGAGCCTACTGGGTCTTTTCTATTTTGTGTTTCATGCTCCAGGCATAAAGTTATTTACTACTACCAACACCCTAAACTCCACACCTAGACTCCTACTCTCATGTCATTGGTTAGTTAACCACTATATGATGGAATTGATCATGAATGGCACATAATTGAGCTATTTATTTAATTCCCAATAATGTCACCACCTATACAAATCACATGAAAATAATAAAAAATATCAACACAAATTCCAAACTTTGTTTATTAAATGTAATCATTCCCTTGGTACAGAACCACAACTACATAAAACACATACTCGATTTTTCCTTAGCACCATGTCTGATTCTTGACAAAGTCCACATTGTCGAACAACTTCTCCCATTGCATGTAGCTCGTCATTGCCAGATCTACCGGATCTGCAATGGTGGTCGAAGATACTCATTAACATTGTGCACATGGAGTACATATGTTTGGAGGTTGGTAGATAGTCACCTTTCAAAAAATATTGCCATGGCTTCTAAAAGTTTCACTTTATTCAATCTCGCCTGTACATATATTTACAGATTATCAGACATTTAAGTTCAAAATATACATAACCAAATAAACTTGGTTCTGATAAATTTCAAATGATTAAAAAGGCAGATTGAATGGAAAAAACTACATGAGAAAAGTAAATTGAGTGCCAATCATTTTATTCTCATGTGCATGTTACCAAAAAAATTGCTATTGAAAGCAAAAGACCACAAGCCCAGGTCATGGCAACAAGCATCAAGACAGTTAGACTACTCTACCAATAAATTTTATATGAGCACAGAGCACATCTGACCCTACAAAATGACATCTAAAGGAGTTCTTATAATTCAGAAAGGATTAGATGCACAATTAATAATGCCTTATGTCACACTTAACTGAATACATGCATCACCTGTAAAAATAATCCCATCCGTTTTACTTACTTACTGATTAAGTAACTATTATACTCAACCCTCCGTTATACTCCATACAGTTTGAGCTTCAAATCCAAAGCTTTAAGTTGCTCTCATTGTCAAAGGAGAGGGAGAAAGGCCAGTCAACCGGCCTTCAGGTTTGATTCCATGAAGTTGTTAGATACAAAAAAGGCTAAATTACAATTTTAATCTTCCTTTAATTCCTGATTAGCAATTTTAGTCTCCCTATTTTTTTCCCCGTGATTTTAGAAATCTGTAATTTTGATCAGATATTAAACTTTGCATATATGCTTATTTCTTTTACTTTTTACATTTTAATAATTTAAATAATAGGACTCTAAACGAGTATATTTGATATAGATTTCAGTTGAATTAAAATAAACAAAAAAAAACATACAAAATTAAGAATTAGACTGGAATTGCTGAGTTCTAAGATATAGGGACTTAAACCACACAAAAAAGGACCAAAATTGCAATTCATCCAAAATGAAGGACAACCCTACCCACAACCATGGACTCATCATCACTGAGCTTCCTGCACGTGGCATTGCACACAAGAAGTCCTTATAGAATTTTGTAAATAAAGTCCTTGATAAGTCCCTCACTAGGGGTTCTATCAAAAAACAGGTACCCATTGTAAAATTCTCAAATACTTCAAGGACCTAGAAAACAATTAAACAAGAAAACTGGTCCCTAAACTATTTGAAACTTTGCAAATAAGTCCGTGTAATTTGCAGAATCCTAGCAAGAAACCTATTAAAAAAAGTCTCAAATAGTTCAGAGACAAACAAATTTATTAAACCTTCATAAAACAAACAATCAATTATTATTACTACATTGACGTGTGACTACTTCATGCCAAGAAACCTACAATAGTTTGCAACCCCTATCTAAAAGTATATAGAAAAAATTGAAATAACAATTGAAAAGAGGCAATTTTAACATAACCGCATGGGACTAAAGATCTTCTGAATAACAAAATATTCATAATAAGTATTAACTTATAAGCAACTGAGCAAGAACCAAATGATTCCTTACATCTAGGAAACAAGCTTCCATCAGCTGCAAGCTAGTTGCCAAAACATCAGCTTTGCTTTTATTTCCTTCACTAACAAATTTCATGTCACGTTCCATAACTGCTCTAAGATAAGGTTTCCAGAGTTTATACCTGAAACCTCAACGGTAGCAAAAGGCAAAGGCAAAATAAAGGTTAACAATGTTACAGGGTGGAGTGCAGATGGGGGGAAACAGCATGCTGAGTAGAGGCAAAGGATGAAGCATTAAATTTGAAAATCACATTTTGGATTCAACCACAAACAAGGAATTCAAATTACAAAAAAAAAATATTTGACAAATGATTTCCATTTTAGCAACAATTAACAAACCAAAATAAGTATTTGAGCCAATAGCTGGATTAATATTAACCACACTTTGAACATCATTAATCATCCGAAACATTATTAGGATGAACAATATATTGAACACCTTTAGCTGAATGGTTAATTGTTCTTAAACTAGAAATATCTTTACTAATGATTCCTCTTTTTCTTTCCTATTTTTTTCCAAAAATAAATTATTGCATCTAACTGACAAAATATAGAAATCCACTCAAGTAAGATCAAGAATATGCTAATAAGATTAGATATGAGATTAGTGACAATTTTAAAATGAATAGAATTACTTACCCCATGTCATCATATCCCATAACAAGTGCCTCACCCTACAATAATATCAAGCTCGTGACTAAGAAAAATTTGATATGAAAATATCATCATTTTTTTGTCTATGCCAGCGCAAGCACATATTTGAAAATTATATAGATTATAACTATGGTAATAAAAAGAGGATTCTTCAAAGTATTAACACAAATATTCATGGGGAGATAAACCTTTTCAATTTTTAGTTATATTGATCTACTTCTTTTTTTATGCAATTAAAAACAATAAGGATACAGATAAAGCATGTCTATAAAATATGCTCAATCCCATATCGCTCCGTTGTGCAGCTCTAATGCTCTATAGATAATAAAATTACTAACAATAGGCAATAGAAGGACTTAATGTCATGCTATGGTGAAAAATTCTTTTCAGCAGACTCCCATGATAGATTATTAACTCTTTGTTCAGGTTACTGTATATTTAATTGTTGTAAAATTAAATACAGGAACACATTAAGATTCTAATTGCTAGTAAGTTTGTAAATGTTGTATTAATTAGTTCACCTACATGTATGGGTCACAGTCAACTTCTTAATGTTCAAAGTAAAGCCTCCCATAACTGTCAATTAGACCAGATGGTTGACAACTTCATATACACATTCAGTGATCAGCATATTCAATTGTAGAATAATACTACAATAGTGTAGACAGAATTGGTTTTATTAAATGAAATCTTCGTGTAATGACCTATAAATATTATTCACAACATCGTCTTCTAGCCTAATAACCTTATATAGTAACTCTTCTTAACAGAAGTAAATAAAAGTCAAGATAGCCCAAGAAAAAAATATCACAAGACACGGAGATTAGTCACAAATTTCTCCTGCAAGTTAACAGTATGAACTTACAAGATTAGTTGGTGTGAAACGAGTGTTAGCATCCTTAGTTGCATAAAATCGATCAAGTAGCTTCTTGATGTGATCATGCATCGTAGCATCTGTACCAATACCCTCCTTTGAGAACAAATAAAACAATAAATATACAATTGTCAATGTCTAATGACACATAATTGGACTTGTTCACAACAAAGTATCAAATTTTTAGTCAGTCAGATAAATAATTATCACCTTGTCCATATAACTCAGCAAATCAGCTTCACTTAAAAGTGGTGGTGGTCGGGTTACTCCGGAATCAAGGATTAATGTTGTTGGAATGAACTGCAATATAAATAGCACCATCATGAATTTATATTCTTCTAGATTTTAGAGAAAATGAGAAAGGATTGAAGGTAAAATTGTATTATAGTATGTTATGATACAAGAGTTTACAAAGGAAAATAAGAAAAGGGTTCAATTGTAGCTGAAGTGTAATAGAAACCTAACTGTCAACTGACAGAAAGGAAAAGATACACTCTAGCAGGATCAGAATAAGGCCTACAACCCTGTCCTACCTTACTCTACATCATGAATATATATTCTGCTTAGATTTTTGACAAAATGAGAAAGGATTGAAGGTAAAAATGTATTATTGTATGTTATGATACACCGTAATACAAGAGTTTACAAAGGAAAATAAGAAAAGGGTTCAATTGTAGCTGAAGTGTAATAGAAACCTAACTGTCAACTGACAGAAAGGAAAAGATACACTCCAGCAGGCTCAGAATAAGGTCTACTACACCCCTCTCCTACCTTACTCTAACATCATCAGCTCAGAAGCAAATACAACACATTGAAACATAAACCCAAATTTTACATCTATAATATATAGAAAAAAAGTATCAAAAAATTTAGTCTAGGATTACAAAAGCTACATGAACCATAATCCAAGTGAATGGGTAACATCTTAGACTGTTACGACCCAAGATAGAAAGGAAACAGATTCACACGCAGAACACAGAAAGAGAAAGAACACTTCTCCTTGATCTATTATTCCAGCACTTTAACAATACACAAAAGCACTTACAAAGGAGAATAATTTCTTTCACACAGGTATTACCCTGTCACAACCACAACAAGCTAACCCCTTAACCTACCGGGTTGGTCTTTATTTAAAGACCAACCATAACCAACAAACTACCCGAAACCCCCTTATCCCTTATTCTTAAATTTCCTTCTATAATATACCCTCCATACTTTGTCTTTATCTTCTTGCCTAACATAGACCCCACACCCTCACTACTAAGACTGGACATTTGAAGTGTGAAGTTGCAGGATCTGGCATCTATGTTGGCCTAACAACATCAATATTGGATAGGCTTTAATGCCATATTAGAAATGAACATAGTCTAGCTCAATACCAAAATTTACCCCAAGACAAAAGGATCACTGAAGTCTTACTATAAAGAGTAATTTTGGGAGAAGAATGTTATTTTTATTATCCTAAATGATCAAAATTACATTACAGTTATATAGGCAAAGACTACTGATAGAAATTCTAAACACCCTCATTACAAAAATAAAGGAGAATAAAACCCACTCCCCCCACATGTTGGTGCATTGATGTCTAGCATGCCAACTGATCAGGAAAATGACAAGTAGAGCTTCACACATGACTCTGCTGCAACAAAACGTCAACTTTCTCAAGGTTATCGGCACATTAAATAGATACTTGACGTTTGGATAATTGTGCCACCATTTCTATCATAAAAACAAAATTTGTCAAACTCCTAAATATTCAGCCTCTAATATGGCACTAAATACCACAGTGGAGCTTACACAAGAATAAGTATAACAATCTGTCAAAATGTGTTATACTGGGATTTGTTCTGTTGAAATTTCATCAGGAATCTGACAGTTATGACAATGAACAGCATGTGCGGAAAATGGCAAGAGCCAAGATATGACATGACAAAAAAATACAACAAAGTAATCAATCACTAGTACAAGAATGTTACATAAAATTTGATGCTATAATTCAAAGCAAACCTGTTGACCAATAGTATATGTTGGAATCAGTGATCCACCCCAAGATTCGTAGTGATAAACATCCAAGTAGTTTTTCTGATTGAATGAAAACCAGACAATAACATATAATCAGAACATTTGCAACTTGTCCCTAACATATATTAAATGCTTACTAAAAACAAAAGGCATTCACATATGGACGTGCACCACACGAATTTTAGTTATTCCCACAACTGATTCAATGCTTAAGTCATAACTATATAGATTTGAGTTTGTAAAAAGGAAAAAAGTGTTAGTTTGATAGTACATGCAGCAACAAATAATCAAGGAGGTTCATGATATGATGAAGGAATAGGCAGTTCTTGTTGCTGTTTAAGTGTTGAAAAATAATTTTTAATGATTCAAACAGCAGAGTGGTTGAAAACAACAGGTAATAACCATTCCTAAATAGGTTGTAAAGAATACAATCAAAATGCAGTAAGCTCGTTGTAGCTTTAAGGAGATCTAATCAATGTGCACAGTCCCTATTGCTGATTAGTCAGCAATTTACTCTCTTCAATTTTAAGAAGGACAAAAAGGAATTTTTAATACTTTATTTCAACATGCCAGTTTTAGCAAACAACATTTTAAGCTTGAGAAGGAATAGGAATGAAGATAGAAAGACAGCTTCGGATTGCCAGGAACATAATATAGTCATGATTTTTTTAGCCGTGACACCTCACTTTGACAGTTGCACCACTTCAAGGAAAAAAAAAATATTATTTTGCATAGATATTTAGAGGAAAAGGTTGTTGCAGATTGCACCAATGGTCTCGTGACGAAGATCAAGTGAATCATATTACAATCAAATTGTGACGTTTGGGTTGTGATGCTTTTAAGTAGAAAGAGTTGCACTACAATCTTTAATTATAACTTTTGGTCTAGAGGTAAGCTCCCGATCCAACAATTGGTATCAGAGTCAAGGTCACAAGCTCAGTCCTCAACGGGATAATTGTTGATTGGGAGATTGTTGAGTTACATTACATCAATTGTCTCGTAACATAGGTTAAATGGGTTAAGTCACAATTGAATCATAGCGCTTAAACTACTATGCCCTTAAGTAGAAATAGTTGCACTATGACCATTAGCTATAGCTTTTAGCCTAAAAGAAATGCATATATTTCACATAGATTATTTCATTAATGGAAGAAATAAGTTGTATAAAATAAGAAAGGCCTTATACAATATTAAGTTGTCTTCTTGATCATTGGTTTGGATACATAACATACTCAATGTTTCTAGGTGGTAAATTAGTTACATGGAGGAGTAAAATGTAAATGTGATTGAAAATTCTGGTGTAGAAGCAGATTTTTCCACTATGACCCAAGGGATTTGTGAATTAGTATGAATGAAGACCATATTGACGGTCTCAAAACTAAGTATGAAGTTCCTATGAAGCTTTTTGGGGGCAACAAATACCATAAGCATTGTTCATAATCCAATTCACCATGAAGAACGAAAACATATAGAAATAGATCAGCACTTTATCAAGGAAAAGTTAGACAATGACGTTGGGGAAAGAAAATATGTTCTCCTTCTAGAGGTGAGTTAGCAAATGTTCAAAGGGACTACCCACAAAATGATACTAATATCTTACTAGAAAACTATGAATAATAAACATCTATTCACCAGCTTGACAGAAGTTGTTGTAACGTGTAAAATATGAAGCACATGTTGTACGGATTTAATTAGATTTATTCATTTGTTAGTATTGATTGATGAAGGTTCCCTAATTTGTAATAATCAGGTATGATTTGATGTCCATAATTATAGCATATTTTTTTATAACGAAAGTTGTATAAAGAGTAATCTTTATAAGTTTGAATGATCAGAAAATAATATATTTGCCTTTCCTCATATTCCAAGTGCTTCAAAATAGATCCAATATTTGTCTTACATCACAATATGGGCTATCCACATGGTGCATGACAGACATCTCACCTCTAGAATCACCCTCCCACAAGCAGAAAATAGTTCACCGGCAATATCAATTTCAACAGTAGTTTCAGCTCCTATAGCAGGCTTTGAGACACATGCCAAAAAGTGGCGAACAACCAGCTCGTACAGTTTCTGCAGCAATTTAAGAAATAATATGAATGTCCAAGCAAAATGCAATGCTTAAAGTAAAAATAGTGGTACGGAATCATGTCTGACACGGTGATCTTGGCTCCATCCAGATTCTCCAGTAGAAAATTTTGTAGGGTGAATGGGTGGATGAGCCTTGTCATCGTGTCCACCACCTCTAGGGTTTCTCCAAAGCCCTGTCCCAGGGTCCAACAATCGTTGTGCATATACTCCCCACTCAGGATGCCCTTGTTGTTCTTGCACAATTGTCTACAATTGAAAGGAAAATAAAAAAGAAAATGGAAGATTAGTCATTCAGGACAAAATATTTACTAAGGATAAAGAGTGAAACAACAATATTGTTAAAACAAGACAGGTTGAGCAGGGTGAAACAACACAAGTGAAAATCTTAAAGTGCAACAATTGAGCAGGGTGGCTGTAAAAGTCAGATCTTCTTTGCTTGCATAGAAAAATATATTTTAACTTCTAGTGCCATATATTACAAAAGAAAATTAGCTCACGGGTATAATATAAACATATATGTTTTACAATGAGCATCTACAAAAACCCATGTGCCCATATATATTAAAATGCTGTTGTGTTTCCAATAACATTCAAGGCAATAAACATACTACATTTAATTTCTTCCATGGTTTAACCTATAACAAAATATCAAAACTACCCCTTCAGAGTTATAATTTATAAGCCCCTTTCCTTTTTGTGTATTATAAGACACCAAAAAGATGCATATAACTACAACATCTGTGCCAAATAATTAAAATTCTCAGGTGCTGCATAAAATATTTTCTTACAGTAATAAAAAGAATAACACAGCATCCATGCCAAATAGCATGTTCTCCATAACCATAAAAGTGAGGGCTCTTTTCAAATCAAAGTTCATGTCTATTACCACATGAAAGTTAGCAAAAACTCTACTCTTTTCTTGTATCTTTAAAGTCCAACTATCCAGGAGACTGCAACTGTGATAATTATTATTCATGTTTGGATTGATGAAAGAGCTAACCCACATGCAAATCAGTCCTTGAAGAAAAGTTATCAGTCTCTGTACGGGGATAACTGATGAAACCAGCTTGGTAAAGTTCTTCTGCCACCTATAAATATTTAAATAAGTTGTAAGCATAGTGGCATATAGAAACATCAAATCTGTAAAATTATGCAAAAAGAGAATTGGAATAAACTAACAAGTATTTGTCACTCTGAATTTGTCTACAAAATAGTTCTCTATAATTGTTGAAAATTCCACATCGACTAGAAATTAGGACAGATTATAATATATAAATGAGGTTCAATCCTCACCTTACAATATGGTTATATGAGGTTGTGTTACGCATAAATCCACTTACTTAGATGGTACGGATACCATATTAGGGACTCATTGAATCCTCATCTCCTAGGTTAGGTATCAAATCTCATTGATATGTTCACTCAAGGAACATAACAATTGGCACTATCTATGAGAAGTGTTATGAGTAGAGGAATTGTGGGTAAAAAACTTTTGAGGTGGAAGGGAAGTTTGAAATGTGTGAAGGAGACTCACTTGAGGGGGAGAACTCAAAGATACCACTCATAAGGAGAAAGCACACAAACAAGTGGTAATGTCCACTCACCTTCATTGTGTGCTCAGAACTCATCCTGAAGTATCTTGAAGCACGCTTTTCAAGCTCAATGGTATTCAAAGGATGTGGAGGATACTTTGGCTTTTCCTGATGTCTTACGTTTGTCACCTGAAAGGTAATCAATACGTTTAATGAAAAAATTACTTTGCATTTAGCATATGCCCCACCACATGTTTTAAAAAAAACTCACTGTTGCTGTTGGCTCCTCAACACACATCTCATATATTATAACTGCACATGTATAATCAAACAAGTGGCCCCGCCTGCCAAATGAATTTAGATTACATCTTAACCTGCAGTCAGTGATACAACAAGAACCATGAATGTATCAAAACCCTAAAACCTTTGTATCTTACATCCAGCCGAACTTAGCAATGCGTCCCTCTGATTCATGAGCGCAGTTGATAGACCAAAACTCTTCTGGCTCATGTGCTTGTATCTCCCAATACCGTTCCACGACAAATCCAAGTGTAGGAAACTGTAGTACAAAAATACAACTAAATCTCAGAAGAATCAATAACTTCAAAGCACAAAAATCTCAGAGCATTTTCAACAGAAACATACCTGGCAAGGGCCGTAACTTAGGATAAGGTTTCTGCCATCTGTAGCAGTGTCAATGACAAAAGCATCTTTCATCAACATGGTCTGGAACCTCGTGAAAGAAGCACCTATACGGAGATCTATTTCCTACAAAAAAAAGCTAGACAATCATCCCTCACCATCCACAAAATAGAAAAATAACATGTAATAGTTAATGCATAAAACAAAAAGCAATAGCGTCAAATCCTAGTTTTAATTTGCAACAAACAGATTCACGGAAATACAAAAAATCAGCTCCTTCTTGGTCAGAAAATAGTGACTACTCACCTGCCTGGCATCGACAGCATCAGCAAGACATTTCTTCGGCTCCTCAAGATTCTGAACAGCATGATGGATCTCTCTATGAAAAGCAGCAACAATCAAACAAGAAAACAATCAAAGAAAAAAGAACCACCACAACAGGACACAAAGCTGAACCTGTCAATCAATGCAGAAAACCGAGCCCGTTTTATAGTAAGATGAGGATTCACCGCAGTACAGACGTCAACCACTTCAAACGCAATGTTCTCACCCTCTCTATCGCAATCGAGCCACAAAACAAGCCACTGGCACCTCCTCGCTTCCTCCTCCAGCGTCCTCTTGATATCTTTTTTGTCCTAGGGTTAACAACGCAAACAAATTGCAACGGAAAATTAAACGCACACATACACAGAGAGATAGAGACAAGCGCTGTTCTTCGATGCGAACCTCGGGGACGAATTTGTGGACAGGGGCGCGGAAGAGATCGGCGGGGTTACACGCGTGCCACTTGCGGTAACGCTCGTCGAACTCGAGCTCCATAAGGTGGCCGGTGACAGAGGTGAAGAGCATGTGGCAGGGTTGGCCGCGAATGGTGTAGTTGAACTCGAAGATCTTGTTGTAGCGGGAACGACCCTCCCTCGTTCTTATGCCCTGGTTCCGGGAGAGGATGGTGGAGACGGACTTCGCCACAGAGGGCTTCTCCGCCACGTTCAGAACGTTCATGCTGCGTGCATCCACGCGTTGGTTCGTGAAGAGAAGAATAGGGTTTTGGCGGTAACGCGATTTTCGTTCGCGATGAATAGCGTGCGAGTGTTACCACCTAGTGCGAGGAGAGGGCACAATTTTGAAGTTCAAATCAACGGGAAAGTTTCTTCAGAAAGTGTCTGGGTTTAGCGGGAAAAAATATAAAATAAATAACAATAATAATTAATTCTTTATGATTGATCATTCGTTCTGTCAAAACAAAATATTAATCGTCTTATTTTTCGACCATGAAAACTAAACTTTTAACTGTATTAGAAAAACTATAGTCAAACTAAAATATGTTTGTGAATTATTACAACAATTAACTAATATTTTAGATTGTGTATGCACGATAAATATTTATTTTATATAATTTGAGTTTATTATAATCAATAAATATTTTGAAATTTTTAACATGTATTACAGTTAAAAATTATAACAAAACAGTAAAAAAAAAAAGCGAGGACTTTAGTTTCCAAAAACAAACAAATGATTAATAAGTTAATAAAAACACATGCCTAAAAAAGTTAGTAAGAAAACGAAACGTTGATTATAACAACTTGGAATGAAATTTCACAACTTTTAAAACATTTAAATATATTACATTCAAATTAATTTCATTTTTAAATATTTTATTTAGATTAAATAATTTAAATTTATAAATTTTAAATACTAACTTTTTATTTCAATAAACTATTTTAATTATCATCAAATACAAAAAAATATGTAAATATTAAATAATTTTTAATAATTAAAAAAATATTAATATTGATAAATTTTATAGTGAATCTTAGTTAATATTATCTTTTATCAAAGTTATTAACAAATTTATTGATACGTACAAATTTTTATCATTGATGTCGAGTAAGACTGCTTTTGGCACAATTATTTATATTTATATCAAATGTTTCTTACACTGTCGATGATTGGGGTTATTTTGCTAATATTTTGATTATTTAACTGAAAAAATTACTTAGTTTTTTATTTATTTATTTTATCAGCAATAAACAATTAATAAATGTGAACCACTTATGAAAGAACCATTCCAGTTAGATAAACTATTGTAGCCCAACCTTAATACAAGACATACAACCTTTAACTTGTTCCACTCGTCACGTCCCTGCTAACGCCTAAAGATACCACTACTTAACTAATTTCGGAAAAAAAAGCCTACGACACGAATAATTAATAATTGCTAGAAAGTTTTTTTTAGTTAACATTAGAAAAAAAATTGTTTGATAAATAATGGCATTAGTATCATCAATAAAAAGTAATTATGTAGATTGATAAAAAGATAATTAGGACGTGAATAAAAAAAATGTACTTTATATATGTTTTACTGGTATGGGCCGAACGGTCAATATCATATCTCGGCTTTCACAATCGGGTCGACCGAATGTTTTCATCTGTGTGGGCCGACCGACACCTTCATTCCAATTATGCTCAATCAAGGTCAATGAAGTTAAGTCATCATTAAGAATTAGGTAATACACCTTCAAGCACGATCCATCTCACTAATCCGGCCCAACAAGGTAGACCCATTAAAATAATATAAATAGCGCACATTCCAATAAGCACGTACGTCATTTATTTATTATTGTACTCTGACACTCGGGTGTCGAACTCTCTTTGTTGACTTTGACGCCTTCTGCAAGTACTCCCATTCGGTATTCTTTAGAAGACCGAGTGATCGAGTAGTTGAGATTAAAAGGAGTAAAAAGAAGTTCGGAAGAGAAAGCTGAAACACAAACCAGCCGTCCGACAAGAAAGAGAAAGACGAAGGTCCTCAATAGTTCTCTAAATCTCATATCCCTAACAAGAACATATACTCAAAAAATTAATTTACTTAATATCAAACAAAATATAATAATTGATTACATTAACAACACTAAAATAATCATAACAACTTACATAAAAAAAAATAACTCATCAATTTCCATTAGTATAAAATATTCAAACAACCACTCTATAAAACACGATAATTATTACACAATGTTAACAAAAAGTGATATTACTTTTGTAATATTTTGAAATTTTTAATAACGGTTCTTCAAAGAACCTTCGTTAAAAGTGAGTTTGACTGTAAAATAATAATGATTTTGATAGCGAATTGTCGTAAAAGTGTTTTTAGGTGTAAATGATGGTTGTTCTATGGTGATCTGTTGTAGAAAGTGTTATAAAAAACTCTCCATCGTGTCTTAGACCTCACTCTCGCGTATGTTCTCACCTCTCTCACTCTCTATAAAAACCTCTTCACACCTCAATCCTCACTCTTTATCGCGTTGTAGTCCCCACTCACCTTCACCACTTCGTTCGCCCTCTTTGTCACATCGTTCCGCCTCCGAGCGCACCGCGACTCGCCTTCGCACATGACACTTATCAACTTAAAGCACCTCATCACATAAAAAACAAATTTGTGTGATATGAATGAAATGATTCAACAATTAGTTATATTTTTATCTCATAGGAATTAGAAAGTTCTTGTTCTACATCAAACCAAAGTATAATTATGATCTATAAGTCTTTGAATTTGTTTTAGTGGAGTTATTATTACATGTGTATGAAGATGTTAAACGTAGATTAGGGAACCACTTACCTTTTCTCACACTTCTCACTAGTTATGGGAGTATGAAATGTGGAAAACTTTCTTGGGAGAAGTGAAAGAAGTTTTCATTTCAAGAAAATTAAATTAGAGGTGATCAATTTTGGATTGAAAACATAAAACTACATTTGAATTGACCAAGTTATAAAGATTCAAGGAGGTCGGAAAAAGGGAGATCTCGCGATGAAGTAATACATGGACCTTTAAGAAATACATCAGTGTGGTAGTGAAAACCCTAATATCAGTATTACATGCATGTAGTGAGTGGAAATACTAAATAAGGAGGTGTTAAGGCGGTATGGAATTAAAGGTTGAGGAACTACAATTAGACTGGTTGACAAGAAGCTTCGTAGGACCGCCACACAAGTGTAGTGAGGTGGAATCTCTTGTGAAGAATTTCGTATTGGGTGGAGTGGGGTTTTTGAGTCCTAGGTATATGGGGGATCACCTCATGCTAATCATAAGGTATGATGGTATGGAAATTGGTAAGGTTGTTGTGGAAAACGAGGAATGACTTGAATATGTATTTGAATAATTTGTTCCGTTGTCCAACAATGAGATATTGGAGAAAAAATTGTGTGGGTTTGATGCAGAAGACTTCGTATACCTCTTTTATAAATTTTTCCCACACTTTCCACTCTATTTACCTTAATCCAAACACCCTAACTTTCTTTACACTTTCCCTTTAAATCATCTCAAATTCACTCTCTCTTTTCCACTCCCCAATCCAAACAAAGCGTAACAGAGTGACACAAAGTAAGGTCACAAAAGTTGGAGAATTAGGGTTTCGAGGATAATAAAAGAAAGCATTCGAAGAATCCAATAAGTTGCTTTGAGATTAAAATATAACCATCAACGGGAGATCACTGAGTGTACAAGAAAGGGGTACATAACTAGTTGCTTAGGAAGCAAGCTCAGGGAAACAAAAGACGATGAAGGGCACAAATATTGTGGATCAAGATAATGAACACAAACATAACACATGTATGGTTCTTGTAGAGGTGATTCCAATAGATCATAAGTCCTTCAATAGATTTGGATGGATGAACCCAATTGATGACTATTTGACGGTAAGTATACCATGTCAGAAGTAATAATTTGTTTCTAATGACAAATATCAAACCCAAAAGGAACAATTGAATTATCAAGTATAAGAAGATTCACTAAATAGAAAACAAAACAATAAAGTTTATTGGAAGTTTGTTATGTGTGATTGCAGGAATTATAAAGAAAATAAGTTAAAAAGTTTGTTGGTTCAATTGGAAAAATTGGGATTATGGTGCATCCTTCTTACTCTTTTGTATTTTGAAAAAGTATAGTAATATTCTATCATTTGATTGATGTTGATGACCATATAAAATTATTAAGAGAGTCTCATAAATATCAATTCCTTGCATATTTATAAAAACTCTTTATCATTACGATTAGACATTGATAACAATTAACATTTCAAATCTATTCCTAGCATTCAAATATGTTAAGCATTATCATTTGGGTCAAAAACTTATAGATACTTTTTAGTCAAATCTAAGAATCTAAATCACAATAAACAAGCATTACAAATAAAATGACAATACCAATCATCAATCAAGAAAAAAATATTATATTTAAATATCACCTCAATACATTAGAGTTTGAACAAATTACTCTCAATCCTAAATGGTAGAATTAGTCACTCGTGTTGGCCAATACAAGCATGGAAAGTAAGAAAAGAAGATACAAGATATTTCTCCTTTACGACTTCCTCCTCTAGGATTTTCTATCACCTTTTATTCTTCAATTGATGTATAGGATTGTGCCTCACGCCTCGTATTTAACCTAGTTGGGCTTGAGCTAAGTGACTTCTCGCCTGAGTGTGATTGGGCTCGCCTGGGCGAGTTAGACGAAAACAAATCCAACTTATGTGGAGTGATCTCGCCTAGACATGAATGAACTTGCTTGGACAATAAATATTCATAAGTGATTGTATTTAATATGAAATTTTACTGAAATATGACACTTATCACCAGTACGAGGCCATATAAGAATATGAAGAGTCGTTCAGCTCTGGGGGCAAAACACAACAAAGAAATAAAAAAAAGGTTACAATCTTGGTAACTCTGTATCGAATAATGTTGTTAATAATTGCAATAAGATTTTTTTAGATATACATAACGATTAGGGAGCTTGGTAAGAGAGAATCATGAGCATAATAGAGAAGTTGGAAGAGAGAGATAGTGAGAAAAAAAAAAAGAAAAGGGATGAGTGGATAAAAAACATCTTAAATGAGGTCAATAAGTATAAATATAAGGGGTTTACGGGGACTAGTCAAATGAAAGTATTTTAAATGCCTAATTAATAAGGGAGAGGTAGACATGACTTGTATACAAAATTTGATAGGAAAATGGGAACAACGACAAACACAATATGTAGATGTGGTGAACAACACAACTTAGGGTCGGGTAACCCATCGATGGATTGCATGGATAAATTGTCAATACAATCTGAATGTGACAAAGGGGGAGAAATAGATGTAGGTGAGGTAGGTCGGGAAGAGAAACAATAAATCGTGAAATCCCTAAAGGGCCTCATTGGCGACAATACCTTTGTTGATGAAATAATTTTAATACTGACATCTGCTAAGATTTCCAAAACAAAGACCCAAAAAAGAAAGAACTAGGGGTGAGAAGAGATGTGGTGAAAAAAATGAATAGATTTTCACAAAGAAAGCAAAAGATATTTTATAGAGAGGGGGACTCAAATGTTAATTCCAAATTGAGCATATGAAAGTGAAAGTGGAAAATTGGTAGAGAAATGGATCACAAACAACACCCAACTAAAAGATAATTCCAGTGAACCAGACAAGTGCCCACTGGTCAAAAATCAAGCCCAAACCAAAAATGGGATATTGGTGGAGATATTAATAAAGGGACATAAAGCAAGGCCATAGGAGCTCGAGAATTACGGTTTCAAGGAGAACAAAAGCAAGGATCCAAATAATCATATCATGCTCTTTATAATATATTTTCCTTTCACAAATTCAACTTCTTCCAAACTTGATCCCAAACAAAGTTAATTATTTAGGTCTTTTCTTCTCGTTAAATTTGGTAGACCTAAGTATTTGTTATGAATTGCCTATATTCCGATTGATCATGCACTTTTAACATAGCAAGCCTAAGACTTGTTATTCCTTTTCGTCCTATAACTCTCTTTTCTAATTAATGAAAACATTCAAAAGCAAACTAACACATTATATGTGATTAGTATAGTAGACACAACTCTAACCATATATAACAATATTATTTTTAATTTGCTTACTGTATTTTTAGAAATAAATTTAAAAAAGGACTTTGCATATACTTATTAGTCTAAGCTTACAAATAAGAAAAAGTGATAATTGTCGTTTTATAGTCAATTTAAAATGATTTTAGTGTTGATCATCTAATGGAATCTTAATTTCTTAACATGAAAAAGATGATAGTATAATCAAGGTCAAATAATCATGAGTTGTCTGTTAACGAATCCAATTAAGAAAGTATTCAAAACTCATTTGCAGTCAAAATGGTTTGAAATAACAATAAATTGAAAGGGACTTTAGTTTGTTTAAAAGAAAAATAAAGTACACGGTAAAAAAATGATAAAAGAAAACATGTTGACTCTCAAACTTTTCCAACAATGAATTATTCATTAGTTGACAAATATATTATTCATTCAATCATCTAAATAGAATTGAATTGACCAAACATGCGTCAATCAAAGAAAATTTGCTTCCAATTATGCTTATGAGATAATGCATATTTTATTCTCTAATTCTTGAACTTAAATTGTGTTTTCTGTTTTGATACAAATAAGCAACTTACACTCTTGCATATTTCGACCCATTCGTATTGACAAACACTTCTTTCAGACCATCTAGTAAACGTTTCTACTAGACCGTTTATTTTATGTAACTACTAAACCATCTAGTCAGACAATTTACTCTAGTTAAAAACACAAAATTAACAAAAATTACACTTAAAGATCAAAATAAACTCAGTTAAATGAATCTTAATTTAAAACATTGAATTTATATCTAGACATATATGATTTATAAGTAGATGTATGCTCTTTGTATATAAAACCCTATTCACCTGTATGGTTCGGTTCACCACCTTCATTGAAGATGTGAAACACTCTTTAAACACTCCAAACCCCACCAAGTTTCATTGTTAATAGAATTTTGTTAGGGAGGGTGCCATCAATTTCTAAAGTTTTTGTTCCAATGCATTTGTTGTAAAGCTTTTATCACCTCTCTGTGCGTAGATTCTGCACTGAAAAACATTTCTTATCCCTAGTATTACTAATCCTTCAACTAATTTTGTTGCTTTCTTCATTTTTGTGAAATTTAGCTAAACAAATTCACCTAAAATTTAGGCAAAATAGTTATAATATTATCCATATCATCATCATTTTGTCAAATCATGTCTAATTTTGTCTATGCTGTCTTTTATTTTCTTGAGAGTTATTTGTATAAAAAAATATAGTGTTGTTGTCATCATCTTTTAGCCAACTCGCTCTAGATAACTACCCCCAATAATTTAACACAATTTCATTTGTTTGTGTGACATTTTGATGTATACATCTAAACGTCCACTTTCTGTTTTGTCTATTTAATCTTTTATTTTTTTGAGTTTCTCAAATTCTTCTTTACCCCGTTTCCCTAGATTTGCTTCAATACGCAACAAAATTAACTATAATGACATGGTTTGTGTTTTACTAAAAGGTTCATTTATAAATTATTTTCTTAACTTTGAGCAAACTAAAGTTGCTACTGAACACAGACTCTTCAAAGAAGGAATAAAAAATTAACACTAAAAGCCAAAACAAAATATTAGTTTCGATTCGAAGTCAACACTAAACACATAAAAAAACATTTTATTTCTAGTCACCTTTATCATCGAATAAATGCATTATTAATTTGCGTGAGATGTGATCGAAGTGATTAAAGCAAGATTTTAAATTTAAATTTTATGAATAAAAAATATTAAAAAAATATACCTTCCTTAAATTTATTGATCAAGTCTACATACAAATATGTGGGGCATGTTACACCTCAATAATAAGATTAGTGGGGAGTTTTTCATTGTGAAAATCATTTCACATATGAAACGACATTAAGCTCCACTTTTAGATCTTTACGGTTGAACAGTACTTAATAAATGGCATATATTTAATGTCTTCAACACTTACATCTAATACTGGAAACTCCAACAATTATTTTACGACTCTTTAAAAATTCATTCTTTCGAGTTAGTGTACTCGTCAAATCCGAATGAAATAGTCTAAGTCTCGATGAGTGATTGACCGGGTCAACAAAATTTATAAAACATGTAGTGAGTGAGTTATAACGATATTTCGTGAATCATAACTTATATTTTGATATACGCACAAAATATATCTAATAAATTAGTTAACAATTGATTAACTAAATGAAATACTTAATAAGAAACATCAACACATGTCAGTTAATAATTGATACACGATCCATGATGAATAGACTCATGACCAAAGTCTATAAATAAGACCCTTCATGAAAAAGTAAGGTAAATTTTTTCCATTTTACCAAAACACACTCTTAAACTAGAGTACTTACTTGAACGTCGAAATACCTTTTGCAGGTAACCCCACGACCGACCAAGCATCAACATTTGATGAAGAGACTTAAAGCAATCAGGAGACCACCGACACGTCAACAATTATACGTCCAGTTACACGTATTACCTTGGCCCCTTTGCCTACACACGTACAATACTTATCATCTCCAATTGAAATAAAAATGTACATAAAATGTGTAAATGATTTTAATAGAATGAAGAAAGGGATAGTATTATTATAAACAAATTACAAATAACGAAATATTAAGAAATGAACTTTAAGTATAACTTAATTTTATAAAACTAGTTTATAAGGTGAGATTTTCACCTTATATATACTATGATTTTTTTTTAATTTTTCGTCGATGTGAGATTTTCAATATACCTCCTCATGTCGAGACTCTCAACCCGTGCGTGAGATTTATATTTATGGATGATCTGATAACAATCCGGGTGGTCTGATAAATTCAACAAATTCTCGTTAGCATGAATTTTAAGATGACTCTGATACCATCATAAGAAATTAACTCTAAGTCTAACTCATCTTTATAAAACTGATGACTTATAAAGTTATATTTTCACTTATTTATATGCTATAAAAAATATTAATTTAAGTCGATGGGAAATCTCCAACCGTATGAGTAAAAAAAAAATATATCGAGACAATTACTTGTGAAAAAAAAGTAAATTATTAAAAAAGTAAATAACAAAGTAATCTTGACTTAAACATATAAAAAAAAGTAGTTAGAATAAAAAAATAAAAACAACTTAAAACTATACTTTTTGAAATTACTAATCCAACGAATACCGTAACGAAAAGAGAATAAAGTTAAAGATTATCAAAATAAATAAGAGTATTTTAAAAGTGTATAAGAAAGCAAAACGAGAAAAAAATACATATATTTTCCATTAAAATTTGTCCACAACAAAAAGTTTATCATAGAAATAAAAATATACAAAATTGTGATTGAATTATGCATACACAAACAAATAAAATCAAATTACTCGAGACTTTGACCTTTTTTTATGACAAATTTAATACAAAACATAATAAATAAAAAAAACGTAATCAAGGCTGAAGTGTAAAATTTTATTACCTAAATTAAAATGAGATATGTAATTAATTATTAGTCAATATAATTCAATAATAAAAATAATTACATATAAAGATAATATTATAGTTATTTATGAGTGTTGGATATAGTTTTATTCATACTATAAAGCTTTAATAATAATTTTGTTAGACTATAATCATGAATAAATTCATTGTTTAGTTATGATTTATTTATTTGAGCTTAAACTATCATTTATGATGATCTTATATTTTTAGTCGCAGTAGACGGATTTATGGGTTATATGAAGTAGACAACATAACGGTATATTTGTCAATACTCAACTAAAGAAGACACCTCATAAACATGGCAAATTCATCTTCCACCTCCATATTAATTGTGAAAATGTCAATTTTAACCTTTTAGAATTTTTAAATAACCTTAAATGAAGTATAACCTCGCATTTTTAAATAAGCACAGTTGCACCTCTACATCGCCATACCTCCCTTCCAACCACAATACTTTCATTCTTCTTCAATTGTAGCATTTGATAGAACAATTTCATCATTTAAGCGTGTGTGTGAGATGATTGACAAGATATTCATTGTATTCAACGGTATAAAGATAATTTGTATTCCTTGTTTTTTGATTGAGATAATTAGAAACAAAGGGAAAAAAACACATTTTAATTTCATGTTACAAATTTTTTTACTAATTAAATACAGTTTCACACATAATCGTTAAAATGGATAATTTCTTTTTTAAAAAAACTATTGAAATAAAGAAATTAAAATCGTGTCACATTAACACAACTTAACCAATTTAATATTTTTTAAAAATTTTACTCATTTCAATAATTAACGTGTGAAATTCCACCTAATTAATAAAAAAATCCTACTATGCTACCCTTTCCATCCTTTTAATATTTGTGTTCATGTCTCAATGATTATTCATATTCAAAGCGTAACCATGATTAAAAAAAAGTTGTAAATAACTGGTAGATCCTGACTTGCCTTATTTATAGGTTGAGATAACATAAATAAGGGAAAACATTGTAACTTTGCTTTATTAAATCATCTTTTTCTTTATGACCCTTATGTATCATGTGGGTTGAAAATCAGTATAATAATCTTTAAATAAACAATTCCCAGTAAATTTATACATGTAATTGACATTTATTATTTACTTATTTTTTATAATTATAAAGATTATTTTCATTAATATATTAGTTCATGACTTCCGTTCATACTAAAATCGTATCAGGTTAACACGACTTATCAATTTTAATAATTTTAATTTTTTTTACTCATTTTAATATTCAACATATGAAATTGCACATAATTCATAAAAAAATCTTACTATCCTACCATTTCCATCCTTTTAATGTTGATGTTTATGTCTCGTTAATCAATCATGGAAGCATAACCATGATAAGAAAAATTGATAAGAAAAATATCCTAACTTGCCTTATTTCTAGGTTGAGATATCATAAGAAAAACATTATAACTTTGAGTTATTAAATGAATAATCCCAATAAATTTATACATCTAATAGATATTTATTATTTTCTTTTTTTTATAAATTATATTATTTTTTAATTAACATATTGGTCTTAGAAATAGATTATTTGAGTGGTAAAAGTTTGTTTTCTTTTAACTATTGTAGGTGGGGCCCACATGCATTTTGTGCTAAGATGGGATAATAGAAATTGAGGAAAAAATGAGTTAAAGTATTGTGTTATGATAATAACCCTTTCCATTCTGGTAACCTTTTGTTTGTGTTAGGAATAATTTATGCCCAAAACTTATTTCAGAAAAGAACGAACCATAACTTTGTTTTACCATTATGTTATTATCCTTTCCATTCTCCTTATCCTTTTGTTTATTCAAGTTCAAATCAATTATCATAAAAAGAAAGCTCTGAAATAAAATCAATTCTAACTTCATCTTTCTACAGGGAGAAATGAAAGAACATATAATTTAATTTTTCTATCTTATTTTATCACTTCATTTTTTCCTCATAACATATAAGGAAAAATAAGAAAATTATATATCTTTATAGAATTAATTAAAAGATTTTTCTTATGGACAAAAAATACTATACTTTATAACTATAACATTGTCCAAAGTACTATTCCCTAGAATGCTACTGCCAAGTACCAAAATATATACTAGCTGTTCTAGAGGGGTGTGAAAGAAAAAAAAAGAAGCAAATAGAAACATTTAGCTTAGGAAATTGAAAAGGGAAATATAAAATATCTTTGGCTTCATTTTCCCATTTTCCCTTTTCTTTTTGGACTTTGTCTTGTTCTGAGAATACAGAAATAAAAGAAAAGAAGGCACTATTATTTTACTTATTGTATTGCTATTTATATTTTGTAGCTTGTGTTTATGTGTTAAAAAATAATCATGTTCAAAGCTTGTGTTTGTGGTGTTTTTCGATTGAGATGATTAGAAACAAAGGAAAAAAAATCATTTTAATTTTAAGTTATGAAATTTTTTATTAACCAGGTAAAATTTCACACGTTAAAATGGATAAAATTAAAAAAAAAATTGAAATGAGTAAGTTAATATGAATTAATATTTAATTTTTTTTTAATAATTTTATTCATTTCAATAATTAATATGTGAAATTATATCTAATTAATAATTTTTTTACTATATTACTCTTTTCATCTTTTTAATCTTTGTGTTTATCTTTCAATAATCAATGTTCAAAACATAATCACGATAAAAAAGATTAAAAATAACGGTCGATCTAACTTATCTTATTTTTAGGTTGAAATAACATAAATTAGGGAAAACTTTATAACTTTGCATTATTGTATTATTTTTTTTATAACTCTTAAGCATATTATGTGTGTTAAAATCAGTATAACAATTTTTAAATGAACAATTTCTGATAAATTTAAATTTATGCATGTAATTTATATTTATTATTTACTTATTTTTTTATAATTATAAAGATTGTTTTTAATTAGTATATTAGTATTAGAAATAGATTATTTGAGTGCTAAAGAATTGTTTTCTTTTAAACATTGGTAGGTGGAACTGCGAGGCATTTTAAATGATTATATAAATGTATAAATTTTCTTTGAACCTAACTAGTTTTAGTTTCTGATGTTCTCTTAAGTTATAATAAATAGTCTTAATTTTCACTTTCATTTTATTTTTTCACTCAATCCCTGTATTTATTCTCCCCTGCCAAACTTTGCGTGTGGTTGGTTTTGAACAAAGAAGAAAGAAAGAAACCGAAAAAAGACAAGACAACGATGCAATCAAGGCTTTCTCTTCTTGGACTCTTCTTCTCTTCAACTCCTCTCTATCTACCTTCATCTTCATTGGAGAATCCAAAACACCAACAACCCTCCTCGCTTTTTCACTCCCCAATTTCCACCCTCTCTTTTTCACTATCTCCATTTCTCTTCAACTGTCTCTGTCACTGTCCCAATAATTGAAGCCAACCCACCAAACCCTTCTCTATCACGGAACACCAAGAATCACAGTACTCCCATCAAGTGCAGGGTTCTTCCACGTGCTTCCTGAGAAAATATCAATTCCCAGGGTTTGTTCTTCGTTCACCCCGACCCTGTAGTTTTTTTTTTCGCTATTTCGATTTTTGGGCATGCGCTGAAGGGTGCAAGTTTTGATTTTTATTTTGTCGGATCCGCATGGAACCCGACCATTCTGATTCGAACTTGCTGTTGTTTCTGCCGGACGATGTTTTCGCCGTCGTTTCTCGGTTCCTGTCGCCGAGAGACGTGTGCAATCTGTGTCTGTGCTGCAAGAGTTTGAACGCTCTCGTGGCCTCTGAGAAACTCTGGCTCACGCAATGTGACGATTTGGGCATAGTGCCCCACAAGGACCTTGTGGAATGGAGAAAGGGTGTGGCTTCTTACAAGGCGCTTTGTCGTTTTCTGGTGGGTGTGAAACCATTGATGGGAATATGGGTTCACCAGAATCCTGAGCTTGGGAACGTGGTTTATGTGATGCCTGGTTTTGTCTCTGTTGTTGGGTGCAGGATAATTCCCCAGGAGCTTGGCCCTTTGGGGATTGAAGAGGGTCCCATACTGTGGGCTTCTGTGTTTGAGGTTGTTAGTGATTTTGATGGTTCCATGATGTTTTTTCTTCATGGGAGGGAGAAGGGGGTGAATTATGTTTATCCAGGTTCGGTCAAGCTTAACAACAAGTCATGTAATGTACTGTTGCTAGAGGTTGAACCTGGGGGGTGTAGCAGTGTCAGTGCTTTGTTGCAGAGTAAGAGCTTTGTGCATCACTCGGGCATGGAGTCTTCATCGTCGAGGAAGGTTTGTAGGTCGATTAGCGATGTCTCTAGTTCTCAAAGGGTGGTTGGAAATGGTGAAGGGATGGTTGGTTTTGGGAAGTTAGCTTTTAGTGATAGGAGAAAGTTGCTTGAGGTTACTGCTAGTCATGTTCGACAAAAGGTTCCGGATAATATGATTGGGCCGTTGTTTCCTAGGTTGAGGGATGATGAGGAGAATTTTCAGAAGGATTTGGTGCTTTTGTGGGAAAGAAGATCACTTCTTAGTCAAATGTATAAGGTTGGTAGTGGTGAGGTTGATGAGTATAAGTTGAGTTCTCAAGAGGCAGTTGATCCAACCCAGTTGGAATTGGGTGATGTTAGGGCGAGATTTGACCGTTCAAGGTCTATCTCTAATCCTCTGCCCGAGGAGGATGCTAACACTCAATGCATCAAGAGGAAAAGCCTTCGGGGATATTTCTGGAATGGCATTAAACAAATGCTTGGAAGATCAAATTCAATAAATGGCAGTCATTCAGTTTCCAAGAAGCTTATGTCAAGCGGTGAGATTAGGCATGCACGGCTTCAAGAATTCCTTAGATCGAGTGACACAGTAAGACTAACCTTAAAAGCATCAACTATGAAGCTATCTTCTTACCGAGCATGGCCGAATATGCACGACAGTAGGTTTGCGCTTTACAAGTTGCCATTGCGAGTTCCTAGAGATGACCAAGAATATGCTGGTTTATGGGGAGGAACTTTTGGTTGGCCTCCTGGAAAGCCTTCTGAAGACAAGCCTGGAAAGGCTTTGTTCTTTCTTCTGCTCTCTTACGAGGAGTTCCAGGGACAACAGCTTCTCATTGCAACCAAAATTTTGGAAGGCACCCACTATGTTTTGCATCCAAATGGTTCAGCAATGTTTACAGCAAATATCAATGAACCTTCGTCCGAACCCTTTCCCAGGGACACTGATGCAGACTTGTTTCCTGTGACTATCAACCATGCTTTTGTGGGAGAGGGTATTGCAAGTGGTTATGGGTTCAGATACCCTGGATCAAAGCCTGGTTCCCTCTTTGTTTTTCAAAATGGCATCCTTGCTTTCATGTGGAAGGAGTCAAAACTTGTTTTAACCTTGCAAAGACTTAACTTGCAAGAACTTTTGAAGAAGGGTGAAAGGGTATATTCTCTGCCTCCGGTTACCAATTTTTCATATCTGACAAAGTCCTACTCGAATGTGTTTGCTGGCCTCCCCAGCTCTTCCAATTTTTTGTCTTCACCAAGGTTAGCCTTAATCCTCACATTTCAGCTTTTTTTTATTTAAACTTTCCCCTCTCAATCTGGCATATCCTATTATTTTTGTGGTTTGCTAAAATTGTTGCAGTTATAGTGTTAGACATATAATTAGATATTAATTTGTTTTATTGATCACTCATGACTACTTTACTTTAATATCAATGTGTCTGATCGTGGAGCCAAGTATTGTGCATATGCATGAAGTTAATAGGTACTATGAAGCATAGGCTGTTTGGACTTGTCATTTGGAGGATTGATATAGGATACCTTTATACTTCCCTGTCTTCTGAGTATCATTCTCAAACTTGATAAATGTAATATACTAATGCATACCACTGATCTGTTCTATTATTATTATATTGATCTTGAAAAATGATTCGTGCTGAAATTTTATTAAATTTATGTTGGCTATTGGGCTTACAAGAAAATCAGAAGTCTATTAGTGGTTCTGTCAAAATATTAAGAAAGAACTGTTATCACCAAACGTCTTTTAATACACTTCCTAAAACAAATGATTTTTTGATGAGCTTTTGCCTTAGTTCACTACAAGCATATATTATCCTGCTTTGGTAGCATGATAACATTGTCGAGAGTTGAAGACGGATTATCAATTTATTAGTTCGCTATTGTGGTTTGTGGATGTGACATTATTTTAAGGTGTGTTGTCGTTGTCTTGATGTTTAATATATATGCAATAATCTTCATAAACTAGGGGAGTTAGTAGAATAGGGATCAACAAGTTACTAAAATTTCTGAAAAGATTAGAAACATATCAGTGGAGCTACAATTTTGGAATCTTAGTATGTATGTCTGCATCAATATGATCAATCTCGAAAGGCACCAATATACAGATCCCGATTCAATGTACTGAAATTCTGTTTTGTTTACTGTTTTGTTATCTGCCTCTATAGTGGTAGAGGATCTGAGGTGTATGCAGTTAAAATCTTTGGGAAACTGATGTTTTCATGTTTATGTACAGGAATGGACAATAGTATTTGAGTGCATTTTGGATGTGGGACCAATGAATATATTCTACATTGCTTGTGGGTGTCACAGTAAATTTTCCTGCTATTATGTTTTCATGTTACTGCTTCTTCTGATTTGACAAGTAATGTATTATGAATTGCTGTTGTTGTGAGTTAGCATCTCATGTTCTACAGGAATACCAGGCTGTTTGTTGTGCTATGTACTCAAGAATGAACTCTCAGTCATCTCTACATTTTATACAATTTCACAAAATGTGCACGCACATAATTTTATCACTTAGCTTTAAAACCAGTTTTTGGATAGTATTGGGTAACTAGTTTGACAAATTCTAATGAAACTTATTATGAGAGCTTATTTATAATTTGACCTAGAAGTTTATTAACATAAGATGAAAGAAAATTTGATAACTTTTTTTCTGAAATTTATTGAAAAAATAACATTAATGTAAAGTTGGGTTGAAGTCTCGGTCAATGGTCATAGTGAGGCAAAGCAACTTTAGTGGCTTCACCAATATAAAGATAAGGTTATCAACATCAGAAAAAAGAGAAAAAGGATAACTTTATGCTATCTTCAAATTTTCCCGTTTATCCTCAAAAGGATAAAAACTGTTGTGATTTGATGAAAAGTGGAAGAAAATGGGTGAAATGTCTCCTTACTTTTCATCACTTTTATCTAGCTACATTTGCCTTTAATTTCGAAGCACGAGTTAGGTGAAAATTCTTATTCTTGTAGTTTCTTTTATTTGTAACATTTCAAGGAGTCAAATTACATCATTAGGGCTGCCTCTTCCTGGACCTCTATAACTTTTCTGCATGTCAGACAAAAATATCATTTTGTCCTTAAAAATATATTTTGGATTATACATAGAAATGTATATTTTTTCTATTTACACCTCATGGATTGTATAATCCTCACGTTTTTTTTCTTTAAAAAAAGTATATTCTAGATTACAACAATAAAAAAATATATTCTAAATTATAGAATTTAGAAGGTATTTCTATAATCCATACATTTCAGATTATAGAATTTTGAAAGGGATTTTCAATATGGAAATAACTTATAGATTTTATAATACAAAGTTTTTTTGGATTTTCCATTTTAAAATAAAAAACATTTATAGAATAAAAAATATTTTTAGTATTTTAAAAATATATTAAGAGGTGATATGGATTGGATTTTGGATAATCCAAATCCAAAAAATAATTCAAATATTTGTATCAGGTTTATAATTCAAATTCATATTTTTTATAAAAACAATTTAGATTGGATTTTAAATTCAAATCTATATTTTTATATAAAAAAGTGAATTGTACTTTAAATCAAAATTTATATTTTTTTAAAAAATTAACATGATATTAATATAATTGTATTGGACAGAGAGCTTAGTGATCGGAGCTTGGTGTATGGTGTGGGCAGGTCAGTTCGGCTGTTGGGCTTATAAAGTGTGCCATGTGCTTGGTCCAGCTATGTTAGTAAACCCGATGAGACATAATTAAAATAATATTTTATATACTAATATAAGGTGATTGGTAAATGTTTTTTCTTAACCTAGAAGCACGTGTAGTGCATGTGGTGGTTAAGTCACATAAGTATATTGTAATCTAAGAGTGTGTTTATGACACTTAGTGGTTAAGTTGCATGCATAATGAAAGATAACGGTGCATCATGAGTAAGGGTGTCCACGTAAACGAAATATTTTCTTGCAGTTAGCACCTGAAGATAAGTGGTGCCCCGTAGCAGGTGGTTTTTCTGTTATTATTTTATGTTCTCATTAGAGATAAGATTTTTTTTTGTTGTAGCACCTTGAGTGAAGGCACCCTTAAACAAAATGTTTTTTTTTTGTTACGAATGCTTTCAAGTGAGATTAGATTCTCATGAGAGAAAGTTGTTACAAAAGATAAACTATAAAAGGGGCTTGAGTCCCCCGGTAAAGCTACATTGTTTTTTACTTTGAAACTGAATACTTCTTAAGTTTTAGTAAGCTCTTACTGACTTGATCGTCAGAGTGTGATCAACAGGTAGGACACCCTCTGTTTCAACGGAGCCACGTTCAAGTGCAACAAGACACAGAATAGATTTAAGAGGAGACAAACCAGAGTTAGAGCTTGTCACCAAAGTCAATTGACGAGAAAGTCAATCGGCAAGAACATTTGGCGCCCACCGTGGGGCCCATAAAACTTGACCTCATCCACAATTGTGTTTGAGTTTTCCAGCGATATGAGGAATACTAAGCAAGGATCGCTGGGATCTGAATGGGGCGACGCCCCCACCCTACAACAGCTCATGGGCATCGTGAGAGCTCTCCAAGAAGTCAACGAGCAGTACAGGTGATGAGCATATATTTATTCACACTCACTAGCCTTATTCATAGATTATTGGACTATAATAATAAATAAATCCATTGTTTTAATTAATATTCTTATAATTGGGTTTATTTGGGCCTTAACTATTATTATTGTTAATTTTGTCTTTTTAGAGTAAATTATCCAGAGGAAGCATCTACCTTTGTGAATGGGCCAAATATGCAAAAGTCCAAGTTGCTTCTTGAACCAAAACAGAAAAAAATATTCTGAGGAGAAGAAAGAGAAAATAAAAGTTACAAGATTCCAAAAACAGAATTGGAAGCAAATCTTCTGCAAAATAAAAAGAATTATGGAAAGTAAAACTGTTTACAAAATCTAAACTGCAATATTTTCCCAAGATCTTTGGAGCAGAAAAGCCTATAAAAGGACACAAGCATTAAGGAGAAAAGGAGAGCTTCATAGGGTTTTCTTAGTTTATTTTCTTCTTAGTAATTCTTTTGTTTTGCCTCCGCATGGAAGGCTAAACCTTTTTTGTTGATTCTTTTGTAATTCCCCATTGAGTTTTGAGGTTTTGTTCCAATAAAAGTTTCGATTTTTAATTCTCTATAGCAGTTGTTTTTATTGTCTAATCTCCTGGAAAACTGGTTTTTGTGAGAGGTTGTACTTGAACGCATGATTGAGAGTCTTCCTTATCTTAAACTTTGGTTTCTTAGTTAGTTCGCATTGTTCTAATTAATTTCTTGGGCGCATGATTCAAGGGAGAGGAGGTAAGCATTCCCATGGAGTATACGCATGGAACAAAGTGGGTATTGATTAAACTAGTAGACGCATGCTTTATTAGTGAGTTTCAGTTGAATCAGATCGGCGCATGTTCAATCTGGTTTAGCTCTGTTGGAGGATTGAGAAAAGATTAATCTTTAGAGAACCTGTGAAGAATTCAATGGTGGAAGAACTTGGGATCAACCGCTTTTTATTTGCTATTTTAATTTCTTTTATATTTTCTGCACAACTATCTCAAACCCCCTTTTCATCTTTATTGTTATTGTTAACTTTTATTGCTTGCAGATAGATTTTAAACCCTGATCAACTGATTTTACTATTGGATTCGTTGGAAGACGACTTGGGGACATTTGTCCACAATTATACTATCATCTCTCTAGTGTTAGACAAGTCTACGCTAGAATCATATTAATTTGACAGCAAAACGACAGCTATCAACAGGCGAGAGCAGAAGTGGATCAAACAAGAGGCCAAAGCCAAGTAGGAAAGACTAATGGCGGAGGCTAAAGCCAAACAGGAAAAGCTTATTGCTGAAGCTCGAGCTGAGCAAGTGCTTAGGCAAGATCAACTGATGGCGAAAATAGATGTTTCACAAGCAAACAATGAGGAATTGCGTAAGACGAACGAGCGCAAGAATCTATAACAACTTGATCAACGCTCTACAAGGGAGCGAGGTTCGAATGCGCCCCCGAGAACGTGTCCCAAGCCATTCTCGCAGGCAATCATGGATGCGCTTGTGCCACCACACTACATCACACCTAAGATCGTTTTTACGGGAGTAAAAGACCCAAAAAATCATCTTACGGCGTTCAATGCCCAGATGATTATTTATGGGGAAACAAATGGTATCCATTACAAGATGCTACGTTCACAGGTACAACTCTGTAGTGGTTTAGTGGGCTTTTTGATGGCCACATCACCTCCTTTAACTAGTTTTCCGAGTTGTTTAGGGAAAAATTCTTCGTCAATCAGACCAAATCCCGATATCATTTGATCTCTTTAGCATGAACCAAAGACTAGGGGAGTCTCTAAAACACTATTTAAACAGGTTTTGGGTGTTTACAGTAAAGCTCCACACCCATGACGAGGCCCTGATGGCCAACACCTTCGAGCAGGGAGTCATGGCAGGACCATTTAGTAACTCATTGATCAGGAATCTGACAGTAACATTTGCTGAAATACGACGCCGGGCTGTCGCCCACATCAACGCAGAGGAGGCAGTGTCTGGGAAGCACAACTGCTCGTATCCAGGACAGACCAAGCCCAAGGAGGGTAGCCGATCTCGACCTTTGAGGGTCAACGAAATCACGACCGAGAAGAAGACGAAATCGAGGCGTGCACCATACCCAACTAGAAAGAACATGCCTAAGGAGAAGATTTGGCGTTTCGACCCAAGTTTCAAATCTCTTACAAGCAATTGCTGAGCGTACATAGGTCGTGGAAAAGTTGAAGTTCCCTCAGAAGTCAGGAATCTGGGCCCGCGAATTCAACAAGGGATTTGGGCATGAGGTCGAGCGATGTATAACTCTAGGTTAGCAATTGGCAGGTTCGGTGAAGGACAAATTCTTGAAGGAATACCTTGATGAAGCAGGAAGAGTCGCAGAGAGAGGTTGCTCCCAGGGACCAAGCGCACGAGGTACCAGTCCATGGAGAGCTGAACACCATCTTGGAAGGATTCTTGAGAGGAGGATGCACTGCCTCCAAGTGTAAGAGATACGTGAGAGAAGTAATGTCAGTGGCGACAAGGAGACCTGACCATCCACCAGAGCCCGCCCTCTGCTTTACGAGCTCTAACTTGGAGGACGTAATCCCCCACGAAGATGACCAATGGTTATATCTATCGTAACCGTTGGAAGAAAGGTACATCAAGTTCTCATCGACCAGGGGAGCTTAACTGATGTAATGTTTTGGTTGACATTCAATAATTTGCAGTTGTCTCCTGACCAGTTAAACTCGTATGACGATTGCTTGTTTGACTTCACGGGAGATCAGGTGGAAGTACGTGGATATGTTGAGCTGAGGAGGACTTTTTCAGATGGCACCTCAGCTCAGACTATTAACGTCAGGTACATTGTAGTTGATGCCACTTCAGCTTACAATTTACTTTTGGGGAGACCCTCTTTGAACAAGTTGAGCGTGGTGTCCTCAACAAGGCACATGAAGATGATGTTGCCTTCCCTTGATGGAGGGGTAATCACCATCAAGTCTGATCACAAGACGGCAAGGAAGTGCTACGAGAGTAGCTTGAAAAGCAAAAGGGAAACATACTCAATCACTGTTCAGGCGGGAGAGTCAGAGGAGACTATACAAGATGAAGTCGATTTGGACCTGCTGGTGAGGTTCAGGAAAAATAAATAGGAGGCAAGAAGTTCAAGCTCGACACATCAATATGTCAAGAGTTGTAGGACAAGATAGCCGAGGTAATATTGAGGCACATGGATGTTTTTGCTTGGTCATCCACGTACATGCCCGGGATAAACTAAGACTTTTTATGCCATAGGCTACTATGGATGAGAAGGTCAGGCCGGTAGTCCAAAGAAGGAGAAAATTCAACGAGGAAAGACGACTGGTCATCAGAGAAGAGATGTAGAAGCTTCTGAATGCTGGCCACATCAAGGAAATCCAATATCCTGAGTGGTTGACAAACATGGTGTTGGTACAAAAGGCTAATGGGAAGTGGAGGATGTGCGTCGACTTCATTAACCTGAACAAGGCCTGTCCCAAGGACTCTTATCCACTACCAAGTATAGATTCTTTGGTGAACAGTGTCTCAGGTTGTCGACTGTTGAGTTTCCTATATGCATTCTCAGGGTACAACCATATCCGTATGCACCCCATGGATGAAAGTAAGACTGTCTTCATGATTGAGCTCTCCAGCTACTGCTATAAGGTCATGCCCTTTGGCCTAAAGAACGTTGGTTCCACTTATCAGAGGTTGATGGCCATAATTCTCACCCCAATGATTGGACGAAATGTGCAGGCATATGTGGACGACATGGTAGTCACATAAGAAGAGAATGATCAACACATTGCTGATTTAGTATAGTTGTTCACCACAATAGCAAAGTACAACTTGAAGCTGAACCAAAAAAAGTGTGTGTTTGGGGTGGAAGCAGGGAAGTTCCTTGGGTTTTTGCTCACTGAATGGGGTATAGAAGCGAACCCTGACAAGTGCATGACGATCATAGGAATGAGGAGCCCGGTTAGCATGAAGGAAGTCCAACAGTTGACTGAACATATGGTTGCCCTGTCTCGATTCTTGTCTGCTAGTGGAGATAAAATGTATCCTTATTTTCAGTGCTTTAAGAAGAATAACCGGTTTGTGTGGACTCACGAGTATGAAGAGGCCTTCACCAGGTTGAAGGAGTTCTTGGCCAACCCACATGTTCTTTGTAAGTCGCTGTCGAGTACTCTCATTCGTCTTTATTTTACGGTCACAGATCGAAAAATCAACTCGGTCATTGTGCAAGAGCAAGATAGGGTCCAGAAGCTGGTCTATTTTATGAGCAAGGTGCTACAAGGGCTAGAAACGCAGTACCAGGTCAAGGAGAAGGCCGCGTTGGCGGTGATATTCATAGCTCGGCAGCTCCGCCACTACTTCCAGATTTTCACTGTAATAGTGATGATTGATCTGCCCATCCTCAAGTTCCTCCAGAAGCCCCACATAGCAGGTCATATGGTTTGTTGGGCAATTGATTTTTCTGAGTTCAATGTGCAGTATGAACCCCGGGGGCCTATCAAGAGCTAGGTGTATGCTGATTTTATGGTAGAGTTGTCATCCGAGGGTCCCCAACCAGATTCTAATGACTTTCAGTGAGTCCTTTTTAGTGGACGAATCCTCCAACCAACAAAGGATTGGAGTTGGGGTCATTCTAGAAGGGCCGAACGGGTTGTTAATCGAGCAAGCCCTGAGATTCGCCTTCAAAGCCAACAACAACCAAGCTGAATACGAAGCCTTGATAGTTGGGATGTTGCTCGCCAAGGAGTTGGGTGTCGAAGTTTGCTAGTGAAGAGTGATCCGCAGTTAGTCTCGTACCTCAGGTGTGTTATGCTTCTAAAGGCGATTTTCTCCACGTTCAAGCTAGAGCATGTCCAAAGAGAATAAAACTCCCTTGTAGACTTGTTGTCCAAGCCGGCGAACTTGGGGAAGGGAGGTTGACAAAGGTCAGTCATTCAGGAGACCTTGAAGTCGCCTAAGACTACTGCAGAAGGGCTAGCTGAGGTCAGTCGCGTGGAGGTTTTGGGTGTAAGCTCAAAGCAAGGGAGGAGGCACCGATCATTGACGCATGAGACCCTGAAAGTGCCCAGGATAACCAACTATGACTTGGTGGGATATGAGTCTCTATGGAGACCTGGATAACTCCGTACCAACGCTACCTAGCTGATGGTTTGCTCCCTGCAAAACCTACAGAGGCAAAGACGATTAAGAGGAATGTGAGGAAGTATATCCTTATAGATAGAAAGTTGTTTCGTCATTGTTATACCCACCCCATCCTCACTTGCGTAAGTGGGGATCAATGTACCCGCATCATGGGGGAGCTCCATGAAGGCATTTGTGGGAGTCATGTCGGAGGAAGAGCCATCTTGTTGAAGGTCGTCCGAGTTGGGTATTATTAATCGACCATGAAGGAGGATTGTGTGAGGCATGCACAACAATGCGAGCAGTGTCAGATGCATGCTGATTGACACCACACACCACCTGAGGAGTTGTGGTCAATCTACAGCCCATGGCCTTTCCATACTTAGGGGATAAAAATCTTGGGTACTTTCCTTTTGGCAATTCGTCACATGAAGTACCTCGTGGTAGCCATTGAGTACTTCACAAAGTGAATTGAGGCCGAGCCAATTGCTCAAATAACTGCTCACAAGGTGCAACATTTTGTGTGGAAGAACATTTTATGTCGTTTTGGGATCCCTAGACACTTGGTTTCCGACAACGAAACCCAGTTTGCAAATGCACGGAGCTCGACATCAAACAAATGTTTGCATCGGTGGAACACCCTCAGACGAATGGCCAGGTCGAGTCTGCCAACAAAGTCTTACTCAGAGGGTTGAAGAGAAGATTGGAGAAGGCCAAGGGAACTTATCAAACAAGATGAAGTTCCTCGAATTTTGTGGGCTTATCACACTACTCATCAGTCAACAACTAAGGAGACACCTTTCAGTTTGGTATATGGGTAACACGCCATGATACTTGTAGAGATCCAAGAAAGCTCTCTCATCTCGGTTCCAAAACTTCGTTATTAAGTTGTCTTAATTTAAATTATTACATTAAATTTATGTTTTATAATTTTCATCTTATATTCAAAATAATGTTAAATTATTTTTAATCTAACTACATAAAAATATTTAAAAAATAATAGAATAAATACTAAGAATAATGTAATAATTATTTTTTATAAAATTGAAATAAATAATAATAAATAGGTATAATTACCTTATTCGTCCCTACATTTAGGGACAATAGTCAATTAGTATAGTGGTTTTTAAAGAAATCAATTTGGTCCCTATGTTTCTTAAAATGTATTCAAAATGGTCATTTCCGTTAAATCCCTTCTTACGGCGTCAAGGACGGCTTATGTGGCAGAAAGAAGGGAATTTGGTTTACTGTGAGGTGTGACGTGTCAACTGAGGTGGATGGTTACATTAGTTTAGTGAAAATTGAAATAGGGGTTAGGGTTTTTTTAATTTTGAATTGGGGGTTACGAATTTATGCCCCGAAGAGTCTATCGATGATCCCTCCAACTCTCTTCTCCTCTCTTTCTCTTTCACCTTCCCGGGAACCACCATACATCGCTTGCGCACCGGATTCTCACTTTCACTCTCTCGTTCCTCAAACATCGATTTGACCATTTGCAGAACCCCATAATCCAACTCAAGGATCCCACGTGCCACCGACACGCACACTAAAGTCTGGATTTCGTGCCTTCGTGCTTCCCCCACTCTCTCGTCACACTCGTTCACTCCACTCAACCAAACATCCACCCCCGACCCGAAGGCACACCCAACCACACCGTCCCCGGCGGCATAGGACCGAGTTTGCGACACCATATAGAACCATTCGATATTGTTAACGTGGTTCCTCGTTTGCTCCTTCGACATTCTGAATTTCGTTCCCTCTCTGCCTTTTGAGCCTATAAAGAAGTCGTCGCCTCAGTATTCTAGTGTGAGACGGGAGTCGCTTTCTTTGGTGGCTTGCCTGAATATGGCATACACCCACCACTCCGGACGGGTCTGCAGAATGAACTGGAGACGCTGCTGAAGTGCGTTTGGGAGCACCAATGAGAATGCTAAATCTATAAATTCTCTGCCCTTCCCTTTCATTTTTTCTAACTCAGTTTCTTCAGAAACCCTAAATTCGCAACCCCTAATTCAAAATAAAAAAAACCCTAACCTCTATTTCAATTTTTACTAAACTAATTTCAATTTTCACTAAACTAATGTAACCATCCACCTCAGTTGACACGTCATACCTCATAGTAAACCAAATTCCCCTTCTCTCTGCCACTTAAGCAGTCCTTAACGCCGTAAGAGAGAATTTAACGGAAAGACCATTCTGAATACATTTTAAGAAACATAGGGACCAAATTGATTTATTTAAAAACAACTATACTAAATTGACTATTGCCCTAAATATAGGGACGAATAAGGTAATTATACCTAATAAATATATTAAAATATAAGGAAAATAATGAAACAATTAAAAAAGTTATTAAATGACTAATGGATTTTACCATACATAACATATTTTATGAATACTACAAGCTCATTTAATTCTTCTTTGGTTATAAAAATCAGTAATAGAATTTGGATTGAAAAATATTTTAAAATTATATTATGATTACAAAAGAAATTTTAATAAAAATGATTAAAAAATGCAACATTAAAGTATGAAGATTTCAGATTGTGGATATATACGTTTTGAAAAATGTTTTGTGATCACCCTTTCCACCGTGACATGTTAAGTTGCTGCCAATGTGGTAAAAAATGATGACGTATCAAGAGCAATTTTGTAACAATAATGTTTTTAGAAGCATGTCGGAGACCACTTCTCAGAACTCTTGTCCACCACTACCGAGAACTCCTTCGTTGACGCTCCTGCCCATATTCTGACTCCGTCGCCTCCTCCACGAGTTTCTCTCTTGTGAGGCCGAGTTGAAAACCGTAGTTGTCATAGGCCACGACCCCTCCCAGATCACCAAGCCCCCGCTCGACACGCTCCTTTCGGAGCTCCTCAACTCTCAGAATGCTGCCATTTGATGATTCGACCGTCGGAAACGCCGGTGTAAGGTCCTTTGCTACGAGGATCGAAGGCGAAACTCTTCAGTCCAACACCACCGTCAATCAGAACAACCTTTCACATCTGAATATGGGTTATATATTACATCAGTTAGATTATTTAACTGGTGTAATATGAGTCATTATGAGTAAAAGGAATAATATTATCGCGATTGTTACTAAGAATCAATGTAATATATTTTTTTTTTATCTTATTTTGAAGCTCAAAGTGCTCATTCACGTACAATCTTATTTTGTTACGTCACTGACATGTGATATTACTATAATAGTATTGTGAATATATCATCACTCATATGTTTTTGAGTACCGATATTTTGACACCTCTGTTGAGGTTGCTCCAAATTACATCTGGCTGATATGGCACTTTTAATATTAAAGAAAGAGTGTGTGGGTCCAGTTGCTGAGTTGGAAAAAAAAAACCAAAATAAACCCCATTTGGAAGGTGCGTTCGAGAAAAGGGTTTCTGAAAGGGAGAAGGAGTGAGTTCGAAAAAGGGTTTTTGAAAGGGAGAGGGAGTGCGTTCGAAAAAAGGATTTGTTCTTCCATTGAGTTGTGCGTTTGAAAGGTAGTGTTGTGGATTGCGAAGGGACTTTATTGCCTTTGCTCTTCATTGCAAAAAAACAGGTTCGAATTTGCGTTTTCGATTGTTAGGGTTTTCGATTGGTGGGGTTTTGGATTGGGCGCGACGTATAGGGTTTTTGATTGGCCGGTAAACAAGCGTGGCGATTATTGAAGGGAGACAGAAGCTTTAAAGACGAGCGTTGTCGTTAGGTATGTATTTTGGTTTGGTTTAGGGTTTGCCTTATTTTGGTTTGGTTGATTTCCGTTATCAAACGATCATTTTGTAATCTTTTCAAGAATGAATGGATGAGTGGATATGCTTATTTGCTATTAATATAAGGTTTTGTTTACCGCTATTCACTTTACTGATAGAAGCAAAGTGTAAAAAAAAATCAAAATGGTTTATGTGGAAAATTCTGAATCATCAAAGTTGTTGTTGTACTTCTTCACTATTTTCACGTTTGGAACTTCTTGTTTTGTTTAATTAGTACGAATTAAATTGTAGGTGTCAAGTACGGGGTCTATTGGCTTTCTTTCACTGTTGAACTTAGTCCAAACTAATTTACCAATATCTCAAGAATCAAATGCATAAGAGTTGTTTAGGTTTATGACCTTAAACCCAACAAATGTTCTATAGATATCAATTTGTTCATATAAGTTAAATTCATTCTTTGGTTGCAGGTTGTAATGAAGGAACCACAAAACTTTTTGCACACAAGGAAGTGTTTTATATGACATAGAAGAGAACCTTTATCATTTTTGGTGCATCACAACTCCTCACTATTTGAACATCGTACATGGGATACATTCCTATATGTATTGATAATATTTGTTGTATTGCAAATTTAAGTTACAATCAATTTCATGTCTTTTTTGTTTGAATAAATGGTTATATAAAAACCATTCTTGCACCACTTGGTTGTACCTTGGGTATTGAACAAAATGATAACCATGATGTCTTCAAAATACAATCATTTTAAATTGGTTGCATTGAATTTCGTTGAATTGAATGACAATTAGGTTGGTCATAAAATTATTGTAATCCCCTCCCCTGCATGCATGCAGTTGCAGTGAGAAAAAGCGACATGAAAGTCATAACCATGCAGAAAGTTATTCACGGGTCCCCACTTATTAACACATGGGTCCCCACTTACAGTATTAGGATTTCTATGACCACCACATCATGGTAAAATCCACCCAATTAACATTCATACACTGCAACTATGTCTCACTTACACACAACATTCACTTCCATTTACAGGAATCCAAAAAAATATTTGAAAACAATGATCATGCACAAAGTTGTTCTTGGGTCCCCACTTCCAATATAAGGGTTTCTATGACCACCACATCATGGTAAAACCCACCCAATTAACATTAATACAGTCCAACTATGTGTCACTTACACACAACATTCACTTCCATTTACAGGAATCTAAAAATATTTGAAAACAATGATCATGCAGAAAGTTGTTCTTGGGTCCCCACTTATTAACACATGGGTCTCCACTTACAGTATAAGGGTTTCTATGACCACATCATGGTAAAACCCACTCAATTAACATTCATACACTGCAACTATGTCTCACTTACACACAACATCTACTTCCATTTACAAGAATCCAAAAAAATATTTGAAAACAATGACCATGCAGAAAGTTGTTCTTGGGTCCCCACTTATTAACACATGGGTTCCCACTTACAGTATAAGGGTTCCAATGACCACCACATCATGCTAAAACCCACCCAATTAACATTCATACCATCCAACTATGTCTAAACTACACACAACAATCACTTCCAGTTCTTCGAATCCAAAAAGAAAATTTAAGACAATGACCATGCAGAAAGTAATTCATGGGTCCCCACTTACAGTATAAGGGTTTCTATGACCACCACATCACGGTAAAACCCACCCGATTAACATTCATACACTGCAACTATGTCTCAATTACACACAGAATGCACTTCCATTTACAAGAATCCAAAAAAATATTTGAAAACAATGACCAAACAGAAAGTAATTCATGGGTCCCCACTTATTAACACATGGGTCCCCACTTACAGTATAAGGGTTTCTATGACAATCACATCACGGTAAAACCCACCCAATTAACATTTATAACTGCAACTATGTCTCAATTACACACAACATTCACTTTCATTTACAGGAATCCAAAAAAATATTTGAAAACAATGACCATGCAGAAAGTTGTTATTGGGTCCCCACTTATTAACACATGGGTCCCCACTTACAGTACAAGGGTTCCAATGACCACCACATCACGGTAAAACCCACCCAATTAACATTCATACACTGCAACTATGTCTCACTTACACACAACATTCACTTCCATTTACAGGAATCCAAAAAAATATTTGAAAACAATGACCATGCACAAAGTTATTCTTGGGTCCCCACTTTTTAACACAAGGGTCCCTCTTACACTATAAGGGTTCCAATTAATTTATTAACAAAGACCTTCACATTCATGTGCTCCAATGCAACTTTCTGCCAAAAATATGATATAAAAAAAATTCTTAAACTAAATAACTTAAATGAAATTGAGAATGCTTCCATTCATGAAATAAAAGTATCTACATTGTTCACATCAACTCATAATAACTAACACTTTTTTTGTTACAATTGAAAGTGTAAAATTACATTCAAAATAAGTCCAATAAAAATCAAGGGCAATCTACTTCCAAATCTGTCAATACGGCTTTTCGTTGAAAGTTAGACTCATGCAGCACCCACGAAAATAACATCTCTTGACGAAAGCGTAGGAGCTCCTTCTAAATAATATATCATGGAATCAGTTTGCAATCACCAAACTATAAATAAAATGTGTTAAGTAATCAAAATAATTCTTACCGTGGTGTAATTGGGAAAGGTATTCCCTTCCAAGTGTTGTGAACCATCCCACAACTCCATATATTTCACAACTAAAATACCACAGTCATAACTGCATACAACCAAAATAAATTTAACCCTAAAGAAGAATTCAAAATATTAACTCCAAACCAAATTAGAGAAAATATCAAATCAAAATAAATATGAATATTACTGTCAATACTAACCTATTCGGTTGTAGGGGAACATTTTCTTTTACCAATGAAATTTGAGCACCACTCTTTCCAAAAAATTCGTCAAGAATTTCAAAAAGGTGTTGAAGACGATCAACCTACAACATGCAATTTAACAACAATGATAAAGAAATCCAAACCAAATATGATAAACAATGACCACCACATCATGTTAAAACCCACCCAATTAACATTCATACCATCCAACTATGTCTAAACTACACACAACAATCACTTCCAGTTCTTGGAATCCAAAAACAAAATTTAAAACAATGACCAAGCAGAAAGTAATTCATGGGTCCCTACTTATTAACACATAGGTCCCCACTTACACTATAAGCGTTCCAATGACCACCACATCATGCTAAAACCCACCCAATTAACATTCATACCATACAACTATGTTTAAACTACACACAACAATCACTTCCAGTTCTTGGAATCCAAAAACAAAATTTAAGACAATGACCATGCAGAAAGTAATTAATGGGTCCCCATTTATTAACACATGGGTCCCCACTTACACTATAAGAGTTCCAATGACCACCACATCATGCTAAAATCCACCCAATTAACATTCATACCATCCAACTATGTCTAAACTACACACAACAATCACTTCCAGTTCTTGGAATCCAAAAAGAAAATTTAAGACAATGACCATGCAGAAAGTAATGCATGGGTCCCCACTTACACTATAAGGGTTCCATTGACCACCACATCATGCTAAAACCCACCCAATTAACATTCATACTATCCAACTATGTCTAAACTACACAAAACAATCAGTTCCATTTCCAGGAATCCAAAAACAAAATTTAAGACAATGACCATGCAGAAAGTAATTAATGGGTTTCCATTTATTAACACATGGGTCCCCACTTACACTATAAGGGTTTCATTGACCACCACATCATGCTAAAACCCATCCAATTAACATTCATACCATCCAACTATGTCTAAACTACACACAACAATCACTTCAAGTTCTTGGAATCCAAAAACAAAATTTAAGACAGTGACCAAGCAGAAAGTAATTCATGGGTCCCCACTTACACTATAAGGGTTCCAATGACCACCACATCATGTTAAAACCCACTCAATTAACATTCATACCATCCAACTATGTCTAAACTACACACAACAATCACTTCCAGTTCTTGGAATCCAAAAAGAAAATTTAAGACAATGACCATGCAGAAAGTAATGCATGGGTCCCCACTTATTAACACATGGGTCCCCACTTACACTATAAGGGTTCCATTGACCACCACATCATGCTAAAACCCACCCAATTAACATTCATACTATCCAACTATGTCTAAACTACACAAAACAATCAGTTCCATTTCCAGGAATCCAAAAACAAAATTTAAGACAATGACCATGCAGAAAGTAATTAATGGGTTTCCATTTATTAACACATGGGTCCCCACTTACACTATAAGGGTTCCATTGACCACCACATCATGCTAAAACCCACCCAATTAACATTCATACCATCCAATTATGTCTAAACTACACACAACAATCACTTCCAGTTCTTGGAATCCAAAAACAAAATTTAAGACAATGACCAAACAAAAAGTAATTCATGGGTCCCCACTTATTAACACATGGGTCCCCACTTACAGTATAAGGCTTCCAATAACCACCACATCATGTTAAAACCCACCCAATTAGCATTAATACAGTCCAACTATACACTTACACACAACATTCAGTTCCACTTACAGGAATGCAAAAACAAAATTGAAGACAATGAACATGCAGAAAATTACTCATGAGTCTCCACTTATTAACACATGGGTCCCCACTTACACTATAAGGGTTCCAATGACCACCACATCATGCTAAAACCCAACCAATTAACATTTATACCATTCAACTTTGTCTCAACTACACACAATATTTAGTTCTAGTTCCAGGAATAAAAAAAAATTAATTGAAGCCAATGAGCAAGCACAAAGTTACTCATGGGTCCCCACTAATTAACACATGGGTCCCCACTTTCACTACCAGGGTTCCAATGAACACCACATCATGCTAAAACACACCCAAATAAGATTCATACCATCCAACTATTGTCAACTACACACAACATTCAGTTCCAAATACAAGAATCTGAAAAATAAAATGAAGACAATCAGCATGCAAAAAGTTATTAATGGTTCCCCACTTATTAACACATGGGTCCCCACTTACACTATAAGGGTACCAATGAGATAGAAATTTAATATACTGACTTCGTTTCTGGGTGTGTGCGACAATTCCTCTTGCCAGCTGAAACATAAAATATTTGCAGTATTCTAGACAACAAATACATATTCTAGGGTAAAAAACTAAATATAATATGTACACCAAATGATGATACCTATTTGATGTTAACAAAATGTCCAAAAAAGAATAACCTTAGAGGAGGCTTTGGAATTACAAGTACTTTTATGAACACATGATTCTCCAACTTACCAAATGTGTTAGGACTTGTAAGATTTTCATGAAATTTCATGTGAAGGATTAGGAGACCAAAAACCTTTAACTGCCCTTCAGGACTTAGGCCATGAACCCACGTTAATTTCTAAGATACATTTGTTGCTTCTCAGTATATCAATTTCGAACGTCAGCCAACGAAATAGAACATCAATCCAAAATCCTTCACAGTCACACACCCTATACAGATTCAGTTCCCAGGATTACCTATCATCTTGTCTATGAAAAAAAAAAATTACCTACACATTGAATTTTTAACTTTAAATTTCTGGATAAACAGATGATGCTTTTTTTAACAGGTTCTTGTTATGCATGCACAATCTCAAATACATCCACTATAGCAGTCAAATTTGGTCAATCACTACACCAAAATAAACACACTTACTTTCTCCTCCTTCCTCGTAGCGTTTCGCAAACCACCTTCTCCTCCTTCCTCGCAGCGTTTCACACACCACCGTCACTTCGCACTACTCCGCCGTCAGTTCGCACTACTCCGTCGTCACCGTCAGTTCGCACCTTTGCCCTCTCCGCCGTCACCGTACACAACTTCGTCACCGAAGTCACCGTTTGTCTATCTCTACATGTTCCTATGCTTGCGGGAAATTTGAATTTCAAACCCTAATACACTCTTCCCCCTTTTCAGATCACATGCCACGTTGCTTTTACCAAAAATACCAAAAGTGCCCATACCACATCATCCATTCCTCCACGTCACACAGGTGTAAATTGGAGCAAACTTGGAGATGTCAAATAATCATTTTCCTATGTTTTTTTATGATTTATGATTCAAAATAAAACATAAGAGCTTACAGGGGATCTATAACAACCGAGAATTGTAGAAGATGTCTCTCACACTGCCTTTCCTGTTGACCTTCCTCGCACTCTCTCAAGCTCATCCACTCTCCGATGAACCTCCGCCACCGTCATCAACCGTCTGCATCGTCGGCGCCGGCATCGGCGGCTCCTCCGTCGCCCATTTCCTCCGCGAGTACTCCCCAGAGTCCACTCCCGCCACCGATATCCGAGTGTTCGAGCGCAACGGCGTCGTCGGGGGCCGCATCGCCACCGTTACGGTGGCGGGCGAGACCTTCGAGGCCGGAGCCTCCATTCTCCATCCTAAGAACCTGCACACAGTGGATTACGTGAAGATTCTGAACCTGAAGGTCAAAGAGCCTGGTTCGGATGACCTCTCTCTCGGCATTTGGAATGGGAAAACGTTCGTTTTCAAAACTACTACGCTTAGTTCCAATGTTCCTGTCATCAATAAGCTCCTTAAACTCCCATTTGTCGAGACTCTCTTATCGCTCTTTAATTCCTCTCGCATTTTCCTTCGCTACGGCTTCTCGCTCTTTAAGATGCAAAACTTCGTTGAGGTATTTCAACTATTTCACCGTTACTCTTAGTAGGTGGTTGAGTAAATTACTCAGTTAATTAATTACTCACTAAATGAATCTGAACTTGTTTACAACTATTGATACAGATTTTGAGTTCAAATCATTCATTTTTAGTACTTAATTTACATACACAAGTGTAGGACTCCTCACAAATGAAGATCTGGTTTGTTGAGGAATAATACAATCACACGCAGATGAGTACTCACTTGGCAACACAAGCTGAACTTGTGAAGAAAGACTTGAATTTCATTTCTACAATGCACACACTATTAGAAAATGTTTTTACATAAAAGTATTTATTTTGTAGTATAAATTAAAGTCTTTCCCAATAATAAATTACCTGTAATTAACCCACTGTCCAAAAAGGTTTAGTTAATGAAAGTAATGTGGGGTGTGCGAGAGAATAGAGTTATTCGTATAACTGTATTGTTTTCTGACGAAGCTTTATTTAATTTAGAGTACTGTTGAGAGATTCTTAAATTACTATAAGGAGACTAGTTCGAGACCTATTTTTGAGACTGTGGATGAGATGCTGCAATGGGCTGGTCTGTATAATCTTACTACAAGGACTTTGCATGATGAATTGGTGGATGCTGGGTTGTCTAACTTGTTGATCAACGAACTTGTTACTGTAAGAATTCTTTCTATCCTTTCAAGTGTATATCTCAATCACTACTAATGTTTTGGTGATTCTGCTGAGTGCATTGATGGCACTATTTCGGTTATGATTTGCTAGCAGCCATTGTGGTGGACTGCTGGTTGTGCTTTGTTATGAAGGGATTGTCATTGTTTCACTGTTACAGAATTACAAAACTGTTTTTTGTGTACATTTATGACAACTCAGAAAAGATCTCACACCTATATGATAGATCAATGTCTGAGATTTAAAGTAAGTGATCTGAAGATGGACTTCTGTTGGTTTTATTTATGCAGGTCATCACACGTATTAATTATGGCCAGAGTGTCTCCATGAGTGGGTTGGGAGGGGCAGTTTCTCTCGCAGGATCAGGTGGAGGATTATGGTCTATCGAAGGAGGCAACTGGCAAATGGCTGCTGGACTGATTAATCGGTCAGATGTTGCACTACACCTGCACGAAGAAATAAAATCTGTTGCTGACCTTGGAGATTTTTATGAACTCAACTCAACAAAAGGAAACAGTTATAAATGTGAAGTTGCTGTGGTTGCTACACCATTGGATGAGTTAGATATTCAATTTATTCCCCCAATTTCAATTCCTGAGAGAAAAATGCAACACACATATACAACTTTTGTCAGGGGCCTTCTGAACCCTGTGAGTATTTTGAGACTTGAGTCATAAAATTGCTGACACCAGTATTTGTCAGTCTTATATATCTTCTCCTCTTTTGACGGTTGGTGTTACTTCTGACGGATTTGCTTTCTTGTGCACAAGGCATATTTTGGTCTCAAGGCTGTGACAAAAATTCCCGATCTTGTGGGCACAGTAGAGGATCCTAGCCTTCCATTTTCATGCATTGCAGTTCTCAAGAAACACAATGAAAAAGAATCCACATATAAGCTATTCTCTCGTCAACCAATGGAAGACACATTACTGGATAGCATCTTCAGGTAATAGTATCAGCTATTAGTTAATTATTTTCCTGTTCCTTGACACTGAAGTTATACTACTGATTGTATACCAAAATCTTCTTTACAAACCTGCTCTGTTCGAAAAGAGGTCTAGTCCATAATAATAACAATGTGGGTTTTGACTAATCATTAGGGCTCAGCGTCTCTAAAATGAGCACCTTATTTTATAGGATAAAGTAATTAATCAGTCGTTGATAACAAAATCAATTTTCAATATTACGTGCTCATATGTAATGAAGTGTGTATGATGATCTTTTTTCAACAACTGATATCACTTATTCTTACTCACTTTAAAGAGCCAAACCCAAGCATTTAGTCCTAAGGTGCAAGTTGAACACATGGTTTCGAACCTGATGTTGACATTTACTGGTTGAGCTTTCTATCAAGTGTCGCCCTGTTTCCCTCCCTCCCACAAAATCGAGAAAAAGAAAACTTGAACCAGGTTGTAATATTTTGTTGATTGCTATCACTGGCAGTGTCAGGAAGGAGACTGTTCGAATAAACTGGGCTGCATATCCTCATTACCACGCCCCAGAAGTATTTGCACCATTTATATTGGACAGGAGGCATCTATACTACGTTAATGCATTTGAAAATGCAGCTAGCACCATGGAGACAAGTGCCGTGGCAGCGGAGAATATTGCCCGACTCATACTGTCAAGATATTTTGGCAAAGTGATTGTGAAGTCATCCAATTTGTCTGCAACTTCTCAAGGAGAGGGTACTCACTTAGATTTATGATACATTGAATTTAATTTGTAAGATATTTTTAGTTTGGGTGATGTTGAAAGATTTTATGTAAATTGCATCTGAAAATTTGGATAATCGTATTATGTATAAATATAAATACTGGCCAATAAAAAATACCATCTACCAACAAAAGCCGACCCATTTGCCTGTTTATTAAGAAAATGGAGGGGAGAGGTCAACTTAATATATAGTGTTTACACTTTGATTTTTTTTAGCAGCAATAATGTTTACACTTTGATGCATAGGCATACACACAAAATACTCTATCACCTTGTATTTTATTAATTGATAATGTGTGTTTATGCATAGCCATACACACGCCTGTTATTTAGGTTTTCTAATGAAAGCAACTCATTCGAGTTGTTTCTCATATTGAAAAATGGAAAACACAGGTATCATAATATCATATAATCTTTAAGTAATTCATATTCAATTATATTTCAATGAAAGAAATTTCAAAGAGCTCCAAACAACTCATTCTTTTATATTTTTTTACTCTTTTTTTCTTGTCTAAAGTACTCTTTTTCTTTAGACAAATTCTTCCTATACCATATAATTTGAATTTGCATCTGATTTTTCAACGAAAAAATAAAATTGTTTCAATAAAATGATGAAAATGACCTTAAATAAAAGGAGGGTGCAGATAAAAATAAGAACTTCCTGAACCTCTTTTCTAGAATATATTTTTATATTTGGATTTCTGAAACACATTTCTAAATTTTGAATTTTTTTTTTTCAAAATATATTTTTTGTATTTTAGATTTACTTTTCTGAGATAAGATTTTGGTGTAGGAAGAATTTGTCCTCTCGTCCGTTGGTCCAAAAACCATTCCTCTCGTCCGTTGGTCCAAAAACCATTTTTTAATATATATATATATATATATATATATATATATATATATATATATATATATATATATATGCAAATTTCTTTCAAGTAACTTGGAATGTGAATTCATATTCTTCCATTGGAAAGTTGGTTCAAGCAAATGGTACTTTAGACTCGTGAATATATGATGGAAATGCTCTTAGTGAAGCAACTTTATTTTTTTAAAACAACTTACAATGCCAACTAATATTCATTCAATACAAAATTGTTTAAAACAACTAGCCCTTTATTCAGCACCTGAATAAACATATTTCATTAAAGAACGAGTCAAAGGTTCAAAACAAAGAAAATTAAAAGATTTTAAAAAACATAGTTAAAATATCATTTAGCTTATATTTTAATTTCTTAAAGTTAGATTGTGATTGTTATAAGGTCATTTGATAATATTTATTAAGATTAAATAAGTTTTTAGTCTCTCCAGAAATAAATCCTATTAAAATTGGTATTTCTAAATTTTTTTCCCGTTGCTTCTTGTAGCCAACATTAAATAAACATATAAATTTGATCTTGATAATTATTCTATTCCACATTAATTTTGATAATATCACATTACATTTCAACATTGTGAATTCAAAAGTAATTAACTTTTTTTTTTATCAAAAACAAATTTACATATTTATTAGATATTAACAACAAAAACACTAACAAAATTTTGGAGGTACTAAACTTTTTTTACCCTAATTTAACCTTATTTTTTTTAGGTTAATAAGTATATTTTTAGGTTCTCTATCTATAGCTTTGATGATAGTTTTAGGATATTTTTGGATAAATAGCTATTGGCTTGTTATCACACAGTGACCTTGTGGCTGATGAATCAATGTTTTCCACAAGGAAAAGGAAGGCACCAAGGAGAGACACAACATTATCGCTTAACCTTGAAGTATCTAACGTAAATAATGTGAAAGTAGTCTAAAAAGGGAAAGAGGAGAGAGGAACAAAAAATATGATTCTGACTTGTTAAAACTCATGTATAAATCTGTACAAATGAAATGCCACTGCAGATAAATCAATCAGACTACAGTAGCTGCAGGAGTTTTGCAAGAGAAATCTATTAGGATACAGCCAAACACAGAGTCATATTGCACGTCTTGGTTTGCAAAGCAATTGACATGTTTGGGTCGCAAATGTTCTTCAAGCTGCCAATGGTTCCTCCATAACTGTTTAAATCATAAGTAATTAATTAAAACTTAGCTAATTTCTTTCTTCTTTCAGGTTTTTTAGGGGAGGACAGAAGGAAGTGGAAGATACCTTTTCTTTTCGTAGATACTTCAGCATCACTGGTAACTGGTGCTTTGGTTGGGACATTAGGAAGGTCCAAGTTTTCTTCGATTTCTTCATGTGCTGAGTGAGGAACTTCAGGAAGATCTTGGACTGTAAGCTGATGCAACAAAACAAACTTTGTCAAATTTCCATATCTAAGTCTCTTTGATTAAGAATTGTTTCTCCGACTTAAGCGAGTATTTCTTTTATGTATTATATTATTCCAAATTCATTATCTCTGCAGACAATCACTAGCTCAAAACTTTGCACAACACAATTGAATTCCATGTTTTTGCTAGGAGAATTACTGAGCCTACCATACCGTTACATGCCACAGATAATCTTAGATACCCATTCATTGTAACAACAAACAGTTAGTAAATTTAACCTAGAAGAAGCTCTATTAGCCTTGGCTAGCACAACAATAATATGCTCATGCCATTCTCCCAAAGATGTACAGTATGTGAAAAGGGTTAAAATGAAGCATAATAATTTATGTCCCTTCCATAATCCATACTATTATAATTAAACCGATAATTGAATAGGAACAATTGGAATGGATTGTATTTATATAGGAAAGAATAAAAGTTAGAATAGAACTAGTACCAAATTATAAAAAGTGGGAAACCATATACCTGGGTTTCCAAGTCTTCAAATTCTGCTAAAATATCCTCCTCGTCTTCTGCTGATAATTTCTCCCCAAGTATCGCAGTAATTTCCTTCATATTCAACAAAATTATGGCAACCATCAGTGAGCATCAAATGTAATCAGGGCATATGAAAAATTGTAAACAGGAAATAGCAGTCAAATAATAGCACTTTCAAGTCAGTTTTATCAATCTTGGATAGCAGAAAATGGTGGAAAGTCAACAATCCACTGTATCATATAGTGGATAGCAACGTGGGCAAATTGCGGAAGTTACATAGCAGCTGGAATATATTATATATACCTATTAAATATGTATAAAAAAAACTATGCCCTATGTATGCATATAAAAGATAAAAAAGCATACAAATTGGCATAATACTTATACAAAATTTCAATTAGGCAGACTCGCTATAGATAACAGGAGGATGTAGGTGACATGCCACAACAACACTCATAGCAAAAGGAGTTGCAAAGGAATTTCACAATGCAATAGTGCTATAGCGGCTGTAAATATGTTTCAACACTCCCCATCTACCTTCCCGAAAAAAGGAAAATCCCTCAGTATCAAAAAGCCAGATATGGAAATCAGTTTTCATAAGCAGTAACCACAATAGTAAAGACAAACTCACATCTTGATAGGCTTTAGCTTCAGCAGTATCATCCATAAGTTTCTGAACATCATCAATGTTTATCTCACTTTGTATGGCTTTCATTGCATCATTACCAGCCTTCAAACTTTCAAACACAGCCTTCTGCTTGCTTGCCAGTTCAATATCTGCTAACTGAAAATATGCAATGTTAATGCACAATAATCTCCTCTGATTATTAAAAAGAAACAGACTATTGTAAAGCCATAAAAGATGCAAACATGTAACAGTGTAGTTATTACTGTTGGACCAAATAGAAACAAAAACAAAGACAATATATAAATGGCAGAATAATAATATAAAAATATTACTTGCTGCTCAACATTTATAAGCCAAGTATCAACTTGCTTCAACAATTCTTCTTGCGTCTTCTTTTTCTTCAGTGCTAGCAAGGCCCTGTCCTTCTTCTTTTCACGAATCAAATCTCGTGCAGCTTGTTTTTCTGCTTCAATAACTGCATCAAGCTGGAAAACACGAAATGATAAAACAAATGAACTACGTAAGTACGGAAACATATTGTACTTATTAATTAAAATTTGATGAGACAGCAAATAAAATGTGTGAGCAGCATCATCGGCATTCGAACAAACAATATAATTCAACTGGCTACTCTTCCTATCATCATACTTGTTAGCATTTTACAGAAGTTTATTCACAAGCCAATTTACTGCACTTGTCTTGACAAGTTAGAAGTCTTTCTGAATTACCATGGAGTACGAAACAAAAATGAACAAAGAACAAAGGAAAACAAACGGTTAAAATAAAATGAATGCCTCTCTAAACTTCACCACAAAAGACATGCATGAAAAGTAATGTTATCAATTGCAGATTGCAGAAAATGGTGGAAAGCCAATAATTTTGCTGCCTCGTAAAGTGAATAGTGTCACGGAAGTCACATACACTTGATATATACGAGTGTGTACGTATAAAAAATCAAGCTGTAAAGAAAACAAATATTGAATGCATAAAAGTTAGCATTATATTAAGTCAAAAGTTCAATAGACTGAAGAATTGTCAGAGATGGTAGGACCAAGCGGGATGCATTCCGCAACCACAACAATTATAGTGGCTGCAACAGCAAACAAAGTTGCAATCTTGGATTCAAAAAATTCCACCATACGATAGCTCTATAGCAGCTATTTAACAAGACTGATAAGAAATGCAATTAATATGCAACCACACATTCTCAATCGCATACCATGATGCAATTTCAATTAGAAGCATGCTCTATAAACACAAAAAATCAAAAAACATGCTGATGATGAGAAATATGTGTTGGTCTAGGTTGGAAAGTAATAGAAATTGGATCAGAATTATAAAGAAACTGAGGAAATTCCCCTGATTACAGTATGATTGCAGAAATTCAAAGCCTCCCAATGCCAAAAGGCCTCGATCCTCTCAAATGACAAAATAACCTTCTCTCGGTTCTTCCTCCTATTTATAGGCAATATGCCTTATTTCTTATTATTCAGCCTCCTCATACAAATTCACAACAAACTCACTGAATCTAGCAATGCAGACTGAACTAACATTTTCCTATTAAAAAGTTCAGCTCATTTATTCTTAAATGGCCAGTGGATATAGTGGAAAGAAATAAGTGAAATATATTTCTGAGATATTTTACAAATGTGATTACAGTCTCTATTTATAGACTGTTTTACAACCTAATTAAAGAAAGAAATAATAGGCAATGAAAGCCAGAAATAATGAGTGTTTAAAGCTGTACAAATCAAATCAAATCACTAACAAATCTGTCCTAATAAATATAAAATAGAATCTGCACTTAATTATAACATAATTCTCCTGATTATGCAACACTCCCCCTCAAGTTGGTGAATGTATATCTATCATTCCCAACTTGCAAGTAAGATCTTCGAATTGTTTTGCGGGAAGTCCCTTAGTAAACATATCTGCCAATTGGAGTCTTGAAGGGATGTACTCAGTGGCTATAAGACCATCATCCAACTTTTCTTTAATAAAGTGTCGGTCTATCTCTACGTGCTTTGTTCGATCATGTTGAACCGGATTGTGTGCAATACTGATAGCGGACTTATTATCACATGCCAAACTCATAGGAGCTTCATATTTTATTTTTAGGTCATCAAGTATGATCTTCATCCATAAGAGTTCACACACCCCTTGAGCCATGGCTCTAAATTCTGCCTCTGCACTTGATCTTGCAACTACATTTTGCTTCTTGCTCCTCCATGTCACCAGATTTCCACCCAAGAACATGCAGTAGCCTGTGGTGGATCTCCTATCAACAATCGATCCTGCATAGTCAGCATCAGTATATACTTTCATGGATAAGTTTTCCCCCTTTTTGAATAGCAATCCTTTTCCTGGAGAGGCTTTTAAGTACTGAATAATTTTATCTACTGCTTGCAAGTGTCTTTCTCTTGGATCATGCATAAATTGACTAACCACACTAACTGCATAGGCTATATCTGGCCTAGTGTTTGAAAGATAAATGAGTTTTCCCACAAGTCTTTGATATTGTGTCTTCTCCACTTTTGGGTTTTCCTCATCATTCCCAATCCTATGATTTTGCTCTATTGGCACTCCAGTGGGCTTACAACCCAACTTACCAATCTCTTTGAGAAGATCAAGGATGTATTTCCTTTGAGAAATAAAGATGCCCTGTCTCGAGTAAGCAACCTCTATCCCAAGGAAGTACTTCAGCTTCCCAAGATCCTTCATTTCAAATTGAGCAGCTAGTCTCTCCCTCAAATTTTGTTTTTCAATCTCATCATCACCTGTAATAATCATATCATCTACATAGACCAAAAGTAGAGTGAGTTTACCATTCTGAGAATGTTTTATAAACAGAGTATGGTCACCTTGGCTTTGTCGGTACCCCAAAGATACCATAGCTTGAGTAAACCTTCCAAACCAAGCACGAGGTGATTGTTTAAGACCATATAGGGCCTTCTTAAGTCTGCACGCCTTATTCCCTTCATTAACAATACCATACCCAGGTGGAATCTCCATGTATACTTCTTCCTCCAAGCTTCCATGCAAGAAGGCATTTTTAACATCAAATTGATGCATTGCCCAACCAAAGTGTGCCGCCAGGGAGAGAATAATCCTGACGGTATTCATTTTTGCCACTGGAGCAAAAGTCTCCTCATAATCGATCCCATAGGTTTGAGTGTACCCTTTTGCAACCAACCTTGCTTTATACCGATCCAGTGTGCCATCAGACTTATACTTAACTGTGTATATCCACCTACAACCCACTGCTTTCTTATCTTTTGGTCTCTCTACAATCTCCCAAGTCTCATTCCTTTCTAACGCGCTCATTTCTTCATTCATGGCTCGAATCCAGTTATCATCTTTTAAGGCTTCTTGTACCGATGTAGGGATTTTGATAGAATCAATAGCTGAAAGAAAACTCTGGTGCTGCATAGAAAGTTTTTCTGTAGACACAAATTGGGATATAGGATATTTGGCACAAGATCTTTTTTCTTTTCTCAAGGCAATAGGTAAATCATTTAGGTTAGGTTCAAAAGCAGTATTTAAGGTGTCCTCAAGAGTCTCACTGGTATGAGTTCTTACCTCCGGTTCAGACAATTGAAGTTGCTGTTCGACCAGGACGGGTTCTTGTTGCCTTCGCTGATATTGTTTTCCAAAATATTTGTCTTCATTATTCTTCTCTGGTAATGATGTTGGTGCAGGGTCTTTGTCATCCTTCCTAAGAACGAAATCCTGTAACAAAGGAAAAGGTGGCAACTCAAGGTCCTCAGCTTCTTGAATACTCTCCCCCTGAAGCTGAGAACTAGGAAAGAAAGACTCTGTTTCATGGAAGGTGACATCTTTGGAAATATAAACTTTACGACTTTGAGGATGATAACATTTGTACCCCTTTTTGTAGGGGGCATAACCGATGAAGACACATTTGATGGCACGAGGATCTAACTTACCCCGATTAGGACTATGAACATGGACAAAAGCAGGACAACCAAAGACACGATTCTGAAGACTATTCAACATGGGAATAGAAGGATAGAATGTGGTCATAACCTGAATAGGAGTAACACCCTCTAGAACCCGAGAGGGTAATCTATTAATCAAATAAGTGGCAGTCAGGACTGCTTCCCCCCAGTAAGATCTAGGAACAGATGTTTGGAAAAGTAAAGCTCGAGTAACCTCAAGGAGATGACGATTTTTCCTTTCAGCAACCCCATTTTGTTGAGGAGTGTCCACACAGGTTAATTCATGAACAACTCCATTTTCCTCAAGGAACTTGGAAAGGTTTTGGTTCACATATTCTCTTCCATTATCAGAACGCAATCTCTTAATTGAACTTTCAAATTGTGTTTGAATCATTCTGTAAAACTTTACAAACAAGTGAAAAACTTCAGACTTATCTTTCATGAGAAATAACCAAGTAACCCGAGTACAATCATCAATAAATGAAACAAACCATTTTGTACCCGAGATATTAGGAATAGGTGAAGGTCCCCATACATCTGAATGAATAAGATCAAAAGGTTTAGAACTTTTATTACCATTGGGAGGAAAAGTTGTCCGATGGTGTTTAGCAAACTGACAAACATCACAATGAAATGACTCAGCAGACACTTTTGTAAATAAAACAGGAAATAAGGACTTTAGGGTACTAAATGGAGGATGACCAAGACGTCTGTGTTGAAGCCATATCTGAGAGGATGACCAAGATTCACGACCTTGCTGAAGATTAGAAGTGTGTGCCTGTAGTCTAGCACCCTTTTTACTTTCTTCATGCTGTAAATAATATAACCCGCCCTGCTCTTTAGCAATTCCAATAGTCTTCCCCGTGACAAGATCCTGAAAAACATACCACTGTACAATTTAAATCTTGGGTAATCTTTTGAATAGACAAGAGGTTATTGGATAGTTTGGGAACATGAAGCACATTTTTTAAAGGAAATGAAGGTTGAAGGTGAATGTTACCACGACCATTAATGGGGGTAGTGGAACCATTAGCAATAGTAATATATGGCTTACCGGATAAAGTAGTGTAGGATGAAAAAGAAGAGGAATGAGGTGTCATATGATCAGTAGCACCAGAGTCTATAATCCAGATATTTTCAGTACTAGAAGCATTAAAGGATAAAAAACTAGAACTCTTACCACTCATAGTAAAGGAACAATAGCTAGATGGCTTACTAAGGGAGTCCATGAGAGTTCAAAACCAACTGAGTTTTTCAGATTGGCAAAATTTGATCCTGTTCACACACACAGGAAAAAAAATCTGCCGGAAAAATTTTCCGGTGGCGGTTTCAGGCGGCCAGCGGCGGTTTCCGGCGAGCAGTGGCAGTTCCGGCGAGCGGTGCAGTTTCCGGCGAGCGACGGCAGTGGTGGTCGGTGGTGGTCAATGGTGCAAGGTGGTGGTGGTGGTCAATGGAGAAAGGATAAGGAAAATAGAAAGTTGCAGCAATGAAGGCTGTCCAACAAATAATTGCAGCAATGAAGGCTGTCAAGGAAAATGATTACAGCAATGAAGGCTAAAAAAAAATTTGCGGAAGCAGAGTCTCCTAGATCAGGAGCTCTGATACCAAGTGGAAAGAAATAAGTGAAATATATTTCTGAGATATTTTACAAATGTGATTACAGTCTCTATTTATAGACTGTTTTACAACCTAATTAAAGAAAGAAATAATAGGCAATGAAAGCCAGAAATAATGAGTGTTTAAAGCTGTACAAATCAAATCAAATCACTAACAAATCTGTCCTAATAAATATAAAATAGAATCTGCACTTAATTATAACATAATTCTCCTGATTATGCAACAGATATCATATTAATTTTAATGGAAGATATTAAAGTGCAGGACCTGCCCACTGATTTTGCAGCAATTCTTATGAGTTAATTTCCAAGGGTTTAACATGGATAAGAGTTTGTAATATTATGAAAGCATACAATGTTTACTGTTATATGGTGTATTTGGTTAGAAGATTACTGCAGACACAGCAATTATATGCATAGTTGTGAAATACAATTCAGCCGACATTTATTCATCGGAACTAGCTATGGAAAAATTCAAGAAGACCCAAATTCATTTATGTGCATCTTTACTGATCAAAATCGCTACCCTACTGTCTTGCAACGATAAAATTCAATCACAGAAAAAAAAATATTTTGGGAATCAGAAAGGCCAACAATTATTTGATCGAAACTAGCCATGAAAAATAAAATCGAAAAGACCCAAATTCATCCATATGCATCTTTACTGATCACATTTTTTGCCCTATTGTCTTGTAAAATAAAATTCAATCACAGAAAAAAAAAAGATTTTGGGGAAAAAAGGAACACCTTCTGTTGATATTGGGCGAGTTTGCGCCTCTGGGTCTTGAGAGCGAGGATTGCTTTATCGACGTCTGTTACCTTTGGCTTCTTCACGAACAAATTACCCATCGATTATTCTGATCTGGATTTCCCTTTCCTTAGCCTACAATTGTCTCTTAAATTGTGCTTGGACTTCAATTGAATGATCTTTGAGAAGAAAGAAGGTGTATATGATTATATTATAGTTCTGTTGAAGCTGCAACGGAATCAAACAAACTCGTTGGTGCTTTAGTTTTACCAGACCAAAAACACACTTTTACAGGGTTTTGGTTCTTCTGTAAAACAACCTACACACCTAGGCAAAATAAGAAAAAAAAAGTCTTCCTTCTCTTTGATGCAATGGAAAAAAATATATTATTTATGAATTATGATTAGTATATTAATAATTTTTTATACTTTTTTTTTTTTACTGTTTTTGATATTTTTTGAATTTTTTTTATCAAAAGTTCTTTACTTTTATCATTTATATAATTTTTTTCATCTTTTTATTGGTTTGTTTCTTCCATTGTTGTTTTTATGTTTATTATGTTTTTTCAACATAAAAATGATTTTTTTTTGTTTTCTTATAAAAAGTTGATTGTTTTTTATGTTTCTATTGATATAAAAAATTACGTAAGATTTAAACTATATTATAAAAGTAAAATAAAAAATTAATATTGTAAGTGAAATCTGAAAAATAAATAAAAGTGAAATCATAAAACAATTATTTTATGTATATGACATTACATGTGCAGAACAAATACTATAAATAAAACCATAAATAAAGAGAGTAATAAACATAAACATAATAAATTAAAAATAAAAAATAAAAAACATCCAAATTAAATTCATAAATAAATTACGCATTACAAAATTCTGAATTACATATTGTCTCAATTTCTATTTACAACCATAAAAAAAAAAAACTTCAGGTCTTGAGCTCACTAAACTTCAGCAAAATCCGGTTGTAAGTGAAATCTAAAAAACAACTTTAATATCATATAACACTTATTTTATGTATCATGGACAGGACAAATATTGTAAAGAAAATCATAAATAAAATAGTATAATAAGCACAAATATAACAGTAAAAATAAATATTCAGAGTCCTAAATATAAACATAAAAGTAAAAAACATTCAAATCCAAAATTAAATAACTTTAATTTTTGTAAGTAAAATAATTTAGAAAATATTATTTTATTACAATATTTATTTGAGATTATTATTTAAGCAGGAAATAAAATAATTTAGAATTTTTATTTATTTAGAATTTTGAAAACTTAGAAATTTATTAATTTTAAATTTTTATCTAAAAATGACATTAAATAATTTAGAATGTGAATTTATTTAGAATTTTGATTAATTTAAAAAATTTATTGATTTTTTATGTTTATCTAACGACATTACAAAGTTTTGGATTTTTATTTATTTAAATTTTGAAAAACATAGAAATTTTATTTATTTTATATTTTTATTTAAGTAACACATAAAATAATTTTTATTTTGTATTTATTTAGGATTTTTAAAAACTTTTGAAATTTTATTTATGTATCACATAAAATAAGTTATGATTTGTGTTTATTTAAAATTTGGATATTTTAGAAATTTTATTTTGTTTCAAAAAAAAATTTAAGTAGATAATTAAATAATTTAGAATTATTATTTATTAATATTTTGAATAATATAATAATTTTATTTATTTCAGATATTTTATTTAAGTAGGACATTAAATAATTTAGGATTTTTATTTGTTTAAAATTTTGAATAATTTAGGAATTTTATTTTGAATAATTTAGGAAATTTATTTCTTGTAAATTTTTATTTAAGTATCACTTTCAATAATTTAGAATTTGTATTTATTTATAATTTTAAATAATTTAAACATTTTATTTATTACAAATTTTTATTTAAGTACTATATTTAATAATTTAGGATTTGTATTTATTTAGAATTTTAAATAATTTAAGAATTTTTTATTGCAATTTTTTTATTTTAATATGATATTAAATAAACCGTCATGTAACAAATTTTGAGAAAATAACAATAAACCGTCATGTAAAAAAATTATTCATCCTAAAAGGCGAGTAACTTTAATTTAATTATTTGGTATGTTAACATCTATTTCAAAAACAATTTTATCGTTTTCTTTGAAATCATTTAACCTACAAAAATTATTTCATACCGCTCAAGTTTTGTTGATTTAATTGACATGTTTTCCCTTACTATTATAAATAATAATATAATTTATATAATTAAATATATATATATATATAAGTAATTATAAGTAAAAAAAAAATACAAAATAAATATTAATATATAAGAAATAAATATCAGCATATGCGAACAAATAACAAAACTAAACATACTAAAATTAATATAAACAATGCATAAACTTAAATAATTAAATTGTTCAAATATCAACAACTTGGCACAAATCTTATAAAAAATAAGTAATAATAAACAATTATGTAAAAAAATATTAATCCCGAATCACTCGAATCGAATCGAATCTCATTATTTGGTTTTGCTTCAAAATCAATTTTGTCACCTTCTTTGAAATCATTTAACATACATAAATTCTTTAATCCCGCTCTAAGTTTTGTTGATTTATTTAACACATTTTCTTTCACTGTTTTGTATAAATAATTTTATTTTCTTTCACTATAAATTTTTTTATAATTATATATATAAATATAAATGTACATGTAAATAAGAAAATAAATAAAAAAATTACAAAAAAATATTAATATATAAGAAATAAACATCACCATATACAAAAAATTAAAAAAAACTAAACATACCAAAATTAATACAAACAACACAAACTTAAATAATACATATAAATAAATAAATTGTTCAAAAATAACCAAAATTCCTCCATTTTTTGATATATTTATTTCATATTTTATTTAAGTATGACATTAAATATTTTAAATTTGTATTTATTTTAGATTTTGAATAACTTTATAATTTTATGATTGTTCAACTATCAACAAATTGACACAAAGTTTTAAGAAAATAAGTAACAATAAACAGTTATGTAAAAAAATGATCCATCATAAAAGGGAAATAACTCGAATTTCATAATTTGGTATGTTAACCTCTATTTAAAAAATAATCTTATTGCATTCTTTGAAATCATTTCACATATTTAAATTCTTTCATCCCGCTCCAAGTGTTGTTGATTTATTTGACGTGTTTTTTTTCACTATTTTGTATAAAAATATAATTTATATAATTATATATATATAATATTATATAAATGTAAATAGGAAAATAAATAAAAAAATTACAATCAAATATTAATATATAAGCAATAAAAATCAGCATATACGAATAAATAAATAAACTAAACATACTAAAATTAATATAAACAATGCATAAAGATAAATAATACACTTAAAAAATTAAATTGTTCAAGTAGTAACAAACTATACAAATTTTGAGGAAAGTAAGTAATAATAAACACTTATGTAAAAAAAGGATTCATCTTAAAAGGTGTATAACTCAAATTTAATAATTTAGTATGTTAACACCTACTTCACAAATAATTTTATCGCTTTCTTTGAAGTCATTTAACATACATAAATTTTTTCATCCCACTCGAAGTTTCATTGATTTATTTGGCGCAATTTCTTCACTATTTTGTATAAAAATATAATTTATATAATTAAATATGTATATATATAAATGTAAATGTGAATAAGAAAATAAAAGATACAAATCAAATATTAATATATAAGAAATAAACATTAGCATATACGAATAAATAAACAATTAAACATACTAAAATTAATATAAACAATGCATAAATATAAATAATGCACATAAATAAATAAATTGTTCAAGTATCAACAAACTAACACAAATCTTGAGAAAGTAATAATAAACCGTCATGTAAAACAATGATTCATCCTAAAAGGCGAGTAACTTGAATTTAATTATTTTGTATGTTAGTCTCTACTTCAAAAATAATTTTATCGTTTTTTTTTTAAATCATTTAACCTACAAAAATTCTTTCATCCCGCTTAACTTTTTTTTATTTAATTGACACGTTTTCCCTTCCTATTATAAATAATAATATAATTTATATAATTAAATATAAATAAATGCAATTTTAAATGACAACAAAAAAATTAAAAATTAAAAATATATAAGAAACAATCATTACCATATGCGAATAAATAAAAAAACTTAAACATACTAAAATTAATCTAAACAATCCATGGACATAAATAAATAATTCAAGTAGAACAAACTGAAATTTTTTTTGAGAAAAGTAAGTAACAATAAACAGTTATGTAAAAATGACTCATCCTAAAATTCGGATAACCCAAATATTTGTTATGTGAACATCTGGTTCAAAAACAATCTTATTGTCTTATTTGAAGTTATTTAACTTAAAATTATTTCATCCCACAAATTTTGTTGATTTATTTGACGCGTTTTCTTTTATTTTTTTTTGTATAAAAATATAATTCATATATATATATAATTGTGTATGTATAACACAGTTATGTAAAAAATGATTCATCTTAAAATTCGTATAACCCGAATTTCATTATTTGTTATGTTAACCCTTGCTTAAAAAACAATCTTATTTCACATTTTATTTAGGATTTTGAATAATTTAGAAATTTTATTTATTTCACATTTTTATTTAAGTAGAATATTCAATAATTTAGAATTTGTATATTTAGAAGGTTGAATAATTTAGAAATTGTATTTATTGAAAAAATTTCTTTAAATAACTTAGATTTGTATTTATTTAAGATTTTGAATAATTTATGAATTTCATTTATTTCAAATTTTTATTTAGGTATGATATTAAATAATTTAGGTATGTATTTATTTATGATTTTGAATAAGATTGGAATATAATTTGTTTTGGATTTTTATTTATGTAGAAAATTAAATAATTTAGATTTTGAAAATTTTATAAATTTTATTTCTTTTAGATTTTTATTTAAGTAGAAAATAAAACACTTTAGGATTTGTATTTAGTTATGATTTTGAAAAACATAGAAATTTTATTAATTTTAGATTTTTACTCAAGAATGACATTAAATAATTTAGGATATGAATATATTTAGAATTTTGAATCAAATTTTGGTTTAAAAATGATATTACAATTTTCAGGATTTTTATTTATTTAGGATTTTGAAAATGTTAGAAAGAAAAACAAAGTTTTTAAGAATTCAATTGACATTAATAAAAATATATAAACACCTTTTTTAAATTAGTAATTTATTGTATAACTCATGTTAAGTTTCCATTTAATTACCAATATTATTTCATTTTATTCATTAATTTTTTAATATTATAATTTATATTTTGTTCATAAAATCATATGAAATAAAAATCAAAGCCAATAAATTTGTCATTATTATTTTTTTGTGATTTAATTTATGGTTTAAAAAAAATACTATGAATTAGTTACCAAAAAATTTTAAGAAGAAAATGAAGAAGGTAAACATCGTAAAATATAAAATACAATGCGTATTAAAGTTAAAATAACAAAGAAAAAAAATAGAAATTACATTAAATTTAAATTGTGCACTATTAAATAATAAATTCCTAAAAGGAATGTAATTAATTTTATTCCTATAAGCAACACTTTAATAATTTGTCTTTTTCATCAAAGAAATACACATGCACGTTTGCTTCTGCTTACCTGCAAATAGAACATTTTGTTAAGTTATATAATATATTACTAAGGTCAGAAAAATGGAGTGATATTATAAGGCCCAACTCTAAAAAAATGTTGTGAGATGACACTTAGCAGTAAGACTTAATGAATACATAGGGAGTGATGAACAATAAACCATCATTACACGTAATTAGTGATGAAAACATAAACAGACTCTAACAAAATAAACTTTCAAAGTTGGATCAAATGAACAAATTAGATGAAGAAAAAAGGAATATTAGATTGCAAAAAAAGAACATTAATGAGATGAACTTAATGAACATAAAAACTAAATGCAAGAAACACTAAACAGATAAGAGTCTCAAAAATTGAAAGAAATGATAAAAGTCTCAGTTTTTGTGTTCGGAGCATACCAAAGTTCGAAACTTTAATGAGAAACCCTAAGAACAGCGAAAAACATAAGAAACATAAAACCACAAACATAAATAAAATGACAGAAAATGCACCAACAAAATTTAAGAAATGATAAAAGTTTCACCTTTTATGTTCGGAGCAGATCAAAGTTCGAAACTTTAATGAGAAACCCCAAGAACAGCGAAAAGCATAAGAAACATAAAACCACAAACATAAATAAAACGGCAGAAAATGCACCAACAAAATTTAAGAAATGATAAAAGTCTCACCTTTTATGTTCGGAGCATATCAAAGTTCGAAACTTTAATGAGGAACCCCAAGAATAACGAAAAGCATAAGAAACATAGAACCACAAACATAAATAAAACGGCAGAAAATGCCCCAAAAATTGAAAGAAATAATAAAAGTCTCACCTTTTGTGTTCGGAGCAGATCAAAGTTCGAAACTTTAATGAGAAATCCTAAGAACAGTGAAAAACATAAGAAACATAGAACCACGAACATAAATAAAACGGTAGAAAATGTTGTTGAAATAAGCTAAATAGAAGAGTTAGGTTGTTAACTCTAACTACCCAAAACTTAAAGCTAGATATTTCTGTTATCAGAATGTTTTTAATTCATTATGTTTTTAACAGCTATAAATAGCATTGCTTGTATTGTATTAGTACAGTTTTTCTAATAAAGAGATTTCAGTTTCAATTCCAATTATCAATTAATTCCCAACAGATTGGTATCAATAGCATAGGGAGGGGACTTGTGTGGTTTCCTGGCAGTGAGGGTAATACTGCGGCTGGAACTTTAAGTAGAGGAGGATCTGTTGTTTTGCAAGCCAAGAATTGGAGGTTGACTGCTGTAGGTGATAAATGTCATGGCTGCATTTGGTGTGGTTCCAAGGAGTCTTCCAGTGTTTGATGGGAAGGATTATGATGATTGGATTGTGGAGATGGAAGCCATTCTTGGTTTTCAAGAATTAGAAGAAGCTGTCAAGATTGGATTTCAAGATTCAACCAAGCTTGAAACAGAGGAGCAAAAGAAAAAGTCTGAGAAGCAATCAAAAGAAAATAAAAAGATTGATTGCAAGGCACGAATGTTACTGCATCAGTGTGTCTCAGCTGCCATTTTTCAGAAAATCTCAAAAGCTGAATCTGCCAAACATATTTGGGACATACTGGAATAGACCTATGGAAATACTGGTAGGGATAAGAAGGTGAGGCTTCAATCACTCAAAAGACATTTGAATTGTTGTCCATGACTGATCAAAAATCAGTGTGTGATTACTTTGGTAAAATCCAAGCAATTGCAAATTCCATGCGAGACTGTGATGAGTAGTTGCCTGATTCAAAGGTGGTTGAGAAGATTCTTAGAACTTTGACTCTTGTTTTTTTATCACATTGTAGTGGCAATTGAAGAATCTAAGGAACTTGATGAAATGACAGTAGAAGAACTCCAAAATTCTCTTGAAGCACATGAGCAACGGTTACTTTCAAGAAAAGGTAAAGAAAAGGTAGTAGAGCAAGTTTTCCAGGCTCAAACTGCTGGCAGAGGTAGAGGAAGAAGTGGCTGGAAAAAGAAAGGAAGAGGAAGAGGAAGAGGAGGTCAATCAAGTGATTGGCCTGCTTCAAGCAGTTAGAACCATAGTCAAAATAGTGTGTAGAAGCAGAAATTGGCTGCTGGTAGAGGGAGTCAAGATCATGGATCCAAGAAATTCCAGGATAAAAGAAAACTGCAGTGTTATAATTGTGGAAAGTATGGTCATTTTGCAGCTGAATGTTGGGGAGCTGATAACAGTAACAACACTGGAAAATTTTTCAAGAAAGATGAGGCACATCTAGCTCAAGAAGATGAACATTATGATTTAGATCAAGTGTTATTAATGGCCACTACAAATCAGGATGAAGATGCTTCAAGTTGGTACTTAGACACAGGCTGTTCCAATCATATGACTGGCAACCGGGAATGGATTATTGATTTTGATTCTAATGTCAAAAACAGTGTGAGATTTGCATATAATAGTATGATCTCTGCTGAAGGAATTGGTAAGGTCAGATTCACTTGTAAAGATGGAAGAGTTGGTTCTATGAATGATGTCCTATATGTGCCATCAATGAAGAATAATCTTCTCAGCTTAGGCCAACTACTGGAAAAGGGATTCAAAATGTCAATGGAGCATAATTCTATCAAGATCTATGATCAGAAATCAAGGTTAGTTCTTAAGGCACCTTTGTGTAAAAATAGGACTTTTAAGACTAACCTTAATACATCAATTGCACAATGCTTGTCTTCAATTGGGAATAAGGAGGAAACAAATCTGGTGTGGCACTACAGATTTGGCCATTTGAATTTCAAGAGTTTGAACAAACTGAGCAGTAAACAAATGGTCACAGGGTTGCCACCAATCAACCTATCTCATAAGACTTGTGAAGGTTGCCTATTTGGGAAGCAATCAAGAAAGAATTTCAAGAAATCAGTACTGCAAAGAGCAAAGAAGCCTTTGGAGGTTGTATATTCAGATGTATGTGGCCCTCTTGATAGTAATTCACTTGGAGGTAATAGGTATTTTCTTACTTTTATGGATGAATTTACTAGAAAAATATGGATTTACCTATTAAAGGAGAAAGGTGAGGTGTTTGGAAGATTTGTAAATTTTTGTGCTAAGGTTGAAAGGGAATCAGGCTATGCCTTAACCATTTTCAGAACTGATGGAGGTGGAGAGTTCAATTCCAAAGAGCTGGAAGAATTTTGTGCTACAAAAGGAATTGAACATGAAGTTACAGCTCCTTACACACAACATAATGGAATTACAGAGAGAAGAAATAGAACTTTGCTTGATATGGCAAGGTGCATGCTCAAAGGCAAGAGGTTGCCTCATAGCTTTTGGGGAGAGGCTATCACCACTGCAACCTATATTCTCAATAGGTGTCCTACAAAAAAATTGGAGGCAGCTGTACCATAAACAGTTTGGTCTGGACATAAACCAACTGTTAGTCATTTGAAATATTTGGTTCCTTGTGCTATAAGCATATTCCAGATGAGAAGAGAAAGAAGTTGGAAGATAAGAGTGAAGCTCTTATCTTAATTGGATATCATCCAACATGTGCTTACAGGTTGTTCAATCCAGTAAACCAGCAAATTCTCATCAGCAGAGATGTTGTTGTAGATGAGAATGCATCCTGGAATTGGAGTAAATATGTAAAACAGATTCATTGTTTTTTAGAAGACAGTGGACAACAACAAGATGAAGAACATGAAAATATAGTTGAGCCAGAATCTAGAAGATCACAAAGGCAAAGATTTCCTTCTTCTAGATTAACAGGTCATGAAGTTTACAGTGATAATTTGATCACTGATGAAGGAGAGTTGGTTCACTTAGCATTTGTGGCAGACATTAAGCCAATCACTTGGAAGGAGGCAATAGTTGATAGAAAGTGGAAGAGTGCAACGATTGAAGAGCTGGAATCACTAGAGAGAAATGAAACCTGGGAATTAGTGGCTTTGCCAAAGGGAAAAAGACCAATTGATGTCAAATGGGTTTTCAAGATAAAACTCAAGTCTGATGGCAGCATAGCCAAGCATAAAGCAAGATTAATTGCTAAGGGTTTTATGCAGAAACATGGAATACACTACACTGAAGTCTATGCACCAGTGGCCAGATTGGAAACCATTAGATTGGTGATTGTTGTGGCCAGTTCTAGAAACTGGAAAATCTATCAAATGGATGTTAAATTTGCATTCTTGAATGGAATTTTAGAAGAGGAGGTTTATGTGACTCAGCCACCAGGTTTTGAAGCAAAGGATGCCAGCCACAAAGTGTTCAAACTTAAGAAAACACTTTATGGACTCAAACAAGCTCTTAGAGTATGAAACAAACTGATAGATTCGTTTTTGCTCAAGCTAGGCTTCACAAAGTGTTCAGTAGAATATGGAGTGTATGTAAGAGAGTCACAAAGTCAAAGCTTAATCTATGTATGTCTATATGTGGATGATTTGTTAATCACAGGGAGTTCAATGACAGAGATTGAACAATTCAAAAATAGATTGAAGGTTGTTTTTGAAATGACAGATTTGGGAATGCTTAGCTATTTTCTGGGTATGGAATTTGTATACATAGATCAAGGTATTATCCTGCATCAAAGGAAGTACATTATTGAAGTGCTCAACAGATTCAATATGAATTAATGCAATGGAGCTAGGGTGCCTGCTGCTGGAAATTTGAAACTGACAGAAGCCTTGGAGGAGATTGCAGTAGATAGTACTTTGTTTAAACAGATTGTTGGAAGTTTGAGGTTCATCTACAACAGCAGGCCTGACATAAGCTATGCAGTTGGACTAATAAGCAAATTCATGTGTAATCCAAGAGCCCCTCATATGGCAACAACAAAGCACATATTGAGGTATCTTAAGGAGATAACAGGGTATGACTTACTCAGTAAACTTGAATGAAGTTTAAGACTGTTTGGAGGCTTGGAGTGATTCAGATTGGTGTGGTGATAAAGTGGGAAGGAAGAGCACCTATGGATATTTTTTCAAATATCTGAAAGCACCAATTTCTTGGTGTTCTAAGAAGCAAACTGTAGTTGCTCTCTCATCTTGTAAGGCAGAGTATATAGCCACAGCAGAGGCAGCTTGTCAATGTGTTTGCCTTGAGTTTGTGCTTGATGATTTGAAGCTGGATCATGGGAAGCCTGTGCAACTTTGTGTTGACAACCAATCAGCCATCAACCTTGCAAAGAATCTAATTTCACATGGGAGGAGTAAACACATAGAGACCAAGTTCCATTTCTTAAGGGAACAAGTTGGAAAAGGAAAGCTAGAAGTGAAGCATTGCAACACCAAGGAGCAAGTGGCTGATATTTTCACCAAACCACTTAGATTAGACAGATTTGAAGAACTAAGAGAGTGGTTAGGAGTTAGAAGTGTTGCAGAATTTAGCTTAAGGAAGAGTGTTGAAATAAGCTAAATAGAAGAGTTAGGTTGTTAACTCTAACTACCCAAAACTTAAAGCTAGATATTTCTATTATAGAATGTTTTTAATTCATTCTGTTTTTAACAACTATAAATAGCATTGCTTATATTGTATCAGTACAGTTTTTCTAATAAAGAGATTTCAGTTTCAATTCCAATTATCAATTAATTCCTAATAAATGCACCAAAAAATTGAAAGAAATGATAAAAGTATCATCTTTTATGTTCGGAGCAGATCAAAGTTTGAAACTTTAATGAGAAAACCCAAGAACAACGAAAAGCATAAGAAACATAGAATAAAAAATCATCATTTGCAAATAAAAAATACATCAAAACCCAACAAAAATGAAAAGAAATGATTAAAGAATCACCTGTTCTTCGACAAATGAAAAGAGGAAATGAGATATGAATGGGTCTTTGCGCCTATATATTCTCAAAAACAATCTTGATAACCATTTCAAAATTTCAAAATTCAAAAATCGCGCCAAGTGAAAAATACCTTAAAGAAGAGATTTGTAGTGGTGGTAAGACAATGAGCAGAAGGTGTGCAGTTGCCAAATCGGTGAAAGAGAAGGGGAAAGTAGAAGAGAGAAAGCTCAGAGTTTTGGAGGGAATGGAGATAGTAAGGATTTAGTGTGTGGAGGGAATGAAGAGAGTGAGAGACGTGGTGTGCAGAGAGTCTGAGAGAGAGAATGCAGAGGGTCAGAGTGAAAAGGTGAATATGGGGTGGGAGACGTGGTTAATTTTTTTATGTGCTACGTGCATTTAGAGAGCCACAATGATGTGCCCTGAGAGTGACACGTGGAAACAATTCCCTTTGTGGTAAAAAATGTTTTTGAATTTTTTTTCCAAAAATTTGAGGTTGTGACACGTGTCTAAACAGACCTGATTGTGCTCCCTCAATTGTTATATATATAGATATAGATATATATAGATTTAGTCCGTTATGAAGATATCATATTTTTCTTCTTATCTCTTTGGATTTATCTTTATTCTTCGATTGATATTTAGTATTTTTTTAATTTAATATAAGGTAAAAGTAATATTATATAAATTATTTATTATCAATTTTAAATTTAAGTTATAGGTTTAAAAATATTAATTTATTAAGGAAGTTAATTATAATATAATTTATATATTATATTAAAATATATTTCCTTCATCATAATATAATTAAAATGCTTATGCACTTTAATGATAAATTATTTGTCAAACGCCTCTTTTATTATATTTATTTTAGTCTGATATTAATTCATACCATTCGTATGAAACATGAAATGTTACTATTTTCAAGTTATTTCCTTTCAAATATGAAAGATTGCAGTTTCATCATATATAATTAGGAAATTGATTTAGAATGACCAGGAACTAGGATTCTTTAAATTGATAATTTTTTTCTTTATTTTTGGTGAATTAGATAATTTTGGGGAGTGGTAATGGCTAAGCGTAGATCAGCTTAACTCACTTTCTTATTCTTATAAAAATATATCAACTAATAGTATATATTATAACTAACAATTATCCTGATTAATAAAATTAAAATAAAGAAACATTTAACTGAGATCATACCAAACAATTATCCAAGTTGATAAAACAAAAATTAAATAAAAATATAATTAGTAAGTTATTTGTAACAATTATCTTAATAAGTAAACAAGATTTGATTATGATATTATTATGTTAGAAAAAGATAAAAGAAAAGAAAAGAAAAATCAATTACATATTATATTTAAATAAATAGATGTGATAATTTCTCCCGTGCAATCCATATAAAGAAGGATGTATGATAAATAATAAAATCATAATATATATATATATAATTTTGACTGTAGTCTGCTAAAAATTATATGAAGAAACCATAAAAAAAATAACTCTTTGAAAGCAAGTTTAAAGAATAAAATTATTAAAATCAAGCATCATAACATCACTCAAAACAACCCCTGAAAAAAATAGAGGATGTCATATCATATTATATGTACATTTTCAAATCTTCATCTTGGAATAGTTGAAGATATCATATCATATATTCAATTATATAATTTTAAATTATTTGTAGTGTTTTATGAAAGAATGTAATGATTAATATGAAAAGTGATTATTCTTTATTGAGAACACTGAAATAATTTATATAAAACAAAATTTGATAAAACTTATGTTATGTTTTTTAAATCAATTACAAGGTAATTAATTATTATAAAATATAATTAAGTACTTAACCAATGATAATAAATTATGATAAATGATAATAAATTAAGATCTACTAAAATTTTTCTTAAAGTGTTTTCAAGAAACCTTTAAGTAAATATATAGGGTGAATATATTTTTTCTTTCTCTAAAATACACGTTTAAATAAACAATTAATACATATTATTTTATCATCAAATATATTATAAAATTAAGCATTTATTATCTGAGCTCTTGATCAATTTTGATCATTATCTTCAAGTCACTATTAATTAATACTTTTTAACAATAAATAAATAGATATTTTAATTATGATCAAAAGGAAAGAAAGCAACTGCTTATAAAGTCAAAAAAATAATAAAAGAGAAATTTATTTGAAAAACAAGTTTAGGTTTAGAATCAAGGTATTTGTATTTTAAAGAGCCTCCTTCTAATAATATATATTAACATTCTAAACTTGGAGCACATAAAGTAAAAAGTAGAAGGTGACAAGGTTTTGGTGATGTAGATAAGTTGCTTATTGGAACAAATCATAAGGAATTTCACCAAACTTTTTTGCAATTTTTCTTTCATAACGTGGAAGTCTATTTCTATATGGTTAGTGTTCTCATGAAACATTTGATTAGATGCAATTTTTATGGTAGACAAGTTATCACAATAAATAATACTATTAGGGTTGTATAGTTAGAATTACAAGTCTTTAAGCTTTACTTAACTGTTTGCATCATGAAAAATTTCTTGAAAAAATTGTTTCTTTATGATGTGCAATAACAAATTGATTAAGATAATGGAAGACATATGCTATATTTCGTCTTTCATTAATGAAGTAAATAATTTTCTCCATAAGTCTTTTATAAGATGCAGGATCTTTGATAAGGTTCTCCATTGTTGGAGAAATCTTGTTGAAAAAATTAATGGGGTGGTAATCAGTGTAGAAGCAAGTATCCCTATTTGATTGGGAAGATCCAATTTATGTTTTTTTTTGAGATAAGTGTATGCCTTTGTTACTCAACAACCTAAAAGGCAAGAAAATACATTAGATTACCAAGACTTTTAATTATGAAACTATCCTGAAACAAAATAAGAAAAAAAAGAAAAGATTAGAGATATACATTAAACTTCTGATACCATCTTAGAATTCTTGCACTCTTTTACAGTTGAGACAAAATTAAGGTTTATAAAAGAGAAAAATAGAAAACAAATCTATTGAAAAAAAAGGAAAAAAGGAAAGTGAAATAATCTTTGTATAAGAAAATGAAATTACATATTTTGATTACAACCAAAAGAAAATAAAATAACTGCAAAAAAAAAACACAAGAAAGAAAAGTTGAAAATCACAAAAAATAAATGAAAAGCAAAATAGAGGAATTAAGATCATCCCACCTATGTTTATCCAAACATTTTCTCATGATTTGAATCTCATGATGGAAAAACCAACATGCAGATTCAGCAATACCAAAGTGGGTTGAATAGCCTTTACTTGTGATAAGGTCACAAAAAAACATGTGTTCACCTTATGCTTAAAACTATAAGCTTTTTATCCCTCACTGCAAGCTTCATCACATTTCAACTCTTAATAATTTTTTACATTATTTTCTCTTAATTAGGGTGTTATATGAAGTTTTTAATTATTCTCTCAATTTTGTTGCATACTTGAAATGAATATTCCTAGAAGATAAATTCACCAAACAAATTCGATGACATATATTTTATTTTCTTATCCATAAGAATTATCATGTTAAAAGATTTATAATAAATTAAACAGCTTCTCAACCCACGAGTTTATTGAAGATAAGACAAGTTATTTTTTTTATAATAATTTTAACTTTTTTAGTTTTTGAAATAATATTATTAAAAAAAATACTATATTCAAAGTATTGTTTATTTTAATAAATTTCATTACAATTTTGTTATTAAAATAACTAAAATTAGTCAGGGACAAAAATATTTATAAATTATTTATAATTTACTTACTTGATCGTAAATTTTGTTATTTATTAAAACAACAATTATTTTCTCTATGATTTAACTTTTACTTATGAATAAGAAATAAATTAAAATTTTAATATTATTGCTATTTCATATTTTTATGTTTTATATAAAAAATAATTAATTTGTATAAAAAATGTAGAAATATGGATCCATTATAAGACCTATGGAAGCAAGTTACTAAGAATGACTTTTACCGGAGATGTTTTTACCGGAGATGTAATAAATTGAAGTGAAAAAAATAAAAAAAAAGTGAAAGTTAGTGGCCAAATTAATAATTAAGTACACTTTAAAATACATATTCTTTTTAACATAGTTTTCATTGACTAAAAATTATTAAAAAATATAAAATACTGGTTTCACATTTTATTTAATATTTCCTTTGTCATTAGAGATTTCTATTAAAAAATAGTTGATTAATAATTTTTATTAAAATACATTTAAGAAACTGGTTAATAAAACTCATAGAAAATACATATTTTGTAAAAAAAGCTTGTATGCATTATTATAATATGTAGTAATAACATGAGATGATATTAGAAGAAAATCGATTTGTTTTTTTTAATAATTATTACTATGTAATAAAAATGTGAATTGTTACTATTATATTATAGTTTATGCAATAATTTGTTCATTAAACAATTTAGTATTTTAAATTCTGATAAAAAAAAGATATAAATTCTGAGGAAATTTGGAACGCAGGACTGAGAATGAAGTTAGTCATAGAATAGTGTGACTCTTGAATTGGAGTGAAGTTTGGGCGCCAAAAGCTATTTTAGGTTTCAATTTTTTTCTTATCTTTCTCTCATTCTTTCATTTTCTATAAATTTTCGTTTTCTATAAAATTTCATTCCATCAGAAGCAGAAAAGAAGATTCCAGAAATGTCTGGGAAGGCGAAGAGGAGAGACGAAGACGGTGCTTCCGATGCTGACTCTGAAGGCCACGCGCCGCCCAAAAAGACACTAAAGAGAGATTCCGACGACGAATCTGACTCTATTGTCGTCTGCGAGGTTCATTACTCCACTATACTAGGGTTTACTCTTTTTTCTTCTTTTTTTTTTTAAATTTCATTTTACCGTTTATTTACTATTTTATTCTGGTTAAATGTAGATTTCCAAGAACAGGAGGGTTTCTGTGAGGAACTGGCAAGGCAGGATTGTAGTTGACATTCGCGAGTTTTACCTCAAGGATGGCAAGAAAATGCCTGGCAAGAAAGGTTAGATTCTGGTGACTTTTTTTTTGAAATTATTCGGTACCTTGATTTTTTACTTAATTTTCTTATATTGGTTTGTGAGTTTATTTTAGTTCAGTGGGTGCGTTGTTTGAGGAATATGAAGGGTTTTGGATTAATTTTCCAGTGGTTTAAATGTATTTTACTGGATGGATTGAAGTAATGCTATCTCATACCCTAGGTCTCTTGTAGGATGGCTCATTCTTTTTTTTGAGAATGTAGTTAAAACTGATGAATGTGATGATATGTTCTGGCTGATGATATGTGCAGTTCTTATTTGTAATGTATTATTGATAAGATCGAGGATAAACTCGTTCCGTGAGATATCAGGCCACCTCTTTGAGATTTACTTTTCTGATGTCGGTTTTGTTGGACTTTGATTCGTGAGTGTATAATTTGTTGTTAGCTACTGGTTATCCCTATCCATTATTACAAACAACGTGGCTCTTGAAAATTCTCATAGACTCTTTTCTAATAAAAGCTTTTCATCTTGTGAGTAAAGGAAACTCTAGCTCATTGTAATGTATGATTTTAGCAAGCAATTAAGTTTATGATAACATGAAAACTGAATTAATTTTTCTGATTTTGAACTTTCTGTTGGTATAAATAAATTGAGTAAATCTATGAACATTCAGTCTGAGTTTGTTTAAGAATCTGGAAGTTGTTTCGATGAATGAATTGGAAATATACTTACCAGTTACCATATCATTTATTGGCTCATGGGAAATATGTTGTTAAGGTGTAGGTACAAACTGAACTTTTACATAATTATCGTAGGTAAGAAATAATGATGGGGATTTCTCTTCTCTTCCTGCCTACATGCTTTCTTTTCTGTTTCTGCTACATTCCCGTGTTTTCCTGCTACATTTTGTTTGGACATGTATTTATGTTGTTTATTATAATTGTTGTGTATTTTGAGTAGTAGAAACAGAGTATTTTTTAGTATTTACTTGTACATAATTAATAATTTTTAAGCAGAATAATGACTACTCTGCTATTTGCTATCCTGTCATAGCATTTTTGTTGTTGGTTGATATGTACTGATATCCTAGATCAGTATCTATGATTTTATATTGGAAATTTGATTTTGACCTGATTGACTTTTCGAAGGTCCTGATTTATGCTATCCATTTGTTTCCAAGATCATGCTTATGCATTGTAATTGAGGCATCCTTAGATCCTGGGAAGTTTTTTTAGAATGTACTAAGATTGTAGTTGGTTTCAAGTAGTGAACAAATAGATTTTGTTATCTACTATTTGTCTTCAATGAAAATTTGGTTCTTGATAGAGCTCATTGGTATTTGATATTTATCCTTTTATTTTAAACCGCATGAGAGATAATGTTTGTTGGCTTGATGATTTATAAATGTGGGTTACACTTAACATCTTTAAATTTGTTTACAGGTATCTCATTGACTATGGATCAGGTATATCTTGGAATCATTTGGATGTTGCATGGTTACAAGTTCTTTTTTCTATGCATATCATCAATCTACACTTTCTTGTCCTAAATTTTTTGAACAAACGATTTTTAAGCTAGCGACCAATGATTCATTTTCTTTCTCGAATGCAGTGGAATGTGCTGCGCACTCATGTTGAAGAAATTGACAAAGCAGTCAGTGAGAATTCTTAGGAAATGGGCACCGCGTGTACTTACTAATCTACAAAATGATTATGTTAATATAGTTTTTTGGATTATTAGGACGACATGAAGGGTGATGTGATGTATACCAATCAAATCTTTCCTAAACTGGTACTGCTATTGTAGGTTTTATGGTAGGTTTTGGATTTCAAACTTTATTTAATGATGCCTATAAAGTGAACAGTTATATGCTAGTGGTTAACTATATGCTCTACTACCACTCTACTATCCGTCTCCATTAACTTTGTTTGAAACAGGGAATTGTGAAGAAGGAAAAAAAGGGAAGAATGGGAACAAATCTTGAAAGTTCCCTTAAAATGGGAAAAACACACTCATTGAAACATTTTACAATTATAATCCGGATGTGATCTTATAACGTCATTTATTTGACATTTTTTTTAAATTTCAAGGGCATTTTGGGCTTAAATTAAAAATTATTTTCTCCTTTGTATTTAATCAAATAGGTTAGAAGAATTTTAACATTCTTCTCTAACTCTTATAGTTGCCTACATAATCTTTGCCGTTCAAAAGAATAAAAATTAATTACTGCAAGGTTCAGTGAAGAAACCCTAATTGATTATTAAATTAAAGTATTTTGTGGTATTAATTGTCTTAAATAATGGATATAATTTATTTTATATTTCAGAAAAATGTATGTGAGTAGTTTAACATTTTAAGCAATTTCTTCTTCCAAACTTTTGAACAATTTTTGTGACATGAAAATTTAATATATTCCCATCATTAGATGTCTATTATAAAAAAACTTTTAAAATCTTAATGGGAGGTGTCAAAAAGGTTCTGCAACATTTTTTTAATTTAATATTGCATTTTCATTAGTTAATATTGGTCTAAATCAACGTGCTATAAGAGAACGAATTTATAATTGTCAATTTGCATTAAGTCTGTCATGCATTGAGCTTCCAAAGTTGAGCGAGTACTGTACGATGAATGTTGTAAACAAGTGGAAAATACCACACTGACGAAATTATTCAAAGTAGAAGTGATTATAATTTTAATGGGTAAGTTTCTTTTAGTGATTTTATGGTGCTGTTAATTGTGACTATGTTTGACGTATTTTTAATATGTCAGGGCCAGTTCACATCTGATATAATTTTAATATGACAAAGAGAACAAAAATATCAATTACATATTATTGAATTCCTTACCAATATCATTTAGACGGCAAAAATGATAAAATACAATGTAAGTTAATGAAATTGGAGCAATTTTGCACCAAGTCACTTATGAGAACGCAACTCTTTCTGAGCTTGAAGCATTTAATCAATGAAAGTTAATCAAAGCAAAATACATCACATAAAATCATTTCTATAGAATGACGAGTTACAACAATCATCTGCACATGCATTTATCCTCTGCACGCACCACTTCATATTATTTCTGAAGTTGAAAATGCTTCACTCAGTGCATTTTAATTTTTGGGGAGTTATGGTGAAAACTGGCATAAACAGAATTTGAAGAAAGAGTTAAGAGATGTCCACTGGAGAGTGTGGCAGCGTTTAGACTTTACCTGAACAACAACAGTGTATAAGAAAGTTGTGGTAGTGGATAACTTGATACATGTTTTCATCTAGCATCATTAAACAGCAGGTATGCTTATAGATCCCATGTCAAGTACTCTTGGCAGGATCTGCAACAATGCAAAACTTGTAAGATTTGAGGCAGTAGAGCAACACTATTTAGTATAAACAGTGAAGATCAACTCAATCCATACCTCACCCAATCGTGCATTGATTTTCAAGGGCACAAAATCATCAGCACGCGTCATACCTACGTTCACAATTGCAGTAGCAGCACCAGCCTCGTGAGCTGCCCTGTTATGTCACATGCAGCCATTCAATGCATCACAAGAAAACGAAAAAAACTTCACTGCTTCAAACAAAATGGGGAACAAAAGCTTCTTTCTAAATTAGAGTTTTAAAGCTAATTACAACAAATAGTTTTTTCATTTCAAATATCATTATTATTAGTATGTTATGTATACAAATATTAGAATTTAGATAATAAAGACACCACAACACACAACTAGAAGACCCTGAGACATTGTAAACTTGAATCTACCTGACAAGTCGAAAAGCAGACATGGTCATCACAGACGACCCAAGTACCAGAAAAGCATCACATCTTCTGGACGCTTCCATTGCCATATCAGCTCTGTCCTTAGGAACATTATCACCAAAGAAGACAACCTTCATAATTATTAACAATGAGAACATAAAGGACATCAGCGTAAAAAGACACAAATCAAAACGATCACACATTCTCAGATGCATGATTGACTAAGCAAGTTTCTGTGTCCATAGAATAATCCATTTTTGTTTTCAAAATGCACTTGTATTCAGTTCCTTCAGCTAAATCATGTAATATATTGAATAACACAGCCATGAACTTATTCAATAGGAACATAATAGCTTATTCAATAGGAACAGAATAGCATCAAATAATCACATAAGATACATTGAGAATACATCAAGATTTGTCACATAAAAAAGAATTACAAGAAATAATTCACAACTTAAATGGTCATCAAATGGAATTTTGTCCAGGGAATGACAAAAAAATATGCTCTCTCAAATATTCGCTAGAAAAATCAGTAATGAAATGAATATTAAATAGATATCTTTAATGAATGTCTATGGATAATGAGTATCATTACTTTAATTACTTGCTTGTGCGAGTATAAATATCATGTGATCCAACCTGCATATATCCCCATTACCACTATCCTTTAGTGACTGTTATTTGGATATTAAAAAAAAAAAATCAAATGACAAAAATAAAGTTATTGGTAACAAAAATATTAAAAATTCAATAATTATTTAAAATTTGATTTCATATATCTATACTTTTTTTTATTTAGACTTACAAAATTGAAGTTGTTTTTGAAAATATTAATTTTTTAAAACTTATACTTTTTGATAAAACTTATTTGAATTTGTTTTTTCAAAAATTAAATTTATTTGCACTAATATTTTATGATGCAATTTTATTTAGATTATACTTTTAAGGTTAAATTTTTATTTGAGTTTATATTTTAAAGAATTATTTTTGAATAATCTTATTTAAAATAAAAAAAACTAGGTATTTTTTTCTATAGATACACAACAGACAGTGGAACAGATTCTTTTAGACAGCTGGCAGCGGCCCCATATCGTCCTGACCCATTATCATCCCTAATCTTGATTCCTTGGTGCCAAAGGGGAAAAGTTTAGATGCCTAGGATAGGATAATAAGAATAGCACCTAATGAGAGCATAAAACAAATGTTCTATAACCCTGTTAGGACCTTAAATTAGAATTTGGTTCTAACTAATGGAGAGATAGTACATCAGCTGCCAGGCAATGTTTGAAGAGTTTATGTTAGAAAAAATAGAAAAGGTCTGACAAACAATGTTGAATAGATAGATAGAGAGGGAAATGTGTCAAACATGGAGAGAAGGATGTTGGAGAGATCCATTAAGTTTTTTATGGAAAGAGTACACTAGCCTTCTGTCGGGAGAGACAGATGGAACTTCATTCCACTGTATTTCCCTTTTATGCATTCAATAATATCAGTACCTGAATTCCTGAACTTCTTTTTCCACTATGGTAGCTATTTCTTTCTATGTTTTGAGGGTGTCAAATTCCAGTCCCTATGGCACCTTATATATTCTGAACTGGCAGTCAAAAGATCGTCTAGTCGGCTTCACTGCAGTTCAAGATCGTGCAATGCTTTATGGTAATTTTTTTTCTCTATGTCAAGTAGAGAGGGTGTGCTCATCGGCTCACGGTATCAGATCTATAATTATAAAGTAATAATTAAGATTTCTTATACTCTTCTTGCCCCCACTTGTTACCAACTAGATAATAAAGAACAGAAATTCTGAACAATACTAACAGGATGAAGTACCGCGAAAAGTATGTGGCACAGGCAAATATTTCAACTGAAAGAAACCGGATGGCTTACATCAGGTTTGAGAACTCCATTGCACTTATGACAAGTTGGGATTATAAAATCCTCCTCCCAAAATCTTTCATCAATCTCAATATCACCATCAGGTCTTTGTTTCATGCCAAAGCTCTTATCTGATCCAGGGTTTCCATTGTCCAAGTTATCAATTGCTTCTGCCCACTGGTTTATCAGAAAAGGGAAACTCAGAACAGAAGAATGCAGTCTTATTGTTTTGTGAAATGAATACTCCAACTACTGCATAAAAGCAATGATCAAATGAAGCAATATATTGTTGCTATTAAATGCACAGTAATGCCGCAAGCTATGTCCTCCTACTTTCAGAGCTTCAGTTTCAGTACAAGGGACACATCGGACACACGTAATAGAAATTATGTAAATGATCTGAACATGCAAAACATAATTCGTAAGAAAACTCAACTAACTGGCCTAATATATACTCTGTTGTAATTGTACAGTATACAGTTTAGTAATCCTTGCAAGATTCAAGATGAACCCCTCAATAAATAATCCATTATTTATGTGTAGTGTTAACGAATTTAAGAAAACAAGTATTTGAGGAAGTTTTAGGAGTTAAGAAAGGAATTTCTAGAAGTGCCTGCCTGCAACAAAGGGTACAAGTCTTACTTAAAAATGAGGTTCAACAGCCAGTATTATTACACACGCCATGAGGAATCTTTCACAGGATATATTAGTTTTTCCCATACTTATCTCCCTACCTTTAGCTATGAAGCAAGGACTCTAACACAAACATCCAACACGACACAAACATTCTGACACAAAAATGTCTAAAGTATAAGCCACGAGGACACTGTATACCCCACATAGAAAGAGAGACTCCAACAAAATGAAGTTCAAGTAACATAACAAAAGATCTAATTTGATGGTATGTTCACCTTTTTAAAACAACCTTCTAAAGAAAAGCAAGAAACATATTTTTGTTAATACTTCATATTATATTTTAAGCAAACTCTTTAAAAGATAAAAACTGATTTTTTTTTAGTAATGTTGGCTCAAGTGAATGAATTGTGTAAATGTGTCCAAGCCAACCAAAAACAATTTTAACTGGACACCTAATTAAATTAGAAGTGTCGGAGATGTGGTGGGGAGAGTAAGAATGTGTGCAACACAGTGACACTTCAACCAAGAGATGTTTTTGTGCTTCATAGCTTTTTGGTTCAAACTACTTCTCCACAATCAGATTCCATCCTAAATCTATACAGTATAAACCATTTTTTGGTAAGTCACCAGTGGCAGATCTTTAGGAAATATTTTAGAGGTGCCAAAATTCTTTTATAGGTGTACAAAATTTTGGAGATGTCAAATCTATAAAATATACTAAAATATTAAAAAATATTTTTATTTATGTATTAATTCATATATATGTAAGAGAAATTTGGGGGCCTACACACCACTATTTAAGAGAATAAAAGAGGGCAATTTTTTTATCACAAGCAAAACCAATCCAAAGAAACCATCAAGACCTTCAGTCAAATAGAGCTTACACACAGCAGAGCCATTGTGACTTATATCTAAGTGTTACATTTCTCAACATGATAATATACTTTATCCCTAGAACAAAGGGTTATATCTTTTAAGTATCAGGACTTAATCATAAAGCCACTTCAATGGCATTTTTCTCATTATAAAACCCACTTCTTAAGCTTTTATTCATTGATAATACAATTTTTTGTATTAGTTGCAAATTCTAACCTTTGGATTAAGGGCTTTCAACTGGTCTTGAAATAAGCTCCGGCAAAAGGAATATCCACAATCTATACAAATTACAGTGTATACAGTCCCATGTATTTCTAATGGGTTGCTACCAGCACGATGATGCAGCCTGCAAACGAAGTACGGATAAATTCCAGGATAGGCTTGCTTTTAATATCTCATGTTTTCCAAATACCCAAATTTATAATTATAGAAGGTACCTATCAACATTTTGGGTAATCATAAAATCAATTCGGCCAGCTTTATCTAATGTTGCCAAAGCAGTATGGGCAGCAGATGGTTGTGCCGCTGTAAATCGTATCCATCCAGCATAGCTCCTTGCCCAATATCTCCTCCGAGCTCGACTCGAACGGAGAAACTCCTTTTATGTAATGTCAAAAAGAAAGGAGAACTTAAACACATAGATTAAGATGAAGGGACTTCATGAGTCATGACTATTTTGGAATGCAAATTTAGTTCAGTATTCTTCATCAAAGTCATTGCCATAAACATTCAAATCTAAATATGCACACATGAATACACTAACGCCAAATTCTTAATAACTTATCAACAGTTGAACTTGAAGTCTTTTTTCTCTATCTGTAGATAGATAGTATTCAGTTTCCCTACTCTTTTGGCTAATAACCTTTTTTTCTCTCAAAGAACAAAACCAAAGATAATGACATACTGCAGGTATTGTGTTCTTCCTTTTCCTTCATGGACAGTAATATTTAATGTATTTGGAAAATGATATGAAACTCCAAGCCATTAAAGCAGCATCTGCAACGTGATACCTCAAGGCAAAAGACCTATGTTTTCCTATACTTAGCCCTTTTTTCCTTCTTCCATTGACCATGTTTTTCTAAATTATTTAGGCCCTATCATGTTGCAATAATCTAATTGAGCACGCCTTTAAATCACCTGATGGGTTATCGGTTTGAAACCAGAACTATAAGCTCCATTGGGGCTGCAATAAATAATAAATTGCCATCAGTGAAGTGAACAATAACAAGTAAAGGAAAATAATAGATTTCTCACAGAGAGATGAATACTCTCTTAATAGATTTCGGACAATAATCCAGCCTCATTTTCCCCACTCTCCTTTGTCCTCAAACACTGACTTCTCACTACACATCCCTCATGCCACCTCATCCCTTTCACTAACTAACTCTCCTTCTCTTCACTACTGGACCCCACTCTCTTTCTCCGAGAGTAGACCTGTCATATTCTGGATCTTTCAGTATATTAGACCCATAAGCATTTACTACCAGGCTGCACTCTCTTTCTCCTAGTGTAGACTAGCCATATTCTGGCATTTCATATTAGGCCCGTAAGCATCTTGTTGATGCCTAGGAGTCCTATCAGTAGCTAAGTGAGTAAAAAATTTAATCCTTTTATGTTGCCATCAGTGAATGCTTAATGCTACATCTACAAAATTTACATGGTCCAAATATTAAAAATAGTGAAAATAATTTCCAATATCATATAACAAAATCTAGCAAGTAGCAATTCTGAGCAAAACTACAATGTTTTACTTTTGCCCAATAAACATTTTAGGTAACTTCATGATGTTAGAAAGTAGTACAGAAGAGCCAGACTACCTTCTGTAGTCGGGGATGCCACACTCTGTACTGATTCCAGCTCCAGTCAATACCGTGAGCTTGGTACTATATGTTGAAATTGAAGTTCAGTTAGGGAACTGTTAAAATTTGCAAAATGAAAACTATCAAAGTACTTTTATTACATATAGTATGCATGGAGGGATCTAATATACTTCTAACTGGGGAAAAGACGGATTAACCTCTGGTCCAAAAATTCATACAAAAGATGAACATCTTTGATACTGGGAGGATCTGCTTCTGGAACTGTCTTCTTATCCCTTGAGATATTAGAAAAGGTCTTTTCTTCATTTCTTGGGAAGGTCCTAGGGACAGAGATTCGGCACGTTGTGTGTACAAGCCTCACACCTTTAAATGATACAAGTATTTGACCTCTTCTTGCTAAGTGCCAATTTCCACCCATTGGTTTAACAATGTCTATAAAGATGAAATAATGTGCAGAAACACAATGCTATAGTGAGTCAAATAAGCCACTACTGTGAGGAATTACTAAAACTAAGTTTGTGTGTGGGTGCAGAAAAAGAAACTTGTATACAAGGGGGAGCATAATTGCCTGTTATAAGCCTCCCAAACACTTTCCTCACAATCCCAAAAGACTGTATATTTAGATTAGGAAAACACACTGTTAGTTACACCAATAACTGTTTCCGTATCTATATAGTCAATAGAGTAACAATTTGAATGACAGGGAAGGCTATTATCATTAACCATGTTTCTAGAAAACCCTTCTTGCAATAATGAATCAAATTACTAGGAAAATGATTCTCTATTTCAATTTTGTCCAGTTTCTGGTTCTTGGTTTACTCATAATTTCCAATTTATGTGCAGTAATGTTTGATAAGACTCTAGTAGAGGGAGAGAAAGGGAACTTACATTGAGAGAGAAAGACAAAGGCATGGTGTTTGTGTGGTGGAGAGAACAACCCATCAACCATGCGCATCGCTCTTTGGCCTTTTACTCTGGATTTCGGTTCATTATGTTCAACCACTTCCACGTTGCGTACTTCTCCGCCGACTATAACGCACTTTTTTTCTTCTTTCAAAAACACAATAAGATAAATCTATGATAATTTATCTTAGAAAAATGAACTTAATTAATACACTATTACGGTCAAAAATTTTACCCTCTCAATCAATGTTTATGTGACACCTTTAAACCAAATTTACCAGAAATTATGAAATCATCCATTTCATAATAACCTGTCTTTACTGAAAATCTAATTAATAATATACAGAGAAGTTTTTTCTCAAAAACATTTTTATTCACAAAACCTAAATTTGAAATTTAATCCTTTTAAGAAAAAATAATAAACGTAAGAACAAGTAACCGTAGTTATAGCTAAAAAAATAGAGGTTAAGCACGTAAAATAATAAGATATTTATTATTATTGTTATTATAAAAAAATTTACTTTGACAATTCAAGAAGAAGTTGTATAGAACATCTGGAGTGATAGTTTTTTTTCATAAATATAATAAATGATAAGTTTTTAATTAAATAATATGAAAAATAATAATATTGGGAATTGTAGGGAATATTAAAAAATGGATTGGAATGTATTATGGTTCTATTACTATTAATATTTCTACCTCCTACAATCAATAAGATAATTAATAATGATATTATTTGTGATTAAGTTTGATATCAACTACCAAATTGTATTAATATATTATGAATATCTAATTTTTTGTGATTTTGCAAGTCAAGTAAGTCATCTCAAATTTCTAAATTATAAGTGCAAATTTAAGAACAAACCCCAACAATATCTGAATGATCATGTATGACCAAAACCTATTTTTATTTGCTTCCAATTTTGGAAATAATACATATTTTCAAAATTTATAAAAAGAAAAGATCTAATTATGTTAAATGTTTCTAATAATTCCATCTACTCTATGGCTTAATTTGATGAAGTAAAATGTCTATTTTTAATCATGTTCATGTAATAACAATGAGTTCTAAGATGATTTGTCAACTATAATTCTACATGTAACATATGTTTCAATGATCTACTGAGAAAATCATGTTATTCCGCACTTTTTGTACCTGCCAAAGGATTGTCAATATTTGAGGTTAGTTTTTATCAAATAAAATGTTAGTTAAGTAAAAGTAGATATCCATATTCATAAAAAAAAATCTCATTAGTTAGGATCACATAAATCCAAAAGTTTAAGCAAGATGGGGATGATACAATTAGTTAACTATATGATTTTTGGTCTTATGGCATACAATTTTTAAATTTATAAATGGTCTCTTAATCTCTTAAAAGATGTCAATGATGGATTAGAAACTTCATTTGGACTCAGGATGTTAACAAAACTGGTTTGATTATTGTTAACTGTAATTATGTTTGCAGTTCTAAGCAAGATGGGGGTTTGCATGTTCTTAATTTGTAGGTGGAAAATAAAGCTTATCTCCTATGGTTAGCTTGGGATTTTGCTTACAATAATATGTCTTGGTCTATTTTAATGCATGTCATATCCCTTAAATCTAATTATTTGAAGATTCCTTATCATTCTTCTTCTATTTGGCATGACATCAATGAGTATTATGATATATTGTTAGATAATAAACTTTTGTGTTATTCTAAATGCATTTCTTTGATTGTTGGGGTGCCTTACCTTGAGAGAATTAGTCTTATTTCTACTATTGTTAATGGATGGAATAACTCAGGTTCGTATATTTCTTTTGACCTTGGCAGAAATCCTGATATTCATTCTATTAAACACTTGATTATCTCATATTTGCTTGATGTTCCTAATTGGAGGATGTAGGGTAGTGAGGTTCTTTATCAAAAATCTGATAGATATTTTTTCTTTACATCTTCTCCTTGTGATTGGGGGAAGTTAGTTTGGTCTAGTTCCATACCTCTGCAAAATTTGTATTGCTTTTGAAGGTTTTTCATAAGAGGTTTCCTATTGATAAAGAGGTACAAAAAAGAGGTGTTGTTTTATGTTTTATGTGCTCTCTATGGAACAAGATGAGAGTATTGATCATCTATTTTTTAATTTTCCTTCTATTTATTTTATTTGGTCTGACTTCAAAATATATTCTCTGATTTTACTAAATTTTCCTGTTATGATTTTATTGCTTTTCTTAAGTCCCATGTAGCCCCATTATTAAGGACATTAAGTTTGTTGTTATCATATTTTCCTCATAGATGATATGGGGGATGAAGAATTATGCTCAACAGTGCATCAATATATATTTTGATATATACATGGTCAATGACTACATCCAGATTTTAGGTAATATGTATAAGAAATGTATATCTAATCATATTGTTAACTTCTTTCTCTCGAAGTTTTCTAGAATTAGCACTAGACCTAATAAGGTCTTTGTTCGTGTTCAAGTGTACTAGCTTTTCCTTGATGTGGTTTGGATTAAAGTGGATACTCATAGTGTTGCTCATGGGGTCTTCTGGTCCTGCTGCTTATGTGGTCCTGCTGCTTATGCGAGTATCTCCAGAGGGAGTCGTGGAGAGTATATTGGTGATTTTTCTACTTTTTAGGGGAATCAAAATCCCTTGTATGCAAAGATTATGAGAGTTATTCTTGCCATTAAACATGCCAAGAGTGTTGGCTTCAAAAAGCTTTAGTTGGAAAGTGATTCTACTTTGCTTTGTTAAGTTTTTTTTCTATGTTAATGTGGTTCTTTGGATTCTTAGAGGAAAGTGGATAAACTGTATCCAAATATGTGTTGACATAAACTTCAAAATTTCCTATATTTTTAAAGAAAGTAATAGTTGTCCTGATAAGTTGACTAATGTAGATATTGACAATAAATTTTTGTACATTGTTATGCCTCCTTTATCTTAGTTTGGATTTTTTTTTTCATAACATGTATGAATTTCTTTTGTTTCATTTTTAGGTCACATACTTTTTTCTAACATAGGTTTAGTGTGGTTCTCTCATGTTTTTCTAACTTTCTTTTTCTAAACAAATTATATAAAAGAATATGAAATTTATAACAATATATAAAACAATTTTTTTTATTTGATATATGCATTTCATATTCGTAATTGTAAAAAAAATCTGCTCTGAATGCATATTTATATTTTACCTTTTATTATAATTTAAAATTAAGAAAAAAATTAACGGCATATATTTTAACACCATTATATATTACAAGTTAATCACATCTTTTAATAATAAAATATATTACAAACTACTCATTATTATTATTTTAAAATATTGATATGAATAGATAAAAAGAATAAAATATGGTGAAATCTAGCTTAAGCAAGAGGACAAGACGAAAAGAAAAAGAAAAAGGAGAAAAAAAACGTAACCTTAGGAAGAGAAGAGAAAAAATGTGGATAACGATTAATCCTATGAGGATGAAACATTGAAACCCAATCCAACAAACCTTAAACCACAAATCCTTAAATCCACAAAATAAAATGGCTTTAAGAAGCTCCTTTACCTTTTCACTCTCTAATTTCTTCCACCAACACTCTCAATATGCTTCTTCAAGAATCTTCGTCTCAATCTTGCTCCCCAAATCCACTTCACTCACCTGCATTCATGAATCCCACAAAGATATGCACTTGGCACCATCTCTTAGCAAGAGGAACCTCAACCTCACCCTTCTTCTCACAGTGTTTCTGTGGGGTCAGGCACCTATGGGTGATGCACTCTTGTTGGCTCAAGAATTGGAGCTTCAGAGATACGCTGATTCCGAGGAAGGTTTCACTCTTCTTACACCCTCTTCTTGGGCCAAGGTAAACTAAATAACTCCCTTTTCAGTTCAAACTTCAAACTATCACAGTTCAATATAGCAGTAAACCTTGTTAGTTGATACTATGAAGTTGGATGCACGTAACATTGTTATCTGGTTAGAATAGTTACATATTAACATTGTCAATTCAAGAATAGTATTGAACTTGTTCTTAGATTTAACGCTTACCATGTCAAAAACTAGGGAATTCGTGAATTTGATTGATCATCATCGTAATAATAATATAAGAAACACCCATAAGTTGACATCCTTTATTTTTGGCAAGTGTATAAAACCAGAAGAAAGAAAAAATCATATCATGAATAACGGTATGTGTTTTTGTCCTAAAGGAAGAGTCTTTGGTAATGTGTTTAACAGGTTGATAAAGCAGGGGCAACTGTGTTGTTTGAAGAAAAAACTATGGGAAGTAACAATATTGGGGTTGTTGTAAGCCCAGTTCGTCTTAAGACTCTTGAAGAGTTTGGGACACCTCAGTTCGTTGCTGATAAGCTTTTACAAGCAGAAAGACGTAAGGTAAACTATTCTTTTTTTTCCACAGCTGCTTAATGTGGAGCATTTGCTTGCAAGGTTGTAAACTATGGTTGTGGTCTTGTCCTGATCTTTAATATTGTGAAAAATTGCAAACAAACAGTGTTAATTAGGCAACAATTGAGGTCTCATAGACTCAATCTTTTTCAAAACCTTCTCCGTTGTTGCATTTTTATTGTGTAGAAGAATTCCACTACATTATAAGAGGAGAGAAAAAGGAGCTGATGTTCATGATTTCATGTAGATAGTGTGAACTGAGAATATATTTTTATTTCTATTGAGAATTCAATTTCTCTAACTAGTTTGTCAATAGACTTCTCAAACTCACCTATTATCAGATAACAGTTATACCATAAATTTCATTTAAAATTATAGTATAAATGAAATTCAAAACTAGAATTCAAAGTAATAATTATTGGCCATTCAAATTTCTCTTGAGTTTAATGCTTATCAGGCATGCTGTATGTATAGTGCATAGATGAAAATTGATAAGCAAAGCAGGAGTTCTATACTTGAAGCGAACATTTCTGTTTCTTTTATGACCATTCTATATTCATAGAGCCTTTAGCATAGAGCTTAACAAGTTAAATTCATATTTTTCAAAAGTTGACCATTTCATATTTCAAAGTCCGTGTTCTCATAGCAAAATATGTCTTTGTGCCCTTAGAATTGGTGGATAGACATATATGATTGTATGATCTATTAACATTTGTCACTTATTGCCTTGACATTCAGGAAAGTACAAAGGAGGCTGAATTGATTACAGTAGCAGAAAGATCAGGAGAGGGAGGGTTGCAAATTTATGAATTTGAATACAAGATCGATAGTAGTCGTGGAGGGATGAAGAGGATATTTTCTGCAGCATTTGTGGCCTCAAAGAAGCTCTATCTTCTAAATATTGCTCACTCTGATAAACCAGAGAGTCCTCTTGACCCGGATAAGAGAATGATTTTAGAGCAAGTTCTTCATTCCTTTGATGCAGCAGCTTAAACTGTGGCATCAAAGTTTCGTTCTTCTGATTTTTTTTATTCTTTCTTTAGTTTTGATTTAATTCCCAAGTTATGGCTAATGAGTTGTGTTCAAATCCTTACCTACTACTTCAACATGATACTTAGTTAAAAGGGAAAAACAGAAGAAGGCTTATTATGAATTACAGTATATTTACACGTGATCCGTCAGTTTTTCCATTTTTTTTAGATAAACGACCATCTACGTATTTTAGTCTAGATTCCAAATTGATTTTCTAGGTGGATTGATTTATTATTTGTTGGAAAGTCTTCCTTAATTAATTTGACACTATAACCAATAAATCTTCATAACTGATCTATTTAGTATATTTAATGATAAATATTTCAAAGTCTTAAGTTTTGAAATTATATCTCTTTTCAAGATTTAACTTAAAAAGTTGAAGATATTAGTTTCAAAGTATTTTTAAAATATAATAAAACATTAATTGTTCATTATATTATTATGATTTTTTTTTCTCTATCTCTATATAAAGAGAATTTGTGAGAAAGAGAAGAAAACAAACAAGTGAGAAGAGTATTAAATTAGAAGTAATAATTTGTGGGATATTGAAACCTCACTAGATGTTAATATGTAAAATTAACTTATTCAATATTTTTGACACCCAATTTCTTCGGGTATTTAAAACTTTTGTTCCTTAAAAGTAAAGATAATTGAAAAATATCATTTAAGATTTGTTCTCTTTTGAAGGAAATAAAAATGGGGTCAAGAAGATGAATTTTAGTTTTGAAAATAAAGAAAGAAAAGAGAAAATAAAAAATCTACATCTAAAAACATATTTAAAAGGGTAGGTCCATTTTTTTTTTCTTTAAGTAGAAAAGGAAAATAAAATCAGAAATTAAAAGTGTATATCTAAAAAGTAATCTGGGCCAATTTTTCTGACCCAACTAACATTTTACTCGCTGCACCCCTCTTTTACCGTCACACCTGTCTTGTTTTTATAAAGTAATATAGGCCCATTTGGCTGATCCAGCTAACATTTTACTCGATGTACCGCTCTTTTACCGTAGCACCTCTTGTTATAAAAAAAAACTATGGGCCCATTTCGCTGACCCAGCTAGCATTTTACTTTCTGAACCACTCTTTTGTCTTCACAACCCTTCTCATATTTTTAAAATAAAATAATAGTTTTGAGATTAAAAATCACAAAAAATAAAATTAACTATAAATAATATGTTTTAGTTGTAGAACTCATGATCTCTAATTTTTTGTTATGAACATAAATATTTACTATCATTCTCAAGTTCATTCTTTCAAAATTCCAGTTTCACTCCTTTTTTCAAGAATTGAATTTGCAATGACACAAACCTTTTCAAATTAATTTAATCTCTTAGAACTACGTGAACTCTGATTTTACATTCAATGTTCACATAAAATATTGTATTGATGGTAACTCGAGTCCATCACCTCATACAATCAATGTTAAGAGTAACGATGCTTAATATGAAACTTCCCACATATATATAATAGGAATATAGGACATGACATCCTAAGTGAGAGTCACTCTCTTGATGAATTTGAAATAAAGTATTTTTCACTCTATATGTAAAGAAATTATTCAAGAGAATATTCATAAAAAAATACTATAACATATTACTAGAACAAATATATTTATGTATTATAATTTAATTATATTTTTAAGTTACAATTTTCGCAATATTGGTTATGGTGGTTGTTATAAGTTTGCTTTTTCTCTAATGGTTATCCGAAGAAAAAGAGTGTCAAAGTAGATATGATTGTATGCTGAATTTCAAATTTGCAAATCCCAAAATTATTGTTGTCAACGCATTTTTATGGGTTCTACATATAATATTTTTATAATCATTAGAGTGCAACTTTTTCTGAATTATAAATGAAAATTTATTTATTACTGGATTGAATTGTGGTTGGGATAGTCAAAAAGAAGTCTTGAGATGAAGAAAAATGGTTAGCACTAATTTTGCATCTTTTTCTTTTATTTACAAAAACTCTTATTCGCTTTACTTCGAGTGATTATATATTTAATTAAGACTATCTCTTGTATTCTTATTAATCATAGTAAATTTTCTTTATTATAACTCGTGATTTTTAGGTTTAGGGTTTTCACTGTGTTGTTTTAGCCTTCTCCTTTTCTGTTTTCATCTTTCTCTAACAAACATAGTTCAACATTTTATAGAAGAAAACATAGTCAATGGAATCTCATTTCTAACCCAAATTAACAAATTTTCAGGCTCCAGGGTAGCTTAAAAGTTAAACTTCACACAGTTAAGTTAGTTGAGATTAAATATTTCCTCTTACACCAAAGTTAACAGCGTCACCCTAATCTTAACTATTTTTATTATCAATTAAAGTTTATTAACAACTATAAAATCATCATAAGAAGAAGTCACTATACAAGAAGTTTGACTTACATAATTTTGTGTTCTTTTAATAAATTGCAGATTACAATAAAAGATACATTTAAAAGATTTTTTATGTTTTATATAGTATCTTTTTCACAAGTAATTTTGATATATAAAAATCCCAGATTAATTAAAGATAAAAACATCAACTTGAGTATAAATTTAACCTCATAAACTAATTTTATATAATATAATATTAAATAAAAATTTATTAGTCTGATTAAAGGTTCATTATTAGATTTTGATACCATCCAATAAATCAATTTTATAAGATTAATTAGATTTAAAGTATAATTTTTAATAATAATCCAAATGGGAATATGAATGATGAACATGTTCTTAATTCCGTATAATTCAGCAGTTTTTTACTATTTAAATTCCGTCTCTATCTTTTGTCTCTACCCACTTCCCTCTGAAAATGTCAACGAAGGCAAAGTACAACTGTGCAAATAAAAAAAATGTATTTCAAACTTAGATGCAATAAATCAATCCAATTCATTATTGTAGCATAGTATAATACAGAACGCGACAAAATGAAACACAATAGTTTGACTATTTGAAACAAACCGATTACTACGTTGGAATATTATAAGAAGCATTACACTGATGTATATACTTTTGAAGCTGCAAGTGAAAGCAACACAAAATCTGGCAAATGTGAAACCTTTTTTTTCTCTTTCATAGAATAAGAGAAAACACTGACGCTTTAGTGGAAAAAAGCAGCACGAAACATATTGGTTGTTTGTAATTGTTACTTGTCCCAATAGACCATTCAAATATTGCAGCAACAAAGTTTGAATCTTTCAACTGAAACATTGGTCAAATATCGTTCTTTGCGTCCAGTCTTTATTGCTTATATTTATGAGGTTTCTGAACTCTGTTGTGAGCTTTTCTTTTTCCTTTTCTCAATAGAAGTGTGCTTCCATGGGGAGTGAAAGAAGTTTTGCAGAAGTAAACACAACTATGGATTCAGCAGAGAAAAGGCTCAATGAGCTTGGCTACAAGCAAGAACTGAGAAGAGAAATGGTGTGTATTTTATTTTATTTTAGTGTTTTTTTCACCATCTTGTGTTTGATTGAGTTGATCATGATCCTTTGATTAAATCTGTTTAGCTTTTCCTTTTACGGTGCAGACTATGTTCAAAACTTTGGCCATATCATTTTCCACAATGACCCTTTTCACTGGAATTACACCTCTCTATGGTTCTAGTCTTCAATATGCAGGCCCTGCAACTCTTGTCTGGGGATGGGTAGTGGTTTCTTTCTTCACCTGGTTCGTTGGGATTGCAATGGCTGAGATATGCTCCTCGTTCCCGGTTTGTTTCTTCTCATAAAATTGTTCTTCAAGGCTTAGAATTTTAAAATATAATTTACATATGATTAGTTAATTATGGAAAGTCATAGCATTTCAACCCTATCAAACCAATACTAATAAGATGGTTTTGATAAAAAAAACTAACTTCTGATAGTCCTAAGTTAAACTTGGTAATAAGAGAATCAAAGAGATATTTACAGTCTACAGATCTAGCTATCTGAATTTGATTCAATCTTGGCTTATGAAAATGTGCCCTTTTCAATTATAAAATATTGATTCAATAACACAGCATTGAATAGGATTAGCTATGGAAGAAAGATAGCAGCATGGAAAAAAAGAGAGTATTTTTTCACATTCTAAAAGTACTTGTGGATTCCTCCTGCACACAAATGAGCATGTAAATGAATTTAGTAACTTAACTAACTTTCACTTCCTATTTAATCTAACAGACGACTGGTTCTCTGTACTTTTGGGCTGCCCATTTAGCTGGTCCAAAATGGGGACCATTTTCTTCATGGTGCTGCGCTTGGCTTGAGACCATAGGGCTTATAGCTGGGATAGGGACTCAGGTAGTTGGTGAAATTTGTAGTCAATATTTTCAGATAACGTTATATGGTAAGTTGGTAACTCATGCTTTTCATGGTTGGAAAAGGCATATGCAGGATCACAAACGTTGCAGAGTATAATCCTACTCTCAACAGGCACAAACAAAGGTGGAGGGTACTTCGCCCCAAAATGGCTCTTCTTGTGTATGTACATTGCCCTTACTGTTATATGGGCGGTACTAAACACATTTGCATTGGAAGTGATTGCCTTGATTGATATAGTTTCGATATGGTGGCAGGTACTACTATCATTATGTTCTTGTATACACTTTATACGTGCCATAAGATGGCCTAAGCTTGCTTATTCTGTTATTAAAAAAAACAGCAGAGAATAGGGGTGTTAAATTGGTTGGATTCACCCAAAAGAAACCACAACAAACCAAATAAAATAAGTTGATTTTCTTTTCTTGGAGATCCACATCAACTAAAGATAAATAGTATATAAATAGGTGCAAATATATCTTATGAGTCAGTTTTGTAAGGTTAATTTAATATATCTTATGAGTCACTTTTGTAAGGTTAATTTAATATATCTTATGAGTCAGTTTTGTAAGGTTAAATTAAGCTTAAAGTTCACTTTGTAATAATTTTAATTTATGTGTTAAAGTCCAAAACCTAATCAAATCAATGTTACTTGATCATCATCTTTAATCATCTGATTTTAAAATTTTTAAGAAAAGAAACCCGTGAATTGAACCAAACCAGTATGATTTGCAAAACTAAATCAAGCCAATACAGTTGATTTTCACTAGTTCTATCTTTTTTTTTCACTCCAACCGAACGAAATCAAACTCGTGGACGCCCTAAGAAGTGGGAGAGAAAGTTGCATCTTAAGTTGATGTTTTGATTAAACACAAATACCCTTGCGAATTTGCCTATGTTGTACAATTAATAATTGCTCATTTCTATAAAATGAATATTCTGAAATGAAGTTCATAATATACTCGACAATTTGAAGGCTTTGGGTGTATCAGGAAGTAACACACTCATTTATTCTGTCAGGTTATTGGTGGATTGGTGATAGTCATAATGTTACCTCTGGTAGCACTAACTACAAAATCTGCTTCATTTGTATTCACACACTTAGAATTAGCCCCTGAATCAACAGGAATATCAAGCAAACCATATGCTGCTATTCTATCATTTCTTGTGAGCCAGTATTCTCTCTATGGCTATGATGCTGCAGCACATCTAACTGAAGAAACCAAAGGTGCAGACAAGAATGGTCCTATTGCAATACTAGGTAGTATTGGGATGATTTCAGTATTTGGATGGGCATACATCTTGGCACTTACATTCAGCATTCAGGTAAGCGTATGTAAATCTAAGTAAATAATATAAAATCAATAGTCTTGAAGAAATAACAAAGCAATGACACCTCTTTTGATCTTTGTTCCCAAGGATAATGATTTTATGATCCCAATGATGATAGTAACTTAGTAACATCATTTCTCAACCCTTATTCAGGATTTTGGCTACCTTTATGACCCAAACAATGAGACTGCTGGAGCATTCGTTCCAGCGCAAATACTCTATGATGCATTCCATGGAAGATATCACAATTCTGCTGGAGCAATCATCCTACTATTTGTCATTTGGGGTTCATTCTTTTTTGGTGGGCTTTCAATTACTACAAGTGCTGCCAGAGTGGTAAGTATAGTAATTTTTTGTTTTTTTTGGTAATTAGGTCCAGGAAAGATTTCATGATCAATTTAGCTCCTTTGCAATTGGTAGAAATTATAATTTGAGAAAAGAAAGTATTAGATTATCCAATTTTTAGCTTTGATTAGAGACTACTGGTGTCAGAACGAAAAAGATATTGGGAGAATAATGAGTCCTTACTTTTTGGAGTATCTCAAACAACTTTCAGGTTTATGCTTTGTCAAGAGACAAGGGAGTTCCCTTTTCGCACTTATGGAGGCAACTGCACCCAAAATACAAGGTTCCCTCAAATGCAGTGTGGCTCTGTGCTGCAATCTGCATTCTTCTTGGTCTCCCAATTTTAAAGGTGAATGTAGTGTTCACAGCTATAACATCAATATGCACAATTGGATGGGTTGGTGGTTATGCAGTTCCTATCTTTGCAAGACTTGTGATGTCTGAGAGGAACTTTAAGCCTGGGCCATTTTATTTAGGCAAAGCAAGAAGACCAGTCTGTCTGGTGGCATTTCTATGGATTTGTTACACATGTTCTGTATTCCTTTTGCCAACTCTGTACCCAATCACTTGGGATACTTTCAATTATGCACCAGTTGCTTTGGGGGTGGGTTTGGGTCTAATAATGCTTTGGTGGCTGTTAGATGCTAGGAAATGGTTCAAAGGGCCAGTTAGGAATATTGATATTCAAAATGGCAAGGTGTAACTTTTACAAGTTTAAAGAAAGAATAATTGGTAGAATATATTCTTTATCTAATTCTGCTGTGTTGATTGGACTTGTAATTGCCATGTCAGTGAGAAAACGTTCATCATTCGGTTAAAAAAGGTAAGAACGATAACTGATTTGTTTTTTAATAGTTCTTGTGAACATTTAAGTAAAATACAGATTCAACCAAGCCACAAGCACTCTAATTATTTTGGAAACGAGTGGTGGTTCATAGACATATCATATCACAGAGTTAAGCTTATTTCTTGGTTTCATTCCACATCCAGAAATGGGTTAATGTTGTGTGGGAACCTCTTCACCTTTGCTGAGTTCCCTCAGTCCTTTCAAATCTTCCACCCATGTACTGTAACTTGAGTTCTTGGCCAGAACATCTTCAGACACCTCCTTGTTATTAATAAGTTCCACAGCATACTTTTCAAATTTCTCAATGTTATCCCACAGCACAGCCAACTTGGTTGTGTCACTCTCGCTTCTAACACTATTCAACCAGTTAGTTGCTTCCTCCACCCTTGCCCAAAAGCATGAATCTTGGGTCAAACTTGCAAACTTGGTTCGCCTCTCGTTATTTTCTTCTGCGGCTGCGGCGGCCATTCCATCCTTCCACCACCTATCAAAGACCTCATATCTCTTCTCTCTGCCATGCAGTATGTAATGGCCCTTGGTTCTGTGCATTCCCTTCCCATAATATTCTCCAATGTCTAAAGGCTCAACCAGGAGTTTGTAGAAATGGGAAGCATTGACCCATTTTTCTCGCAATGCCAAATCATGAGGCAGCTCATTTCTCTCCCACATTTCAATCACATCGTTCCAAAACCTGGCGAGTTTATGGCGATTCATGTTGATTTTCATGGCCATTTTTTTGGAACTGTTCCTTCTCCTCTTGAACAAGTCATAGTATCCCATTTGATCAACTTGCTGGTCACACCAGGATTTGTACAATTCTATTTCAGTCCTGTAAGGCACAACCTTTGATAACTTAATTGGTAACATTGCAGCATTCATGGTTGGTGAAGGACCCATTCTCCTTGTCAACTTAAGGCATTCCTTGGCCGAATCCTAAATATTGTAGAATGAAAGTAATTTGTTTAGTGAAATCTCCTTCCTGGAGAAACTACGAATCATGTGTTAGTGTAGTATTTCTATGTCACTGAGAAGAAAGAGTTACTCAAGCTATGCTACACTCTGAATGTGTTCAATTAATAGGAGATGAAGAAACATCACATACCATAGTGGTGTGAGACAAGATAGTGCATTTACCTGCTTTGCTAAACCTAAAGACTGAACCGCCAATTCAAGACCTGCTTCATAGCTGGAATCAGGAATGTTCCCCTGCATGGAATTTTTATGGCTCAAGAATTGTAAAGACAATTTCTTAACATAGTCTCCATACTTTAGGTGGTCCTCAATACTGCAAGCTGGGGAACCAGATGCAAACATCAAATGCATCATCTTTATAACAGCTGTTGAACTATCTACAGACACTGCTCCTTCTGATGAAACAAAAAGGTAGCTCCCAAATGGGTGAAACAAAATTGGTGTAGACCCTTCTCCATCTTGTGTGGCTGCATCCAAGCAACTCATCACAACGTTGAACAACTCTTGCTGTTGGTCAGAAACTGGAACTGCAAGTTTCCCAAAGCCTGGAGCAGTCGTGGACTGTTGCCAAAATTGAAGCAGGAGGTTTAGCTGAGCAGTGTAAGGGGTTGTGGGTGCAAAGAGCAGCCTTGGCATTATATCATGCTTTGAGACCACATGACAGAAGTTTCCACCCCATCTCTCTTTGAGAATGGCACGGGAGAAAGAGTCATTCCCTAGCATTGGTGAACCAAAAGTGATGCACAAGACTGACACAGATGTAGAACAAGATATGTGGTGGAGGTAAGACAATAACCAAAGAGCAGATAGAGAGGCAGTGGCTCCTCCAATGGAGTGGCCAGTTATGACAATTGTTTTGGTGTTGGAATTTCCCATGAGTGCCAACATCTGAAAGGTAAGAGTAAATTAAGAATTAAGATCGAATGAAAAAGGAACATTAACAAAAAAGGCTATTTCAAGAATATTGTAACATGGATCATTAAATTGATGAAAAAAAATGAATTTGATCTCATATGGTAGGAAATTGAAATGAATATGCCGGAATTGTTAAAATGAAACTCGTTTCTTCAAGTTAAAGGATAGAGTGCTTAAATTCTTTTATAGCTAGAAATGAAAACTATAATGATCACGATTAAGAAGCTATCCAGTGGTAACATTATTGCATAAAACGTGGAAAACAAAATAATAGAGTGTTGAATTGAGTTTTAATATTTTAAATACTTTTTCGTAAATATGGTTTGATACTTCATGATCATGGTAGTTTTATGAGACAAATGAATTGTCAACTGCTTTCCTAATTAGTTACATATGATAAGATATGTCAGACATAATTTTTCGTTTGACAGATTCCCTTGTTAAAAAATAATTTCTCTAACTTAGTTTTTTTACAATAATTCTCCCTCTTAAATTAGTATAGATGATAATAACATACAAGGTGAAAGAGGTTAAGGGAAAGAGAAATGCACACATTATTTTTATACGAGTTGGTTTGACTCAGTAAACGTCTAGTTTCCAATCAACAAATAAAATTTCACTAAGCATACTAATACTGTAAAGTACAATGCGAGTATTTTTTGGATTCCTAGTCACTTGGCTAACCCCTTGAGTATTGTTTAGGATCATAGTCACTCATGGCCAACCCCTTGAGTATTGTTTGGGAACGTAGTCACTCCTGGCTCACCCCTTGAATATTGTTAGGGCTCGTAATCATTCTTGGTTAACCCCTTGAGTATTGTTTAGGAACATAGTTATTCCTGATTAACCCTTTGAGTATTGTTTGGACCCATATACTCTTGCCTAAAATCGAGTATTCTTTGAACCCAGTCACTCCGGACTAAAACTGAGTATTCTTTGAACCTACTTACTCCTAACTAAAACTAAGTATTCTTTGAACCTAGTCATTCCTGATTAAAACTGAGTATTCTTTGGAACTAGTCACTCCTAGCTAAAATTGAGTGTTCTTTGTCAAATAATCACTCTTGGTTAAGATAGATAAATTATCTTACTAGTGATCTAACTAATCACCAAGTCACTCACTAGATAAAACCTAATATTCTTTGAACTCAATGAATCTTGGCTAAAATCGAGTATTCTTTGGATCCAAATACTCCCGACTAAAATAGAGTATTATTCGTCAAACAACTACTCCTAGCTAAAACCAAGGATTATTTGCCATATAGTCACTTATTCTTGGGGTACATAAGATTTTGAAAAAGTTTTAACATTGTGAAACTTGTTCTTATTCTTGATGAGTGACTTTATATAAGCACCGAAGAATGTAGTCATTCCAAAAATCGTTTCTAGTCATTAAGCATCTTGAGCTCATATGAATGTCCTTCTTGCGTTTAATGAGCTTGTTTGTGAATTATATATTAAATGCACTTTATGTAACATAAATGTCTTTTTCTTCTTCACACAATATCCATGATAGATGGTCGTCCTTATCTCCTTGTATTGAATAACCTTTTATAAAAAACAAAATGTATGACTGAAGTATGACTATGTTTTATATTTAGTTGTTTTTAGTACTTAATCATTGAACTTTTTTCTAACAATTATAATTCATTAAGTTATATATATATATATATATATATATATATATATTTTTTTTTTTTTTTCTCGATCTCTGCAACAAAGGCGTCTCTAACATTAATATAGACTTGAAGTAAATTTTATGATAAGAGATTCTATTCATTTAATAACAATTATTATAATTTCATTTAAAAATTAACTTCCAATATATGGGAGGATGTAAAGTTAATTGTTAAAGTAACATTATCATTTTTTTCAATTGATAATCAAGGCAATTTATTTAATCTTTCTTGAGAGATCACTAATATTCAATAAGATTTCAATCACTTTAGGTTTAAAAAACTTAATTAATTCATATGATACAATATAATTGCAGAAGTCGTAATTTTTCTGGTAATTATTAGTTTTATAATTAAATAAATACTTTTCAATTCACTAAATGTATTAAGTTTTTTTATTAATTATTTTATGTACATAGTAGGATAAATACGTAAAACTATTTTTTTCTATTCTAAGATATATGTACATACTAGAATTCTAAATTATTACCACAAAATATTGATGTAGAAGAACAATATGTTGAAAAAGAACTTTCATAAAAATAACATTTAAACGTTATTTGTTTGAAATTGAAAATAAAAATACAGTCCCTTTATCTCAAAATGGCTATAATTTAATTTAATTTATTTTTTAAATAATTGGTGGTCTAAGTTTTCAGTAAAATATATGTATTTTTATTTTTAATTTTTTGGCAAATAAATTATATCAATATTTATTTTCATCAAAGATAATAATACATATTAAAAAAAAGGTTAGGTGATGAAATTGTTTTAATAAGTGATATATTTATTATATTATTAAAATGCATGAAATAAGTTTAAACTGATATTATTTTAAGATGGAGGGAATAAATTAATATGGAATATATACACACATTATACAATGATGATGAAGATATCAAATAAGAGTAATGGAAGATGTAGAATTTCCATTGTTGACTCTAAATCTCTTTCACTTGGAGTCTTCGTCAATAGTCAACACTCACTATCATTATCTACTTGGTGGCTGAGGCAAATAATTGGAACTCTCTCCTAATGAATGGGTCGATATAGATAATGGAGAATAATGATAGTGAGATTTTGGCTAATTCTCCTGCACTACCAATTATGACCTATACCTAATACTGAGAAAGAAATGTTTGTTTTCTTCTAATTTTTCTCAATATTTATATCTGCAACACAAATAAAAACAGTTCTAAATATATAAATTTGGAACTAAAATATGTTAAAAATATGAAAATTCGCATAAGAATGTCTTTCGAATGTTAAATTCTGGAAGATTTTTTATTCCGAATGCAAAAATTCAGAAAAGATACAAGGACAATGTGGATTAATTTTAAATTTAATTTAATTTTTTAAAATAGTTTATAAAATAAATTTACAGTTATTTATATATTATAAAATACTATTATTTCTATACAATCTCTAACAATAATATAATTATTAAAATGTAAGTGGTTAAGGATTGATTGAACTTTTTAGGGTTTCATATGAAATACCGTACAACCTTTTGAAGCTCAGAAAAAGATGTAAACTATTTAAAAGTTAGTTTAATGATACAGAGGAGTGTACTAGTATCTAGTGTCTAAAACATTTATAGTAATGATAATTGAAAAGCAAAGAATGTTAGCGTTATTTGTACCATTTCATAAAAAATCATATCTAGTATCCAACTCATGTTTACAAACTGTATGAATTCGTTCCATTTTATACGACTCATGTTTACAAACTGTATGAGTTCGTTCAATTTTATAAAAAGTAATGTTTATTTCAATATTAACTAAGTTTTTAAGTAGTTTACAAATTTTGTTATTTGTATTTAAGTTTATTAAAAAAAGTAAGATTTTGTTGTTAATATAAATATAGGATGGCTAATGTAAAATGAAAAATAATTTCAATTGTTTTAATTGAAAATATGTTGAATAATAAAATTATCATATTTATTGATTTTAATGTCATCACTTTACATGATGGTTTTCATGTCACTCAAAGTGACAATGAATGGATGTAAGTGATTTATTATCAAATATGTTTTAATGGAAGCAAAAGTCATTTGTTATTTTAAATTAGTAGAAATATTAATTTATATTAACTAAATTAAATACTCAATAGACTAAAGAAATCTAAGAGTAATTCAATTGAAAAATATTTAAATATTAAGAGATTAAGATCACTATAAAGTATACAAGTAGAAGTAATACTCACCTTAGAAACATATTTTATGAGGATGAATTAGATTTAAATTCACTTCTTAATATCTATCAAAATTTATCTTAACGAAATTTGTTAGATCTATTTATCATGTCATATGCTATTAGACCACTTACAAATATCTAATTCTATATTTGATATGAATATACTTCAACATTAAATAGACTAGACGTCTCCTACAAATTGTGATAAGAAAAAAAAAAACCATTAAGGTTCTTCAATATAAATTAAATAAACGGACATTGGAACATGGAAACTTGTTAAATTTTTTTTGGATATTCCATGTATTATTCTTCTTTGCTCACTTCCAAGAAAAGTGTAGTATTCTTCTTTGCTTTATTCTTTCTCAGCTTAACTACCTCCCAAAAAAATAGGAGAAAATGTACCTGGGATTGGTGTGAACGGGAGTTCAGGCTTTTTCTTTTGAAAAATGTTCACTTAATCTTGTATTATTAGAGAGGTATGAAGAAGATATAACGGAAGAAAAGAAAAAAATGATAGAAAATAAGAAAAATAATAATGAAATGAAAGTAAGATAAAAAAATAATAATAATAAATAGCTCACTATAAAATATTGATTTTTTAGTGTAATAAAAAGTATTTTTAATATAAAAACTTTAATTCAGATAGTTTTATTTAAACTTTATGTTAATCATTAAGGTAATGGTAGAGACTTCGTTGTATTGTGCTTATTTTTATTAAAAGGAAAATAAATTTTAATATTCTATTACTTTTTATATTTTAATTTTTATAAAATTAAAATTAAAATCCCCAATCTTCACTTTTAATATATTAACAACATGCTAACGTTAATTTTTCTTAATAAATATATGCGTGATAATTCCCAAAAACTATTGAAATTCAAACAAAACTAATAAAATTAATTTTTTTATGGTAAAAAAAGCCAAATATGTCATGCTTATATATGATAGTAAGTCCTTTTCTTTTTCATTTCAACTTTAATCTTCAGTTTGATGTTATGACAAAACCCCTCTTCCAGAAAAATAAAAAGAAAAAAGGAGGAGAATATAAAGTAGTAACACTATGCTATAAAATTAAAAGAGATAGAAAAATTAAATGGTAGTGTAGAAAATGTATATTACAACTTCTCCAAAGAAAATGTCATACTATTTAGTTTAACTTCATAGTTCACAGGGTTTCTTTTAACATACATGCTACAGTGTTCTTGGTTTATCAAAAAACGATTCCAAAGACAATAGCAAAACGACGAATATACTGCGTTTTATTTGGAAAGAAAAATTATCCCCAACACTTAAGTTATAAGGCCATCAAATAGTTGAGAAAATAATTTTATATTGTATAATTACACCGTCGATGTATAATATATTTTTTCACAAACCTAATTATACATCATTAGCGTAAAATTTTAAGATAATATTATGAAAAATAGCAATTCTTCAATGAGAGTTGAGAATTATGAAACCTGATTTTGAAATGAATCGAAAAAGGTGGAAAAGAGTTTCAGCATCCCAGCATGCACCATCACAGGATCATCTTCCTTGTTGCGACGCGCCGAGAAGAGTGTTACATCGCCGATGCTAGCCAACGGCTCCAAGGCTCTCCAGCTAGAGTCCGTCGCCGCCATTTCCATGCCGGGGAAAGCGACGTACATCACGCCGCCGACACCTTGCTCTATCACGAAACTCCGCGGCGCGGAGGCCGCCACGGCGGTGCACAGCCTCCACGATTCCGACAACAGCGGCGTTGACGCCAGGAACGTTGCGAGCATCTCGCTCGTCTCAAATCTGACACATGTCGTTTGAAATGATTAACGAGAAAAGTTTAATAAATTTTGAAGTTATAGTTGATTTTGAGGATTCGGTGAGTGGTGAGGGGAGTGAGGACTTACGGTGAAGCTTCGTCAACCACCATGGTAGAGTGATGAATTCTTCCTTTTTCTTTGGTTAAAGTCTTGTGGAGAAAATTTGTGAATTTTGAAGATGCTAGTGGGATGAGATTAACCTTTTCAATGGTGGTGCTCATTTTATACAAATATTTTTTTTAAATATTAAATAATTTATTATATTTTTATCTTTAAATGTATTTTATAACATTACATGTTTAATAATTATTGACCGTATATTTTTTATATTCTCTCCTCTAATTATGAAAAGGCACGTCATTGATATTTTTTTACGATAATTACTATAAAACATCAATAAATTTATTATATATAAAACTATTTTACATTGTATTTTTTCTCTCTAATATTAGTTAAATTATATTTTTTAATTTTGAACTAATATATTATTTTACTTCTTTCTATTCAATAATTAACGTGATAATGTTATTTCATTTAAGCATATTTATCTTCTGTGTTCCTTTTCATACTTCACATAATCATTTTATGAGTTTGTTTATTTCTTTTTTGCTTTCTTTGTTATCTTTTTTCTATATATTATATGTTATCTTATTAAAATATGAAGTAACTTTTTCTCTTTTATATCCATACATACATTTATATATCTTTTTTATTCCTATTCATACTTCACATTCATTTTATGGGTATGTTTATTTCTTTTTTTTATTTCTATGTTCTCCCTTTTCTATATATTATATGCTATTTTATTAAAATATAAAGTATTTTTTCTTTATACTACTAGAAAATGATTAAATATAAATTAATTTTAAATACTAAAAATAATTATTTGTTATATTGACTAAATTATATATTATTTTAGAGATTAAAAAAATTATTGATATTTAAACTAGTTTTTATTATTGATAAATAATTTCTAAATTAATATCTAGTTAACTATCAAGTTTTTAATTTTTGTTTCTAAAATCAGTTTCTATTTAATGATTTTCTCTTAATGTTTATATTTATACATACATTTATTTTTATCTTTTGTATTCCTTTTCACACTTCACATTTCATTTTATGAGTCTGTTTATTTCTAAATTGACTTATCAAATACAGAATCTTAACTTATCACAACATTCTCATAAAAAAAAATCTAATCACATTATATTTTTCACGTTAGACTCTCTCGGCCCACCACAAAAGAATTGTTATAGTAACATTGTAAATAAAATCAACTCGCTAACGTTTTACAAAAGGTTTGACATAAAATTCATAATTTACGTTAGATGACCTAAATGTCCAACATAAATTTTTGAATTTTATATTGAATTATATGTGGTTTAGTGTAAAAACTTTGACGCAAGCTTCTTCTTCCCCACTTCTACCACGCATAAACAATATTTTTTACTATTTTTCTCCGATGACAGTTGCAACAATCTTGTTTCTACCTCCATTGGAGACCCAAACTTTGTTTTTCTTCAGTCTTTGCTTTGAATTTCTCTTTGTAGGCCTTTGGCCAATTTTTATTTGGCCCAATTTTGGGTTTGTATTCTTATTTAAGTATTTGCTTCCATAAAGTGACTGTGACTTGAAATAATATACAAAAAATTTCTTTTCCAAAATATTGCACCACTAAGCTTTCTGCTTTCGTTCTTCTCTCCTCCTTTAACAATCCGATTGTCATGGAGCCCGCTCTGCTTCGTCACACTCTGATCATCGTTTTTTCCCTTGATTTTTCTTTTCCTCTTCAATCTTATTTTTGCATCTTGTTTTCTATTTCTTTTTCATCAAATGGATTTGTCACATAACCCATCAAGCACGTACTATCTGCATCCAGGAGAAAATCCAGGAACGATACTCATCACAACATAACTTGACAAAAGCAATTATCACACTTGGAATAGAGCCATGAAGAAAGCTCTCCTCTCCAAGAACAACTTCAAGTTCGTGAATGGAGACCTCCCTGAATCAACACATGATGATAAGGTGTACGAAGCGTGGGAGCGCTATAATGTCATGGTTATATCGTGAATTACACAAACATCGAGTGCACAAAATTTCCCAAAACTATGGTAAGTAATGTTCATATTGCAATAAAATAAATCATACCCTAGATGAATGTTAATCAAATTGCAAGTTTTTTTCATGGAATCACGTTGCAAAAAAGGCCCTTTTATAGTTCAAAGATATCCTAAATACACCTTAATCTTGCACCTTCCTAATTTCACCATCTATTTTGTAGTGGAAACTAATGCTTCCAACTTCGCCATCAGGGTCGTTTTATCCCAAGCAGGGCATCCTAGAAGTTATGTCCTAAGAAACAAAGCAATTCAGTATATGTAAAAGAGATGCTAACAAGTACTAAATCTGTTAAGAAGTGGAGACACTATCTCATTGACAATCACTTTCAAATTATCACAGACCAACAAATTTTAAGGGGACTACTTACCAACGCTTGTGATACACCGGAGTAACAAAAATGGGTTTCACGGCTTATTGGAGTACAATTTTGACATACTTTATTGGCCTGGACGTCACAACCAGGATGTCGATTACCTCTCTAGGCCACCATCCTAAGTTTTCTTAGCCATCTCCTCCTCAGTACCATAGATCATCACAAAATTAAAAAGGTACTATTAGACAACAACAGGACAACAAGAAAAAAACCAAATTGATAGGTATTCCCAACTCAAATTTCACTTTTCACAATGACTTACTGTACCACGGCCAGAGACTTTACCTTACATCCACAACCAACCTCCATCCATCCATTCTTCATCAGTTCCATGCAACCCCATCTGCAGGGCATTCCGGTCTCAAAGCCATTTTAGCTTGTTTAGTTGCATCATTTTATTGATTGAGTATTTACAGGGATACAAAATTTCATCATAGAGTGTCTCCCCTGCTAACAGAACAAACCCATCACTGAAAACCCTTAGGATTATTACAACCCATACCCCTCAAACCAGAATTTGGGATGAACTAACAGCCAATTCTATCATTCACTTACCATCGTCTTTCATCCATACAATTATTTGGGTGGTTTATGACCGCCTTTCAAAAATAAACTCTTCATAGCCCTCCCCTCCTCCATAACCGTCTCCCAACTAGCTAACCGATTTTTTGTGGAGATCTACAGGTTGCATGGGTCCCGAAATCCATAATTTCAGATCGCGACCCGCTTTTCCTCAGTAACTTATGGAATTAGTTTTTTCACCTACAAAGAACAAAATTGAAATTTAGTATGACTTATCACCCTCAAACCAATGGTTAAAACGAGGTTATCAACAAAAGTTTAGAGGTATACCTTTACTATTTTATAAGTGACAATCAACGGAATTGGTACAAATACTTACATCTTGTCGAGTTCTGGTACAATTCTTCTTACCATTCGGCCATAAAAAACGACCCCGTTTCAAGTGCTTTATGGAAGACCATCACCCTGCATCCTGGATTGTGTGCCCGACACTGCATTGGAACCGAATCTGGTCACCACCCTCCAAGAGTGAAGGTAGATCTTGCACCAATTGAAGACCAATTTAGCGTTGTTGTAGTAATGCATGGGTAAGACAACGAACACAACACGTTGTCATCATGCCTTTGGCGTTGGCGATTGGGTGTTCCTCTACCAGCAGGCCTACCGTCCAACCTCCCTCACCGGCGCACCTCACCACAAACTTAGCCGTAAGTTTTACGGCTCATACCTTATTACAAATCGCATTGGTGAAGTAACATATGAACTAGCTCTTTCACCGACTTCCAATGTTCACCTAGTATTTCATATATCTCTCCTCAAACCATATTAGGAACCAAAACCCCCTCTAGTACACCACCCTCTCAACCATGAAACAACCCCAAACTTTTCGCACTTTCCAAATTCTACCCATATCATAACCCTAACTAAAACTTTACTTTCACCAATAAACTTACCTAACACAGTATTGGATTCATCAGCACAAGTCACGCGTCTTCCATCTACAATTCACATTGAGCTCCTTCACCTACCATCCTCTTATGCTTTACGTGACAATTTACTTACACAAGTAAACTCACCTAACACAACATCAGATCTGTCAGAGCAAGACACGCAATCTCCATCAACAACTCGCACTGCGCCACGTCAAGCACAATCTGATGCACCTTCACGTGATTATGTCCAAAATTTAAAAAATGAAACTGGCACGCACCCACTTGTCCCAACGTTCCAAAACCCTTTGCATTCAACACAATTACCCTTGGGCTCCCAAACCCATCCCGCAGCCCACTTTCAACCCTCCTTACCAACACCACTCTCTCACACTACAACCAACGTGACGCAACAGACCGCCACAAGCCTAACAACCATTCTCACTTTATATATATTCCCACCCTTCCACTTCCAGAACCATCCACACACCACAAAAAATACATTGGCCCACCAACCCCCACCCACATCAAACCTTCAAACACCTTCCCCCTAAACACATCCCCACCATAAACAATAAAACCAATTCTCAATTACAATCCACCATTTTGTTTCACTTTGCCCACTCTAAGCTCCTATCCAACTGCATCATCAACCATGACTCATTTCTCAAGCTCATCCAACCAAAACCTTGAGAACAAGGTTACTTTGTAGGGGCCAACTATAGATATTGGACTCACAACTACAAGGCCCATTAGAAGGGTATCTAGGCCCACTTGGTTAAATAACTACATCTTGAAGGATTTGTTTTTGTCTTTTGTGAGGATTGGATTGAACTTTTTTTGTTAGGATTTTTTGTTATGTTTTTTCAATATCTTTCAGCACAAATGTCTATTAGAGCAAGTTGGATGACTTTTCAAGGGGAATTATATGCCTAGGGAGACTAGGAGAGAGACATTTATGTATTTTGTTCTTGCCTTTTCTTTCTATCTTAACGTTGTTTTTATCCTCTCTTTTGTTTCATTTCCTGTCTTCTTTTCCCTTTACTTTGGTGTTCTTCCCCATCCTTTTTTAATCTTTGTTATGAATTTGGTGCTTTCATTGATCATATTTTCGTGCCTCCCAAACCAGACAAAGATTTAGAAGAAACCCTCCAGACCATTTTAGAAAAACTAGCAAACCTCCAAACCCAAATCTAACAAACTCATGATCATTATGAAACCTGTTATAATACCTTACATCACACCCTATAATTTCGTCAAAAAGATTGTGAATCCAAACAAGAGGCGGTCTCTCACACCCTTCGTACCATCTTAACATTTATACCACCCCCCGTTAATTTCCCTCAATGAAGCAAACAACTCTTCTACTCCCTTATCAGTTCCAACCATACCCCATATCCCATCCCACCCCTAACTTTTAAGGTTGTATCATCCACATTACTCCACCTCCCCTTGTTCCTACCCTACCCCATCCCCCAAAAATTCAATTATCCTTCTATGGGTCTGATCCTCTTGATTGACTTTTTCAGGCTGAATAGTTTTTCCAGTTTTACAATATTACTTAGGAGTCTCGCTTACACAATACACGTATTGGCATGTATTTATGTATTTATTGTAATTGTTATTAAGTTTAGTTGTTTATGTTATTGTGTCAGCTTAGATTGTATATATAAAAGCTACTATATTATTTTATTTTGATAGCTTACGTTTTATATGCATAGATTGTATACTATTTTTTTTAATTCTTTGTATATAGAATATTTTATATTGATACAAGTATTTTCTTTCAATCTTAAATCTTATTATTGTGTTTTCCCTTATTTGTTATTGTTTCAAACCAAATATATAATATAAAAAAAGTGACGAGTTGAAAATAATATTATGTCCTCCAATGATAAAAGAATTTGTCGGAATCACTTGTTATATTATTAAGAACTTATAGAAAAAGATGGTCTTATGACGATAATAGAGAAAGAGGAGGGAGAAAGCTAGGTGAAAGAAAACAAAAGGAAAAAGAGAATGAAGAGACATATAAAAGAGAACGAAAAGGGATTAAAAGGAGAAAAAATAAGGGAAAAAAGAAAAGTGAAGAAATATACAATACAAGAAAATCATGAAATAGAAACTAATTTTTAGTGACAAAAAATAATTAGTTGCTATAGTGACTAAATTAGAGACCATTTTAGAGATTAAAATTTTTTTGGTTTCTAAATTAGTTTATATTATTGTTAAATGATTTCTAAATTGGTATCTAATTAACAACCAAGATTTTTGCTACCAAATTTAGAAATTAAATAATTGGTAGTTAAAACTTTGGTTGATAATTAGATACCAATTTAGAAACCATTTTTTTTTAGTTTTTAAAATGATCTCTAATTTAGTTACTATAGCAACTAATTATGTTTGTTCTCTAAAATTGGTTTCTATTTCATGGTTTTCTTGTAGTGATAGTTGTGAAATAGAAGAGTGTATCACACATTTTATTTTATTTTTAAAAATTTCAAATTATGTAATTTCAAATTACTGGAATACTTTCACAAATTTACAAAATTCTTTTATCAAGTCAACATATTTCCTTAAAAATATTATATTATTTATTAAATGATGGATTAACTATATTTTTAAGTATCTTATAGATTTAGGTATTTTAAATTGAGTTTATATTAAAAAATTACGTTCAATTGAGTGCTAAAAATGTTTTTTTTTTCTTTTAAGTATTCCACTATTTGATTTTGACATCAACGAGATGATATAGTCATTATTTTTGTCCAAATCATCAATCAATTTCTCTTATTCCTTTAATAGGGTATGATGTGTGAGAATTTAAAGGAGGAGATGTGAGAGGATGTGAGAGGAAAGTGTGAAGAAAGTGAAGATGTTTGGATTGAGATATGCTATACTGGATGTGTGAGAAAAGTTTATGGGAATTTGTGAGTGATGTGAGTTTATAAAATGTTACTTTACAAATTTTCCTTTACCTATTAAAAAAATTTAATAATGAAATTGAGTTATTTTTGTTTAGAAATAAACAAGTTTCAGATAGTAGATTTAAAAATTAAAATTAGAAAATAAATATATATTAAATATAAATAGGTATAATTTAAACATTATAATTAGAAAAAAAAATTATGTATTCAACAAATTAAATAAAAACAAAACTTCAAATAATTTCTTAAAATATTAAACATGTACTATAAAATTGAAAAATAAATCAGATCTTATATAAATAAAAAATATTATTTTTTAATATTAAAAACCCTGTAATAATAAAAAAATAAAAAATACTACAACAACAAAAATATAACGTAATTAACAATAAAAAATAATTTCATAAAAATTTATAACTCATAAATATAATAATTATAACAAAAATATATTAATATAAACATAACAATAAATTAAATAAAAACAAAATTTCAAATAATTTCTTAAAATATTAAACATATATTGTAAAATCAAAAAATAAATCACATTATATAAATAAAAAAATATTATTTTTAATATAAAAAACCTTGCAGTAATGGAAAATAAGAAATATTATAATAGTAGAATAGATGAAGATAATTTTGGAAATAACACATGCTGACGTGACTTTTCCTCTACATCTCTTCATTATGAAGGAAGATGATATTTAGGTGAGAGTAAATTCAGAAATAACACATACCGACGTGACTTTCTCTCTACATCTCTTCATTCTGAAGAGAGAGAATATTTACTGTTCACATATATATCCTCTCATTCTCTCCTCACAAAACCCTGGATCCAAATAGTTGATATATTCTCACTTCTTGTATGTGAACATTACATCCACGTAAACATAGGCCCTTAATCTCCTCTAACTTGTTGGTCTCGTCATCCCATTAACAATAAAAAATTATATGGCAAGAAGCTTAAAAGAAAATACAAATATTTTTAAAACCCAATAAAAAAATTAATGTAAATTAAATTAAAATTGCATAAATTTATGAGATACTAAAACTTAATTAAGCCTAAAATTAAATTATTTCTTAAAATTTCTAATTCAAAGACTTGTCTTGTCAATTTTAAAATACTAATGTTTTGTATTGTTTGGATAATTGCAGTCCAGATTGCTTTAAAAGCCTAACTAAGTGTTGGTAAACAAATTATAAATTGAGCTATTGTTTTCTGTACCCCATTAATTTCTAACTGCAGGCCCATGATTTTTGGAATTTCAGTTTTGCCCATCCGACTTTTATTTCAAACGGTCTCAGACATTGTTTTGTGGTGGTTTGTCATAGTCACATAGGCTCGAGGTAGGTAGCTTCAGGTATGCAAACAGTTTTGAAATCCAAAATTTAAAATGTAGTTTCAAAAAATTTATTTCATATAATTAGAAATTTCTAGAAACATAAAATGAAGAATGTATTTTTAAATAGAATATTTCAGAATCTATCGATAATGTATAATCTAAATCGTTTTTGACATATTTTACAAAAAAGGTGTACTTTTTTATTTAAATAGTGTTTGAAGATTTTATATGGATTAGAAATAAATATATTTTATAATATATGAGTAAATATAAATCTCAATTTTTAAATTAATTTTTTAAGATTAAATTAGATTTATAATTCAGTTTTTAATAAATAATATTTAATAAATTAAGTAATTGAAATTGAATTAATACACAAGTTTGTTAAATAAATAAACAAAATAGATGCTTCCCTAATAAATCAATATATTATATTGAAATATCAATATTTTTACACTTCGTATCAAAAGTGAAAAATAAAATAACACCCTACAAAATTAGAGAGATGCAAAGTCATATTCAATGAAATAGTAAGAATCAATGTCAACTCGCATTTATAGATACTAAGAATATAAACTCTAATGAACACGAAACCATTTATATTTACTTTAAACATTTTACTTTTATAAAAAAAAAATATTTTTCCCATAAGCTTTTTCCTCCAATCATATAAACTTCATCAAAGTCAGTTTAATAAATTTCTGCATTAGAAAATGTTGTTACACTACAATAATTTTAAAGATCATAAATAAATAATTAACCACTATATAAATTATTAGAATTAACTATTTTAATTAATATAGTGATTAACTATTTTTGTTTTTGAAATTATTTTCTATTTAATGATTTTTTTAATATTAATTACGTAAGAACTCCTTTGGGGATACAAATAAAAATAGGTAAACCTAAATATAATGTACCATGATGGAGCAATTATATATATATATATATATATATATATATAATTAATTAATCAAGAACTTAGTTTTATTAAATAATAACGGACATTTTTTTAAAAGAATTGGTTTCATTTATTGATTGATGAATAGATCTTATCATTTTACTGTATCTTCTTGAACTTAGCTAAATTCCAAACCCCTTTCTCTTCAACATTGCTTTTCAAAAAGTACGAGTGTGCATAAATTCTTCACTTAGTCGCACAATACGAAGACATGATGGGAAGTGGGAGGAACTACACATCACACTTGCTTTTGTTTTTCTCTTTCCTTTCACACCAAAAAAAATGAGTAAACAATTAGTTATTAATAATGGGAATCATAAAACTGTCTTTAGGGAATGCCCTACGAAGACATCATAGGAAATGGGAGGGACTACACATCACACACAGTAGTTTGTTGCTTTTGTTTTTCTCTTTCCTTTCACACCAAAATATCACTAAACAAGTAGTTTTTTTAATAAGATAAATCTAGTTTTGTCTTTCAATTAAGACACATAGTTTATTTTTTATGATAAAAGAATGTGTTTAATATTGGGAATTCAAAATATTGGATAAGTTTTTCATTGAGTATAAATAAAATAGTTGACTACAAATATCTTAAGATTTTAGATAAAAAATTGTATGATAATTTTTTAAACTTCCTACACCTCCAAGCCTCAAAGGTAGCTTGGGTGTAGAATCTGGCTAGGTACTCAACCCTAACAGCATATACATTCATTAACGTCCCTCCTGCTCCAACTTGAGAAATTCAGCTTCCTTTGCAAATCTTGCACTATCTGGACAATATTTCTCCGGAAACCTCACTCTGAAACTCTCCCAGTCTAATACTTCAGCTCTAGCTTCCATCATCTGTTGAGCTCCCATCCACCAAAACTCTGCTTCTCCAGACAACAAATATGTAGCAAAAACCAATTTCTTATCCTCAGGGCAGGAGGTTGCCCTAAAGATCTTCTCTAACTCCCTGATCCATTGGTCTACTTGGTCAGGAGTGACATTCCCAGTGAACTTAGGTGAGTTGTGTCTCATGAACTCTGTCAGTCCCATATGCTCCTGAGACTGACTGACATGGGAAGCTGTTGCAGCAGATCTAGTAGTCTCTCCCAATGATGCATTGTTGTCTGGTGATTCTGAGCCATTGCCATATTCTGTTGTTGGATAGAATTTGTCATTATCTCAATAGCCCTGGCAATCTGGTTCATCTCAGAAGAAGGTTGGGGAGGGGTAGGAGGTCTAGGAGCCATGCTATACAACAAAAAAAGAAAGATTTAGGATAAATCTAAAAAAAAAATCATAACTATGTAGTTTTACTAACAAACCAACTAAAGCACACATAAACAACCCCATAACTCTTAGGTCTCCTAAGGTTCGAACAACTCTGATACCATAATGTAACACCCTTCATTTTACCCATATATAATGAAATAAAAGTAAAACAATCAATATCTAATTACAAATAACATATACTACTTTCTCATATGTGTATCTCAAAAGAAATATCCCTCTTCATAGGGATTTAATATATACATCAAAAGTTTTAACAATAAAACAAAGCATTCAAATAAAACTATCTCATCCTTCAGCTGCTCACAAAGGAGCTCTATTACCTACAATCTCATCTGCTCCAGTGTAAAACACGATCATCACAGATAAAGAAACAAACACAAACAAATAACAGGGTAAGCTATCTATATAAAAAGTTTTGATATAATTTAAAATTCAAATTAATAAGCATAATTCATCAATTCTCATATGATTTCTCAAACCATCAAGTGTCTATTACATTTCATAAAATTCATCTTTCATATGTCAGACTTCTACTGACTCACAACACATAGACACTTGACTTTACTTTCGGAAGACTCATGCGTTGACTTAGACTCAGAGATATACAGCTGTCATACTATCTCACTGTGAAATCCACACAGCTATGCGCATAAAGAATCTCAATGTCATATCTCTCCTAGACAGGGTTAACTCATATAACAGGTCAAGTTAGTTATCTTTCAAACAACTTACCCATTCATATGAACCTCATTCGACTCTCATCACCTGAATAACTTCATCTATATGATTTCATTATCTCAGAAGAGTCATGATATCTCCTTCTAGACGAATCCCTAGTCAATGCACATCCTAAACAATCTTAACACGGTATTTTCTTTCCTAAAAATACTATGTTTTGATTAAAATTCATATTCTAAATATCACAATCTCCAACATCAAACAATCAAATCATTCCAAATTTTAGAATTTCCAAAACACACAACGATTCATTTACAAATCATATAAATGTCTTGTATCAAAAGGGCTCCAAAGTGTATCTAAATAACATCAAGTTTTACTACCAAAAAAGAGAGACAATAAAAGGAGAATGAAAGAAAATTATCTCTCGACTACAACTATAGCCAACAGCTCTCAACTTCTTCAAATTTGCACAAGCAATAACTAATTCCAACATGTATTGTAATACTTTAATATTTAGAATTATTGCAAGATTGTTACACCAATTACAAAAGGAGAAAAGAAAAGTATTATCCAACATTGTATAGCATTTACAGAATGAAAGAAAAGAGCATGAACAATAAATGTTCTTCTTTTTACTTTACATATACCTAGCACCACGTATTCAACATTATTTAATAAAAAGGTTGGGGAAGCCACAACATGAAAATTAAAGTTTGATCACCAATTGTTAAACCCGACAACTAATTTATCTCAAAATCACCAGAATTCATATTACAATCAACATAGCAATTCTCCAAATAATCAACTCACAATTTACTTTAAAAATTGTCACAAACAATCTTTAGTTTATAAACTAAATCATCACGAAATGATCAAAATATATCATCACAAACATTTTTCAAATACATTCAGTAATTCATTCAATTCCAAACTTATATACCTTCTACACCATCTACTATATCTAAATTTTTCATTTCAATATCAAACAATTTCCAAGCTACACCACGTCACCCCATATCCAGATCTTCTAGCCTGGGGTTCTATTGGAAATTTAAAACTAGTTTCCCTTACCTGAAGGGTTGATGCTCACTAGGATAGGAGCTCCAAATCTACCAAAAGCCTAAAGGTAATTTAACCTGCACCACAAAATCCTGATAAAAGTCTAACTATATAACTAAGACCATTTGTTAACAAAATTAACCCTGAAGCTAAAATAATCATATGCAAAGCATAAATCTAATAAGACTAAAATTAACTCAAAAGAAAAAGGGGCCAAAAATGAACTTACTTTATCTGAGATTTTGATCGGACAATCTTATAGGGTTCACTGCCAGGAGTCCAATGGCTGACTCTGATCGCCAAACTAATAAGTGAGGAGATCAAAATCTTAGAGAGAAGGGAGAGAAAGGAAAAATGAAACTTTTAAAGAGATGGTGGTTATTTTAAAACGAGACCTGAATAACTGAATTTTCTATTCATATGTCATTTTCATTTTAATAATAAAATATTCATGTATCATTTAAAATATACCACTTCTACTCTAAGGTTATTTTCTAGATCCTTACCAGTTAACTCTTAATTTAAAAGTTTGAACAACTAATGTTTAGTAAACTAGTTCACAATAAATTAATTACACATTACTAAACAGCCAAGTATATACAAATATCCAATATTCAATATCAGTCATACTAAAAATTCACAGGCATACATACATAGACATTTGACTTTACTTTTAGAAGATTTGTGCATTGAATTCGAACCCAAAGATATGCATTTTTCATACTACCTTCAATGTGTTATCTTTCCACACATCTACACGAACATATGAATTTAGTCAACTCCTATGACAAGGTAAATCCATATGAACATCCTTCGACTCTCACCAACTGATAATTTTCATCTATATGATTCCAATATATTAGTAGAGTGATGATACCTCCTTCTAAACGAATATTTAATTCAATGTGCATCCTAGTAATCTCAACACGATATTTTTTTTCTTGAAAATATTATGTCTCAATCACATTTTCACATGATTCATAATTCATATCACATTCAATCACATAAAAATTTAGATTTAAAACAATTTGAAAATATAAAAAAATCACATAAGCACATAAAATCAATGTTTCAAATGCACGTATAATTAATTTAACTAAAGCAATAAACAATCATCAAACAATCTTTTGAAAACAAATTTATAATTTTGTTTACTTTGAGCGAAAATGAGATTGAGGACAAGGTTCAACGACACTAATATTCTTGCTTAAGCGAAAATAAGACCGACTTTAGACTTAGTTTGAGTACTATCTTTGCTTGAGTGAAAAAATATAGCTGAGTTTAAGCTTGGATCTATGTTCTATTTTTGCTTGAGTGAAAATATCACAAATCTAAGTCTCATTTAGCTAATTCAACCGAATCATGAAACCATTTCAAAGTCTACCCAATATCAATATAGAAATTTGAAACTTTTATACAATTAAGAGATTTATGTAATTTTATAATTGCTCAAATATAACTTGTATTCTCATTGAATTCAAAATTTAATTCCAAGACTTTCAAACTGCAAAATTCATCTCACATTCAAATTCAAACAATCAACCAATTTTATAATACCTATCAATTCAAACCAACACTTATTTTGCTTAACAAAACAAATCATGCAATAAAAATTTGGAACTTGTGATCACATTAGCTTCACATACAATACTCTAACATTGGAATTCTATTGAAAAGTAAAACTAGATTCCCTTACCTGAATAGAAGGATGGATACTCACAAAGAACTCTAACTTCTAACGAATGCATGGATAATCTAATCTGCACCATGAAGTTTTGATCAATTATCTAAACACATTACTAAAACCCTTAACTAACATAGACTATTGTTTGAGCATATACACCACATGCAAAAACATGTTTACCAAGGTAAATAGGAAAACTCAAAATCGGCTCAAAGAAAAAAAAATGCAAAAAGAAACTTACTTAAACAAAAATATGATAGAAAAACTTTACTGTATTCATTACTAGAATTCCAAAAATGACTTATGATGATGTCATACGGAAAAAGGATGAAGTCGTATTTTTAGAGAGAAGGGCAGAGGAGAAAAGAAAAAAAGTTTTATAAATAGATAATAATTATTTTAAAATGAAACTTGAATAACTGATTTTTTTTTTATTTATATGAACTTTTGATTTTAATAATAAAATATTTAGGTGTCATTTTAATTATATCAATTATACTTGAAAATATTTTCTAGTCCTTACAAAAAAATGTACTACTTTTATTTATAATGTTAATTTTTTCTTAATTTAATTATATAAAAAAATTAAAAAATAAACTAATAAATACTGAAAATAGTGTAATAATTAATTTTATTTATAATATTAAAATAATAAAAAATAGATAAAATTAAATCACAAATAATAAAAATGGATTAAAGTATATAAATACTAATGAAAAAAAATAAAATAAGTGACTTCTAATTTATAAACTAGAACCTCCTAAAATAAACCAATTTAAGTACATACCAACTTATTTATATTGATCAAGCTATTTTATAAGTTAACAAAATAAATAAATAAATTTTAATTTTATCAAATATAATTTTTATCTTAATAAAATTTTGATACTCAAATTAATTAGGATTTTTAGAACAATAATAAATATTTAAGTGAAATAAAGTTATTTTAATGTATAAAAAATATATTATATTTTAATATGTAAAAAAAATTCAATACACCACGAAAGAATAATTTATATATAAAATTGTACTTCACAGTGCAAACAAATTGAAAATTGTTTGAGTTTTAAGAACAGACAAAACTCATAAAGATGACAAAACTGCAAAAACTTTTATGTCAATCAATCAAATCTCAAACAATTCATTTCACACGCTTCCTTGAATCGGATGATAATTATTAATTAGTTTAATCATCTTTTTATGGATATAAATTAACACTTTATTTTATATGTGCTTATAAGATGATTAAGTAATTAAGAATAAAAGATACACCATATTAATATATATCTAAATCCATTATTTTAATTTACATTTGTGTGTTAATATATTTTCTCTCTATTATTATTATTATTATTATAATTATTTTTTCTTTTTTTATATTAATTATCGAGAAAAATAATTTTAGAGTAAATATGGTACAATTAAAATGACACCAAATATTTTATTATTAAAAGGAAAAAATCTATATAAATATAAATTTAGTTATTCAGGTTTCATTTTAAAATAACCATCATCTTTCTAAAAATTTCTTTTTCTTTTCCTCTCCCTTCTCTTTAAGATTATGACTTTCTCGTTCATCAGTTTGACGATCGGAGTTCACCATTAGTTTTGATCTGATTAGGGTTGCATTTTAGTTTAAGTTGCATGTGAAGTTTTTATCTTCAAAATTAGTCTTTGTTAGACTAGGGGTCCTAGTGATATAGTTAGATTTGTGATCAAGATTTTCTGGTGTAGGTTAGGTTATCCTTAAACTTTTGGTGGGTTGAAGCTCTTAGTGAGCATATGCTCGAGTCCAGGTAAGGGAAGCTAGTTTTTTTTTAAAAAATAGAACCCTTGCTTAGAAGATTCTGGATGTGGGGGTGATGTGATCACCAATTTCAATTGGTTTTGCTTGCATGATTGTCTCTTTTGAAGAGTAAAGTAATATATTGACTGAAATAGTTAAATTTTGAATATTTTATATTGATTTTAAGATGAATAAGTTGTTGAAGGTGTTTGTGATAGAGAATTGAAAGTATTTGAACGATAATATAAATGAGTTGAACTGCTTTTTTAATATATTTTGTTGAATTACTTAAATGAGATGTTTGATGAGAAGTGGTTGTTTGATTTTAGAAGAAGATTGATTTAGAGAGCATATATTTGGAACTTAGTAATGTGTTTAAGTGAATTTTGAGATAGATTTGGATTGTTTAGAAAGTTTAAAATATATGGTGTGATTGAATGGTGTATTGATGTGTTACATGATGTGAAAGTGTGATCAAGACATAGTATTTTCAAGAAAGGAAATACCCTGTTGAGATTGTTGTTAGGTGTATTGATCTATCAAGCCCGTAATGAGACATCCTGACTCTACTGATATAAAAAATCACATAGATGGAGTTATTCAGTTGGTGAGAGTCGATGGAACTTCATATGACTTTGTCTGGGGTTTGAAATATAATCTGATCTTTCAGGTCATATGAATTTATCCCGTCATACTAAATGATAAGATGATGAGATATTGAGATGTTTATGTGCATGACTGTGTGGATTCACAGCTAGTTGTATGACAGGTGCAAATACACGAGTTTTCTGGAAGTAGAGTCAAGTGTCTATGTTTTGTGAGTCAGTAGAAATCTGACATGTGAAAAATGATTTATGAATTTTGATAGACACTTCATGGTTATGTGAAATGTGTGAGAAATTGTTTGAGAATTTATGAATTTTGTGTATCTATTTGAAATTTAAATTATATAAAAAAAATTGTTATAACTTGCTTACCATGTCATTTGTTTGTGTTTATTTTTTTATTTGTGATGATCGTGTTCTACACAGGAGCATATGAGATTGCAGGTAATAAAACTCCTAAGTGAGCCGCTGGAAGATGTAATTGTTTTAATTTAAATACTCTATTTGTTTTTAAAACTTTTGATGTATATATTAAAATCACTATGGAGAGGAATATTTTTTTTAAGATACAATAAGATAGCTATATATATTCATATGTTAAGTAAATAATGTTTGTTCTACTTTTATTTTATTATATATGAGTAAAAAATAAAAATATTACATTAATAATTGAAAAAATTATATTATCTTAAAGTTTTAAAAATGACAGACAAAATGTTTTTTTTATTAAAAATTACAATACGTATATTGTTGTTTACTATGATATATTTTATTTACCTAAATGTCTAAAAAACATTATATTACATACATTTAGTATTCAATACGACACATTATTTTCTTAATTTATTTTTCTCAGTCTTTTTCATAAGATTGCTTTCTTTAACTTTTCTTCAAGTTTGTTCATCCCAAACGGTTTTTCCATATGGAAAATAATTTGTCATCTTATCTATCATATAATTTGATACTGTTCTTATCAAAGACTGAATTTCAAGTTTAATTAGATTTTATAAAATTCACTTATAAAATTAAATTTACATCTTATCTTTTATTTTTAATTTACATGACAATACATTTTTTTTATGTTGAAAATATTAATTTATACATAAAACTATATAATAGATGTTTTGTTAACAGTTTAGTAATTAATGGGTATCTAATTAATCCAACAAACTTTTATTAAAATAAATTTGAAATAAGTCTCGTACATATTAAAATGAAATTTTACATGATTCTGATATATATTAATAAGAAAAACTTTAATACATATTAAGAAAAAAAAATTCACATAACTTTAATATATGTTAAAAAAATTAAATGTTAAATCTGAATTAATTTTATAAAATCAATTCACGTAAAATATTTTATCTCTAATTATATATGAGTCTATAATTACAAGATTAAAAATATTTTAAACCATAATATTTTTAATAAAAATATCGAAATTAGTAGAGTTTAATATTTTAGGTATAGCTATTGTAGCTGTATCAATTTTCTTATGATCCCAACGTCAAAGTTGAATTTTCGCACTCCCATGTTATCTTGGGAGAAAAAAAGCATCTTTTGGTTCCAATGAACTTCTTCTGAAGAACATGCTATTTTGATGGAGCTATTTGACAATTCAACGGTGAATGACGTCATCTTTGAAAAGAGTGATAATACGTTACAAAATTTGACTTGGCTAGTGAGTTTTAGAGCAAATCAAGGATGAACAAAACATTGAGAATAATTTTTTATTTTTCGCTTAACAACTTCACTTATTATGTTGGTCTTACAAATAACCAACCTAATAAGGAAATTTTAACCGATTAACTATTTAATAATTAATAAAATTTTATGATATCTAAATCTATACCAGTTAAAAATTCTATTTAATCGAAATAGAAAATCAATAAATTATAAATTATTGACTTCCTAACATTCATAACATTTGTATTTTTTTAAATATAAAGGTTGGCATATTTTTTTATGTTCTTGGGTAATGTAAGTTTGGAATAGCGTTTTCAGGTTTATTGTATGTTTGGAATGGCGTTTCCAAGGTTTATTGTATGCTTGTGATAGAGTTTTCAAGGTTTATTATATGCTTGGTTTTGGCTCACATAACGTACCATATACCTAAATGTTTGGTTTTGGTTTCATTTTGAATTCTCTAAACTAAAGTTCAAACACCAATTACAATAATTTAATAAGGTTTTATTTTTTAATTAATTGATTTTGAGTTAAAATAGTTTTTTATATTAAATAAAAAGTTAGTTATAATTTAACTTGATATCAAATATTCAAACATGAATCATAATCTAAAATCGATCTTAATCATAATAATTGTGCAAAATAAATTTTAGTAAGACTAATTCAAAGTGTTATTTGAACAGGAGTGTTTCTTAAGTGACGTGAAAAAACAGACTATTATTGTCTCAATTTTTACGAACAAATCCCCCATAGATAGTGATGGCAATGGTGAGTAGCAATTTACTCTTTCCTCTTATCACCGACTACAAAGGTTCTTCTAGTTATTTGTTAAATTTGAGAATTCTTCTATTATTCACTCCATTATTCAATTGGATGTTTATCTAAAAAATATCTATAACTTTTTTTTACATTTGTGGAGATTTATGAATACAGGCTAATATTTTATTTTTTGTATGTTTCAAATAGTTTTTTTAATATATATAAAGTTAAATGAAAAGTTAAGTTGAAACAGAATTTCAGACAAAAGTTATTTTAAAGTATAATTTAAATAAAATTACATAATAAAATATTAATATAGATAAAATTAGGCTTTCTGAAAAAGAATTACGTTGTAAAATATAAATATAAATACAATTAATATCTTGAAAAAAATTCCATAAATTTTAAATGAAGAAAATAAATTTATTAAATCATATTATAAATATTTGTAATAATTAATATATTTATTCATTAATAACTTTATTTTAATTATTTGTGTTCATGTTGAGATAATATTGTTAGAGTTAATTAAAATATTCAAGATATTATTCGCGCTATTAAACTTTTATTATCCACGTTATGAAATTTAATCTATTATTGTGATTTTGTTATTAAAAAATGTCTCAGTGAATTAAAGGAGGAAATATGTATATAAAGTGTCCTTACTTAAACTCTTAAGCGATGTTGAACTCTTGACAAGCCTCTAATCGATGATTAAGGAAAAGATAGTTTATCTTTGAAATCTTGTTTCATTTTCATATACAATGTTAATGTTCTGATTTCAAGCCTGTTGAAATAATATTGTTACAATTATCATCGTTATCCACTTTAAGCTTAAAATTTTGTCATAATTTTATCATTAAAAAATATATCAACAGGTTAAAGAGAAAATAATATATAAAATGTCATTAATCTCGGTTCTTAAATAATATTGAACATATCAAACTAATTTAATTTTAAAAATATTTAATTAAAATATTAATAATGAATAACAGGATATTTGTAATTTCAATACCATGATATACGTATATATCTTTTAACAAGTAGATATCGTGTTGATTTTCATTAAATATATTAGTTTAATATTTAGTATAAATCTTATTCACTGTTCCTATTCATATACATTTCAATTGTATAATGTACATTGTACACAGTACTCAATAGACGGTATATTTGAATTATTTTATAGTTAATTTTTGGGTTTTTATAAAATTGGGACAAATTTTATCCTTTATTACTAAAATGAGATTTATTTATTTATTTTGGAAAAGTTATTGGAAGAGAAAGAAGTCTTGATTTAAAATACAATCCCAGAGAATAAGGAGTAAAAATTGGTCGAATCTCCTAAAAACCCGCTAATTTTGCTTTACCAAATATAACTAGGATCATGTGTGGTCATATCTGAATGCCACATATGATCAGACTTATTTATTTTTCTTGTCCCTTTGATTACCAAAATTCTGAGATGGGACTTCACATGGAGACATTTATTAAAACTCCTGCGAACTATACAACTGTACTTAATTATTAAACTAAGTGTATTAAAATTATCTTCCTATATTATAGATACGCAAATTATAAGGAAAATATCCATCATCATCTATCATGTCTAATTATTTTCCTTATCTTGTCTGCTAAAGCTTTCAATAATGCCATGTCTATTTATCCTTTTGTCTGTCTTTACTAACTCTTCAAGTGTTTTCTCCATTCGGATTTTTTTTTCTCTTTGCCTTTTTTTCCGAAACAGGATAATATTTGATATAACACGTACAAAGAAATCACGTGCAATAATGTAAATAAAGTTTCGACTTTTATCGGGGGTTTGTTTCAAAGCCAAAGTTCTTGACACAGTATTACGAGTATTTAATCTATTGTTTGAAGTTTTAAGTTCATTATTATCAGAACACAAAGAAACAATAATTTGTTCTTAATTTTTTTTTCTTTTACATATCACGCTAATATTTCAATCTTAAATGAGTTAAAATAATATTACATACACACAAATTCATTCTACATGTAGTTGTTTCTGTTAGGGGAGATGAGACCTACAGAACTATTGAAATCTTTGTCTTTCTTCTTCGGTTGAATAACTTACTAGGGTTTCACTGGGATCCTTCTCGCTTTCGTGTTTCTCCTTCGACTCTCGATCTTAGGTGAACATCGAATGAGGTACCTGCAGAAGATACTCTGACGCTCAAGTCAGTAAAGCGGATGATCGACACTCGAGTAGGTGCACAGTAATAAATGACGTACCTTTCTCCTTAAAATATGTGTTATTTATATTATTTTAATGAACTTACCTTATTTGACCTGATTAGTGGAATAAATCACACTTATAGATATATTACTTAATCTTTAATGACAAATTAACTTCACTGACCTTGATTTGAGCGTTGTATCGGTCGACCAGATTTTCATGGTCTCGGTTGGTCAGCGAGACCGGATCTCGCTCATACCAATAGATTAGTTTATAGTGTTCAAAACAATTTTCACCAACAATACCTATTTTATTTTCTTTGAAAAACTATGAAGCTAATATCTGCACTAAAATTCAAAACAATTATTGTTTAATCTTGCTAACTTGTTTTAAATAAATAATATAATTAGGTAACAACGTAGTTTTTGTTATATTTTGAATTATAAAACAGTTTCATTTGGGGTAGAAAAAAATGGAAGTAACATTCTACAGCGATTTTTTATAAAGTAGAGAAACACAGAAAAAAGGGAAATGAAAAATATAAAATAATAAAATATCAATTATTTAATCGAACAGAAGCACGAAAAAAATGCGGATCTTAGAAATAGTATATATTTGCCGAATGTCATAATCTTTTAAATAAATCACCTAATCATATATTTCTTCTAAGCGACTGTCATACTTTTATTTATAATAATAAATAAGGATTACACCAAGAACATCATATTAAAAAAAATATATAATGGAATAAAAGAACACAAATATGAAAAAAAAGTAACTAACTGGTAATAAAATAAACTCTCATGAATTTTTAAAAAGTATATAAATACTCACATGTTATATAGAATTAAAAATAATATATATAATATGTGTGTGTGAAAGGGGATAGAGAGGGAGTAGGAGTGGTGACCACACAGAAGAGAAGAGAAAAAAAAATGGTTGGCCGTGCTGACAGGCACAGTGCCATGTGGGACCGACCGCACATTGAATTCTCTGCTTTCATTTCTGCATTCTCTCACCTGAACGACCTTATAATCCTTCTTCACCTTCTCTCTCTTCTACTGGTCCCATCAATGTGGTAAACTCTTTTCTGTGCCTGTTCATCTCCTCAGTTATTTCCCCTCATTCACCCACACACCAACACCTGTCCCTCCTCCACCACTCTCATGACGCAATCCCAATCCACCGCCGCTACATCTCCTCCCTCACGCGTCCTCCTCATCTCCGCCGGCGCCAGCCACTCCGTCGCTCTTCTCTGTAATCTCCTTCTCCCTCACCTTTCAATTCATTTCTATTCCTACACTCTAAATTAATTCATGATTGGGATGAGATGAGATGAAATCAAATTAAATGAAATCCTAGTTCAGTTTTTTTTTTTTTACTTTTGTGTGTATGTATGAGTGTGGATTGGTTTTGATTTGATCATGTGCAGCTGGGAGTGTTGTCTGCTCGTGGGGTCGCGGAGAGGATGGACAGTTAGGCCATGGTGACACCGATGATAGACCTTTGCCTACACAGCTCAGTGCATTGGATGCTCAGCAAATAGATTCCATTGCCTGTGGAGCTGATCACACCCTTGCCTACTCCGAGTCACGGAATGAACTCTATAGTTGGGGATGGTCTGACTGCAATTCATCCTTGTCACTTCTTCGCTTTGATATACTCACTAATGCACTCTTTCTTGCTTCTCTGTTGTTTCTTATTATGGGATCAAGCTTGTTTATTTATGGATGTGATGTGGTATTAGTTTCAGCTTCAAATGGTTTTACTTAACCTTTGCATTTGTCTTTAATAGTTACTATAAGAGTAAAAATGTCGGTTTACTCGGTTCCTTTCTTTCAAGACTTTTATATTACGTATGGTTGTGAGTTGTACTGTAAGCCATAAAGTTAATCTTTGGAAAGAGATGGATTTTATTTTAAGATTAAATTAATATCCATTCTCTTTCTTTATCTTACCTCTGCATTTGTGAGTTGTTCTTTCTCAGTACAAGGGAATGGTGCCTTTTTTCTTTTTTTGGGTTAGTTGATTACTTAAAGACAATTTTGCTTAGTTTAGGCAGTCTCTTTATAATTTTCTATGAGAGAATGATTCAAGTTTATATTTCTGCAATTTTTTTGTTCTCATACATAATAGTGTTTTGTATATGGTTGTCTTTGTTATACTTAAATTCTCAAGCAGATCACATTTCGTTTTTTCTAGGGGTGATTTTGGAAGGTTGGGTCATGGTAATTCTAGTGATTTGCTCATTCCTCAACCTATTGTAGCATTACAAGGTCTAAGGATAAAGCAAATTGCCTGTGGGGATAGTCATTGTCTGGCAGTTACCATGGAAGGCGAGGTTCAGAGGTTTGTTTTTCTCGACTAAAATTTCAGCACTCTCTCTGTTCTGACTGTTTTTTTATGCATATACTAATTACTATTCCTGGTTGTGTATGTTGAATGCATTTTTGTAATGCCTGCTGATTCCTAGGCCTGATATTTTTAATTTCATTCTTCTGTCTTCTCAGTTCACTGAAAGAATAGTCTAATAGAATATTTGATACCGGAACTGAATTTTTTTTAATTATCTGAGTAACTGTATGCACTTCCTATGCAAACACTCCCTTTGTGGATTACGGCTTTTTTGGTTAAACAACTTTACACACTCACACTTAGAAGTTGTTTTTATAGTTGAAAAGAATAGGGTTGAACTCTTTTCATAAGTTATCTTGGAGCTAAAACAACTTATAGACATATCATATGTTATTTTCTTAAGCTTTTCCAAATGGTTACACAATTGTTTAGGTGATAGGATAAGTCTTAATAAATTGTAATTAACCTCTTCCAAACAAACCTTGATCTGCTACCTTGAACATGGTACAGGTATTTGGTTTTAGTACTCTTGGTTGAATTCTCACTTTTTACTACCTGCTACACTCATTGTTTAATTCACATTCCGTTTCGAAAAGTACAAATGCGTATATAAATCCTTGTTTTATTCTGTGAGGCTGATGGCCAGTTTGTTTTTTTTTAAACTAAACCTTGATGTGCTAACCAGCAATCATCTGGTTCATCACAAATTTGATTGTTTTATTATCACTTCCTTATAACCCTTGTGTTATTTTTTCCCTCTTAATGAAGTTGGGGGAGGAATCAAAATGGTCAACTTGGACTTGGCACCACAGAAGATTCTCTTGTGCCACAAAAGATAAAAACATTTCAGGTACCTATTTCAAAGGCATGCATCAAGGTTATCTGTGATAAATAAGAATCTATGAACAAGTTATCAAGAATCAATACACTGTGATAAGTTACTTCTACCATATATTTAATTACTACTCATCTACCCTCTTTTTGAATCAATTTAAAAAGGATGCAGTCTCTCTATCTACATCTGATGGGACTCAGGACAGAAGAATAAAGAAAGCCAATAAGCAAGAGAAAATATTTAGACTAGTTAGATGGAATAAGACAATTAAATCTGTTAAGTGGTTCAGACTTGAGAGTAATACTAATAAGAGCAGGGGTGTAGCTTAAACCGGGGAAAGGGAAGAAGAAAGGGCTAGTCTTTTGGAAGCCATTTGTTGAACGGGTAAAGACTTGGAAGGAAAATTCTCCTTTTTGCTCGTGTCATTCAACTACGTTCTCCACGACTCTCCTCTTTCTTTTTTCTCCCTATTTCTCAGTTCTCTTTCTTGTTCATCTATATAACTCCACCCTGAAAATATATATCAGCCCTTCCAGGACCTAGACTGCCCAAAGCTTCCCCCCAATTGTTCCTTACCCTTCTCTCCATCACCCCCGTTTTATAACATTTCTCCTCTCCCACAATTTTGCAGAATCATATTCTCAATTCATCATGTGCCAGGTATCTTTCATAGTACGATCCACATTCTCTCCACTAACCTATTTCTCACAGTATCATTTAATTCAAATCCTTAATGTTTTTTATTGCTCCTGTTCACTTTGTTGCTCCCATTAGCCCTTCAACTTCATAGGTTGAATAGTAGCAGTTTTGATGTTTGCTTCTACCACTTCACTAGCCTTGTTCTTTTTCTTTTGGTAATGAATCTGGACACTGAATGGTAGATAATTTTATTAATCAATCTTCTAATTCCGATAATCTTGAAGAACATAAACAGTTTTCCATTTCAGAATTATCACCTTCTTTAAACAAATGGAAGGGAAATGCAGCTAGATCAACAACAAAACAAAAGCAGTACTCTCGGCATGAAATTAATACTAAGATATTATTTATTTATTAAACATTGCTAGTTATGAGGAATCAAAGAATTATCCCATTAGTATTGGCCTCATGTAATTATTTATATTGTAGGAAGTACCTATCAAAATGGTTGCCGCAGGCGCAGAACACAGTGTAGCTATTACTGAAAATGGAGAACTGTATGGATGGGGTTGGGGACGATATGGAAATTTGGGGTTGGGAGATAGAAATGATCGGTGGATTCCTGAGAAAGTTTCTTCCATTGAGGTATATCCTCAATCTGTTATCATCTTACTTTTCCTGATTAGACTCTGATTATATATGGAATGCATGTGATTTGATATCGTTTTGATTTCTGAAAAGTTTTCTTGCTGTTTAGAAGCAGCAGCATATCTAGGTGTTCATTTTATATGTGATTTGTCTAGATAATATTGTTAAGATTCATGTACAATTGGTGTCCATGCATCCTAGTGGATGGGGAAGTTATGTTTTTTTCTTTCCTTGCCCAATTCTATCTTGTTTACATTACAGTGTGACAAGATGGTCATGGTTGCTTGTGGTTGGCGGCATACAATATCTGTTTCATCTTTTGGTGGCTTATACACATATGGGTGGAGCAAATATGGCCAGCTAGGTCATGGAAATTTTGAGGATTCTCTTGTGCCGCACAAGCTTCAAGCCCTGAGTGGCGAGTTAATCTGCCAGGTAATTCCTTTAATTTTATGCTTAGTTGGTGTTTTCGTAGCAATTTCTTGTAGTATTTGGATGCATTTGCATATCGCTTTGCTCTGCTATTTTAGTCGCATGTATCTTCCTCCTGTCCCATTTTTTGAATGTTGATTTTTCTCTGGAAGGGGAAGGATTGGAAATACTTCTCATGTATGGGTTCCACCATATGTGTTGTGTGTTTACTAAAGACAAGAAAAAATTGGTCTAACAAAATCTTGTCCTGCCCTGAAACCTTGCACACTGTGTGCAATAGTATATTTGTTTTGTTTGTCTCTTGACTTGGCTTGGACTTTCTTCAGGTATCAGGTGGTTGGAGGCATAGTATGGCACTTACATCTACTGGACTACTCTATGGATGGGGTTGGAATAAGGTTTGCAGCAAATTTTTATTCTCCCATGTTCATGTGACAGTATTATAACAATAAATACTTGTTGATTTATGAACATAGCAGAGGATGCATTAGGTGTCTTCTGAAAGAATGCACATTTATGTATGCAGAGAACTAAATATTCTACTTTATATAAAAAAAAATGGTATAAGACTTTACTCTCTTTCTGCACAATAACAAGTTTTTTATTATTGACGTGTTTGGAAAATTGTTACCTATTTTTCCCTCAATTGTAGTTTGGACAGGTTGGAGTCGGTGACAACGTTGATCGCTGCTCTCCTGTACAAGTGAAGTTCCCCCATGATCAGGTACTTGAAACTGTATTCTCCCCTTTCTTTCATTTGGAATGTTTCAAGTTTGCATCTTACAGTCAATGTCTTTCTTTAAACAATCCACTGAACCACTGACTATTCTATTTTTTTTTTTTAATTTCTCCACACTTTTTTGTTTGACATGGCAGAAAATAGTTCAGATCTCATGTGGGTGGAGGCACACAATTGCTGTAACTGACAAAAACAATGTATATTCTTGGGGAAGAGGCACAAATGGCCAACTTGGGCACGGGGATACCATTGACCGGTAAGTGCATGTACAACCTGAATAAATTTGTTAAGGACTTTCAGGCAATCATTCATCTTTGCCTGAATTGTCTTCTCTTCGTATATTTGCTGAAGGCACATAAGAGATATTCTTACATTGATCATAAAAGTATATTTGATAGGAGAAACAATTTGTTTTATTGGTAGTGTAAGTTATTTTTGGGGTTATGTTATGACTGCACTGAGGTTTGAACCTCTGATATGCAAATCACCCAACTTATTACTAGGTGACTCTAAGTAGCTTGTTAATTGTCCAAAACTAATTGCTTCAAACAAGACCGTTAATCTGAAACAAATTAATTATTTTGATGAAACTTTTAAAGTCACTCTATAGATAAACTGGAAGTAGAATTTGATATCATCATATTTTTTTATGGCTGCTCTTTTAAGTTAGATTTTGGATCAATGATCTTGGTTCTGAAGTGGATGGTTTAATTCTGACCGAGGTTGAGAAAGCAAAAAGTAGCTTGTATAATGTAGCTGTACGGGGTATCTTTGTTAACTATTAGAATAGAGCTTCATATTGCTTACATTCGTTGCGCATCCTGGTGCCCTATTCATTTTATATCAAATTATTTATTTTCAATCATGGACATATGAATATGTCTGTGTCTCTTTTATTCACCCTGGAAAAAAAGTTAGTTTTGGTGCCAATTATGACCATCTCCATCTAAGAATAAAAAGTTATATAGCTAATCTAATTTATTAATTGGAAACTTAAGTTTGGGTAATTTGTGCATTTGATTACATGTCTTGATATGATTTTGATTTTTCAGGAATTCTCCAAAGATTATTGAAGCTTTGAGTGTGGATGGATCTTCTGGGCAGCAAGTCAAAATAGAATCCTCAAACACTGATCTATTGTCAGGTGCTTTGTTCTGCTCATTACTCATCAGTAATATTGTTCCTTTGTTTTCAGCCATTACCGATGATCTGATACCATTTGGTAGTGTAATTTGGATTCACATATTTTATTTTTAATGCAATCTGGCATCATGATAGCTCTGTTGTTCTCTCCTTAAACAGGGAAAAGCGGTGCCTCCTTATCTGAGAGATATGCAGTTGTTCCGGATGAAACTGTAAGTGTTACGTTTCAGCATACATTGTTTGTTTATACTGGGGTTAAAGGCGACTTGTACATGTTACAAGTAGTACTTCTATGCATCTTTTCTCACGATTTAGGAAAGCTAGAAAGAAAATGGTCATTTCAACATGTTAGGACTACGAGAAATACAGGAGTGAACTTGGTCCTTTTGACTTGCTATGAGGAGCAAATATTGCATTAGCAGTGTCTAGACATACATCTAATCAAATGCAAAAACCATTAAAATAATAGTCATTTTGAAATATGTTAGATTTAATTTAGTATTATCTTAAACTTGCTGACTGGTTGTGTCTGTAAGCACTTTGTTCACTCAGAAATTGCTTTCGAATGAGAGGTATGCATTTGAAGATTAGAAAAGCTTAAGCTTATTATGTGACCAACATGTATGATTTGGCAGGTCTCAGGACAGACTGCTAGTTCGAGCAGAGGAGATAGGCTTGATATCAGTGTCCCTGAAAGTGATGTCAAACGGATCCGAGTTTGATATGCCGGATTTCCATTAGAGAGAGTAATGCACACTATCGATGTCTCTGCCTCATCAGTTCACTGCAGCCTCTCAGATGCCACTAGTAATTAGCTTTCAACATAGTAAATTGTAAATTGTAGTCATATGAGAAATAACAGCAACATATTCTTTAATGCACTTATTTTAGCATGCTCTTCACTTTAGGCTAAAATTTGTTGAGACTCAGGAGTTACCACTGATACTTGTTTTTAAAAATGGAGACCCCATGTCATTTTGTGAGTCTTAACAAATTTCAGTTAATATATTAGTGTCATAAAAAGTATATTAAAAAATATGTTGCAAACATTCTCGAAAGAGATAGTGTGAGAAGCATTATTTAGTGTATCCTAATTTAAATTTTTAATTTCAAGCTGATTTATGATGCTATGATTTTACTTGTTCGTTAAAAGTCTGAACTCTCTATTATTCTAAAGTTAGTAGATGGCCCATGATCAAGCTATGCAGAAAACTGGAAATCGTGCATATTGGAGAAAGTAGCAATGTGACACACAAAGCACCTGCTGCATAGTTTGTGAGCTTCTGTGTATGATGGGCATTTTCGGAGAAGTTTATTAAGAAACCAAACAGTAGAATAATAAAAAAAATTATAAGTTAAAATTAATTATATGTAAACTAAGTTTTGATTTTTTTATGTTATTTATCTATTTTTTTAATTTATAATAAATAATTTACTTTCTTTTTTCTTTTAGAAGTACCTGGAAGAAATTAACTACAATTTTCTTTCTTTCTTTACTTTTTAAAGGCAGTTTACATTTGTATTTTATTGAAGTTTCATATATAACTTTTAAAGAAGTTAAAGCTGAAGTTAATAATTTATATAAATTCATGAAAGCATTTTTATAAAAAAAATTATATAAATTGCAAAATACAAATTAAGTTAAATATATTCGTATTTTTAAATACCATTTTACTTATAAGGTTATAAATGAAAAATGTTCAGTAATAATTTGTGTATGTCAATGTTTTTGATAATTTTTAGTACAATTTTTTTATCATGTTTTTTCATTAGTTTGAATTTGAGACTTTTTATGATCATTTATCTTTGTTGTTATTAGCTTTAAATAGAAAATAATCTTTAAGCACTGATTTAATTTAATAGATGTATGCTTTGTTCATCGAGTATTTCTTTAATTTCATTTATATCAGTTAATTATATAAATAATATTGTAAAGTTTTAAAACTAATAAGTCAGTTAAATTAAATCAATTTTTAGTGACTAATTAACATAAAGTACTTAAGCATTATATTAAAAGAAATTCTCCATAGCCAGTGTTCTTGTTATGCGAATAACATTTTTAATACACGTTTACTATTACGCCACATTATACATTTACTTTATTTCTATAAATAATTTAACATGAGATATAATTTAAGATTTTAATTAAAATATACTAATATTTTAAATAATATCAGTACGTTATTAATTAATCCTATATTACTAATTTTTATAATACTTAATTTAAAATTATATTAATTTTTTATATTAATCAACAGTTTAAAGTTTTAGCACTAATTATACATAAAATTTAACTCTAAAACTATATACTAAAAGAGTTTCATGAGTTAAAAAAAGGATAAATCCACCTCCCTCGGTCTTTCCATTTTTTTAAAATAAACTAATTTCAAAAAATATTTATCTAAATAAATCCATTCTCACTTTATTTTTTAAATTAAACTTAATTACTCTTCAATTTAGTTAAAAATTTGACTGAATTTTCAACCTGAAACAGTGCACACCTTCTTCTTTTTAATTTAAAAGAAATTGAAAAATGTAGGTCGAAATTCGACTCTCCAAAATGGTTTTTCAGTCAGGGTGAGAGGGGTACATTGGCTTAGTTATTTAGTTATTTTAAAAATTAAAAAAAAGAAGAAAATCTGATAATACTGTTCATCATTTTGACAATTTAGCTTTTGTGGGACCGAATTCTCAACTTGTGATCAGAGTCCAATTTAAAAATTAAAATGGGATGAATATATTTAAGTTGGCTATGGTGATTCTTATCATAATATCCAGCGCTGTCACATAACATTTCCGCATTAAACTTATTTATTTATTTATTTAAAAATTTAAATAAAATTTAATTGATTAAATAAAAATCGAGTCGATGCTATATTCAATTCAATGATAAAGTTTGATTTAATAATTGATCACACAATATTCAACCATATAGCTACAATCCAACATTTTAAAGATACATGTTCTTAATAAGCATTTATATTCACTAAATCTATTTTTTTTTTATAAAACTTTTCATGTTACTATTAAATCTAATTAATTTAACGGGTTTAATTCAAGGTAATTTTTTCTCCAATCATCTTACAATCAAACATTTTTAAATCCTACAATATAATTCAACAACAATATGTTAGTTTTTTCACTTACTCTTAGAATATGTGAAGAAAAAAAGTATTTGCATTGATATATTTACTTAACATTACATAAGATATGCAATATATTGATACAAGAGGAACTATGTACAACATGCAATAAAGGAGTTAGGTATACTAACTACTAGCTGTCTAATAGTTGCCGGTTAAACTTATACTTATGTTGGTGAAACTACAATCATAATTTATATTGAAAATCAGAAAATGAAGTTCCAGATACAAGTTTCGTTAATATATCGACAACTTGAAACTTAGTTGGGAGACGTACCAATCGAATCCAGTTTTGTTGCACATAATCCTTAACAAAATGTAGATCTATTTTGAAATATTCCATACGTGAATGCATAATGAGATTCATATAGAGTAAAACTGCACCCAAGTTATATGAGATTAGTTGTGGTTGAGTGGTGGATATTTGAAGTTCATGTAGCAAAGACTGTAGCCAAATGACCTCAGTAAGCACAACAACAATGTTGTGGTATCTCGCTTCGGTGCTACTATGTGAAACAACATGTTGTTTATGAGAGGACCACACAACAAGGTTGAAGTCGTATTAAATGCAGTAAGCAGTTGTAGACTTTCTATTGTCAATGTCACTTCCCTAGTCAGCATCACTGAAGGCGAGAATGTCTATTGAAGAACTTTGTTTGATGAGCAAACAATGAGAATTGGTGCCAACAAGGCAATGAAGTATGCGTTTAACCACTTTTCAATGATGCTCTCGCGGGTTGTGCATGAATTGCCACACTTTGTTCACAGCATAAGACAACTCAGGTCGTGTTATGAGAATGTATTGAAGAGTTTCAATGATCGAGCGATATAAAGTTGGATCATGCATGGCGGGGGGGGGGGGGGGGGGGGGCATCTTTCTGTAAGCGAAGATTGGACAACATGTGTGTGGGCAAAGGTTTATCAACTTGCATATCAGTGCCATGCAAGAGGTCGTTGATGTATTTAGTCTAGGATAGAAGAAGAATACCATCATTGAGACGAGTAACATCAACACTTAGAAAGTAATAGAGGGCTCAGGTCTTTGAGAGCAAAACACGATCTAAGTTTTGAGATAATATTTTAAACCTCATGGACAGAGGAGCCTGTGATATGATATCATCAACATATATTAAGACAAATATAGTGTAAGATGACATGAATTGAACAAACAAAGAATTGTCACTCTTGGTGGAAAGAAAACCGAAAATATGAATAGTAGAACTTAGCTTTTGTAACCAGGATCTTGGGGCTTGTTTTAAGCCATAAATAACTCTATGAAGCTTGCAAATAACGTGAGGAAAGGTGGAATCGAAGTCTGATGGTTGAGTCATATAAACATCCTCTTGAGGATCTCCATTTAGAGAAGCATTATCCACGTCAATTTGGTGACTGGATCAGGAAACAAAGACAACATGGGATAAGACAACTCAAATGGTGGATGGCTTCACAACGAGATTGTATGTTTCATTGTAGTCATAACCTTTTGTCTAAATGAATCCCTTTGCAACAAGTCGTGCTTTGTGTCTTTGAAAAGAGTCATATGCATTGTATTTCTTTTTGAACAACTATTTGCAACGAACAACTTTGACACCTGGGGGGAGGGGTGTGAGAGACCAAATGTGTTTGTTGAGAAAAACAACATATTCGTCACTCATGGCTTGAACCCAACGTGGAGAGGATAAAACTTCTTTCACTGTGGTAGGGACAAGTGAATGTAAAGAAGTTTGAGCATGTAAAAGTTTTGGTTTAAAAATACGTGCTTTTGACCTCGTTATTAACAATATTATTATCAGTGGACGCACTAGAAGAAGATGTGGAAGTATTGGTCAAAGAAAGAGTATTATTGTTAGTTGAAGAAGCGTTAGAATCATTATTATGACTATATGTAGGAGAAGATGAGTGAGGTGTGGTAAGAATAGTTAAAGATTATTTGATGTTTCAGAGACACTAATTATCCTATGTAGATGTAACAGACTTTCAGGAAGATTATATGGAAATAATTCTTCATAAAAAATAATATGGCGAGATATATAGACCTTACCAATAGAAAAAATACAAATATAACCCCTGTTGTATCGACTATAGCCAAGAAAAATACAACATGATGACTTGAAATCAATCTTGTGTTTATTGTAAGGGCGAATAAACGGATAATAAGCACAACCAAACGTTTTAAATTTGAATAAAGAAACTCTCTTGGAGTGAATCTTTGAGTAGCTATTTTTCTTTTGAGTCTTATCTTAGCAGAGAATGCTTCAAGTGGCGACATTCTTCCTCCCTCATCTTAGAGCTCTCCTCCCCTGATATGATTCCAATAGCACAATATGAATGATTCTTGACATTCTTAGGAATCAACTTGAGTTGGATATGAGATAGGCACTTTTTGATAGAATTGGATCAAGGTTCTATGTTCAAGAACTCACAAAGACTAGTACCAAAACCCAAACTCACATGGAAGATCCATGTATTGTCAATCGAAGCAAAACAACAAAGGAAACTAGAATACCGAACTGAAAAAATGCAAAGAACACAAGCTAAGACATGAACATAAAAGGAGAAGGAAGGAAGGAGAAGAGAAAGCTCATGAAGATGGAGGGATTGGTTGGATGATCACGCCACTTAGAGGATGAAGACTCCAAGATGAGTGTGCTATGCCGCCACTTGAGGTAACCAAGAACTCTCAAGATAAGACTAAGTGAGGAAGGCACAAAGCTCTCCAATTCTCTCTCAAATTGAGTAGAGTTTCATTAATACAAATTTCCAATATGAATTGTGAAGGACCTAAGCCCTCCTTATATAGGAGCAAGGGCTGGTCATGAAGCTTACAACATAAGCTAACCAAAAGACTCTTCATATGCTACTTACTAATAGCGCCTAAATGAAGCATGAAGAGTATTCTTCTAGAAAATTCTAAACTAATCCCTAAAGATGCTTTTACAAAAGAGGTATCTAAGGTTTCCCTCCAAGCACCTTTCCTAAAAACTATGTATTTAAACATTCTATATTATTTACAAATTTATAAAAGAAACTATAAAGAGAGATATTTAAATGAAGTCTATTCTTGAAAGCTTGTAGACTTCTTTGGCTTTAGGCTTAATCCTCTCTTTATTTTATGTCTTCTTTTAATTATGAGAAGACTAGAAGGAAGAACTTCAAATGTGAAGGTGAATGACCTCTTCCTTCATTAATAAAAGCCTCCTTTATTTGATTCTCATCATCCCCCAAGTGGCGTGAATCCTTCCATCACTCCATCTCCATGAATGCTACAACCGTATAAGCTTTCCATTCTCTTATCTTTTTTTTTTAATTCTCTTTCAATTTTCATCATCTCTCTCATTTTGAATGTCTAATTTCGTGTCCAATTATTCTTTGTGTGTGTCTTTTCTTTTTGCTATTTGAAGAAAACCTTCACACTTACTTAACCACTTGGTTAAGTTCATGTCTAGTGGCGATCCTCACTGAGTCTTCACCATATTCTATAATCAAAATTCTAATACAAGAAAAACCAAAAACTCAATGTGCGCATTTGTTAAATCAACTCATATGAATAAGAAAAGTGGAAATTGATTGATCATGCTTTGGAATACGTAGAAGTTGTTAGAGCTTCTTGACCTCAACACGTGATTGTGTTGCATAATGAATTTGCAATTTGCTATAAACTTGATGAGATTAATTGAGATCAACCATTTTGGTGGGGATAACTTGAGACATTGAAGCCAGGAACCAAACAAGAAAACTGGGATTGAGAGAAGATGATGATCCATCTTTGGTAGAGACGAGGCGTGAAAGAATGTAAGAACCATAAAAAAAGTAAAGAAGATTCATACCACATAAAGTAACAAGAACTTGTTTCTAGATTAAGAAATTGTCATTGTCGAATTTGAGTGACATTACAATATAGAAAAGATAAGGAAAAAAAAATGAATGTGGTGAATTTTTTTTCTCAATTAATAGTAATTGACCGGACTTAATACCATGTAAGATAAGGAAAAAAAATGAAGAAAAAGAAATAAATAAAAGAATTGAAAAAAAGATAAGTAGAATATTGTTATGTACATAAAAGACAAACAAAGGGTATACCTATAAATTTAACATACATATAGTTATTCTACCTAACATCAACATAATAAAATTAAAATAACATAATAAAATTAAAATAAAATAAAATTGTGTATCTAAGTATAACTTCTTAATTTTTTTTTATACAGAAAATATGTCTCATAACACAACTTCAATGTTAAAAAACAAATCAAAATTAAAATTGTGTTTGAGAGCACAATTTTTTCATTTTGAAATTGTCTCCTCCAACATGGGTCACCCATTTACAAGTTTAGGATTTATCTATTTCAATAAATTTATGTAAAACTTCACCTATTTGGAAAATACGCCGAGAAGAAACAAATATGTTATACACCAGTTTGTAATAATACATTTTGAAACGGAAAACAGAGTAAATAATAAAAATGAGTACATTTTTTTTTCTGCTAAAAGGATAAAGATAAAAAACACACATAACAAGACATATTTTTCTCCCTTCCATTTTTTTTTATCAAGCCCTACCACCAATTTGTCATGCTAAAATCAATGTAGAAGAGTTCAATTTTAAAAAAATTGACAGAAATAATATAAAATTTGAAATCCGAAGAACGTGTCATGCTTATTTTCCCAGTGACAAACAGGAGAAACAAAAACCCGCAACATAGCATGATTCGATCCCAAAATAGCAGGAAACAGAATTTGAGAATCCTCTGATGCAAATTCTTTAACACGAAGTGGGAAAAGCAGAAGAAGTGAAGAGACAAATCAACAACAAGAAGACCTAACTAAACCAGTACTAACCAACAAGAAGCAGAAGAAGAAAGGAAAATATATAAATACAAAATAATTTTGAAAAAAGAGCGTTAAAGTAAAACGCAGGTTAGTTTGTATCATTCTTTGTATCCTCTGTGACGTTCTCTCTTCACCGTATTCTCCCGCGGATTCACCTTTACGCGGAGGATACCATCGGACACCAGATATATATCTCTTTATCTCTCTCTCCCACTCTCGAGATGAACGATTTCGATGGTCTCTTAACCACCGATTTCGGGTTCAAACCCCAAGGAAAATCGGCGCCAATGGCAGCATCTAAAGCTTCTTCCAACAATTCATCCTCTCTCAACTTCGATTTAGGTTCCCGATCCGCTCGCACTTCCAATTCCGTGGCCGGCGGCGACTCCGTCAACGCCGCTTCCTTCGACGATCTCTTCGGAGGCGGTGGCAAGCCGGACGCGTCTTACGACTTCGACTCCGTGTTTCGCGCCTCCGCCGATTTCCGCTCCAAGTCCGTTAACCTGCCGGCGCATGACAAACCGGTGTACGACAAACCGATGTATGACGACGACGACATTTTTGACGGCGTTCCAGGCCTCAAGAGCTCCTCCAAGTTCTCCTCCGGCAACGTTTTCGCTTCGGCCGCGTTCGATGATATTCTCGTCGGGTTAGGTGAATCGAAGCCTTCGGAGAAGGGAGAGAGAGGTGGCGCGGATTTTGATGACTTGATCCCTGGATTCGGGAGCAGCAAGGCTTCCACTGATTGGTATGTTACGTGGTTGTTACAGAATTTATTTAATGTGAGCCAGAATGTTGTGTAGTAAGAATTGAGGTTTATTTATTGATCTTTGGAACAATCTATTTGTGTGCTGAAAGGGCGTGAAGAACTGAGATTGTGTCGGTAATATAATTGAGGAGAGAAAAAAGTTTTTGTCAACTATATAATTATGGACCACTGAAATATAATACCAGGAAAACTATCGGGAGGGAGTTTTAATTCAATTCAAGTTCTTCTACCTTGTGTAGTTGAATGTAACATGCAGAGGGGTTTAAAAAGTTTTTTGTGTGCAAAATATAGGTTCTTAGCTAGCTCCATTAGTGAATTAAGTCATTTTACAACAATATTAATGGTCTGAGGATTTTGTTTAAATTAACTTGTGTAGTGAAGACAAACCATTGGGTATGAATTTTGAATTGTTTATGCACGTGTTTTGGTCCGTCGTTTAGAATTATTCCATAACTTACAGATCACACCCTTGAGTATAAACGTTCACTGCCCATGATATTCTGAATATGTCAGAATTTTTTTTTTGCCTGCTAGTCATTATTGCAAATGAACTTAAATTCGTAGTTCACAAGCCTACTTAACGTATACTGCTATCAATTATTTTTGACTGCCTGAAATTGATCTTGATTGTTGGAGCTTGAAGTAGATATTCTGAAGTATGCCTAGATTACAGGACTGATTTGGAGGGGAAGGGGTTGTTTTTTGCTGATTGTGTATTTTTCTTCTATTAGACTGAGGTTATTGTTTGAACGGTGTCAACATTTTGCGATAATCTATGAAGTTGACATTTAAGTGTGCATGACATAGTTGAAAGGTAAGGTGTAGTTAGTTATACTTGCTGATTTTATTCATTAATGTAGACACTTGAATGAAGCTCAAAAAATTAGTTTGGAAAAGGTAGGAGATGCACCAATAAACTTATTTTATTCTGTGGTTTATTTTTGTGACATTTTCAAATTGGGTATTATAGTTAGGTATCCTTGGGTTGTGCAGAAGATTTTCATACAATAGAGCATGACTGATTTCAATAAAATCGTTTACTCAAATTACTGCAAAAGTTTAAGAACCTGCTAAGCATCCAAACACTGAGGGAACCTACCCTCAAAAGTTAGGTATTAAGGTGGGAGAACCAAATACTTAAATACTTCACTGAGCATCCATACTAGATGGTGGGACTTAGGCACCCCATAACAAATCTCTATTAGAACCCTTACACTCTGGGAGGATTAAGTTCTGTTAGGACATCAGAAGGAAACCTGAGACTGATTTTATTGACTGAAAGGATTAAATAGAATCTGAGAACAAAAATACTCCAAACCACCTCAAATGATTTTGTTATTCTTTCTAATCAGTATAACCATTGTCTCCTAATTACTCGTAAACAATTATTTCACTTCCTGTCCTTTTTATTGTGTGACTTCACATCCATTTTTTAACATTTTCAATTTTGCTAATCCCGCTATTCAATATTAGAGTATAGATAGCCAGACATATGGCAGTATAACAAGACTATTGAGCTTGGTTGGTTCTTTGCAATCATAGTTAATCCTCAATAACTTTTTCCATTTTAACCATCTTTGTCTGTTTCTTATCTGTGACATCTTCATTACGTTCTCCATCATTTTATAATATTGAAGCCAAATATTTAAACTTAAAACACGAGGTATTCTGACAATCCTAACTGTCCTAAGTAACTGCCACATCCCCTCTATCCTAAAAGACTCAGTTTTCTTTTTATTTCTCAAGGATGACCATTTCAGTACTAAATTTAGATATCTGGTACTTTGCTGTGCATTTTTATCTTGGAAGTTGATCCTTCATTTTATCTGGGTTCATGATGGGATCAGGTCTAATGAAGAGTGAGGATAGATCTTATGAATTTGTTGTTGCTTGCTTAGCATCTCATTTGGAGAAATAGAAGTGAAGTGGATGAGAATAATAGAAGGGACAATACCATCCCGTATCTTCGCATATTCTTGATGCATTGTAATCGTTTTTGCATATTGTTTTATTCACAGGAGCGTTCCTAATATTGATTTGTCATCACAACCTACTATCAATTCTTCTAAAACAGCTTCCGGTGAAACAGATGACCCTTTCAAAGTGTTTGAACCAACTTCAGCCTCAGTGGATTCATCCTCAAAATACTTTACAGACCCATTGGAAGAAATTAGTAAATTTAGTAGTTCTAGAAGCACAAAAAATGAGAGCGTGTCAAATTCTAATGGTGAAGTATATGATGATATTGATAGCTTTGGTGGACTCGGAAATTCTGTGCCTGCATTCTCAGCAGAGAGAAATAGCATGAAGGGTAGCATCTTCCCAAATACAACCACCAATAAAGAATCAAATGGCGAATCATCTGGGAGGAGTCCTGAGAGACAAACACAAAACAAGATTCCTGTTGATCATGATCAGGAATTTCATCCAGCTGCATTTGACATGCCTTCATATTCATCCAATTCTTACAAACCATTTGGCCAAAGGTCTATGTCCCCTTCACATGATAATGATGGTTTTAAACAGGCTAATACCCAGGCAGATATGTCTCCAAAATATGAAGAGAAGTTTGAATCAAATGATGATATATGGCTGACAGTATCAGAGATTCCTCTTTTCACTCAGCCAACTTCTGCTCCACCACCTTCAAGACCTCCTCCTCCTCGACCAGTACATATTCCCAAGTCGGGAGCAGGTTCTTCTGCTTCTTCCAATGTCAGAAAGAAGGATAGTGAATTTTCTTCTTTTCCAAGTTCCACTCAATTTTCTCAGGGTCCTAAATCTGCTCCTGCTGCAGCCAAATTATCTTCTGCATCTCAGTTTGATGAACTTGAAGATTTTGCCATGGGCAGGAATCTTGATAATGACAATGAACATGGAAATGGTCTTGCTGATAAAGAATTAGAGATGAACTCAGCTGCTGCAGCTATGAAAGTGGCTATGGATAAAGCTGAAGCTAAATTTAGGCACGCAAAGGAAGTTAGGGAGAGGGAAAATACAAAAGCCGTTAAAAGCAAGGAATCTGTGCAATTGGAAAAGGATGGCAGAGCTGTGTCGGAGGATGGAGGAAAACAGGAAAGGTTATATCATGAACAGCAGCAAAAGGAGAGAGAGGAAAGTGAGCAAAGAAGACGTGAGAAGGAAAAGGAAGAGAAAGAAAGAGAGCAACAAAGACTTGAGAGAGAAAGAGAAATGGCTAGACAGGCTGTAGAAAGAGCTACTAGAGAAGCGCGTGAAAGAGCAGCTATTGAAGCTCGCCAAAGGGCTGAGAGGGCTGCTGTTGAGAAAGCTAATGCAGAAGCTAGAAAGCGTGCTGGAAGGGCTGCAGTTCAGAGGGTGCAAGCTGAAGCACGTGAAAGGGCTGCTGCTGAGGCAAAGGAAAGGGCTGCTGCTGAAGCAAAGGAAAGGGCTGCTGCAGAGGCAAAAGAGAGGGAAGTGCGGGAGAGAGCTGCAGCTGCAAGAGGTAAACAAGAACGTGCTGCTGTCGAAAGGGCTGCTGCAGAGGCTCGAGAAAGAGCTGCTGTACAGGCTCGAGAAAGAGCTGCTGCTGTGAGGATGAACCAACAACAAAATGACAATGATTTTGAATCATTCTTCAGCACAGGTGCACGAGCTAACAGTGCTCCCAGGCCTCCTAGGTCCAGCGTTTCAGTGAGTACCTATTTATGTTAACATCTTTTATACTAATATGTAGTGGCCATCTCCTGGCTTTGATATTGTCTTTTTCTATCATAGAAAATTTAAGCTCAAAGTTGGATGTTTTGCTGATTGGTTTGTTATTTTTTGTTCTTTTCCTTTCCATTTTAAATAAAGAACTATAAAAAAATGATTAAAAAAATTTCACCTTGTAAATTTAAAAAAACACAGTGGACTGACATGCATCATGTTAATCCTAGCATAGTACTATTTTATTTTTCTAACTAATCTTTGCTTTCAGGACCCTGTATTTGATGCCCAATTTCAGTCAGATGCAACCTGGAAATCTCCAGGTGTGTCTTCAAGCATGAAGAAAGCCTCGTCATCCACTAATATTGTTGATGATCTTTCCTCAATTTTTGGAGGTTGGTTTATGTGTGAATATATATTCAAAATTCATTGGAATTTTTGGGTCTCTACTTACAGAAGCTCTTTTTGTCCCTTTTTTCTATGGTTTGAAGCTGCTCCATCATCATCTGGAGCGTTTCAGGAAGTTGAAGGGGAAAGTGAAGAAAGACGAAAAGCCAGGTTGGAACGCCAGCAGAGGGCTCAGGAGCGTGCGGTATGTCTTACAGTATTTTCATTGATTTCTTTTTAATTTATGTGAAAGAATAGGTGAACAATGTACTATTTTCAAATCAACTTGACATTGAATTTATAGGGAAGCATGTACGTTCCTGAGAAATATTTTTAATTGTCTTGTTGCACTGATCATTACCATTTTACGCCAGACTAAAGCATTGGCTGAGAAGAATCAACGGGACATACAGACTCAAAGAGAACAAGCTGAGAAAGATGTAAACAGTTTCTTTTGTGTTTTCCTTTGAGAAGCACTTGCATTGCACTCACAGCTCATGCACAATATATATCCCTTCATCCTTGTTGACCTCTTTATATCAGTGATGCACAATACAAGGGTCAATTGATTATCCAACTTTTTGATTTCTTATTAAAGTGTTACCTTGTTTGTCTGTTTCTAGTTTACGTTAAAGCTTGTTTGGTCTTTTTTCCCTTTAAAAATTACCATAAACCGATGCCTCTTCTTTTCCATCCAAAACTTGTTTTATCAATTGGAGAATTGAGATGGGATATCTTCACTTTTTCTCTTCTTTATATAATTTAACACACAGTGAAACAGATCTTTTTATGTAGGTGACAGTGGTTAGTTGGATTTGACATCTTTGTTAATTTTGCAGAGTTTTTATAGTGATGTGTTTTTATATTTATTATCTAATCTTATCTCTACATTGATTTCAGAGGGTTGCTGAAACATTGGATTTTGAAATTAAGCGCTGGGCTGCGGGAAAAGAGGGGAACTTGCGTGCTTTGCTTTCCACCTTACAATATGTATATACTTTCTACACGCACCTTGGAAAAATCTCTGAATTTCTGTGTTTCTTATCTGTATGAACATCTAGAAGTTTGGTAGTTTATGCTATCACTTCTTTATTTATTATATTAAGGCATGAGCACAACTTTTAAGATATGGCATGCTGGGTCTCATCTGATTCAATATACCTCTTAGGGTTTGAAGTGTGGTGGGTTTTTGGTAACAGATTATTCTCAGAAAATATTTTTAAGAAAATTTCTTTATAAGTTGGCAATAATAAGCAATTGGTTCTTCAAGATAAGTTGAACCAAGCATGCACCAATTCTATATTTCGAAACTGATTTTATTGGTTTCTTAAGTACTGCTCATTACAGGATAACCCAGTATTTCAATTTCCTTGTTTAATACTATCCATATTAGCATTTCCAATCAGATCTTTACTAATATTAGACATATTTTAACGAAAGTGGTTGATTTTGCACCAGTCTAATGATGTTCTAATACATGAAAAGCAATGTTTCCAAATTTAACACCGAAAAGTTCCTACTTCTAAATCTAAGCAGACTAATGTCCCTTTAATTTGTATTTTTTTAAGGCATCAATATTTTTATTCTATAGTTGTGTTTTGCTGTGGTAACTTGTTTTCTTTATGAATGATGATCAGGTTCTGTGGCCTGAATGCGGTTGGCAGCCAGTTTCTTTGACTGATTTGATTACAGCAGCAGCTGTCAGAAAGGTTTATAGGAAAGCTACATTGTGCATTCATCCTGATAAAGTGCAACAGAAGGGTGCCACTATACAACAGAAATGTATTGCTGAGAAGGTTTTTGATATACTCAAGGTATTTCAGGCCTTTTTATGTTATTCATACATACAATCATCTATGCTTAATAAAGAGAGAAGTGGTTGTCAATGGCAAATAAAGATTAGGCTACTCTTATTTCAAGTGACTTCCAAATGTGGGTTTCCATTTAACATTTTTTGGTCAAATGAAATGCATTTATATAGGCTACTGTTAATAAAGATTAGCATTGTATCTTGTCCTATATGATGGCGTGTATTCTGAAATAATGATTGAATTAATTAATTTATTTTATATATAGGCATCTTAGGGCATTTTCTGTCATGTCTGCTTAGAAATGCCAAATCCTATAAAATATAAAAGCATTAATTATGTTTTTGTCCGAGACATTTGAGGTAAATCTGTTTTTTTAATTTTAGTCCTTACAATTTCACAAAATGTTAATAGAAATGATGTGGCAATCAGAAGTGTACACGTGACAGATGTTGATTCACATCACCATCGATGTTAAATCTGTCTTTCTCCTGAGACTAAGCAGATTTCACGAGGTTGTTTGTAGAATATAAAATGATGTTTTCAATATTTATTTTAAATTTCAGTCACTAAAAATATAATTAAGCAAGTAGAAAAATATGATATAACGGAATTTTTATTTTGTTGTACAACAGTTATCTGGGAACTTTGTTTCAATGATACTTGTTAATGACATCATTATTGACAACTCGAAGTTGAATAGAATTTTTGGAAAGAAAAATGTTACGCATTTTTTAACATACTCTTCAATATTGGGAGGATATTCAAGAAATTCACCCATTAATAGAGGGAATGTTTTAATGATTGCAATAAAGCATCAATGTTTTGGAAAAAAAAAGTAATCCATTGCTCCGTTACATTTGTGCACTTTACCAACAGGCGTCTACCATTGCATTGCTGGATGTTCCTGTTAGTCCAGCCAATGGGTGGTAATATTGCTTGCACATAGTAGAATTTTCATCTACATAGATAACTTTGTAGTAATGTTTAGTCTCATGATGCTTCTGATGTACACTTATTAATAATTAATAATTGGACTCATGTTAGGGGTACTTGTTTTTTCGGTTTATAATTGCGTGTGTTCTAAATAAAAATAAATACTACTACTACTATGCCTTTATTTTTTTTCTGAAAAGTTTGACAATTTATTAGGAAGCATGGAATAAGTTCAATTCAGAGGAGCTTTTCTAATCTCGACGACCTGAACTACTTCAAGGCAGTTTTGTTCTGGCCATTCTGTTGAGAGGTAACCACACCCCCGTTTCAGCTGCCTCTCCCACTGCTTATTTGCATCGATGATAAAAAAAAAACAATTTACTGTCTGGCATCAGGAGGTCCAAAGGATACACGGGGAGGTAAATTTGTAATCGATGTAATTTCCAGGGGGTTGTCGGGTTCATTATACCGATGCTTATGCTGTATGTTTTGTTGTAAAATCTTTTTGTGGGCATTTGTCAATTCAATTCATTATTTCGGTCGAGTGAGGAGATCTCACGAGCAGTCTGTTCAGTTATTTTTTGAATTTTATTACTTGTGATATAGTATATAGTTTCCTGAATATAATATAATTCCAGTTGTGGACTGACATCAAAATGTGGGAAAGTTCCATGCACTCCTTCTAGCACAAGCTTGTTTATTTTGTGATGGTTTTGATTTCAAGGACTTTCTAAGGTTCAAGCTTGAGGTTTATGTTTATAGTCAGTTGTAGTAGGAGAGTTTCTTACAATTTTTGTATGAGTTAGGTCTAATCATGTTTAGATGTGAGGAACTTTAGTGAATTTGAAAATGTCTGGAACTTTAGCTTTATAGACGTGAAGCAAGAATGAGATTAAAATAGCATTCGTTATAAGATAGAAGATATACAAACAGGCACCACTGGTTACAACAGTTTGTAGCACTAGAAAAGAGGGGGTGGATGGGGTTTAATAATCTACATGGAAAGGTTTGTATTTCTGTAGATCAACCACGATGCTGGCAATTGAGCCAATAGCAGCTGCAACTGATACTACGAGGCAGACAAAGCTTAATATTTGCATACCTATCCATCTCTGACTCCACTTTGGGATCTTCTTTTGTTTGATACTCATCTCCACTGGGAAATAAACACTTAAAGGCCAAAACCCCAGTGCTCCAAGAAGTCCCAAAATGTCATTGAAGAATGGAATCAACATTGCTACAATAGTGGTTATGATAACAAACCCCGTTCTCCAAACTAATCTAAATGGGCTTAGATTGTAAGGGGCAAAGCCAGGAATTGGAACTTTGTATTCTTTGTCAACGTTGGGCCATCTTTTTGAAACCCATTTCTCGACAAAGGCAAATAGGGGCTGAGAATACACTTGGTATGCTCCCACAAGGTGAATTACGATAGCAGCATTAGCAATATCCACAAGCCAGTATGGGTCGTAAAAGCCAAATCCAGTGAGCAGGTTCCCAGGTGCTGTGTCCCCAAAAGCAGCGTAACCCATGAACCCACAAAGCATATAAAATGTTGTGGTTACTCCAATACTTAGCTTAGCGGCTTTTTTCATTGTCTTTGCTTCAGATGGTGGAGATTTTATAGTGTCCTGTGTAATCAAGAATAATATTACATTTAATTAGTTTCGTATAAAATTTATTTTGTTTCTCCTTACTGTTCAATCAGGGGAAGATGAAAAAAAGATGAACCTGAATTTCAATGAGGATTTGAGAATATGAGTAGGCAAAGGCTATGTCACCAAGACCTTGGAAAACTCCCCATACTTTTTGGGTCTCTGTCACAGCTCCAATCTTTATTCCTGTGAGACTGCCCTTGAAACCCGTTTCTGTTCAAGAACCAATTAAACAAGAATATCAGCATTTTTTTTTTCTGGAAAAGTAGGCTTTTGATCTTACCTTTCTTTTCCAAACTTACCTTTGATTCTTGTACTTTTAAACTGAAAAATCCAGCCTTCAAAAATTTTAAAACATGTATTTTTTTACCTTCTTTATACAGTTAGAAAACTAAATTAATATAATGTTACATTAGTTATCTTATATTTAAATTTAACATTTATCTTTATAAAATTAATAAAAGAATAAATTCACCTTTTTCATTATTTTTAACACTGCTTCTATTAAACAAATAGTAGTAATATAACCTGCAACTTTGGCAATTCCAAGAGAGAGGCCAATTATGGAATAGGCAAAGGACATGACTGCTGCAACTATGGAGAGCCACCATGTTTTATGAAAATCTGGAATTTGAGAGAATACAATTTGGATTATGCCAAAACCGATCATGAATGGGTTGCTCGAAATTTGGCATGGACCGTCTCTACCCGAGGAATGGAAACAGTTGGATTTTTTTATCGCCCTGTTAAACACATAACACTTAAATACTAAATATCGGTATAAAGATACTTAACATTTGTGCATGGAAAAAAGTAACAGTTTTATTTAAAATATTTGGATTTACATTATTTTTAAAAGTTAACCTGATAGTTAGGAGTTACTCATCCCAATACTACTCAGTCTCAAAGAAAGGAAAAAAGAAAAAGAATACAGAAGTTCTATTATTTATTAAAAAAAACTAATGACAATAGTTAGTACATATATATATATATATATATATATATATATATATTAAAGTATCTTCAGAATTGTTATACAAACAATTTTACACAATCCAAATAATTTCATTCCAATAATAAATTTTATATAACTCAAATATATTTTCTCTTAGCAACATTATTTGATATTCTCTCTTTATTGCAAAACTTAAATAAGTTTTAATTGAGCCTTTATTAAATAAATTTTTTATTAAATATTTAAAAAAAAATATTTTTTAATTAAATTATTATTGTTAAATTTAGCCGTTAATTGTGGTGAGATGTTTATTACTTTGTATTTTTATTATTTACATGTTTTTACATACAAATAAATAAATAATGACTTAATTTAAATCTCTCATAAGTTTGAATATTTTTGTTAAAAAATTGTTTTATTAAATATTTAAAAATTTAATATTTTTCAATTAAGCTTATGTTGTCCAGATTATTTGATTTTGTAGTATTAATAAACATACATCAAAAGAGACCATAAGAAAATAAGGTTATGAAATCCTAATTATCTTATTAAATGTCACTGTTTCATGTCTTTATTTATAAAATGAAACAATATTACTTTTCATAAAAATAACTAAAGTGTATTAAGAGATATAAAAGACATTATTTGCACTAGTAAATCTTGAAATGATTTATGAAAATAGTATTTTTGTAATAAAGTCTTACACAAGCATATCATTTCACTCTATTAAAATTTAAGTGATTTATACAAATAGTCTTTTTGTAATAAAGGCAAACACTCATATAGATATATGCATTTGACTCTATTCCATTGAAAGTGATCTACAGAAATAGTCTCTTTTGTAATAAAGACAAACACTCATGGACATTTGCATTTGACTCTATTCAATTTTAAGTTATTTATAAAAACCATACTTTATTAATAAACACACGTATGATTATTAATAAATTATAATTTTTTAAATACATATAATAAATTGTTTAGGAACGCAATAAACTGTTACTTAGCATTTCTAGAATTAATTTAAAATATTCAACCAAAGTAGAATTAATTGAAAACATTTGTAAAATTCTTATTTAAAGTGATTTGTAATTCAACGTTCATATTTCAAATACATTGATGACAACATGAAAATCACTAGATTCTCTGAATAGCTTTAGTTAGCATGAAGAAAATGGTCAATTTGTATATAATTTTTCTTGAAAGTGTCTATAAATTTACCTTTTATTTTGTCAAATCTGTTGAAAGTTGAATTTCAAGACGATTTGAAAATAAAGTTCATTGTTAAATTCTCTACGATTTGTGATTTGAAGATAATGTAAGTGCTGACTCACATCATGCTAATAGAAGCTGCAATTGTGTATCCTACTGCGGTGCCGTAAAGATTTGAGTACTGAATTACCCCACAAAAGGTATCATAATGCCTGCCTGCAAAGTCCACAATAACAAGTCACCTTATTTTTGTCATCTTTCATAAATCAAATTTCAAAAGTCAAATATTATTTGAACTACTACAAGTCAATAATGGCAGCACAAAGTTGTCTTTTGATTTGAAAGCGTTTGTTCTAGTTTCATGCTTGTGTCTGTATATATATAATAATAAAAAAAGGTAGTATAATATATGATGAGACAATCACGAAATTGACATAGAAAAATCTTCCTTCCACTAAAACATTTCAACAAATTCAACGAACAGACGTGTGTCTTTGAAACAGCAAGTCAACAATGCAATCAATCATGCATGCTGGTATAGTCAGAAAGGACGAGTTCTAATTAGCAAAAAACAAATATAGGTGAAACCAATTTTCAGTCAAAACTTAATGAGAAAATATGAGTAAAATAAAAGTAATATTATGGCAGAAAAATAAATAAAAATGAGTACAAGTGCTAACAATAATATATAGTGTTCAAATATCATTACTCAGTAAAGTAAAAAAATCATGTGATTCATACAAATTTTTCTCTATACTTTTTAAAAAATTGAAAAATAAAAATCTTTATAAGAATATGTTCGCAAATGCTTAATAAAGAGGGGAGTAGCAAGTACAACATGATTTGTCTTTTTTTATATACACATTTTGAAAAAAAAAAGGCATGATAACAACCATACAACTATTCATAATAAATATGTACTGTGTTGTTACCAAGAATAGTTTGAACTGCATCCATGAACGTGTAATTTCTCTTCCCAGAAATAGGATCACCACTGCGATAACAATCAGCTAGAAGAGCGGTGGTATACAGAGTAACAACACTAAAGAAGATCATAACTGCCGGCCCCACAACCCAACCCATTTGAGCCATAGCCCAAGCCAAAGACAGCACTCCTGAACCCACCACCGCTGTTATTATGTGGGAGCTTGTAGTCCAAAGGTTGCCTATCACATAATCATAATAACCAACCTATCAAAATATTATCTCATATACAAATTATCACCACAATCAACAAAGTCTAAATAAATTAAATCAAAAGGGTACCTGTTCGTTTAACATGGCCATCATCATCGTAAAATTTGGAGTCAGTTTGTGAAGAAACACCATCTATGGAGTGAGCTTCCATGCCAAGACCTTGATGATGGTGGCTGGGGTTGGTTCTGGAAGAGTATTCAACCATGTGTTATGGACCCAGAGAGAAAATAAAATATAGGATATAACAAAACTGTGAGGGTGTTACTGATAGAATTGAAGATATAGTGGTATTGTTTTGTTCATGCCAACAATCATGAAGTTGGGTTTACAATCAAAAACAACACGCGTGCCCAAAGAAAGAGGAAGGTACAAACACTATTGTGTGCACCACCACCACTTAGTAGCGATCCAAATCGACACAAATCAAATCAGTGATAGATTCGTAGTGTGTTTGCCTTCAAAATGGAGAGTATTTATAAGGTTTTAAATAATTTTTAGAAAATTCAATTACTCCCCACCATTCATTGAAAGGTGCATGTTATCAGAAGATATAATAGTTATATCCAACAAAATATAGGTAAATGTACAGTTGTCGTTCACTCTTTTCGAATTAAAAAACGTGAATTGCAACAATGGATTTGATTCTATTTGCTGGGTTTGTTTAATTTAAAAACTTACACCATTTGATGGTTATGTATTTGGTAATATAAAACAGTTTTATAAGTCAAATAATTTTTTATGTAAATCCTGAAGATATTACTAAAATAGCTATCACCGTTTCAAGGTTATTACAGCGTATTGTAAAACAACAATAAATATCTTATTTCAAAATAATTTTATGAAAACAAAATTACTTTTTTTATAAATACATTACTTTGACTTGAAATGAGGAAATAGTTGATTTGGGGATATATTAAAGAATAATATTTAATTAAAAAGTGAGAAAATGAATTATCGTGAAATTTTCAAAAATAACTAAAACAACAGATATTTACTTATGTAAAAGCATACTGAAAACATTCGAATCGGGTACTGGTTCAAATAATAGTTGAAAAAGTGTCATTTGATAAAGCTTTTAGTTTTTAAATATCTTTTAACTCAAAAGTGCTTCTGAAAGCGATTAACTGAAATCAGAACACAAAAGTAAAGGTTACTGTTGAAACTCAATTAATGAAGAGAAAGAATCAATAAATTTTGCCAGTTTCTGGTGGATTTTGAATACATTTTGGTCAATAAAACAGGATGAAAAACAAGCGACTTAAAAAGCAAGTTGATTTTCAAGTAGACTACAGAATCGACATATTCCTAAAACTTATATGTGGCCGAAACTAATCCCTTTTCCCAGTGTGTGCGGCATAATCCCATTCTTTAGCTATAATTTGCTGAATGCTTTTCAAGCTTTGAACACGATAAAATACACACATTTTGCAGCATTATCTTCTTAAAATATATTACAAAAAATAAGGGGATAAACACAGCACCGTCGATAACAAACGCATTATTCTAATTCGAAGAGAAATGAATCTTTGAATATTCTTCTAACATTGGATGGTTGTGGTTACTGGTTTTATTCGCTGTTCATGACAAGTTGTCCCAACAATTCATTTTCTCCTTCAACACTCGTTTGCCTGACAGATTTTCCCAAACAGAACACAGATTGTGGAATATTGAATCGACGCACTTGCCATCAATTTCCCAACACTAGTTTCCACAGTACAAAACACTCTGAAAAAGCTCTTGTTTGTGAACCAAACAGACCCTATCTTAAAAATTTTAGGGGTACTATGATTTATGCATTGTATTGTGTAAATAAATATTCAGATTCAGCTAAATCTGAACCGCGAACAAAAACAAAGGCATTCGTTCAAATTAAGAGCAGCGAGTAGAAACGAAAGCAGCGATGATAAAAGTAAAACGCATAAAATTGAATTGAAAAGCAGGAAAATGAAAGAGAAATCGGAAGCAGTTAACATTACTTGATTGCGGAACCAAAAGAGAGGGTTTGTTGCTGGTATTGGTGTGAGGAGTGAGTGAGAAATATTTTGGTCAAAATTTGAAGACACATGCAAACCCATAAGTGATATTTCTTATAGTTATAGCTCAACTTTGGATCCGCTTCAATTTTTGCGTGTGGGACAATGACCTCTCTGTGCCACAACCGTTTCTACTTTCTTACATACACAATACACCTTCTCTTAATTATTTTTATTAATTAATCATCAATCTTAATTAATCATACACATTTTTAATTAATCCTCATACTTGTTAGTATTGCTTAAATATGGCAGTTCTTTTGCCAATTACATTTGTTTCTAAATTTAATTGTATAAAACAAATCCATTAAAGATAATAGTAAATATTTTCATCATTATTAAAAAATGGTGTTGTATTAAATATGTACACAAAGTATATTACATACCAGACATCCATATCTAGACATAATTCTATCTATACTAACGAAATCAAAGTATCGTTTAACGATTTATGTCTGACTAATACAAGACATGTTAATCAGAAACAATATATTAAAAATTCAATTTCATTCATTAGATAAGTTGATTAAACAAATTAATATATATATTTAATAAAATTAACTATCCTCATCTCCAAATATTGAATGATATGCATTTTTTATTTTATTTAATGTTTATGTTAATGGAAATTTAACATAAAAAAATAATTTTGGATTAGTCGAAAATAAATAAATAAAACAAAAAAAAAAATGTAAAAAAAAATATAAATTGATTAAATAACTTTTTTTTTCTTTAGTTTGAATATTTTTTTTGTAATTTTAACGGTATGATCTCTCTTTCTTCCTGTTGTTGTCTTTTAAAATAAAGAATTAAGAAAATAGTGAAAAAATGGAAGAGTAAGTTTACCTATAAAATTGTACATTAATATTAAATTAAAAATACTCTATTGTACTAATAATATAAGATATATTAAATAAGAATAGAATTAGAAAAAAATTTGTGTAAAAAAAAGACGATTATAATAGAAAATTGTATAAATATTGATATTTAAATTGAAATAAAACTGGAATTACATTTAAAAATAGTATTTGAAATGAATAACTGATTAAAAATATGAAACTTTAGGCAAAAAAAAATTCAGAGGACAAAAATAGGTTTTATAAACACTTTTATTCAAATTAAGTATATGTTAAGATGAGAGGAGTGGAAAAAAAAATATTTTCAGTTTTTAATAACTTACTATTTGGTTAAAAAAAAAATGGAAACGCGTGTCAAACGTGTATGGAAGTGTCTGTGATGAATTGATTGAACTTAAAATGTGTGTGGAATGTACGATAAGATTGAAGGCAAATTTATACATAGGAATTGGCATAAAGTTGGTTCTGCATGTTACGCGTTTTCCAGAATGAAGAAATGAAAACGTGATTAATAAAGGATCTGTTTGTCAGGTACATGTGGAAATCTGTGTTCTTTTGGTTCTACTTCATTAACCTCTGTTCTTTTTTTTTTTTTCAGAAAGGTTCGTTTTTATTTTAGGAATATTAAATTACTACGATAATAGAAAGAAAAAAAAGTAGAAAGTGAGGGTCTGTTTACTTTTATTTTCCATTTTTTTAACTTATAAAACTATTTTTTTTGTTTTAAATATTTGTAAGAAACCGTGAACACAGTTTTTTCTTTTTTTTTCCTTTTATTGTACAAATAATTTAAAAGAAGATAAATATTAAAATAATATACAAATTTGTATATCAAAAGTGAAAAAATATAACGATAGACAAATCAACCTAATCTTTTATTAAATATTTCTCTATATTTAAAAATATAATTTTATTATGTAAAAATATTCATTAATCTCATCTAATTACTTAAATACTTTCGTTCATTTTTTTTAACATTACATAATTGAATAAATTGTGTTTGCAAAAAAGATTTTTGAAATGAAGAAGTCATGTTTGTAAGCATCACTTCAGATTTGATCAAAGATTTTTGAAATGAAGAAGTCATGTTTGTAAGCATCACTTCAGATTTGATCTGAATCTTTTTTCACATACAAAGTTGTGTATTGATGAATGACTTCAATTTTTTTTTTCATTTGTGTTGAAGTCATGCTACCTAACATGTTTTTTTTTTAATTACATATTTATGTTGAAGTTGTGCTTTAAAGTATTTTTAAAAATAAATTAATTTTTTTAATGAAGTTATGCTTGTTAGCATAATTTTTTATTTTTTAATTTAAGTCGTGCTTGTCAACATAATTTTTATTTTTCATTTTTTATTTTATTTTATAATTTTAATTTTTATAAATTTAGATACTGAGAGGAAAAATAGATAGATATTGATTGCAATATCATGAAAAGTAGATCGCCATATAGATACTACATTACACCTCAACAAACGTTCATACCATAGGATGATATACGTTTATTTTCTATTTTTCTACAAAATGCAATTTTTAATCACACCTATCTAGCCAATAATTTTCTAAGAGTGTGTCATGTTCCACAACCCTAAACAAGCACAAACTCAACCATAATATCAACATATTGGATCTTTTTGTAATGCTTAACAACTTTAACCACAATATGTTGATGATTTTAATTTCCAACCATCTCTAATGTTCGGATACGTGGGTAACATTCCAACCATGCTTGGTCAATCATCATCTCAACAATAAGTTCCTTTCGCATTTAACATGTTTTCATCTCAATCGAAATTTTGGTGAACTCCATCACATAATATATCTACCACTTCTTCGACCATCCCATTATCTACATACAATCCAATACCATCAATGGATTATTATTGACCAGCCATGTCTTCACAAACGTCCAATAATGCAAATGGGACGACGAAGTGGAACATGATGATAATGAAGATGAAACACCAGTTGCACCGCCATCTTAGCCATCGAACGTACATTGAACACAAAAAGAAACATAAAAGACAATGTAGAAGACCACCTTGTAGCATTGATTTTCACGTATAAATATTTGTATTGTTTTTATTAACGATATTTTCTATTTCATTCAATTAATATCATTTCAATGATAATATATAATTTAATGACATTGCTTTAAATTTTCTGAAATTGCATTTAATTATAAGTAATTTCATTAATTAATTAAACTAACTAAATTTAAAAAACTTATTTTAAATCTCTTTCATTACATTAATATTTTAAATTATCCAAAATACATTCAATTACCATATAATGAAATAATTAATTACATTATCTGTAAACATAAAAACGTTAAAAAAGATTCAAAGTTGAAGAGACAAGTAATTAACATAGGTATTACACTTTCTTAACTAACATTACCTATTATTAGTATGTGACAAGATTTTACGTAACTAACTTGACTATATATTTTTAGGTTATAAAAGGAAATAACCCATTGTTCAAGCCAAGTTATCAGCAATGATGTCAGAGTTCTATCAAGCAGTTTCATGGATAAATCAAATACCATTAGAGAAATGGACTCAAATATTTGATGGAAGCAAGAGGTAAAATACATGACAAGCAACTTAGTTGAATGCATGAAATTTATTTTACAGAGAGCACGATCATTACCAATTTTTGCTCTTTTTAAAACAACACTTGAAAGAAAAGAAATTCCTAATTTGTTGAAAGAGGAATGAAGACAAAGTGCACATTGCGAGGCAAACATCAATACATTGAGGATATCAACCTTACTCATAAAAATTGAACAGGGATTGATCATGTGTCATGTCCAATGCTATTATCGGTAGAATTCAGAGTTTGATGTGCAGGAAATAGTGACTCCCCAACTTGGTTGATGATCTATGTCATACACAGTCAAATTAAATGATTGTTCGTGTGATTGTGAGGGCATTTCAAGCTCTTTAACTCTCTTGTTCTCATGTAATTGTTGTTTGTTCTGCATGTCACTTGCAATTGCAAACATATGTTGACTCGGTTTACGAAGTCTATAAGGATTACGAAGTTCAATTTCATGCAGTTCAAAATAAAGATTATTGGTCAACATAGACGAGCCTAAACTTCATTCATGACCTTCATATGCATGGTAAATAGTCAAGAAGACCAACAACTTCTTGAATTCATAACGAAATGGGTCATCCATATCAAAATAATCTAAAAAAATGTTCTTATTATCATAATGAATGTTACCATCAGAGAAATTATCTATATAGAGAATGATATACATATTTTTACCTCTTTAATGGTAACATAATTTAGTGGCATTGGTTAAAATATTCCAAAATGCATTCAATTGACATAAATAATTTCATTAATTAATCAAACTAACTAAATATTTAACACAGTGATAAATTATCTAAAATACATTCAATTAACATAAATAAATAATTAATTATAATATTTAAATTTATAAAATTTAAAAACATAAAAAAAGATAACTCGTGCTAGAAAACACGACTTCATCCAAAAAAAAATTTAAAAAATGTTTTGAAACGCACCTTCAATATAAGTATGAAAAAATTACGTAATTGAAAAAACAAATGTATTTCGCAGCACGACTTCAACAGAAATGAAAAATAATTCAAATCGTGCATCTGTACACCACTATCTATATGAAACAAATTGATGATTAGAACAAAAGTATAAGCACAACTTATTCATTTCAAAACTGTTTTTATGAGTATGACTTGTTTAATTGTATATATTTTTAAAAAAAAGTACCCATTTCAGTAAAAATAATTGAAATTTTATTTATGTAATTTGCTTCCATAGTCCTTTTAATAATACTTAATCTAAAATATCCTACATTATTACTATTAACAAAATATATCTTTAAATGTCTCAGTTCAATTGATAGTTTGCAAAATACATTAATTTTATACGTTACTAACTGTTCCATTAATAACAGCGATAATTTAAAAAAAAATATTTAATGTTTCGTAAAAGTTTCAGGAAATAAAATAGTACATTTAAAAGATATATTTTCAATAGTTATATTTAATCTATATTTTTTTTATCAAACTTTTTGGAAATAATTATTATTTTTTAAAAAAAAACAGGTATATTATTGATTTAAATTAAGGCAATTTGGTCCTAATGTTACTTTTTTTGAACCTAAGAAGAATTGGTTTGGAGGGTGGACCTTACATGATCATCATTATTGAAGAAAAACAGAACATCATTTGCAGACACCCCCAAGCAAGATGCCATACCTTGTGAAGCTAAGAAACCAAATGTTTGGTTGGAGTGAGAGTGAGTGAGCTAAAACAAGAAACTGTGTTCTTGGGACATTCATGCATCCACCATTTCTACTTTCTTACAACATACATGTTCTCAAGAGGTTTGAGTTTGGCCATTCCCCAAAGTTTTCTTTCTCTATTCATTGCCAACAATGGCTTCTGTTGCTCTGTTATTCCATTCGTCACAACTCTTGCCTTCGTTCACGTGTTTTGTTTAAACCGCGTGAATTGTTTGTCAGACGCGGCGTTCCGCCCACCATTTTCCCTTTTTGTTTCCTTGTGTTGCACCTGACACCACCTTTTATCTCTGTTACTCTAATTGGCTTGCCAAATTAGTGTGTTATCATGTGTTCAGAGGCTCGTGTCTAACTCAACAGTCTTAAGCATGGAAGCAAGAAGCCTCCATCTCTTTTTTTAATCAAATGCAGCATAATTTGTTTAACATTTCTATGTAATGTTCCTTTTAAATACGCTCCCAAAAGAGAAAAAAAAAAACACCAATACATGAGCTCTCAAAAAATCTCACACATCCTTGAAGGAAACCATTCAGTCATAACACCACATAAACATTCCTATATTTTTTCACATCTAATAACTATAATTTATATAAAATATTAAAATAAATATATAAACATAATACAAATATGTCTACAACTCTTTCTTAAAGTGTTTTAAAATGTCTTTTTTTTTTATAAAACTTTAAATATTTACATAAAATTAAAACAAATATATAAAAGAAAATAAAATATTTTCATCATCCAACTTCTCACTGAGGAACTCTATCACCTATAACACAATCAATATGCTTTTGGTTAATTCATATAACATGTCAAGTTAATTATCTTTCAAACAACTTACTTATTCATATGAATCTCATTCGACTCTTACCACCTGAATAACTTCATCTATATGATTCCATTATCTCAAGATAGTTAGGATATCTCATTCTAGACGAATCCCTAGTCAATGCACATTCTAAACAATCTTAACATGGTATTTTCTTTCCTGAAAATACTATGTCTTGACAAAAATTCATATTTTGAACCTCAAATATCCTAAATCAAACAAATAAATCATACCAAATTTTAGAATTTCCAAAAACACACAACAATTCATTTAACAATAATAATCCAAAATAAATTATGCTAAAATAATAATAGTAAATTTTCTTTTTTAAAAAAAAAATTGGCCTGAAAAAACAATTTTTAGTGTGAGCTAAAATACACCATAGTGCACCCAAATAACAAAGTCCCTACTATAGTTGAATAATTACTTTAAATCAACATCAAACAACCAATATCCAACAACATTATCCTTTAAGTGATTCATCAAACAATTTAAATCCATTCATTTACTTATTCAAGTAAATAAAAAAATAATATAATTTTATATATGTGGTAGATGTTATAAAATTATATTATTTTTTTATTTATTTGAATAAGTAAATGAATGTATTTAATTAAGTCACCCGCACATCTAGATCTTCTAACCTAGTGTTCTATTGGAAATTTAAACTAACTTCCCTTACTTTAAATTTAGCATATATTCACTAAGAGTTCCAAATCCACCAAGAACTTAAAGGTAACTTAACCTGCACCACAGAGTCCTAATAAAAAATCTAATTATATCACTAGGACCCTGAGCTAACAGAGATTAAACATGAAGCTAAAAGGGTCACATGCAAAGCAAAGACAAAAACAACCTAATAAGTTCAAAATTTGACTCAAAGAAAAGAGCAAAAATGAACTTACTCTATTAGAGATTCTAATCGGGCAATCTTATAGTATTCACTGCTAGGAGTCTGATGACAAACTCCGATCGTCGAACTGATGAGCGAGGAAGTCAGAATCTTAGAGAGAAGGGAGAGGAAAGGAAAATGAAATTTCTAGAGAGATGGTGATTCTTTTTAAAATGAATCATGAATAATTGAAAATTTCTATTTATGTGCTCTTTTAATTTAATAATAAAATATTAATTTAATAATAAAATATTTATGTGTCATTTTAATTGTACCACTTTTACTCTAAGACTATTTTTCTTAATCCTTACCCATAGTAAAAAGGATAAATACCTTACACATAGTAAAAAGGATAAATACCTTCCGATTATATAGCATATAAATAGACTTAATGAATTTTTATCATTTTTTTGTCCCGATAAAAAAGCAATTATAAGAGGAATGAATTTATAAAACATATTAGAACTTCGGTCAAAAAATAATGTAAATAATATTATTAATATTAATAATATTAATATTAATTAAAATAATATTGGTTTTAATTATAATAATAACATTATAAATGTTACTATTATTAATATTATTGTTATTATTATTAATAATAATATTATAAATAATTATAATTATAACATAATAAAAATAATAATAATAACATAATAAACATAATTTGATCACCATCATAGTCTATGATCTGATGGTTATTAACTCTTGTATTCAAAGAAATTGAATTTTATTTCATTACTAAATCGGTTATTGTTTTAACTGTTACTATTTAAAAAAAATTGGCTGCGTTTTCTGTCATCTTTTCCCAGTCTAACCCTCATAAACTACAGTGACAATGATAATATCACACTCACGTTTCAAACAAAAACTTCTATATTTATCTATATTTAAGTTGGATATTCTTAGACTTGACTCAAACATGGCAACCTTAATTCTGGTGTTTGAGAAAGCATGAATACAAGTTAATTCCTGTGTAGAAGGGGTGTGCTTTCTGCTACACTTTCATCGCATTCTATAACTCCAAATTCAGGGAATCTCCAAAATTGTTCCTCCCCAATTTGGACAAGTGATTATTAATCAAATGTCATGAGAGAGGTCACAACATTGGAAGCACTGATATGGACAAGACACGGTTAATTGCAATACAACTAGCATACACATAATATAGAAGAGACTTAATATTAACTTGATATAAATTTAAGTATTTTTAATTAAACCTTTATTAAAAAATTATTATATTTATTAAGAATAAAGAAAATAAATAGGTGGTTTTTTTCTTGTGTAAAATATGTATATAGGTTTGTTTATTTATAAATGAGAATAATAACAAAATATAATAACAAAAATTATATATAGGCTAAACTACTACATTCAAGTGTCCTCAAATTTGTGGATATGAATCGTACTACCAAGTTTGTTATAGATATATTCAATTTTAGGTTCTTGTAAAGATTTAGTGAAATATTTGTTAGTTGATCATATGAATTAACAAACACAATTTTGATGTCCACAAACACAATTTTTTCTCGAATAAATGACAATTAGTTTTAATATGTTTGGTCATTTTATGAAAGACGACATTTGAACTAATATAAAGAGCAACTTGATTACACAATTGAGTGTAATTTAAGTGACCTCCCTAAATTGCAATTCTAAATAATTGTTTAAGCCAAATAAACTCATAACTAACTAAGGTCATAACTCTATATTCTGCTTCAACATTAGATCTTGCTACAACATTTTTTTTCTTACTCTTCCAAGAAATCAAATTATCATCAATAGAAACACAATATTCGGAAGTGAATCTTCTATCACACAAAGATCTTATCCAATCAACACTTTGTTGAACATTGGCTATTAATTCTAACACACTTGAATAACATACAAATCTAGTATGACTATTATGACCATATTATGAAACCCTGAATGACAGAGGACCTACTAAGCCAACCCAACCTTCTAGGAAGATGATCAGGAACATGATACGGTACTCAGAGCTTGGCCCGACACATCCCATTATTCCTTAGATGATCATCAGGAGAAGAACGTTTTGGCATGGACCAAAATATCAATTGTTCTTTCTTTTAGTGTCTTTTTATAAGACATGATTAAATGTAATAAATTGGACTCACATTGGCCCAAGAAAAGTAACCTAGCTTAGGCTTCTAGGAACCCTAACTAGAGGAGCATATGTGACCACACTTCCCACATTAAGCATATGCTTAAATGTGAAAAGCATGACCCTCCTAGATCCATTTTTAGTGGCACGAAATTAGGAGTAAACATGTTTAATTTGAATTTTGAATTTCCCTACACACACTAAGCACATGGCACCTCATGCTATAAATAAGTGGCCTTACCTCTTGTAATTCACACTAGATTTGAAGTAAAGAAACTTTGTTGGAATAAATCTCTAAGTAGCTATTTCCTCCGAGTCTTATCTTGAAAGAGAATGCTTCAAGTGGCGACTTCCTTCCTCACTCATCTTAGAGCTCTCCACCCCCAAGTGGTATGAATCCTTCCATCACTCCATCTCCATGAATGCTACAACCACATAAAACTTTTCATTCTCTTATCTCTTTCAATTTTCGTCATCTCTCTATCATTTTGAATGTATAATTATGTGTCCAATTATTCTTTGTGTGTGTCTTTTCTTTTTTGCTTTTTGAAGAGAACCTTCACATTTACTTAACCAATTATGTAATCAAAATTCTAATACAAGAAAAACAAAAAACTCAATGTGTGCCTTTGCTAAATCAACTCACATCACCATATAGCAAGCATTTTCCAGGAGAACCTTTAACATGCTTCAATATATGAATGACTGCATTCCAATGATCAATATATGGGGAATTAAGGAATTGATTCACCACATTAACTGCAAATGAAATATCAGGATGAGTAATAATAAGATAGTTTAATTTTCCAATTAATCTTATGTACTTCTCAGGATCTGAGAGAGACTCCCTTTGACTTGGTAGGAGTTTGACATTAGGATCCATAAATGTGTCACCATATTTTGAATTCATTAATCCAGTTTCCTTTTAGAGATAACAATACCATTGTTGAATTGTGTTACCTCAATCTCCAAGAAATATCTAAGTTTTCCAAGATCTTTCATTTGAAAGTGGTGACAAATATGTTGTTTTATTTGTAAGATGTCATGGTGATAACTACCTGTAACAACAATGTCATCAACATATACTACTTGATAGATACACCCAGAACTTGAGTGATGCTAAAAAAAATGAATGATCTGCCTCACCGCGAGTCATACCAAATTGTTGAACAACGCTACTAAACTTTCCAAATCAAACCCTAGGAGACTGCTTGAGGCCATATAAATATTTGTGAAGATGACATAGCAATCCAAAAGACTCTCCCTAAGAAACAAAACTAGAAGGTTGCTCCATATGAGTTTCTTCATGCAAATCCCCAAAAGAAAATCATTTTTGACATCTAGTTGATAAAGATGTCATCTTTAACGAGCTGACATGGCTACGAATAAGCAAACATAAGCCATCTTTTCCATTGGAGAAAATGTATCAACATAGTCCAAACCAAAAATTTATGTATAACCTTTAGTCAAAAGACGAGCTTTGAGACGATTAATAATACAATTAGGACCAACTTGAGAGAAAAAACCCACCTGCAACCAACAAAAAATTTCTCAGAAGGTAAAGGAACAAGTTCCCAAGTTCCACTGGTATGAAAAACACTTATTTCATCAAGCATTGTCTGACACCAACCAGAATGAGTTAAGGCATCAACTAAGACTTTGGAATGGACACAAAAGAAATAGATGAAAGATGATGATAACTTAAAGCTGTATAATATGAATATGGATTATGGGTAGAATGTATACCTTTATGGAGGGTAATGGGAAGATCAGGTTCAACCATCGGAGTTGGAAGGGGCAGAGGAGTTGGCATTAGAAAAAAGTCATTGGAAGATGCAATGAAAGTGACATTTGCATAAATGAAATAACGGTTAAAAAATGATGAGAAACATTTATATTCATTTTGAGATTTAGGGAACCCTGAAAAAACACATTTGTGTGACCTAACAAATAATTTATCAAGACCAGAACAAAAATTATGAACAAAGCATGTAAATCCAAACACTTTAAATGGTAAAGGATGAAGAGGTTCATGAGGAAATAGAATAGAGTGAGAAATTTTATTCTCTAAAATCGAAGATGGCATACTATTAATTAGATATCATGCACTAAAAAAAAACATCAATCGAAAAGGTTGAGGAACATCATGAATTAAAAATGTGCTAGTAGTTTCAAAAAGATTTTTATTCTTGCACTCAACCACCTCTTTTTGTTGAGGAGTATAAGCACATGAGGCTTTGTGAAGAATGCCTTGATATTTTACAAACGTGGTAAAAGAATGAGAAAGATACTCACAAGCATTATCAGTACACAAGGTTCGAATCGAAACTCCAAATTGATTTTTAATTTCGTTATAGAAAGATTGAAATATAGAAGACAACTTATAACAAGTTTTCATTAAAAATAACCAAGTACATCTTGAATAATTATCAATAAAGGTAACAAAATACTTAAACCCTAAATTAGACTTAATAGAACTTGATCTACAAATGTCAAAGTAAACTAAGACAAAAGGGGAACAAAGCATGTTATGAGACACGACTAGGAAAAGAACTACGACTTTGTTTACCTAAATGACACAACACAAAAGACAAACTAGACACTTCGGAAAAACTTGGAACAAGGTGTTGCATCTTGACAACCCTAGGATGACCTCGCTGAGCAGGAATAAGAGATGGAGAATCCATGACCGTGCCAAAAGGGGCAAATGTTCGTAGGTGATAAAGACCATGAGACTTGCATCTGGTGCCAATCATTTTTCCTGAACTTCGATCCTTTAAACAAACATAATCTTTGGTATAAGAAATAACAAAATCAAGGGAACATGTTATACGACTAATGGATAATAAATTGAAGGAAGACCCAGGAACATAAAAAACATTATCAATAGATAAAGAAGGAAGAAGATGAATAACACTGACACCATGGGATGAGGCCCTAGAGCCATTAGCCATGGTAACATATGGTAAATAACCGGAGGTAGACATAAAAGAAAAAAAAAAGGATTTATTACTAGTAATGTGATTTGTGGTACCTAAGTCTAGAAGCCAAGAACCAAGAGAATTGAAGTGAGTGAGGACAACAAAAGATGTACTTGAATGTGCAACAAAAGTAGTAGAACCAATGATTCGATGACCCTTACACCATTTAAGAAATTCATTGAAAATAGCAGGTTGGTTTAGGGTATTAGATGAAATAGGGACCACAATAAAAGGTTGCACACGAGCAATTTGGGGAACCATAGTAGATCTAGGAGAACAACCTATAAGGCATAACATTTGTCAGTTTGTGGTCAAACTTGCCACAATAGTCACAGTTGTGACACCCTTTTGCTTGGCTTATGAGGGCAAGTGATCATTACGCTTTGATACTAAAGCAAAAGAGTCATCAACATGAGTAGATATATTAGTGATTTATTTACTTGACACATACATAAGGATAGAACAAGTGAAAGTAAAATTGAATACAATACGAGATCCCAAAATCTGATAAGAGACATGAGAATAATCATCAATAAGTCCATGTAAGCCCAATAACATGAAAATCTTGGTCCTTTACTCTAGTTCTTGAGAATGAGTGGAGGCAGGAGGCTATATGATGAGAATCAAATAAAGGAGGCTTTTATTAATGGAGGAAGAGGACATCCACCCTCACATTTGAAGTTTTTCCTTCTAGTCTTCTCAAAATTAAAAGAAGACATAAAATAAAGATGAGGCCCAAGCCCAAAGCCCAAGCCCAAGCCCAAGAAGGCCAAAGCCCAAAGAGCCCAAGTCCATCCCATGAGGGGCAAGGCCAAGCTTTGAAATACTCTTGTATAGTTTTAGGAGGTGTGGTTATTAAATAAAGGAGTGTGAAAATGTAAAATAAAGTCACATTACCCATGTGACTTAGGAGAGTGGTGTAGGTGTAGTTTTTGGGAGGTGTCATAGTAGAAAAAGGTCACACCTCCCATGTGACTTGTTTTTGGTGGGAATTTCAAATGAGTTTATTTGAAATTTCCCACCTATTTTTCAGCACCTTAGGCTATAAATAGAGGTGCTTCCTTTGTAAAATTCAGATTGGAATTAATCTAAGAAAACTCTACTCAAATTTTGAGTGAACTTTGGAGAGCTTTGAGCCTTCTTCTCTAGTCTTATCTTGATGGATCAATGGAGTCCTCAAGTGGCGGCATCACTCTCATCTAGGAGCATTCCACACTTCTAGTGGCGAGATCATCCATCCTCCTTCCATCTTCATGAGCATTTCTTCTCTCCTTCCTTTCTCCTCTTTCTATTGTTTGTGTTAGCTTGTGTTCTTGAGTTTTGGTTAGATGTTCTTGCTGTTTCTATAAGTTTTTGGTTCGGCAGTTTTATAATTCTGTCCATTCATCTTGTTCCTTTGCTTTTCTTGCTCATTTGTTCGGTTCAATTTGACTATAATTGGTTCATCCAAATGAGTTTGGGATTTGGTACTAGTTTTTGGTGAGTTCTTGTCTTAGAACAATGATCCAACTCTAAGAAAAGTGCCTCTATAATGTCAAACTCAAGGTGATTCCTAAGAAGGTCAAGAACCTTTCTCTATATGGCTAGTGGAATCACATCATGTGGTATCATGAGTCTTAGGTTCTTCTTGTTTAATTGTTGAGTTGTGTGCACTTTAATTTCAAGAGCTCTTTAATTTTCTTGCAATTTAAGTTTCTGTTTTAGAATTTTAATTGAGTATTCTTGCTGTTTTTCTTTTACACCAAGTGCTTGTGAAAAGGTTTATGGCACTCATAATTCTATGAGTATGGTTGCTCTTTTGGAATGGCATTATCCTTCCTAGAGTTTACCTTAAGCTTCCTTTCACTTGTTAAAATTTGTGATGTGTCTTTTAATTTTGTAATCATGTCAAGTTTTGTTTTAGTCATGTTATTCCATAATTGTCATTACTTCTAGTAGTACTTTTCTTGTTTTGATTGTTTCTTACTTTAGTGTCTATAATTTTTCTGAATTGATATTGATCCTTTGTGCATTTTCTTTTTAGAATTGAGTTCATACTTGTATTCTAGACCTATACAAGTTCCAATACATCATTTTCTATTATGTCTTTGCTAGTTCATCATCCTGTTTTTTTATTCCTATTAGGATTCCTCTGTTTCTGAAAAAAGTGCTTACTGTTTTTCCTTATTGCAATTGATTTACTAACTGGAAAATTCTGAAATTCTGGATTTGAGATATTCAAAGTGTTAGAAAAGAATAGAAAAAAGAATCATTCAAAAATACGAAGTACACAAAAAATGATAAATAAAATAAAAAAAGTGTACATTTCTGCCGAAAAAAATATGGTAATCTGGCAGCGATTTTGAAAAATTTATTTCTCTCAATTGGCTTACTGTTTTTAATTGGTTCCAGTGCCATTTTTGAGTTAACATCTTGAAGTTTCTGTGGTTTAAATTTCATAATCCAGTTCGCTCTACATCTTTCCAGTTAAATCAGTGAATATCAAGCACAGTTTGCATTTTAAAAAAAAAAATTCCAGTAGCTAAATTTTTGTTTTCTTCATCTATTCTAGTACTTTTCTCTAGGACTCTTTTGGTGTGCCTTCTTTCTTCATTGAGTTCTTTATTTTCTTGCTTGTCTTTCATTCATTAATCTTTGAGTTTGTCTTACATATAGTATTCCTTTTGCAATTACCTTTCTTTGCTTATATCTTTTCTTGTTTGTCTTTATTGTTTCATTGGTTTTGTGGTGGTTGCTTTTGAGATTGGTGTGCTTGCTTTGACATCTTTCATTTAAGGATTCCAAGGCCTCAAGATCAGATTGGTGCAAGGACATTATTTCTTTGAGAGTGACCTCTTTTTTCTGCCTCCATTCACTTTGGCAATTTCATTGCCAAGCTCACTGTTTTTGCTAATTTTGTTTCTTAACTTGTTTGCTGTTTTTGTGTGTTTGCTGTTTTTTATTTGCAAAATGGCTGGCTATTCAAGTGGTGCATCTTACAAACAGCATTCTCCTTCCAAAGCTTCAATCCTTGGTGAAGAAGAACATAGAAGAAGGAGGCATCACCATCATTCTCATGAAGAGAGCTATAACCGTGACCAAAGATATCACCAAGTGTTCAATATTGCTTGTAAAAAAGTCCCTAGTTTTAATGGTGATAGTGATCCTAATGTGTATTTAGATTGGGAGACTAAGGTTGACCATTATTTTCATGTGTATAGGGTCCAAGATGACGATAAACTTAGGATAGTTTCTTCATCCTTTTTGGGCTATGCCAAAGAATGGTGGCATAAAATTGTAATGGACATTATATATCGCAAGAAACCTCCCGTGGTTTCTTGGAATGCTTTGAAAGAGTGTATGCGCGCGAGGTTTGTTCCTCCTTCTAGGAAAGAACACTTGTTGAAGTTCCAAAGGCTTCCTCAAGGACATAGGATGGTAGAAGAATACATTAAAGATTTTGAAACAACTTTGACTAAAATGAATATGCATGCTAATGAAGAGTCAAAGCTAAAATGGTTTGTACGTGGTTTGAGAAGAGATATTAGAGAAATTGTAGAATTAAATGAGTACTCTTCTTTAAAGAAAGTGTTTCGCCAAGCCATCAAGGTAGAATCCTATCTTTTGAAAACAACTTTCAAAAATACTCATGATTATAATTTCTACAACTCTTCTAGGAAGGATGCCAACAAAATGTCTACTCAAAATTGTCCTTCCAATTTTTCCAAACAAACCATGTTTCCAAAGAAAGTTTCTACTACAAATCCTTCTAATCCTAAGTCACCTACCCAACCTTCAAATATCAAATGTTTTAAATGTTTAGGTTTTGGGCACATAGCTCTTCATTGTCCACAAAAGCAAATCTTAATGATAAAAAAGGTAAAACAAGACCTACCTCACCCACCTACCACAAGTAAAAAAGAAAAAGACAAAGAAGGCCAAGTTGACATGGATCTAATCCTTTCACCTCCAAGGTGTTTTTCTTCCTTATCTTTTTCCTTACCCAAGGTTCCTATCTCACCACCATCTTGGTTAAAAACTGTTAGGGATAATTTGTTCATACCTCCTAATGGTTGTCACCATTTAAGAGGTCTTTTTCCAAAACATCACATCATTCCCAAACAAATTTTTCCAACTTGGTCGATTAATAGAACCTCCTTTTCTGAAATCCCATTATTTACAAATGCTAAGTCATGTTTACATTTTTCTTCCACTTTTAATTGTAAAACTAAACTGACTTTGTTATATGCAGGGATTCAGAATTCGTGGACGAATTCTCTCCAACTCGAGGAGTATGATGAGAATCAAATAAAGGAGGCTTTTATTAATGGAGGAAGAGGACATCCACCCTCACATTTGAAGTTTTTCCTTCTAGTCTTCTCAAAATTAAAAGAAGACATAAAATAAAGATGAGGCCCAAGCCCAAAGCCCAAGCCCAAGCCCAAGAAGGCCAAAGCCCAAAGAGCCCAAGTCCATCCCATGAGGGGCAAGGCCAAGCTTTGAAATACTCTTGTATAGTTTTAGGAGGTGTGGTTATTAAATAAAGGAGTGTGAAAATGTAAAATAAAGTCACATTACCCATGTGACTTAGGAGAGTGGTGTAGGTGTAGTTTTTGGGAGGTGTCATAGTAGAAAAAGGTCACACCTCCCATGTGACTTGTTTTTGGTGGGAATTTCAAATGAGTTTATTTGAAATTTCCCACCTATTTTTCAGCACCTTAGGCTATAAATAGAGGTGCTTCCTTTGTAAAATTCAGATTGGAATTAATCTAAGAAAACTCTACTCAAATTTTGAGTGAACTTTGGAGAGCTTTGAGCCTTCTTCTCTAGTCTTATCTTGATGGATCAATGGAGTCCTCAAGTGGCGGCATCACTCTCATCTAGGAGCATTCCACACTTCTAGTGGCGAGATCATCCATCCTCCTTCCATCTTCATGAGCATTTCTTCTCTCCTTCCTTTCTCCTCTTTCTATTGTTTGTGTTAGCTTGTGTTCTTGAGTTTTGGTTAGATGTTCTTGCTGTTTTTATGAGTTTTTGGTTCGGCAGTTTTATAATTCTGTCCATTCATCTTGTTCCTTTGCTTTTCTTGCTCATTTGTTCGGTTCAATTTGACTATAATTGGTTCATCCAAATGAGTTTGGGATTTGGTACTAGTTTTTGGTGAGTTCTTGTCTTAGAACAATGATCCAACTCTAAGAAAAGTGCCTCTATAATGTCCAACTCAAGGTGATTCCTAAGAAGGTCAAGAACCTTTCTCTATATGGCTAGTGGAATCACATCACTATAACTCATTAAAATCATGAAGAAGAGCATGAAGTTTACCCAGATATTTAGCCATTATACAATCAAAGATGTCTGGGAGCAACAACTGTAAGGAGATTTCAACACACACCGTAAAAACGTTGAGTATCATTGGTGTATAATAATTTTATCTGTTTCCAAACTTCTGAACACGTCTCATAAGCATGGAAAAATTGTTTTATAGATAAGTGAATGATAGATTTGATAACAATGCATAATTGAACATCATTTTTTAACCAACGGGAAACCTCATTTTCAACAACATTGGGTAAGGTGATCAACATAACCTTCACTATAAAACCATAATTTAGTATCGGAGGCTCAAGTGTCATAATCAGTTCTATCAAATTTGTAAATGGAGAGATGAACATTGACATAATTAGTATAAATAGATGAATCATGCATGACGGTAGTGGAAGAAGCCATAGATGAAGAGGAGAGAGAAAATATAAAAAAATCCTAAAAATATCAAACGAGCTCTCCGATTAGGATGACAAGAGCATATTCGGAAAGAGGACAATACGACGATTGCGACAATTGTGACGCAACAAGGACAAGTGCATTGGAGCTCTGATCAACGCAATCTCTATGGTGTGGTGGTCGCCTGGCCAAGGTGAGTCGAACAATGATGTTGTGAGCCCAATCAACGACGGAGCAACACTGATAGTGGCTAGAAAACACTAATGAACAATAGGTTCATTGGAAAAAAAACTAAAAAAAAATAAACCTTATCATTGTGCTCTATATGCCATGTTAAGAATAAAGAAAATAAATATAGGATTAATTTTTCTTATATAAAATACATATATAGGATTGTTTATTTATATATAAAAATAATAACAAAATAGTATAATAAAATAAGAGAAACTATGAACTAAGCCCCCGTTACATTCCTTTCCATATGATTATTTAAGTGTCTCCACATAAAAAATTAAAAAAAAGTAGTTTAATTAGATTTTAAGTCTCTCATAAATTTGATATTTTCTATATTAAATGTCTAAAATCTTTATATTTTTCAATTTATTTTTGGTTTGATGTAATGTGACATTAGATTTTCAGTCTCAAATAAAGTAACTCATACTTGAATAAGAAAAATAAAGTTTTTAAACCCTAGTTATTTTTTCCAAATATCATTATTTAGGATCTCCACTTGATTTAATGTTTTATTTTAATATTTAATTTAAATAAAGTTTTTAAACCCTCGTTATTTTTACCAAATATCATTATTTAGGATCTCCACTTGATTTAATGTTTTATTTTAATATTTAATTTATAAAATGGAATGATATTAATTTATCTTTATTATTTTCATTATTGAAGTTCAAGATGTTCTGGATGAGACTATATTCATTATTCAAGTTCAAGATGTGTAGAATGAGTCTATAAAATTAAACGGTCACATTACCTAATTAAATGGAAAAAAATAGTACTTAATATAACGAATTTTTTCAATAAAAACTCAATTCAAAATATTTTATTTTCTAAAAATTTAAAACTTAATTAAATGATTTTTTTTATATATAAACTATTTCGACAACTTAACAACCATGTCACCGTAATTGTAAAATTAAATTACTAGAAATATAAAAATCATAAATACTTAATTTTTTTTAATAAGAATTTAATTAAAAACACTCAAATTTATAAGAAATTTAAATTTAAAAAATATAAAAAATTTAATTCAATTAAAAATACTCAAATTTATGAATTACTTAGAAAAATTAATATTTACATTTCATTACAAATGTCAAATAAAAATAAATGTTTCACAAGACACAATAAATTACTACAATTCTTTTAATCAATATGACGTACCAGTTTTATTGGTACCAAATAATGGGAAAATGCAGACTAAAAGTAACTAAAACACAAATCATTTGAAGTACCCTATTTTCTTAAACTATCAAGGGGAAATTTTGATCTAGCAAATGACGATAGAATAGAGATCACAACTATGAGCACCCCCTCAGTTTGTGACATCCCCCAGGAGGCTTCTTATGTGGGGTTTAATAATCTGAACTGAATGGCTTGTATTTCTTGAGGTCAAGCAAGACACCGACCACAGAGCCAAGACCAGCCACAATTGATACAATGAGGCAGACTGCACTCATCAACTTCAGCGAAATCCATCTCATGCTCCATTTTGGAATCCTCTTTTGCAATATATACATCTCCACAGGAAAGTAGACAGTTAAAGGCCAAAACCCCAATGCACCAATCACTCCCAAAACGTCGTTGAAGAATGGAAGCATCATTGATATAACAGTTGTTATGATCACAAACACTGTCCTCCAGACTAGGCTAAATATGTTCTGATTGTAGGGCGGCAAACCAGGAACTGAAATTTTGAATTCCTTGTTAGTTTTTGGCCATCTTTTTGCTGTCTCCTTCTCCACGAAGGCAAAGAGGGGTTGGGCATACACTTGGTAAGCCCCCACAAGGTGAATTACGATAGCAGCATTAGCCATATCTACAAGCCAAAATAGTTTATGGAAACCAAATCCAGCAAGCAGGTTCCCAGGTGCTAAATCTCCAAAAGCAGCATATCCTATGCAGCCACAAAGCATATAAAATGTTGTGGTCACTGCAATGCTTAACTTTGCAGCCTTTTTCATTGTTTTTACTTCGGATGGAAGCGATTTGATGGTATCCTGTGTAGTCAAAATATAATGCATCAATTAGTTAGGATAAAGCTCCATGCACATCATGTATATTCACATATCTTCACACTTTGGAGTGTGAGGTTAAGAGGAGCGCAAAAAATGAAGTAAAATCAGCTATAATCAGATAGCAGAAACTGCCTAATACATGTGACGTTATATATACATGATTGTTTTTCTTACAAGCACAAAATAAAGTTGTACCTGAATTTCAAGGAGAACGAAAGAATATGAATAGGCGAAGGCTATGTTACCAAGAGCTTGGAAAACTCCCCATACTTTTTGGGCCTCAGTCACAGTTCCAATGCTTATTCCAGTGAGGCTTCCCTTGAAAGTTCCGGTTTCTATTACAAAACCAGTTAAACAAAAGATGCTAAATGTAAAAACCCATTTTACTTATAGGTCAAGTATACAAAAAATATATATATCATGATTCTAAATTATACGCAAATATAGCTCCTATAATTGAAAACTGTGCACATTTACTATCTAAATAGGTTCTTTGGCATATCTACATGAGCTTAAATTACACAACTATTTTGATAAGTTCAAGAGAGACACGTTAGGAAACCAGGAAAGGTTTTCTGCAATAAACCTATAACTGGAGGGGTTAAGTGAACCCTAAAAAAATTCTATCAAAGTGAAGTATATATATAACCAACCCGTAATTTTGACAATTCCAAGAACGAGACCAATTATGGAATAGGTGAAAGACATGACTGCAGCCACTATTGAGAGCCACCACATGTTATGAAAATCTGGAATTTGAGAAAAGAAAATTTGCATTGCCCCAAAACCGATCATGTATGGGCTACTTGAAATATGACACGGGTTTTCTCCATCAGAGGAATGAATACAGTGAGACCTTTTAAGTGCCCTGTTAATCAAAACCAGTAAAATTGAAATCAACATATCAAACTACATAATCCTATCAGTAGAAAGAAATACTGTAAAGAGGTAATGAAGTGAATGAACTACCATGCTGCGCGATTCAGCTTTGTGTGAAACAATTTTATTATACCCTTAATAATATGTAAGTGTCATCATAGAACTAATGTAACTTAACTTGATTGATTGAAATTTACTGAAGCATTGCTAACAAAATTTATTTCAAGACGGATCTCCATATTTGGAACAAATTATAGACATGTACAAATTCATTTTATTAAAAAAAATTTAGCATCTTTACTTAATTTTAAAAATGGCTAAACCAAGATGAGAAATGTATTAATTTTAAATAATTAAAATGTTGATTAGAACCCATACAAATCTGATATACTCAATTAAATTAAAGATTATTTTACATATTTTATTTTAATTTTTATTACTTTTCAATATTAATTATTAAAAAAGATCAATTTCTAAAATTTGATGATTTCAAAGGCATACTCACATCATGCTAAGTGAAGCCGCAATTGTGTATCCTACTGCACTTCCGAAAAGGTTCAAGTATTGAACAATCCCGCAAAACGTAACACTGTGCCCACCTGCAAAATCAATCATAACGCATTTTATGATACATCATAATTCCATTTTAAAATGATTGTGATTGTCAATGTATACATACACAGAAGTGTTAATTTTCACAGGAAAGTTATTCAGTAACGTCAAATACAAACTTGCAAATTAGAAACTTAGAACGAACAGTGCATGCTAATTTTGTCAAAAGGAAGTCCTTTTGCAAGCAAAGTAGAAAACAGCATCATAATGCTCGTACCCAGAATGGTGCTAACTGCGTCCATGAAAGTATAATTTCTCTTCCCGAACATTGGGTCACCAGAACGATAACAATCAGCTAGAAAGGACGAAGTATACAAAGTGACAATGCTGAATAAGATCATCACTGAAGGACCAGCAATCCAACCCATCTGAGCTATTGCCCAAGCTAAGGAGAGCACCCCAGATCCTACCACAGCTGTGATAATGTGGGAGCTTGTAGTCCAAACATTCCCTGGGTCATGGTAAGGCATCAAATATAATCATTCTTTAAATCAAAGAAACAGTGATATATAGTATACAAAAAAAGTAATTAATGTGTGTACCTGTTCGTTTAAGACGACCATCGTCATCGTAGTATTCAGGGTCACTTTTTAAAGGAGCCCCATCTATGGAGTCCTCCTCGATGTCATAACCTCGACGGAAGCTAACATTTGTTGTCGAAACATTTTGTACCATCTTTTGACAAGAGATCTAAACCTGAACAAATATAATTGAGAAACTAATTTATCCAATACTTGATAGATAACTGCATTCACAAATCACAGACAGGCTATAAAAGCATGCAAGCAATAAGAGGGGCTGCTATAATACAACTATATGCATCAGGTTATCAAGTAACTTAAGTAATAATGGCACAGATTGGTTGTGGGATGAAAAGTGATTGTTTGGGGCTTAATTAAATTTTAAGATATGGAATTACTATGAAAAACTCCTACACTACACCTAAACGAATCCAAGTTATAGAGTTGCTCTCAGAGAATATGTGCCACTCAAGGAACCTTGTTATGAGTGATATCCATATCTAAGTTGCAACACTACCAAGTTATTTAACTCTACTTAACCTTTGTTACAGTAGTTAGATATTCCTACCAATTAACCATTAACCGTTGTCATTCTGTTAGAAACAGGGAGGTTGTAAATTGTAAATTGTTCTGTTTCAGTTATGCTTTTTTGGATTGGGGGTGAGATAATTTGAAGAGAGAGTGTGAAAAAAAGTGAGATTATTTGGACTAAGATAAATTGAGTAGAAAATGTAGGAAAAGTTTATAAAAGTATATGAGTGATGTGATGAGTGTGATTGAAATTGTATTTTTTTAATTGATAAAAATGCAAATTTACACTTTGACATTGTTTTTATAACTACACGATTGTTCATATGTTGAGTCTTTGTACGCAATAATTATTCTTAATTGCAGCACAATAATATTTTTATGTTATGGACAGTAAAGAATAACATTCAGATTAACTGGCCACATTACATAATGCAACACATGATAAAATGCAGGGACAACAACATATCTCTCTCGAATGGTGCCACTGTTTTGAAAAAAAAAACAATGAAAAAGTTAAATATTCATCAGGTACATGGTGTCTGCCAACATGAAAGGGATGACCAGGAGGATGACGAGGATGAAGAAGATGACGTCGACCTAGCCATTCAGGAGGGAACATGTTCATGACAGTGTGACACAGGTCCCAATGCAGGATCCCGCTATACATTTCTAATGTACATTTAATATTTGTTATGCACGAAATTTATTCATTAATTTCACTTTAATAAATTATAATTTACTGCATTAATATTTATTCATGAATATTTTTTCTTTTACAAAAGTATGAGCAATAATCTGCTCCAACACACTAGAAAAATAATCTTTTAATTGCATACAATTATAATTCACAAATAAATAATCCATAATTACAATTATTTTTTTTAAATAAAGTTTCTGACATTGATAAATATGGTCCAAAAATTTTAGTCATTTATATTTTTTCTGAAGTTAGTTCTAACGCCTAAAATAATATTTTAATTACTGGGAATGATATTTTAATTAAAAATAATTATAATTCACAAATAAATAAATCAAAATATTTTTTCAACACTTTTTAAATACAAGTACAAATGTGTAAGCATACATTTTTATCAATTAAATAAATATAATTTTAATCACACTCATCACATTACTCACAAACTTTTATAAATTTTCATACATTTTTCACTATATTATTTTAATCTAAATAAAATCACTTTTTTTCACACCCTCCTTCAAATCATATCAAATTCTCTTTAACCCCAAAGAAAGCATTAGAGTAACCAGAACAATATTTTAGATCCTTTCTTGTTGTAAGTAATATGGTATGATCAAGTAAGAATAAAAAAGGACACAATTCTATTAAGCAAAGATTAACCGTGATGGTAGGAGGACTAAGATACACTAACTATATTTTGAAAAAATTGAGTACTACTTAACAGTTTGAATTGCTCTTCATAAAAATGTATCATCAGAGCACTACTCGACAATTTCTTTTAGCCTTTAAATTAATTTCTTATCATGTACGGATTTCAAAATTAGAACATTATAAAATATTTCAAAAGTAAAAAACTGATACTTCATAATTGTTTATAATTGGAAATATTGGATTTCAAATTTTTTATTTTTATCCTTTTATTTAAAATACATGTGAGAGGATTAAAAAAAAAAACGAATACCTTTATTAGTTTAATTATTCTACATAATTTATCTTTATTATTTTTCAGATACTTTATGAGTCGCCGTGCACATTTATGAATTCAGGTGAATATGTATGTATATACAAATTATTAATAAATAATAATTAATATTACAAAAGAGTGGACTTTAAGTCTAACTCAACCCTATAAAACCAGCTCATTGGGTGAGGTTTGCACCCACTTATATACAATGAAAGGCTATGATCTCTAGTCGACGTGGGATCTCCAACAATTAACTAATTGAGTTCCATTAATTAAAATTTCAGAATTGATTCAAAGTAATTTTACAAAAAATCATTTAACAAAATTATTCAGAGCAAAATCATACCATCACGCAATGCAAAATAGATTAATTAAAAATGAAAGTGACTGACATGACAAAACTAAAATAAAAAATAATAATATCATTGCCAAAAACTATAGAGTATTTTTAATTTAGGATTAAATGATAGAATAAATTTAATACAGCAACTAATTAAGTGGTAAATGATATTTGAAAAGTAGTTGATTAATATATAACTGTCAAGATCATGAAAGAATTATGAAAAATTCAAAAACAGACATCACAAACTTAATTATTATTTTTTTTTAAAAGTGAGGTTAAATTTATGAATCTAATTACAAGTGAATAAATATCATACCAGATTAACTTTTTATCAAAAAGTAAATACTATAAATGAGGTTAAACTTGAAAACATAATTATAAGTGAAATATTTAATATCATAACAGATTAACTTTTTTTCAACAAGTAATTATTAATTCCGTTGTGTAAAAGAACATTAAATATTTATTTGAATTTGTTTAAAATAAATAATTATAAAATTCTGGTTTTACTTAAAAAAAACAGTTCTTCAATTCAAGAACTACCACAACACCAACCAACCTAAGAAATAGCAAATAAATAACCCAACTCCATCTAATAGAGTCAGCATATTTTAGCCTTTACTTTTCTTTCCCTTTTTCTGTTTTGGTATATTCCTCAATGTGTTATTCTTTTCACTTAATCCAAATGTTAAATCTATAACTATTGTTTTTATTTTCTTAATAAAAACAACTTTATTTTCCTTAATCCTTCCTATATGTATTGACCAACCCACTTGCCTAAATCCCCATTAAAAATGCAACCCACTAACCGAAAATACTAGTGGAAGAAAAAATAACCTAACCCACCAAATATTCTTATGAATTTCAACCCACTAACTGAAATAGCAAAGTCCTTCACAATTCAGCCCTAAGATAAAGAGAAACCAAACCCAAAAAATCCTAAGCTAAACCTAACCAGTAGCATGCCAAGTCTGATTAAGATCAGGTTTAAATGAACTTGTGCATAATCACTTGTAAAAAGACAAAATAAGCTTCTTTCATAAATTAACTTTAAAATTTACAAGTAGTTCAAAAAATCATTCAAACAAAGCCTTTTAAAAGCTATTACAGTGAAATCTACCTTTTGAATGTAAGTTAAGAAAGAAGGTAGAGAAAGTTTGCAGCACGCAAATGGGCGGCGTTCAAAACCACGTGATGCTAAAAAATTGAAAATAGACTTAGAATGTCCCAAATGAATGATAACTTTAAATAAAAAATCAACTATTGAGATCATAATTAATTTATTTAATATACTTTTTAAATTTCTCACAACGAATCTTCAGTCTATTTTATTCTCTAAAGTCTATATAATTTCAGTTTACGGAAATAACCGGAAAAACAAAAAAAGAGGGTCTGACCTAGGACGTCGGCGGTCGGTTCACGGCGGTTCACGGCGGGGAGAGAAAACCGCTTCGGTTGGATTGGGTTTTACAGAGGGCGGCCGTGGATATAAAAACTGCTTATATTACAATGATTGAGAACAGAAAACATGATTAAGGTCAATCCAATTGAAGAAGTTGAATCAAAACTATGAAAACGAAATCATATAAATTATCCCCAAAAGCATTCATATCATAAGTTAAATCAAAACTCTGAAAACAAAATCATATAAATTATCTCTAAAAGCATTCATATCGTGCAACGGAATCGGTAACAGAAGAACACAACACACAAGGCATGATCATGAACTTGAGAAGAAATCAAAAGAATGAAGAGAAAAGAGAATAAGAACAGTTTACTTGAACACGCCTGTTATCAGGAGAGAGAGAAATGCAGATTTGCAGTTTCTCTCTTCCCCTTCCTTTCTCTGTGCTTTCTCTCTGCTGTGAAGTCTGTCCAATGACTGTCCAATGAGGCCACTCTTCTTTCTCCTCTGCTTATCAACATAACTCTATTTATTATCACGACTTTTATTTATTTATTTACTTTCAATATTAAAATTAATAATAGAATAATAAATATAACATTAACTATAAACTATAGAGTAAATGAAATACAAAAAAACATTGAACACATCCTTACTCTTTTTGATAAAGGTTAATCAAACACAAAATCTAAAGTCCCTCAATTTTCTTCAAAGAAATTTTGAAATAAATATAAAACAAACACTCATAATAATACCACATTACTTTCTTTCTTAATTATTTGAGATACTTTTTAAAAATAGAATTGTGATTGAATTTCAAACTCTAAAGTTTTAATAGATTTCACATTAAAACATTATCGTCATAGAGATTTTAAAACAAATTCACATTTTCTTAATCATCGACTTAAAAAGCACATCAGTAATCAGATGAGATGAAGAATGTGTATATTATTTATAGTTACTAAACTAAATTATATATAAATACATAATTTTATACGTAATTATATAATGTTTTATGATATAATTTTAATATAATTTGAGTTGTTTTTTATTATATTAAAAACCAAGTTTATACTTTTTTTAAAAAGTATTCATGCATGAGATATAAAATAATCTATTAGAATTTATTTTAACAACTAGAATGATAAATATTTTTATTAAATAAAATAGAATTACTTTTCATGTTTATAAAAAAATGGATTGCAAGTAACTATGCACCTTATGAGCTGTAGTTATCCAACTTGCAAATAACTCTCTGCTGCATTACTGGTCATACACTCCAACACGATTTTCAAACAATATACTACAAATAATTCTTAACTCAATAATTGATATGCCAACTTCATCACGATCTTTGGCTTTTTTTCTTCAAATAAAAGCTAAGTTTAAACCAAATTTATATATAACTTTTTTTTTGTCTTGAATTTTTAACATATATCTAATGTAAAATTTATAAACTATAGTTTAAGTTTAATTAAATGAACTGCTTTATTTATTATTATTATTAGCAGAAGTATATAAGTATTAGTGAACTCTTTTACTAACTATTGACATACATTGATTGTTAAAAAGTATATAAAAATAAGATATGATAGTAATTGAAAACTAATATGAAAAGTTTAAGATGTATCCGTTATGACGTTTCTTTTTAAAAAATTGTCTTTGTGGTTACATATATGTATATGTTATACTATATATAAATTCTTTAAGCTAATAAAATTACGATTTTAACTTTTTTAATAGTTGATACATTTTTTTAGATGCATTTTAGGCTTTATATATTTCATAATTTTAAATAAAACAAATAAAAACTAAATTAAATTACAAAAATATATACTATTTAGTATTAGTTTAGTTTTAAATATTGTAAAGTTTATGAATATATTTAGTTTTAATGGTAATAAAGTTGGACTAAGTAAGGACCACTTAACGCCTTTCTTAATGCAAAATAGTTTAAAAGAAATAAAATATGAATATTTTATTGTTTAAGTTAGAAAATCTATAAATCGAAAAGAGACAATTATTCAAAAAAATTTATAATTATGAAAGATTTGTTTTTGAGTAAGCTTTTTTTTTTCTATTTTCTCTTAAGTTGATTTTATGAAAATAGTGGCATGATTAGGAATGGGACGCATTGTTGGATTTGATTGTAAAATTTTTGGTTGGTTTGTGTAGCGACTAAGAACCCGTGCGTAGCATTTTGAGGACATTGGAGAAGCTTGCTAGTGGTGGTGAGTTTGGGAAGTATTATAGCTTGGCTGCTCTCAACGATCCTAGAATTGGCGAGTCATTGATTTTTACTTTCAAATGGTTAATGAGAGAAAATGTTGAAAGAAGCATCATTCAATTTTGTTTAATTTTACTTGTGTGTTGTTAGTTGGTGTTAATTTGATGGTTCTATTTTTCAATTGCATTTTATATGCTTTTATTATGATCTACCTGTTCCTTAATCTAAGGAAAAGGAAGAAGGGTTGATTCAACTTGGTCTGTTAATTATCTATTTTAACTATAAAGGAAATTTTTCTCTTTAACTTCCATTATTTTTATTTTTTTATTTTATCTTTATATCAATATTTAATTTTATTTTATTGGGTATTGCGTTATTTTTTATTTTTATAAATTTTTAATTTTTTTTTAAAAAAATTAACTTTAAAACTTTAAAAATTTCAAATCCTAAACTTTTTTCGAACACTTCAAAAAATTTAAATTTCTAAATTTTTAAAATTTTAAAATTTTCAAAACTATAAATTTACAAATTTTTTAATCTTAAATTTTTCAAATTTTCAAACTCTAAACCTTTTCCAATCACTTCAAATTTCAAAATTTCAAATTTCAAAATTTTAAATTTACAAAATTTTAAATTTTAAAATTTTAAAATTTTCAAAATTTCAAACCCTAAAGCCTTTTCCAAACACTTCAATTTTCAAAATTTTAAATTTTCATATTTTTTAAATTTACAAAATTTTAAATTTTCAAATTTTTAATCTTAAATTTTTCAAAATTTCAAACCCTAAAACCTTTTCGAAACACTTCAAAATTTTAAATTTTCAAAATATTTCACTCTTTAATTTCCTTCAAACAAAATTTCTTATTTTATCCTTATATCAATATTTGATTTTATTTCATTTTTATGGACATTGCGTCATTTCCTATTTTTTCAAAAAATTTAAATTTTCACATTTTCAAGTTTCGAAATTTTCAAAAAAACTTACGATTGTATTGACACATGTTCATTTTCTCTCTCTTTTGATTTTTATCTCTTGTTGAGTGAAAATTAGTGTTGTACTTTTTGTTGTTGATTGGTTGTGGATGTTTGGGTTTTCTGCAGTGGCTTTGGATTGCTGATTGGAAAAATCTCTAGAAGCTTTGGTGTTTGCACTATGTTATGGGAATATCTCTCTAAGGTTGCTTTTTTTTTCAAGAAACAAAAGAAGTTGACAATTTATTTGCTTTGGTTTTGTTTCAGTTTTGTTTCAGAGTATGCAATATACTAATGTAAGTTATTGTAATAGAAGAGGCCATAGAGAGTGGTGTTTCCTGTAGTGGTGATGCGGCGGTGCGGTTCTGCTAGGATTCTCTCTGCAACACAAGAAATCAACCAAAAAACAGAAGGCAAAAAACAAAGAACAGAGGTAGAGTGATAGGGAAAGGAACCCTAGAAGATGAGAAGGGATTAGAGAAACAGAGGCAGAGAATAAGCGAGAGAAAGATAGAAAGAATCTTTTATTATTTTGTCAAAATCCCAATTACAGATTCTCTGGTAGTGTTGATATAAAACACTCGAAAAAAACCAAAAGGAAACGGAAATGGGCCTAAAGTTGATGAGTGGCCCAATACACATATATGCAACCCAAATAAAAGAAACACATCATTTCATCAGCCCCCCTCAAGCTGGGAATATATGTTCTTCATTCCCAGCTTGGTATGTAATAAGGTAAAGATGTTGTGGGGAAGCGATTTGGTTAGGATGTCCGCAACCTGCATGGAGGAGGAAACGGGAAGAAGTTTGAGAAGACCAACTGCAACCTTTTCACGAACAATATGACAGTCAATCTCTATATGTTTGGTACACTCATGGAAGACTGGATTGTTGGCTATTTGGATTGCAGATTGGTTGTCACAATAGAGAACTGCAGGTTGAGCACTAGTAATCCGAAAATCTTGTAGAAGGTACATTAACCACTGGATTTCACATGTTGTAGCTGCCATGGCCCTGTACTCTGCTTCTGAGGAACTTCTGGAGATAGTCTGCTGCTTCTTGGATTTCCATGCAATGAGAGAGTTGCCTAAAAATATTGAAAATCCAGTAATGGATTTTCTTGTAGTAGGACATGTTGCCCAGTCAGAATCACTAAAACACTTTAATTTAATGAAATTAGAAGTGTGGAAGAATATACCCGATCCTGGTGCAGATTTTAGATACCGCAGAACCCGAAAAACAGCTTGTTGATGGTCTTTAGTTGGTGCTGTTACAAATTCACTAAGGTTGTTCACACTAAAGGTAATATCAGGTCTTGTGTTTGTGAGATAGAGAAGACGGCCAATGAGGCGGCGGTAGACAAATGCGTCTGTATCAGACAAGGGAGCACCTTGGGTTGGAGAGAGCCGAGAAGAGTGGAGCATAGGAGTAGGCATGGGTGCACAGTCCAACATACCAGCATCATTCAACAGATCCAGAGTATATTTTCTCTGACATAGATGAATACCTATTGAGTTGCGTGCCACCTCAAGGCCCAAGAAGTAGGTGAGGTCTCCAAGATTTTTTACTTTGAACTGTTGGTCCAGCAGATTTGTAATGCAGGTAATTTCCTCAGTATCATTTCCAGTGAGTACAATATCATCCACATACACAAGAAGAGCAGTGGTGTTAGTGCCTTTATGTTTTAAGAACAGAGAATTATCAGCAGTGGACAAGATATAATTATGAGACAACAAAAAATTTGATAGTTTTGCATACCATTGCCTTCCCGCTTGTCGAAGCTCATACAAAGAACGTTGTAATTTGGAAACATGAGTGCTGTTAGGAGGAAGAAGACCCGGTGGAGGTTTCATGTAGACAGTTTCAACTAGGTCTCCATGTAGGAAAGCATTGTTGACGTCTAGTTGATTCAATACCCAATTTTGTGTCGCGGCAAGAGCAAGTAACAGGCAAAGTGTAGTGAGCTTGGCAACGGGTGCAAAGGTTTCCAGGAAATCAAGTCCTTCTAACTGCGTGTAGCCCTTGGCAACAAGACGGGCTTTGTACCTCTCTATGGTACCATCAGATTTCCTTTTTATTTTATATATCCATCTGCAGCCAATGACAGTCTTACATGGAGGGAGAGAAGTAATGACCCATGTGTGATTGGTTTCAAGTGCTTCTAGCTCCTCTTTCATGGCTTGCTGCCAGCATGGGTGCTTTGATGCTTCCACATAGGATTGCGGCTGATGAGCATATATTTATTCACACTCACTAGCCTTATTCATAGGTTATTGGACTATAATAATAAATAAATCCATTGTTTTAATTAATATTCTTATAATTGGGTTTATTCGGGCCTTAACTATTATTATTGTTAATTTTGTGTTTTTAGAGTAAATTATCCAGAGGAAGCATCTACCTTTGTGAATGGGCCAAATATGCAAAAGTCCAAGTCGCTTCTTGAACCAAAACAGAAAAAAATATTTTGAGGAGAAGAAAGAGAAAATAAAAGCTACAAGATTCCAGAAACAGAATTGGAAGCAAATCTTCTGCAAAATAAAAAGAATTATGGAAAGTGGAAACTGTTTACAAAATCTAAACTGCAATATTTTTCCAAGATCCTTGGAGCAGAAAAGCCTATAAAAGGACACAAGCATCAAGGAGAAAAGAGAGCTTCATAGGGTTTTCTTAGTTTCTTTTCTTCTTTATAATTCTTTTGTTTTGTCTCCGCATGGAAGGCTAAACTTTTTTTGATTCTTTTGTAATTCCCCATTGAGTTCTGAGGTTTTGTTCAATAAAAGTTTCGATTTTTAATTCTCTATAGCAGTTGTTCTTATTGTCTAATCTCCTGGAAAACTAGTTTTTGTGAGAGGTTGCACTTGAGCGCATGATTGAGAGTCTTCCTTGTCTTAAACTTTGGTTTCTTAGTTAGTTCGCATCGTTCTAATTAATTTCTTGGGCGCATGATTCAAGAGAGAGGAGGTAAGCATTCCCATGGAGTATACGCATGGAACAAAGTGGGTATGGATTAAACCAGTAGACGCATGCTTTACAGGTGAGTTTCAGTTGAATCAGATCGGCACATGTTCAATCTGGTTTAGCTCTGTTGGAGGATTGAGAAAAGATTAATCTTTAGAGAACCTGTGAAGAATTCAATGGTGGAAGAACTTGGGGATCAACCACTTTTTATTTGTTATTTCAATCTCTTTAATATTTTCTGCACAACTATCTCAAATCCCCTTTTTATCTTTATTGTTATTGCTAACTTTTATTGCTTGTAGATAGATTTTAAACCTTGATCAACTGATTTTACTATTGGATTCGTTGGGAGACGACTTGGGGTCATCTGGCCACAATTATACTATCATCTCTCTAGTGTTAGACAAGTCTACGCTAGAATCATATTAGTTTGACAGCAAAACGACAGCTATCAACGGCTCCATATGTGATGAGACAAAAAAACAAATTTTTTAAAAGCTGTAGACAAAGATTTATAAGAGACAAAGTTAGAGATAGGGTATTTTGTACTTACATTATTTGTATGTGTGGATGAGGTATGAAAATCATGTAGGTACATTGACATTTTCCTCTGACGGGTTGACCTTCTTAGAGTGGTATCAGGTTGTTCTTCAGCGGCAGTGAATTGTGCCTCATTAGCAAGGTCATCAGGTTCAAAGGAATCACCAGATTGATCATAAATGTCATTATTTCCAATAAAATCAGTATTACCAGTCACCAGACTTTCCTCAGTGTTATCAAGAGAATCATCATGAATAAAATCATCAGTAAAAACATAATTATGGGGAATTGGAAGGGATAAGTTGTTGGGTCTTTCATTATTATCAACATTCAATTTATAGGGAAATTGATGTTCATGAAATATTACATGTCTTGAGACCTCAATTTTGTGATTTTTAAGATTTAAAAAACATAGTCTTTCGTATGAGGCCGAAAACCCAAGAACTCTCCAAAAACAACACGTGCATCAAAAAAATTTCTGTTAGAAGTGATAGTACTAGAATAACAAAGGCATCCAAACACGCGAAGAGCAGTTAGATTTTACGATTTAGCATGCAGTTTCTCATAAGGAGATTTATTCTCTAATAAAGGAGTCGGAGTGCAATTTATCAAAAGAACAACATGTAAAGTAGCAAAATTCCAAAATATAGGAGGCAAGTTTGCTTGAAAAATAAGAGCACGAGTTACATTTAGTATATGTTGATGTTTCCTCTCAGCCACACCGTTTTGTTCGGGTGTCTCAACACAAGTAGTTTGATGAATAATACCTTTAGAGGAGAAAAAAGATTTCATGGCAAATTCTTGTCCATTATCAGTACGAATTATTTTGACATTGTTTTCAAACTGATTTTTAACATATGCAATGAAATTTTCAATGTGAGTTCTGGTTTCAGATTTAGTGACCATGGGAATAAGCCAAGTAAAACATGAAAAATCATCAACAATAGTTAAAAAATATTTATGACCATACATAGAAGAAACAGAACATGGACCCCAAATATCCATATGAAGTAATTCAAAACAGCGATTAGTACGAGAACTACTCAAAGGAAAGCACAATCTCTTTTTTTTTGCTCTATGGCAAGTATCACATACATGGGATTTGTCAGTAGTAATAAACAGAAATTGAGTTCTCAAAACAAGTAATCTTTCATCAGAAATATGACCCATTCTATTGTGCCACAAATTATGGTCTTTATCAGTGGTACCGTAAGAAGAGGCAACAGTTTTGAGCCTAGAATTACAAACAACAGCAGAATCAAGAATATACAGGTCATTTGTGGTCTTAACTGTACCAATCCTCTCATTGGTAACATTGTCCTGTATTTCACATTTATTTGAAGAGAAAATTAATATGTAATCCAAGTCAGAAGTAATTTTTTAGACAGATATCAAATTAAAAGCAAAGTGAGGTACATACAAGACATTTCTTAAGTAAAACCTTTTACTAAAGACAACAGTGCCAGAGTATTTAGCCAGAACATGATGGTCATTTGGCAGATTTATAGGGACAGGTTTAATAGATTTATAGGAGGCAAAATTAGATAAAGAAACACATGCATGATCAGTAGCTCCTGAGTCTAAGACCCAACAAGAATTAGTTTTGAGAGGGAGATTACCTGTTGAAGAATTAGATTGATCCGTCACTTGGTGAGCTGAATTGGTGGAGAGAGATCCCACTTGATTCACTTGTGCCGGATTAATCATGCTTTTGTTATCATCAACACTCTTATTTTGCTTGAATATGTGGGAAAGGATCTGGTACGGCAAGGGAGTGAAGGTAATGTTGCCATCTTCCTGTCCTTTTTGACAATTTTCAGAAGAAACATCATCAGTAGACACAATACTATTAATCTGACTGGGTTTTCCACCATTGGAAAATTTATATCCAGGAGGATAACCATGTTTCTTGTAGCAACTCTCAACAGTATGGCCACTTATGCCACAATGAGTGCAGATTTTCTTATTACTGTTATTTTTGTATATTCTAATGTCTTTATTTGGAAAGCCATTCTTTCGAAAACAAACTTTTTCAATGTGCCCTATCTTACCACAAAAGTTACAGATAACAGAAGCAAAACTAGCAGAACCAGGGTTGCGGTTGATACTAATATTGCTAACAACATTGTTAATACTAGTGACCAAAGTATTACTAACCAACTGATGTTCTTGTTGTACCACCAGAGAAAAAATCTTTGATATGGGAGGGATAGGTTCCATCAATGGAACGTGAGACTTGATGTTGTGATACTGCTCATTTAACCCTCTGAGAAACTGTGTTGCCTGATCTTCAAGCTTCCTCTGATTCAGAAGAGTCAGCACAATAACAAGAGCAATTTTTCTTACAAGCACATATCGGGTTAAGTCTAAAATTCTCAATTTCATCCCAAATAATGCAGAGCTTAGTAAAGTAATCAGTGACAGATTGGTCTCCCTGACAAAGGGTAGTAGCTTCCATTTGCAGATCAGAAATTCTAGAAAGATTACCTTGGGAATACCTAGTTTTGAGATCGTTCCACACATCAACAGCTGAATCCATCCAAATAATGCTCTTCCTTATCGGGACTGAGACGGAATGCACCAGCCACGACACCACCATGTTATTACAGCGGTTCCACGCGGCATAAGTAGAATGATTCTTAGCTGGGCAGGGATGCGTGCCCAGAACAAACTCCAGTTTATTTTTTGTACTCAAGGCCGTCATGACTGACCTACTCCAGGAATGATAGTTTGTCGAATCCAGACGGGTGATACCAAGCTGATTCCAGGATTCTCATGAAGATGTAGAGAAAGATAGGTTTCGCCAAATGTCTCTTTCGCCGCTTCTGCCATGACTGCGAAGCAAAGAAGAACAAAACTTCAAACACAATGTGACGAAAAAAAAAACAGAAAAGGAGAGGAAAGAAAAGGTACGATTGAAAACCAAGAAAACAAGAGGAATATATAAAAAAAAGAATCAAGAACTAGAACCGGAATGAAAACAAGATCATAGTGCACAGTAGAGCTCTTCAAATATAGAGCTCTGATACCATAATATAAGAGGCCATAGAGAGTGGTGTTTCCTGTAGTGGTGATGCGGCGGTGCGGTTCTGCTAGGATTCTCTCTGCAACACAAGAAATCAACCAAAAAACAGAAGGCAAAAAACAAAGAACAGAGGTAGAGTGATAGAGAAAGGAACCCTAGAAGATGAGAAGGGATTAGAGAAACAGAGGCAGAGAATAAGCGAGAGCAAGATAGAAAGAATCTTTTATTATTTTGTCAAAATCCCAATTACAGATTCTCTGGCAGTGTTGATATAAAACACTCGAAAAAACCCAAAAGGAAACGGAAATGGTCCTAAAGCTGATGAGTGGCCCAATACACATATATGCAGCCCAAATAAAAGAAACACATCATTTCATCATATTGGGAAGAATAATTTGTTGAAGACCATCTTGAGCATCATAAGAGGTTTTTTTTTTATAATTAGTTTAGCATTTCTTCTCTTTAAAAATGAAAAAAAAAATGTTCTACAATAAAAAGCAATTGGTGATAAATTTCCCACTGTAGAGACTTCAGGAGAAACTACAAAGACTTTAGGAGAAACGAGATCCGATTGTATTTGAAATTATGAATGCGCAAGAAAAAAAGTCGAACATGTATTATGCTAATGGAATGTATGTGTGATTTCCTCAACAATTAAGATTGTGTTTCTAATGTAATTTCAGAAGTTATCAAAGACCATTGTTGAGGAATGAAGACCCATATTGGATGTTATTGACATGGTTGCTAGCAATGGAATTCTTTGGAAGCTCATGCATTCTTACAACTAATAATAAGTTTTGGTATTGCATATGATTTTAATGAGGAGGAGTTATCCAAGCTAATTCCAGTGGTATCTCCACGTTGTCAAGTGTTAATTTGTGTCGTTACATTGGGTATATATATATTTCAGTTATTTACAAATTAAAATATTTGTATACAATATATGTACCATAAACTAAATTCAATGGTCATGATGTGTTCTAGATATTACTTGAAGATTGTGACATTAACAATTATTTCTGTTTTTACTCTCACTATTATAACCGTTTGAAAAAAAACTTTTATAAATCTAGGCTCCTCCCTAAAGCATCATATATGTGAAGTTGGAATGGAATAATAATTGGTGAGGATGATAGCAATGGATGTGAAAAAACAGGTGTGAAGAATCATTTAATATTGAATTGAGCTATAACTAGAAACACACACTCAAACCAGTGTATGTCCCCAACTGTTTTAATTTTGTAAGCCAATTTTCTGTGTCTTTTTAGTTTTTTCACCAAAAATTCAACTACATTTCGATTTTTCATAAAAGAAACACCAAATGTGTTTATTTTAAAATGAGAATACCAAAATTATAGATTCAAAAAAATAGAGGACAAAAGTTATATATTTTAAAATATGATGTTATTTTCATGTATATTGTAATTTTTACATTATCAATTAATTACAATTTTATCTTAAATAAATTTTAAAAAAACTTAAATATGATTATAATATTGGATACATAATAGAGGACAAAAGTTATATATTTTAAAATATTGGATACATAATAACAATAAAATACTAGATACATAATAATAATATTAATAAAATACATATATATATATATTAAAAACAAAAATAAAAATGCGGATACACAGGCATGAGTGTTCCCATTAGTATTTTAAAATTTTGCTAATTACTCAAAGAAAAAATAATTAATGTATTACAGAAAAAGATCACATTTTTCGGTGAATGTGGGTTGTAAGGAAGACATGTGAAGCTACCTGATATCATTGGTGGAATTGGAGGGTGCAAGGATAAAAAGCGACCAATGTTTCTTCCTGTTCCTTATTTTTATTTTTTTTCAACACTTCCTTCGTATCTTCTTTGTTATTTTCTCTAGTATTTTTTTTTTCTCTCCGAATCTGAATAGTTACTCCCTTTATTTATGCAACCTATTTTGAAAATAAACTTTGATTTTGAAAATAAACTCCCTTTCTTTATGTAACTGATTTTGAAAATAAACCATCTTTTTCAATTCATAACCATCCTCCACCTCTCTTTCCATTCATAACTGTTCTTCCACAACTCTTTCAATTCAAAACTGCTCTTCAACTTCTCTTTCAATTCAAAACCGCCCCGCTAAGAATACCAAATATTATAGAAAAAATAAGAAATAACACAATGACCATAATACAATAATAAAATTAAATATTTATATAAGTATAGATAAATATAGATATAAATTATAGTTGATATATTTATAAGCATGTACCGAAAAGAATATAAATGATTTAATTCACTTTAATAAAAAAAATCTTATATCGTATTTATTTTTCTTAAAAATTTAATAATTTATAATTAATACATATAAATATATTGATAATTATATTTATAAATATTAAAAATCTGAAAAGCGTACATATTATAAATAATTTTGTATATCTCTTACATTAACAACTATTTTATATATTATGTTAATATAATTATTTGTACAGAAAGTAATTATCTTTAAATTTATATATTTATAATTAATTATTTTAAAAATACAATTTGTTTTTAAAATAAATATTTTATTTATTTCTCTCTAACAAATTAATATCAAAATACTGTATAGGAAAAAAATCAAGTCTCAAATAATCTTCTCAAATAGTAAATAATTATCTTATGAGTATTTTTTTAACCGTGCATGTATATCTTTATTTGACCGTGCATGTATTTCTTTATTTTTTTAATATATATTAGGTAGCAAATACATATATATTTATTATAAAATTAAAAAAATAAGAATATACATACGCACAGTCAAATATTTAAAAATGTAGATATACGCTATAAATATTAAAAAATGAAAAAAAATAAGTATTTTCAAATACTAAAAGATGTAGACTTTTGAATGATAGAAAAAATGAAAAATATCTTTATTTAGTTTCATTAAATTTGTTATCGTACAACCATGACATTGTAAATTACTCTTTTGTATGACATATATAAATTTATTATATTAGTTATATATAACTAATATGTTGAGTATGTTTACTTCTTATATATTTATTAAAATAATTATAAATTTATACTTTTAATATAAGTATGTAACATTGTTTATTTTAGTTTTATTATTAAACATAGATATATATAAATAATAAAAAAAATTGCAAATACACCAACACGAGAGAACTGTATTCTACATATTATAATGAGAATCCTTTATTTATATATATATATATATATATATTTATTAATGACAGTGTTTGTGTGTCCGTATTTTAATCTTTACAATTAAAATTTTTAAAGTTAGGAAAATCCCGTATTAATTATAAGATACAAGTTATTATGATTATACATTATTAATTTACTCATCCTTTTCTTTGTTACGTTTTTCCTTTATCTCTCGTTTTGCCTTCTAACAGCTTCTTTGCTAGCAGATATTTACAGAAAAAATGGCGACACCAACCTTCAACGCTCTTCCCTCCTCCCTGAGACTCGAATTGCCTTTTCTTCTTCCATCGAAGCTCAACAAAGCGCGTTTCCCCTCGTTTTCCCTTCCAAACCTTACGCTCCGTCCTGTTATCTGCAGAGCCTCGGAGTCTTCCACCGTTCCACCGAAGAAGCGTTCTTCTAACAACAGAAACTCAAAGAACAACAACAAAAAGAAAAAGAATAGTAAGAGCAAAGCTATAACTACTGATTCCAACTCCGTATACAATCTTGCTCCGCTTCCTTCACTTCCGACGTCACTTCCCAAACCACCGGCGGGATTCGTCGTCGACGAACGCGGCAAAGTTCTCACCGCTTCCTTAGACCGACTAGCCACTCTAGTGAGTTTTTTATTTTTTATTTTTGGGATTCAATTAAAATGTAATTTGTATAGCACATGTGGTTTTGCATTCAAAATATGTGTTGTGTTGTGGTTATGGTCAATTATTTACTGTCATTGTGCAATTTTGGTCGCTGAAATTTGATAGGAAGGCTGTTGACATTGTTATAAATTGGAATGTTAGGGTTAATTCTTGTAATTTCATGGAATGGTAAGATTTTAATAATGTATTAATATTAATCAATAGTTGAAATATTATTTAATTATCGTTAAACTTTTTAAAAAGGTATTAGAACTAACGATAATTATGTCAAACAAAAATACAAGAAATGTGAGCTTAGGGACATGTTAAATGTTCACATTTTTCAGAAGAATATGGAATAACCTAATTTGCCACATTTTAGGAGTGTGACAAATTATGAATGACTTGGTAACAGGTTGATCCGGCTAATAATCTTCCCTTAGAGTGTGTTATAAGGAGAGAATTCACAAGTTCTCAAGGAGACGACTGTTTGTTGCTCTGCCCTGTTGACATGTAAGTAAAAGGTTTCTAAATAGTGAATCCCTGCCCTTTAATCACTATGCTGGTAGTCTGGAATTTTGGTGACCAGTCTTTTAATTATTTATTGACTATTAGATTGTGGAATTTTAACTGCAGGCCTGTCCAGATAGTGAAGAACACAAGTGATGAATGGTCGGATGTAAGTTTTAATTTTGCATTCCATGTCTCAATTTGTTTATATATTCTTGACCTGTTCTCAGAAAATTAACAATGAAGTTCACAATTAATTTTGACGTTGGTATGGTCTCATTGTCAAATCCTGAACTAATCTAAAATGTTCACCCGTCTTCAATAGCAAAACCGTATTGCTTATTATCTTGGGAAAAATTATTTTGTTTTCATTTCTTGATGAAGCTTCAATCCTAGCTCAGCCTCTGTTATCGTCAATCATTACACTATAGATAGTCTCACGCCTAGATTAATGGGGAGGGCTGAATTCGGCAATTGACGTCTAACTTAAAGCGTTGTCAAATCTTTATGAAATTGGTAGTTCATTTAATTGTGTTTTGAACTTTTTTTGAGAAAACACCACGGAGTCCTTTTATTTGGTCCATCCATGTAACTGACCCTACTTGGTGAGGTAAGGTTTTGTTTGTATTTGAATGTTTCATTCCAATTTTATATCTGTGCTTTAGGTCAGTGATGAGGAGCTTGAATCTATTCTGCCCGCTGCTGCTTATGCACTTGCCAAGATACAGTTGTATCTGGTTAATAGTGGGTATGTCTGCCTTTTATTATGATTCAAAGTGTCATAAAATTGTGTTTGATCACTAAATTTTTTTATCTGTCCATATTAGATACTGTTATACAGCCCGTGGTGGTTTTTGTTATTCGGAAGAGGACATATTTGACTTTCATACAGGCAAGAAATTCTTTTTTTGTTTTTTTACTACAGTAGTAATGTCTTATATTTAGATAACATAGAAAATATTCTGGCCCACAACATGGCTGTTAATGTTACAAAGATTCTACATAGTTTATGGGGTGCTATTACATCATGAAGTTTAGACTCTATCTTTTGTGTATGGCCGAAAGCATAAGAATTGTTGAAGGAAAGTTAACTATCATGCTATGGTGCCTTGAGGTCATGAACTTAGGCTCACAAACCCAAGGGACTCAGGCGTAACTAATGGGGTTTAGAGTTTTCTAACACACGAATAAGATGCATTAATCACAGTGATGAATTCACACATGGGGAGGCACATAATAAGCACTGCCATCTATAACACATAGGGGGCAGTTACTGCAGCTGTTAGAGAGCACACAGCATAAATAGGTGTGGTACCATATACCCACATTTTCATGCATGGGTCGTGCATAATCGGGCTTGCTAAGATCTCTTTAGTCTCTCTCTGGTTTTATATGTATCCTCCTCAGCAGGATGTGTTCTATAGTGTTAAAACTTTGGAATTTATGGTGAAAAATACGTCCATGTTGAAGTTTGGTCTTGGTGTTTGAACATTTCTCTTTGGTTTAAAAGCATCTTTCTCTTTGTTCTATTCCTTTCATAAACCCATCATAATTTTTGGTTAATTGTTTTCAGGGAAGTTAATCTTCCCTTTATATAAAAATGAATTTGCTAGCATACAAACATAATATTAAATGGAGTTGCTGATCATTTATTATTTTGCAAATCTGTTTCCCTGTCTATTTTTGTGACATTTGGTTGGTTGATACTCCTTAAGATAATAATTTTTCTTACAAGCATTACTTTTAGATATTGGCACTTTGTTAATTTCATCTACCCATTACTTCCATAATGGTCTGACTAGTTTTATCAACACTAAATTCGTAATACATTGCAAAACTGACAATTTTAAGCTTTTGAAGATAACTTGTTCTATCTCGTATCCAATCTTCATGTGTAAGTTGGGTCAAGAATTTTTGTTTGGTAAAAAAAGTATATATTTCTTACATGCCTTTTTATTCATAAGAATTATGGCATGTCTTCTACACTCATTCTTTCACTTTGTCTACTAATGTGTTTCTGATTTTGATATGGAGAAGAAACATGCTTTACATACACCACTTCCATTTTCCATTTCCCCCAATTTCGGTGTTTGATCTTATTAAATAGATTAAATAAAAGGGTAATATCTAGTCAGGTCAGATACTATCAATTTATTGCCCAACTTTGTACCTTCACTGTAGTATTCTGGAATGAAGATCAGCTTATGATAATTCGGAAATGGAAAGTGATAATATGCTGCAAAACAATTGAATTGCATGTCTAAAATTAATGGACGATGTTTCCCATTTTTCAGATAATAAAGGAGACAGCTTGCCAACTGAAGGTGTAGAAATTGTAAACTTCAGCGTGGTAATTTTATTTACCTTCAATTGCACAAATATGTTTACCTTTAACAGAAGCAAAGCTTCCCTGTTATTTTTTGCTTTTCTGGAATTTGGATGTTTTGACATTTTTAAGCTATTTGATATGTTGAGACTTTTATTCTTCTCTAGGACGCACATAATAATGACTTACTTTCTGAATGATTTTGTATACATTAGATATTCCATTTTTTAATCAGAGTCTTGCTAACTTACACTTGAAAATAATAAATGTGAACAAACAAATATGTTTTCTATCAAATTCATACTATTAATTGAATTCCTTAATACATGTGTCAAAACCTCAATTGTCATATAGAGTGGAACGAATGGAGTAGAAAGGAGAAGAATATTAATGATATGTGTAGTTGTGAAAAAATATAAATTTATGAAAATCTATTGCTGTCAACTAACTTATTTCTTAAGTACTAATGAATTAGGTAATGTAGTCTTAAGAATAGGAATGAAGGGAGTCTAACTATACATCTATTATCATATTTATTTCTTGATAGTATTACTGAGAAAAAAGTAATTAATAGTTCTTCTTTCCTGATGTTAGGAAGTGACAAATAATTTGAGGCAGAGTTATTTTAAAGTTACAAATAAAATAAGATGGTGGGAATAAAATTTTAAATCTCAAATAGGAGATACGGTTTCAATCTCATTTTAAATGGTTTTCTTTCCAATATTGTAATAATTGAATAGGAATAAAATATTTCTGAATTGCTTTAGGAAATTCCTAGCTTGAATGAGTTTAATATGAATTACTGTCTTTAATTTCAGGAAAATGATGAAAATAAATAAGATATTTTTCACATGAGTTCCTAATTTTTAATAGCAAACATATAGCCGTCAAATAGGGGACACTTTCCAATATCAATAATATTTATATTTGCTTGTTGTCTTGAAGATAATGTTGGTGAGTAAACTTGTTGCCTAGTATCTCTGCCGCACCTAATAATATTGTTGCCAACTATTTCTGCGGTACCCTCAAATTCAAGCTAAGCATAGTTCGCACTTGACAATCGTAGAAATTATAAATCATCTTTCAGCCAGTGGATGGTTGTGTTGTCTAGTCACGTTAGCTTCTTTCTGCTATTAATCTATATTGTTTATAACTTTTATATTTATCATACATCTATGGTTAAAGTACTTTTATATATTCTACTAAAGTGACCTCTAGGCTCTAGCACTGACCTTGTGTGTAGAAAGTATGGGGTATAAAAAAGCTAACATGATATATACACCAAGCATGCTTATTTATATCAATTTGCTGCAGGAAGAAGCATACTACATGATATATACACCATCTGATCCACTACTTTTTGTTGCCGTGAAGGTAAGCTTCCCTGTCAAGTTTCTTAAAAACAACTATTTCCTCTGTTGAACGGTTGCCACATTTCATTTCCAATGGCGTTTTTTCTATGATCAAACTAATTCAAACTGTTCAAAATACCACTGTGAACTTAGTATCAAAGTACTCTTGGTTCCCACAGTATATCTGATTAGTATGTGAAACCAATATTCAAAAGCCAAACGTAATTAATTTAGTCTTTCACTGCAGGATCAGAATGGAATTTTGCAAATTGCTGACGATGTAAGTCGGCACTCGACGCTCTCTACAGAATTTGATCGCTATTTCCTTTCTCAGATCCCATGTGTCGCAGCTAATTTAGCAATTTGGTTTTCGCAAACAATTAAAACTTCTTAACAACTTCAGACTGTCATTTTAGTATGACGGTCCTTATTTGCTTTGCACTGGTGTATCCTGTATGCAGGGATGCTTAATACACTCACATTATCTATCAATGTTAGTGCCCGATTATAGGGGAAGGGAAATAAAGTTTCTTATTTCAAGATCACAAGAAGTTGCTAATCTCAACTTTTGTGAACAGGAACTGCTTGAAGATCCTGCTGTCACCAGCGCTATAGATGAGGAGACTGAATTTAATGCCTTGGTGGTGTGTGATTTTATTCTTTCAAAGTGATATTCCTTTCGGTTTAGTTTGACTCTATTCATTTACGTGGTTAGCGTTGTCTTACACGCAGGAGGAAGAAGCTGCGCTCCTTGACGCAATGTTGGGTCAAAGATAACCCCATATTTACTTTCTGCAATAGAGCTGCCCACACTCCCACCAGTGCCTTGCTTTTAGCGGGTTCATTTGCATGTTGAAGAAAGAAGCTACTATTTGTAATTTGTGCCTTAACCCGGATCAAAAAAGTTATCCAACATAGAACAAACATGCACTTAGTAATTTTCCTCTGGACTGCCCCGTCTTGGTCTGTTTGCATATCAACAAATGGCTCCTTTGTCTGTTTGATCAATTTTGTATGTATGCTTACTCCTTATTTTTTTACTTTAATTTTGATACAATAATTTGTAAATGTAATTTTTTTATGACAATTATGATTGAACGACAATTTAAAATTCTACATTATCTAGTGCTTCTAATAGTTATGAGATCATAATGCATATAGAAGTTGAAGTGAAAGTAGTGGTGGAGCTGTTATATAAGTTTTTTCATCTTTTATTTTCAAACCACGTAAAAAGAATTTAAATATTCTTGACTGCTCATTTTTTTTGACAGTTGGCTTTTCATTTTCTTTATATTCCATCATCTTGTACATATATATCTTGGTGAAAAAATGGATTATATGTCTTTATTTGGATCGTGGCTATTGCTGCATGGAAAAGATATATTAAATTTAAGTTTAAGAAAGACTCTGTTTTAATTGAGGGTAGAGTAAAAAAAAAGAGGAAAGAAACAAAATGAGAGTGAGTGGAAATGTTGTTTTGGATTATTAAGAAAATTTGAGAAGTTTGCCCTAGATTTAGTTGATGTTATATAATAAATGTAGTTGTATATTAATATATTTTAAAAATATTTTAATGTAAAAAATAAATTTTTCAAAAATGTAAATTAAAGTTAAAATCAAATTTAAATTTAAATACAAAATTATTATAAAATTTAAATACATAAAAATATATTTCAATAATTAGCAAAATATAAATAATCTAATTTATTTAAATTTATTGTTTTAATATTTTACTTTAATTATTGTAATATAAAATATATATTAAAGTATATTAAATTTATTTTATTAATTGTATTAAAAAATTTATCATTTTATTATATTAATAAAATATATTTATTAAAATTTAATTATTATATATCACACATCAATTTAAAATAAATGATAAAATTAATTATTAAACATTAAAATAAGTTATTTTATAAAATATTAAATTCAAATTATTTTATTTATTATTATAATACTATTTATCATATTATAATTTTAAAGTAAACATTTTATTTTATATTTATTTAAACATATTCAATTATATTTAACGATATAATCAATTATGATTTACGCATAATCGAATTATTTCTTTGTTGATAATTGACTATGGGTGGGTTTTAACCTATACGGGCGACTTCGTCTTTAACCTGGTGATCGCCGATTCTGGTAAGCTGGAGATCGGAACACGCCAATTTAACAACTGGCGACTACACGAGCCCCCCGACTTCCTTCCCTTTTGCCAACCTGGTGCCTTGCCAACACGCCTATACTGTAGCAGGGTGCCACGTCATCACTCCCGACCACCAGGGCGGTACACAAGCCCCCCAGTCTTAAGCGAAGACTTGTCTAGCGAAAAGACTGAAAGAGCCACGTCAACACCGATCTACGTGGCACTGACGCAGAATTCCAAGCGGTTGTACCTTCTGCTGCTCTGACGCTCCACCAAACCCCTCACTCATCGCTCGACACGTGGCTTCATCAACGGCTCTCTTCAGTTGCCGTTTGCGCTTCCTAAACCCATTTCGAAAAAACCCTTAAACCCATTTTTACTCAACACTGTTCCATCACTTTCCCTCGCATTCACGAACGCTCCAACTTCCTTCTGCGAAAAACTCTCAGCGCTCTCCAGCATTCTGAATCACCATCAACCTTCATCGTCTTCCTGATCATCAAAAGGTACCCACTTTCCTTCTTCTGCTGGTTTTCCTTGCATTTTAACCGATTCGCATCATCCTGTAACTGCCTGGTGCATACGCTGTGGGTTGTTTTTCCATTTATCCTTCTGCGTAACTTAGGGCTTCGTCAATCGTCGCAACGAACCTACATTCGTTCGTTTTTCACCTTCCTTCTATGATCGAGTCAGCCTCTGTAACCCCTGATCATTTTTCCTTTCTTCTTCCTTTGCAGCTGCTACCATGACTCGCACAAAGATCACCCCGAATCCTCCTCCTTCATCACGAAACCTCCCTTCACAAGCACACGACCCACCATGAGTTCGTGGCGCTTCATCTTCGCAGGCTGAAAGGCCTGCGTCTTCCCGTCCTGTCCTGGCCCAGGCGACTCCACCTATCGTCGGAGGAGCCCCTGTTCCCCTGCCAGACTTCAAAACCTTGTATCCCTGGGCCAACTCGACCCTTTTGAGGGAGACATCCTCTGTGAACACTGCGGGAGCAGTTTTGCGGCTAACTAAGGGGGATGAGCTTCATCAATCTTTTCACAAGGAGCACGACAAGAAGATGATGGTGCTGCCTTGCCCCCCCGATCTGCCTGTTTGTGCCGATGACAAGGTGAGCGCCGACAGGCCCTTCTGCTTCGTCTACACGACCTTATTCAAGAAAGTGAAGCTCAAGTTCCCTTTCACCCGATTCGAGAGGGAACTCCTAACCGAGCTCAACATTGCCGCCGCCCAGCTTCACCCCAACAGCTGGGCGTTTGTTCGAGCTTTTCAAGTGATGTGCGACCACCTGGGGTTGCCCGCATCGGTGGACGTGTTCCTATTCCTCTTCGAAGCCAAGCACCCAGGGGACCGCCTGTGGGTTAGCTTGAACGCGATTGCTGGGAGGTCCATCTTTGCTATCTTCCAGCAATCCTACAAGGACTGGAAGAGGAAGTTCGTCCAAGTGCGCGCGAATGACAAGGACGCCTCCCTTCTCGACGGCTTCCCCTTGTACTGGGTGGACAAGGGGAAGAAAGAGTCCAAGAGCTGCTTCAGGAGACCCAGAAGTCCTGACAGCATGGGAGCATTGGACAAAGATCTCTGTCTCTTCTGGAAAAGGGTGGCGGACGCCAATATTACTTTCCTTACCACCACCTTGATCTGCTTCGAATTTTATGAAGACCAGCTAGAAATTCGAATAGGTTAGGACATTAAACTGTTGTTTTGATACTGCTTCTGTTTAGCTGTTTCTGGGCGTCTTGTGCGTTATGCGCAAGACTTTGGTTTTACCTTTCCTGCACATATCATCTGCTTTGCTGTTTACTACCTTATGCACTTATTTTTTCCTTGAGTTAACCCATGCATTTTCGTTCCATGTAGACAACATGTTGGGCAAAGGCATGCTCGCTGAACTGAAGGCGCTCGCCCGAAACCACGGGTTGGCGACAGGTTCTCAAACGGTGCCCAACTCGGTGGTGGAGACAACCATCGTCCAAGGGCGATCGCCACCTAAGGAACCTGCCCAACGCAAGAAAATGGTCCTCAAAAGACCTAAAAGGAAAGCCCCTCAGGTGATCCATGAGGAAGAGGAAGAAGATGACGAGGCCACCGAAGACGGTTTGGTCTCAAAGAGGAAGAGGGTGGCACCTTCCTCACCGCCTGCTCCACCCCCTCTTCCAACCTCAACACCTCCATCGACGCCTGCTCCTCCTCCTTCATCGCCACCCCCACAGGCTCCTGCCTCTTCAGTCCAAGCGGTCCCACTGGCCACTGCACCACCTGCAGCTGAGGCCCCAGAGCCAAACTTCATGGAGGACCCCCCAAGCGCCTCTACACCATATGTGTCAGCTGGAGGGGGTCTCCCTTCAAACGCCTTAGCTGCAGAAGCTGCTCCAATCGGGGATGAGGTTGCTCACACCTCTCCGATTCTGATCACCGAGTCCCCGATTCCGTCGCCACGCCAGGATGCACCTACTGAAGAACCCGCTAAGGAAGGTGGCGACGAGAACCAACAACAGGCTCACCTGGTGCCTCTCCAAGCAGCAAACCTCCCTTTGGAGGTCACAAGGATGTGGGAGCCTCTAACTGCCAAGCTGAAGACCATAGCGAAAGATATCCCGGTGATCATAACCAGGGTTGTGGAGGGCTCAACCAGGAGGCTCCAAGACGACTTCTTCAACCTCAAAACCGAAAACAGCACCATGAGGGTCGAGGTGGAGAAGTTGTCTTTCAGCCTGACGCTCGCAGAAATCGAACACTCCCGAGTGGAGGATGCAATGAACACCGAGCTCAGGCTGGCGCGCAAGGAGGCCACTGACCTTCGCCACAAGGTGCATCAACTTGCTCAAGAGAAGGTCGAACTGGAGAGCAAGATTGTGCCTCTTCGCGTCAGGGTGGTTGACCTGGAGGCTCTCATGAAAGCTGACGCCGCTAAGGTGCAAAAATAGGAGCAGAGATCAATCGACCGAGAGAAATTCCTTGGGCAAGTGGAAAAGGCGAGGGACGACGCCATAGTTGATCTCGCCGAGGCCAACAAAGAGAAGGGAAAGGTGGCTGCTGAATTGGCCCAAGCACAAGCGGAATCCAAGAAGGTTACTGAAGACCTTCTCCAGGCTCAAGAGACCAACGAACAACTCAAAAAACAGGTTGAAGAGCTGGAGCAACAGAATAAAGAGCTGAAAGAGCAAACTGAAGACCTCAAGAAGCGGATTGAGGAACTTCAGAGGCAAATTGAAGAACTCAAGCTAAACTCTGCTCAAATTCTGGCTGCTGGATTCGAAGCTGCGCGGGAACAATTTGCTTGCCTATTCCCCGACCTGGATCTCAGCATGGTGTCGCTGAACAATGAGGTGGTGGATGGAAAAGTCGTTCCTGCTGAAGATTAATCAACTATTCTTCATCTGCTACCTTTGTGCTTTCCCTTGTATTATAACTTGTAATAAACTTTTATGTCCCCTCGCATATATGTTCCGAACTGTTATTCACTGCTATCTGTTAATGACAAAGGTTTACGTATTTCCTTTTATAACTTCTTCACTCGCTTCAACTTTCCTTGCTTGTTTAATTTCAAAGAAATGACTTAGGAAAACTGTAGGTACAACCTTTGACTTAACTGCTTCGGATCACTTCAACCCTAAGCAACAAACACTTAACAATTCGTAACCTTAAGGCAATTAACCTTATCGTAAAAATATCCTTCAAGTAATGAACTGTAACTCAGTTGCTGGCTTAAACACCGCTCCACTCGACCTGCTTCATCAAACAGGTCTTTTAACCTTCCCGCCGCTGTTCGAGCTCTTCCTGATCGCCAAAGACTCTTGGTGATATCAGCTTCTTTCTAGCCTCATGCTTTGGCCACTGTTTCTTTATCTGGGGGTAGAAACGCCTTTTGGGATCCTTCTTTGCCTCCCTGAACTTCAGAACAAAAGACCGGTTAACTAGGCGTTCTCTTCGAACCTACCTTAGCCACCTTCCAAACTTCTTCCACCCTCTGCACCATACCTGAACTCGTTCGAGACGAGAAGGATTTTATCTTGCCTAAGCTCGCATGTAAGCGAGAAGGTCTTTAACTCGCCTGAACTCGCTCATCGGCGAGAAGGTCTTTAACTTGCCTGAACTCGCTCTTCGGCGAGAAGGTCTTTAACTCGCCTCTACATTGCCCCAGGGGTTACATCTTCTCGCCCCCAGAAACACGGAGGACTTTTTACTGGCGCCTCTACATTGCCCCAGGGGTTACATCTTCTCGTCCCCAGAAACACGGAGGACTTTTTACTCTTCCTCGCCTGCACTCGCTTGACGGCGAGGAGGTCTTTATCTTGCCTCAGAACGCGCGAGGGCGTTGAGGTCTTTCATCTGGTGCCTCCGATCGCCGAAAGACGATGAGGACTTTAAAACTTTAACCGGTGCCTCCAATCGCCGAAAGACGATGAGGACTTAAAAACTTTAACTGGTGCATCCAATCGCCGAAAAACGATGAGGACTTAAAAACTTTTTAGAAAGCACGCGATATATCTTTACTTGCCTTAAATCACGTACAAGTGACAAGGTCTTTCTTCAAAACTTTTGGAAAATAGCACACATGCAATCTGAAAACGCCTTGTACTTCGAAAACTTTTCTTTTATTGGGTGGCCTCGTTAAAAACCCTCCTTAGGAAAAAAAGAGTGCCCCCTTCAAACTGTTTCATCAGAGACATTGTAATATGACTTTGTGTTTGTCTTTACTTACAAAGCTCTTAACTATAGTACAACTTCAGGTGTGTGGCGTTCCAGGTGTGAGGAATCGCCCCTCCTTCCAGCGTTTCTAAGCGGTAGGCGCCGTTCCCGAGCGCCTCGGTTATTCTGAACGGTCCAGTCCACTTGGGTGACAGTTTATTCTCCATCTCGTACTGGTGGGCCTTCCTCATCACCAAGTCGCCTTCTCTAAACTGCCTTGGCATCACCTTCGAGTTGTATCTTCGTTCAACCCTTCTCTTCACGGCTTCAGCCTTCAACCTCGCCTCTTCCCTGACCTCATCCAGTAGATCCAGGTTCAGCCTTCTCCCTTCATTCGAGTCTTCCTCTACGAAGTTCTGGAATCTCGGCGAGCTCTCCTGGATCTCCACTGGAATCATGGCATCACACCCATAGACCAAGCTGAACGAGGTCTCATGGGTTCCTGACTGCTCGGTGGTGTGGTACGCCCAGACTATACGGGGCACCTCCTCAGCCCAACTTCCCTTGGCTTTCTCAAGCCTTTTCTTCAAACCTCTCAACAACACCCGATTAGCTGACTCCACCTGGCTATTTGTCTGAGGGTGCTCGACGGATGCAAACACTTGTTGAATTCCCACCCCTTCGCAAAGCTTCTTCAACAGGTGGCTTGCAAACTGCGTCCCATTATCCGACACCAGGCGTTTAGGCACTCCAAACCGGCACACGATGTTCTTCCACACGAAACCTTCAATCTTGTGTGCGGTGATCTGGGCCACTGGTTCTGCTTCAATCCACTTGGTGAAATACTCAATCGCCACCACCAAGTACTTCATCTGCCTGATCGCCAGCGGGAAAGGTCCCAGGATGTCGATTCCCCAAGTATGAAACGGCCAAGGGCTATAGATCGACTTCAACTCCTCGAGAGGTGCCTTGTGCCAGTCGGCGTGCTGTTGGCATTGTTTGCAACACTGGGCATACTTCTTGCAATCTTCTCTCATCGATGGCCAGTAATAGCCTGCACGGAGAGTCCTCGCGGCCAGAGCTCGACCCCCAACGTGGCTTCCGCATATACCCTCGTGGAGCTCTGCCATGATCCTCGTGCACTTCTCGCCGTGTACGCATTCCATGAGTGGGTGAGTGAACCCAAACCTGTACAGATCGCCATCAATCAATGTGTACTTGCTGGAATTTTTCTTTAACTTCCTAGCTTCTGTCGGATCCAGTGAGAGGAGGCCATCTGCCAGGCACCGCTTGTACTGTGTTATCCAAGTGTCTGGCTCATGGGTGGCGCAGACCTGCATCACATTCACCTTCTCTCCTCGACATGCTCTAATTCTCGGCGATCTCAGAGTTTCTTGCGTCAAGGACTTATGGCTTCTCGCTGCTTTCTTCGTCGACTTGCTTATCTGAAGGACCAGGTGATCTGCTACAAATGCCTTTGGCGTCTTCAGAGTTTCTTGAATCACCGTCCTCTGCCTACCCCCCTTGCCTGAGCTGGCGAGCTTAGCAAGCAAGTCAGCTCGGGCATTCTGCTCTCTGGGCACATGTACTACTTCAAAGGAGGCAAAGGAACTCTTCAATTCCTGCACATATGCCAAGTAAGCCGCCATTTGTGGATCTTTAGCCTGGAACTCGCCTGTTACTTGCCCCGTGACCAGCAGCGAGTCACTCTTAGCCATCAGCACCCTAGCTCCCATCTCCTTGGCCAGCAAAATTCCGGCGATCAGCGCCTCATACTCTGCTTGATTGTTACTGGCCTTGAAGGCAAATCCCAAAGATTGTTCGATCAGCACGCCGTTGGGTCCCTCTAATATGACTCCAGCACCGCTGCCCTGTTGGTTCGACGATCCATCCACTGAAAGTACCCAACGGAAATCGTCTCCTTCAACCCGCGTCGCCTCTGATGAGAGCTCAACCACGAAATCTGCAAAGATTTGCCCCTTGATCGGGCCTCGGGGCTCATATTTAATATCAAACTCTGACAACTCTACGGCCCACTTCATCATCCTTCCCGCAACGTCAGGTTTCTTCAAGACCTTCTGGATGGGCAGGTCAGTCATCACCAGTATTGTGAAACTATGGAAGTAGTGGCGCAACCTCCTCGCCGAAAATACCACGGCCAGTGCAGCCTTCTCCAGGGCCTGATATCTCGTTTCTGGGCCCTGCAACACCTTGCTCACAAAATAAATAGGCTTCTGAGCCTGATCTTGATCCTGGGCGAGCACCGCACTCACCGCCCTCTCAGTTACAGCAAAATACAACCTGAGAGGGATTCCCACCAGCGGTTTGCAAAGAACCGGCGGGCTCGCCAGATACTCCTTCAGTTTGACGAAAGCTTCCTCGCACTCTTTCGTCCAAACGAACTTGTTATTGCGCCGCAGACACTGAAAATAGGGATGCCCCTTTTCTCCGCTAGCTGACACGAAGCGAGAGAGGGCTGCCATCCGACCTGTTAGCTGCTGGACTTCTTTCACCGTAGCTGGGCTCCTCATCGCCAAGATGGCGACACACTTGTCTGGGTTGGCTTCTATTCCTCTTTCAGTCAAGAGGAAACCCAAAAACTTTCCAGCCTCCACGCCGAAAATGCATTTCTCCGGATTGAGCTTTAACTTGAACTTGGCGATCGTCGTGAACAATTCTTCCAAGTCTGCAACGTGCTTGCTTTTTTCCGGCGAGGTCACGACCATGTCATCGACGTAAGCTTGCACGTTCCTTCCCAGCATTGGTGCAAGTACTCGATCCATCAGCCTCTGGTACGTGGCCCCCGCGTTCTTCAGCCCAAACGGCATCACCTTATAGCAGTAGCACGATCTCTCCGTCATGAAGGCTGTCTTCTCTTCATCCATGGGATGCATCTTGATCTGATTGTATCCCGAGAAGGCATCCAGGAAACTCAGCAACTTGTACCCTGCAGCACTATTGACCAGGGCATCAATGCTTGGTAAAGGATACGAATCCTTTGGGCAAGCTTTGTTCAGGTCGGTGAAATCGACGCACATGCGCCATTTCCCGTTACTCTTCTTTACCAGCACGACATTTGCCAGCCATTCAGGGTACTGGACTTCCCTGATGTGGCCTGCAGCGAGGAGTTTCTGTGCTTCGTCCCTGATCGCTTGCCTCCTCTCCTCGTTGAACTTTCTTCTCCTTTGTCGCACTGGTTTCACCAAGTTGTCCATCGCCAGATGATGGCACAAGAAGTCGGGATCAATCCCGGGCATGTCCGAAGCGGACCATGCAAACGCGTCCAGATGCCGCTCAATCACCTTGGCGATCTGGTCCTGGAGCTCGACCTCCAGAGATCTTCCCAGCTTGAAGATCTTTCCTCCGATCTCCTTTTCGAGCCATTACTCGACAAGTTTTGGCCTGGATTCTCTGGCGATCACCGCCCTGGCGATTCCCTGCTCCCTCGCTTCCTCAGGGCGATTCCGCTCCTCTTCCTCCTCCAGACCAGCATTCTTCTCCCCCAGCTCAGCGTCCACCATCTCCACATCTCTTCCGGCGGCCTCCTCTGTTACCGTCGATCTGGGCTTCACACCGGGAGGTGGGGTGGTTGTTACATAACTCACCGACCTCTTGTTTTTCAGGCTATTCTCACAGCACTTTTTCGCTTCTTTCTGACCAGACTTGATCGTGATCACCACCCCCTCCATAGACGGCAACTTTACCTTCATGTGCCGGGTCGACGGGATTGCGCCTATCCTGTTAAGCGTGGGCTTTCCCAACAGGATGTTGTATGCTGAAGGAGCGTTCACAATGAGGTACTTGATTTTCTCCGTCCTCGACCCAGCCTCATCTGTAAACGTGGTTCTCAGCTCAATGTACCCCCTGACCTCCACCTGGTCACCAGCGAACCCATATAGGCACCCTCCATAGGGCCTTAGCTGGTCAAGGGGCAACTCCAGCTGCGTGAAAGTCGGCCAGAACATCACGTCTGCCGAGCTCCCTTGGTCCACCAGAACTCTGTGGACCTTCCTTCCCGCCGTAACCAACGAAATGACTATGGGATCGTTGTCATGAGGCACAACGTCCCGAAGATCCTGCTTGGTGAACGTAATGTCCACTTCCGGCGAGTGATCTTCAAACATATCCACTGCCATCACCGATCGCGCGTACTTCTTCCTCTGCGATGCGGTGCATCCACCACCTGAGAAGCCCCCTGCAATGGTGTGGATCTCCCCGTGGATAGGCATCTCGTGTTGCTGGGCTTCCCCACCTGCTGGCTGGGAACTCGACGCTCCCCTCGTCCTCCTGTCCAGCAGATAGTCATTTAGGAACCCGCTCTTAACCAGATCGTCGAGCTGATATCCCAAAGACAAACACGAGTCCAAAGTGTGGCCAAAGCCTTGGTGAAACTTACACCAGGTGTCTGGCTTTGACCCCAGCACCTTGTCGCCCACCTTCTCAGGCGCTTTCAACCTAGCAGATATGTTAGGAATGGCGATCAGATCCGCTAGTCCCATGACAAACTTGTGCTTAGGCGGGCGATTGTATTCCCGGCGTGCTGGTTGCTGGCGTGCTTGGCTCCTTCCCTTGTTTCTCCTATCGTAAGGATGACGAGTCCTCTGGTCCTTCCTGGCCGCCGTCGCTGTTTCCAGCACCCTTTGCGGCTGGATTCTGGTCTGGGCGCGTGGCCTAGCGGGAGCCAGGCTCCCTCTCTTCTCAGCGACCTCACTTTCATCGGCGATGTGAGCCACCGCAAGTCGCCTGACTTCAGCAAACGTCGCGGGGTGAGCCCTGATCAAGGCCTCGCAGAATGGTCCTGGCAGCACGCCCTTCTTGAAGGCATAGACCAGCATTTCTTCATCCTTGGCCGGCGATCTGACCATCTGCGCCCCAAAGCGATTCAGGTAGTCTCTGAGGGACTCTCCCTGGTACTGCCTTATATCGAACAGAACATAAGACACCCTAGGCGGTGCCTTATTCACGATGTACTGCTCGACAAAAATCTTCGAGAACTGTTGAAAATTGGTTATGTGGCCGTTAGGCAGGCTCACAAACCACTCCATCGCCGTTCCTTGGAGCGTACTCACGAACATCTTGCAGTAGACGGCGTCTGACCCTCCCGACAGCATCATCTGCGTATGGAACGTGGTTAGATGAGCCTCTGGATCCTCCACGCCGGTAAAGACAGCCTTAACCGGAACCACGCTCGTGGGAATAGGCGTGTCAGTAATCGCCTGAACAAAAGGCATAGGGAAAACACGAGGTGGCGATGACGACGCCACCTCTTCAGCAGAAGAACGCCCTTGCTGCTCCTGAAGAGCTTGACGCAACTCCTCAGTCACCTTGCTGAGCTCCTCGTTCCTGGCGCGAGAGGCGACCAGGTCCTCATGCATTCTCGCCTGCTCTACGCGTGAGGCTTCCACAGTTGCCTGCAACGAATGCATCATCTCTGCCATCTGCGCCATGGTCATGGCAGCGGCGCCTTCGGCAGCGACGGGCGCAACTGGACTTGAGCGATTGCTTCTCATTTTTCTCATGAAACTCAGCGAATCACAGAAGGCAGCGAACGACACCTCAACCACGATCGATTCAGCGATCAGTCGGAGAAAACTGTGCGAAACAGCGCAAGAGAACTCAAGAACACCGTAAACCTTCAAAGAAAACCACAACTTCACCATAAACCAGCGCTTCCCCACGGACAACCAAACGAGCGAAAGAACTTCGAACTCCACCAAACAAATTACGCGCAAACAGCAGTAAAACCTCACCTCACCGATCGAAAACCCAAACGAACGGTATAAAACGCGAACTCACCGAACGAAACTCAAGCAAACAGCGAGCGATGGTTGCACCAGCACACAACCACGCAGAAAACTTCGAAAACCTCCAAGAACTCACGCTGTGGATGTGAGCAAGTTTTACACGGCCCCACGGTGGGCGCCTGATGATCCTGCCTGTTGACCAGAACGCTGGAAACTGCCTCGTCGAAGGATCGACGTGTGCACCGCTTCGAACCTCCGTTCCTCTTCGAGATCCACCTCAAGAACCTGCAAAGAAACAGAGCGGCGCCGCTGCGGCCGATCGCACTCCAACGCCCAAGTCAGTGACGGTATCACCAAATACTAAGAGAACAAGAACCGTGCAAATCCTCTCTCACAGTAAGCTCTATAACTCGCAAGCATAAAGAGTATAATCTGAACGTGCGTACCTCAGAAAGTTTGTTGAGAACTCTTATATACCTCACGGATAATATTTATGTGTAAAAGTATGTTTCAGATTCTTTTGGGAGCAGGAAGATATTTTTCATGATTGGTTCAAAAGAATTTATTCTTTATTTTTATAATCATAATAAAAATTTATACTATAAATTTGAGTTTTTAGAAAATTATTGTATTTATACCTTTTAAAATTGGGTTAAAACCGTGTTAGAATTTTCAAAAATCCAACAAATATTTTTTGAATTGAACACTTCATCGATAAGTGTTCTACGAGTGTTGACACCGATATGTGTGTCCGACACGGATACGCCCATTTAAGAGAAGTGTCCGAGCCTCACACTTTCTTTGCACATTCACATGGAAAGTTTAAAAAAATATATCTAATTTTTAGTAGTGTTATAATTTAATTTTTAAACCTTTTCGTCTTTCTGTGCTGCTCATGTTTGTCGTTAAAAATCTTTAAAATATTTAGAATTGTTTAATTTTAAAATAAAGATAACTATTATGTACGTACTTGTAAATTAGAACCTTATAATGCAAAAGTAGTTATCAATTGTTGAATTGTTATAAATAAATAAAATAAAGAACAAAATATGGAAAGAGAAAACTGATTTTACTGATTTTATATATGGTTCTAAAAGTTACTTGGAATTAATTATGAGAACTGTCACTAAAACTATTTAACAACTTCAATATTCACACACAACCTCTCTCAATGTAAGGTAGATGTTCTTTAAATGGAAATACATTTACATTAATTTTGTCTCTAAAAACTAAAACCTGAGTTAGAGATAGATGTTTCATAAGAATATCGTCCCACTAAACTTGAATTGAAATTTGTTGACCATGGAGACATTTAAACATCGCAAAAGACTTGAAAAAAAAATGATACTAATGACTTAGGATAAAGATTAAAACCATATTGAAGTTCATTCTTAAGATAATGAAAATTTTGTTTGCTAGTAGTCCAATGAGACTTAAAAGCTTCATCAACAAAGTCACAATCCTTATTAATTGTATAACTTATAATTATAATAGTATATTGAAATACACCAACTACTAATATGTATGAAGTATAAAAAAGAATAAAAAGATAATTTGCTTTAGATAATTTAGAGATAGAAGTCACTAGAGAAGAAAATGTATTGGTTTCAGACGTATCTGATTTTCATAGTGTCTAACCTCATAGGATCTAACTTCTATGGGTCTAACCCAATAGCGTCTAATCTCATAACTTCTAACTCCATATCATCTATTCCTATCCCCATAGTGTTTACTGTCATCATAGCCATTATCACCCCATAGAGTCTACTACCTCTATAACATCTATCCTACTACTGTCTACCATCTTTATACCGTTTACTGACTCAATATTGTCTACAATCCCAATAATGTCTATCCATCCAACACCGTCTAATCATTCATTATTTCATCAGCGATAGTCATTGGCCCTTAAGTCTTTACCAAATCACATGGCTTGCACTTATTTGGATTCAAATTTTATTTCTGCAACTTGCTTATGGAATTAATAAACAACTACCTAATTTGGATTTGGAACCTTTGCACTTGTTAGAATTAGTGGCCTAAACAAAAAGGGGTGAATTGTTTTCACAAGATTTTCGTAAAGTTTGGAAGTAGAGTGAAAAACTATGAAAAATCAACCAATTGATTTTTGGTTCAACTCAATAAAATTTATATTTTAAGGTTATTTCCAAAAAATCAACTTGTTATTTTCACGAAACAAACGGTTGTTTATACCAGCAGAATATAAAAACAAGTTAAAACAGTTTATAAGAGAAGAGATAGAGAGAATCACATAAAAGGTTTATACTAATTCACTCTTAACCAAGAGCTACATCCAGTCCTCAGCTAACCAATGAGAATTCACTATGTAATCAAACCTAGATTACGAAAGACACACCAAGAGTGATGATCTTGAATCCTTGTTAACACCACAGTTTCCAGAAACACTTTTTTGAAACGACCTTATACAGGAACACACAAAAATACAATGCTAAAAAAGAAGAGAATAGAATACATCTGTGTATTACAAAGCTATAGTTCAGAAGTATACAAAACTCAATCTTATTCCACACACTTGAGATGATCCAAAGCTTTTGAATTCTTGAAAAACATTTTAAGCAATCTCTCTTTCTTAGTCAATTCAAAAGAATGTTAAACAACACGTATATAACCTCAATTAAGTGGTCAAAGTTGTTAGATCGAAAACCAGAAGCAGTTGGAAGCATTTAAAACAGTTTAAAACACTTAACAATTATAAAAATAACAAGTTGTTTTCTAAAACAATTGAATGAAATAAATTTTTGTTATGGTATTCATAAAAACAACCAGTTGTTTTATCGAAATAACTGGTTGTTTCTGTTTGACAACAAAGACAAAATAAGCACAACTTTTCCAAATCATTTTGGAAAACACTAAGTGTCAAACAACAAGTTGTTTCGACAATTCAGCAGGTTGAAAAATTTGCCTTAGCCTCAAACCCTTGAGTAACAGCTTTTTCAACTAGTTGATTTGAAAAACAACTGAATAAAAATTTCTCAGCTTTAAGAAAACATTTCTTATAAAAGAGATAAGGATTCAAATGAGCTTGGATAATTTTAAGGAGTGAATTAATAAGTTAAAAACTACTAGACAACACACACACATCAATAGGGTCTTCAACCTTTCCACATAGATTTGGAGACATCAAAACATCTTGTTCAACAACACTTACTTGGATGAGGTTTTTCTTCCAATGATGAGCCTACTGCTGAAATTAATGTTGAACCTGCACTTACACATATTGATTTTGCTGTTTATACTCCTATTTGTGCTTGTAATGCTTTAATTGATGATGTATCTATTTGGTCTATTAGTGTCTAAGTTCAAGAGGGGGGAGAGAATTGAGCTTTTAAAAAATTTCGCAAACAAAACTGTTTTCCAGTAATTCTGAGAAAAAGAACAGATTGATTTAAAAAAAAAAAAGATTTATTTTCAGATTACTTTTTCAAATCCTAAACCTTAATTAGATTAGCTTGATATTAAAAGATATTTTTTCCAAAACAACTCTTTTACTACAACAAGATTTACACCCAAAAATTAAACTTTGAATCTTTAACAAGTAATCTTGAAGAGAATATGAATCTTGAACAAAGTTAGTTTAAAGTTTTATTACTCTCTTTAAGCAACCAACACACAAATTCAAATATTCACAAACAATAAAGAACTTATTCAGAATCTTTGAAGAACAGTATGAACAAGCTCAGAAAGAACAGATTCAATTTTGATTGAACATATTTATTTTCTGGCAGATTCTCAAATTATGCAGAAAATGAGTGCAGGGATTGAGAAGAAAGATGGTCACATAGTTTATACTGGTTCACTCATCAAGAACTACATCCAGTCCCATCTCACACCAAGGTGAAATCTACTAAAGAATTCAAAACAAATTACAAAACCTTGTGGTTCTTGAAGCCTTCAAGAACAAGGCACACACAATGCTGAAAAATTCTATTTCAACAGCAAGAACATTCCAAGAAACCCTATCAAGGAGTGTTTATACAACTACCTTTACACAAGAATGAATAAGGAAAGAAAGCACCTGAAAAGAAGATGCAAGAAACCTAAAACATCAGCACTTTTCTGCAGCACAACGATGACAAAACCTCAACCCTTGACCAAGGCACACAATGAACAAGCACACTTTAATTTCTTTAAGAGAACCTTTTAAGAAAACATTCAAAGCTTTTATCTCTCAATGAAAACTCTTTGGTCCGTGTTAAAAAACATGATTACTCAGTCATTTTTCATGTGAGATGTGCCTTTCGTTATATAGAAAACAGTTTATAACCGTTTTTCAAAATACAGTTGAAAGCTGGATTGTTTTTATGAAAAGCAGAAGATGATTTCCAAACTATTTCCAGCTCATCTTAACGGTAATAAAGGGCTGCAACAAATTGTTTGGTTCCCTAACAAAATTTTGAAAAACGGTAAACCAGTTCAGAAATAAATCTATTGTTTTACAAATCAACAGATTTATATTTGTGCAGTAACCTGATTTTGAGAAAACTTAATGTGGTTGATAGGAGAGTTTTGAAAAACCTTTTGTGCTTGATCTTACCACTTGGTTAAGGATATGAAGTAGGTCATGAAGCAAAAGGTCACCTTAAATTCACTCTAACCTACTATGACCACTAATAATATCATCGCTAACTTCAAAAGAAACAATACAATTTTCTACATCAAACACACACACTAAGACTTGCTCAGAAGAAGTTTCATCTATCTTCAACAGTATCAACTAATTTTTTTGATTGTGTTCATGATTTTAATACTCTTGATCATGCCTTCGCTCATAAACGTACTGATTTGACTGTTCATGATTCTCTTGATCCTGTTCATACCAAAGACACTGTTCCTACTGGTTTTGTTAATGGTTTTACTAGTAAACCTGCTATTGTTGTTCATGTTCATACTATTGTTCATGTTAAGCTTCCTAACATTCCAAATAATTTAGCAAAAAGTGAAGATCCTTTGCCAAAGCAGCTGAATACAACAACTGCTAATATAATTGGTGTGATATTCATGCTCACACTAACACTATTGATCTTTTTGTTGATTTTGTTGTTGTTCATGCTGATGTTCCTACACTTTCCTATTCATACATTCAACCATATTCCTTGAAAAATTGCTATATTTTGAGGAAAACTTACTCAATGCATTTATGCCCAAGTCTGAGAGAGTTGTTGATCATAAGATAAATTTGTTTCGATTTTTACTTCCAAATTTTATTTTTGTTAATATTAGTAGAAGTTTCATATTTTCTTTAGTTAATAGTAAATATAATATGATGAATAATGTAAGAAGTGAACTGTATTAAAGAAAATCAATTTTGAGATATGACCATATTGAGTTTGATGTTATTTTTTACGTTAGCTTTTTTTCTTTTCTTTTATAGTTTAATTTTCCTCAAGGATTTAGGATTTAGGGTATATGGTTTAGAATGATAGTTTATATTTACCAATACACATTGGAACACAACTACACTACGTCGCAAACATTCCAAATGGATTTATAAGATGTTAAAGTTGAGTATGTCGTGCTCCTTTGGTAGAAAAAACCCATGAATCTTGTTCCTTTTACTATGTAGCTTAGTTCCTAATTTTGTTCTAACTAGAGTTTTTGTTAGGTAAATTCTAAGTTACTAAGATTATTTAGAATTTTTTATATTTATTAATAGGATCTCTATATTTTGTTTAGGTAAGTTTAAGTTTAAGGTCGCTTCAAGGATTTTATGATCGAAAAAATCTTTAAAATACATGCTCTTCCAATTTCAAATTATTTATTGTGACGAGATTTAGTGCAGGTTGAAGTATTATTGAGAGTAGAGTCTCATTCTTCAAGCTTGAATGAGATATTAAAATATAATAATTTTTCAACCTTAAATAATTTGTAATGAAGAAGTTTGAGCAAAGGATCGAAATATTCTTGAAGTACAAATGTACTCTTACTCCCTTCTTTCAAAATTATCATTGTTACAATCTCCTACCTATTAATAAATTAAAATTACTCTTGACACGAATTTTAAAGTAATTATTATAAAATGAAAATATTATATATATATATATATAATAATAATAATAATAATAATGTGAAAAAAACTTTGTACTTCCGTATATTTTAATTACTTCCGTAAGAAAAAAATGTCGTGAATTTTTTATGCAGTTTTTTTTCCTAAAAAGAATGCAACTTCATTTTGGAAATTTTAAAGTGAATATTTTTATTTTTATTCTCAAAATAGGTAAATTAGTTTAAAATAAATTAGACTTAAATATATTTTTTAATATATAGTCCTAATTCTTAACAAAAACATCCATAATTGTTTATTCCCTCTTAAAAAAGTCACTCATAATCAATTATGAACCTGCTTTAGTCTATTTTAACTTATTTTTCATTGTTTAATATTTATTTTCCTACATTTCAAATTATTTTTTTAATTTTCTTTTACAATTTTCAATATTATAATTCAATTAATAATGAAAAATTTTATTTTTATAAAAAAAATTTATGTTTCGAAAATGATAAGTAACTTGTATTTTAAAAAAAATTATTCAACTATAATAAAAATAATTTATAAAATTTTAGTTAACTCAAATCTACCTAATAAAATAAAATCTCAATAAATTTATTTGGAGATTTTAATAAGACAAAATTTCGACAACCACATTTGGAGTGGAGATTTTAATAAGACAAAATCTCCACAACACTTCAAACAAAATTAGAAATTGTATATATAAAATATGATTTCTAATTAAAATCTTATTTCTCGATTTTAATATTAAAATATATTTTAACACATTAAATTGTTTAAAATTTTTTTATATATGTAATACAATTTCACGTTTTAAGCATTATTATATTATAATATATAAAATTTAAAAAACTATATAATAAATATATTTTAAATGTTCTAATATATAATAATTTTAGTATATAATTTTAGTATTTAAAATAAAAATAAAAACAATATAAAATTAGATAAATTTAATTTATTATTATAACTTTATTTTATATAATTAAAGAAAATTAGATTTTAATATTTAAAATAAAAATAATAGAAAATTAAATAAATTTAGAAAATATTTTTTATTATATATAATTAAAAAATGATTGAAATTATTTTGGTTTTTAATATATTAAAATTATTTTGAATTTTTAATAAATAAATAAAAATAATCGAAAAGTTAAAACGAATAACGTTAATCGGAAATAAATAAGTTTAAGAAGAATATTAAAGTTTGACATTAAGTAAAAACACATTAATATGATAATTTAATTTAAAGATTACATAATTTAACAACTTAAAAATGAGCGAACTATCTATAAGATCCTGTACCACATGGAGGTTTTCTTTGTTGTCTTGACGAACGTCTAAACAGAGGTGGACTTTCATCATCATTGTTTTCTTCTTCGTTGCCGTCAGATGGAATCTCGGATCCATTGAAGACATTGTAGGTCGATAGCAATGCATGGTAGGAGTTGGATGAAATGCGGAGGGTGGTGTCATTGTTGAAGTATCAAACATCTGCGATGGACTGGAGAAAAAATATTTCCTTGTGATGGAAAATTGGTGTAAGTTGATGGCACTTGCTAGTAGGAAAATTGGGTAGACATGTTGTGGTGATGGCCCATAAAGTTGAATATTTGTGGTGGTTGATTGGGACAGATTGAAATTGGACCTGTTGTCCAATTCATGCAACATTTGATGAAGACCCAACATGAAGAAGGTGACCTACAGAATAGTGTTGTTGACTATCGAGTGACATGTCGTACTTTTGTTTAAAAAAATTAATGTACAAATTTTAAAAAATAACAATATCAAATGGGTACAAAATTGAACTTACATCATCTTCACATGTGTCTATAAGTGATATGTAGCAAATGGTATGAGTGATATACCATTGCATGTAAGTTGATTCATCACAAAAATGGTTGTTTTCTTGGAATGGTACTCCTTCAATTAAACGGTTTTGTCGATCATTCCACATTGTTATCCACCTTTGATGATATTGTGGCTAGTACCTATCTGATCTCCCACGCATGTCTTCTCTATGAACTTCATCGAGGTTGCATGGGTCGTGTGGAATAGGTTGTCGATTCGAATTGTCGCATCACCCGATTTGCTTGATGAAATTGGACAATTGCAAAATAGATTAAAGGTACAACCGCCCGACTTATTTGAGGTCGCCGATATGGAGTCCACAAAAACTGTTAACAATAGGAAATAACATTATTAATTTGTTGGATTACTCAGGAAGAATTTAGTTGTTAGAGGATGAAAAAGATAACCTGTTTTGGTTGCAGCTGATCTAGCGTTTTCGAGATTTCAACCACGCTTATCCCACTCGTGTTTGATTGGTGGGAATTCTGAGTCCACCTATGATCAATGTTTGTCATGTCATAATTAATACGAATTTTTTTAATATACAATATTAAAAGGAAAAAAATAAACAATAACCTCTTGGCAAGCAAAAATCCAACCCCGACAACATGTCAAAAGCACTCAATGGCTTAATGCTTGGTGAAAAGCATGTCATTCAGTCTCACGCCCAACACACTCATAGCAACATGCACGCTTCGATATTGTCTTGATTATAATTAATACCGTGATCCAATACGTGATACAAACACACCAACAAAACTGACTCCCAACTAAAGTTTGATACATTATTTAAGTCAGTCAATAACAATATATACATCGAATGAACCTGACTGCCCGATGTGTGGGCATAAATAAACTTCCAATTAATGTTAGTATGTGCGCTTGTGCATGTTGCGCAATAATAATATATGTTGCCTCGTGTGACAAGTCCTGAAAAGAAGTATTCAACCAAGATATCTTGATTGTGTTTCCTTAAACCACTGGTGGCATGGATCCCAACAATGTCTCACATAGAGATACCAAGTCCTTGCTAATAATGCCCGTAATAGGTTCCCCATCAATTGGGAGCCTAAGTTGAATGACAACATCTTCTAAAGTGATTGTCGTCTCTCTGAGTGGCAGATGAAAGGTGTGCATTTCAGTTCTCCATCTTTCGACTAATGTCGTAAGAATAGATGATGATTTATGCCAATGTTGTTCAATGTTAGTATGTGTCCGAACCCAACATGTTGAATTAAATTTTGAACTCGGTCATCAAGTCTTTCGAAATGTTTGAGAACCCAGATGGAATGTTGTCTAGGCCTAATTAGTCTTTCGTTTCCCTCCCATAAAGCCTTCGTCACATGTTTATGTTGCAACTACAAAAGGGACATATCATATGGTAGTCGTGCATTGACTGCCACTGGTAGCTGAAAGAATAAAAAATATGAAAGTTCTAAATTTCTTAAATACTGAGACTTCTAAGTTGACAAAATAAATTTAATTCTTACTTGATGATATGGACGCCCAGACAATAGTATAAGGCACAAGTTAAACTCTTGATCTCTTTAATCACATAAAGGAAACAACAATGAAGGAAATGGTGGAATGCTTATGTGAAATAACACATCAATTTATATGCATTTGAATGCAATGTAAGACATTCAAGCAACATATTCACGGTGTCATGCTTTCACGAGTGAATAGGAAACATTATTGAGAATTTCTGTCAAACCACCAAACTTTCAAATAAAGCATGATGGAGTCTTTGACTAAAGTATGCAATAAAGTAATTCCCTACAAATCCAGCCAAGATTCTCATGTGAACCAAGTTATATCGTGAAGGATTGCACATGAAGAAAAAAGCTAAAACAAATGAAGAAAAGCACATACGAGTTCAAGTGAAACTACGTGAATTTACTTTGAACTTGTATTTAGCATTGATATATTAAAATTAGTATATATTAAAATATTTAAAACGTATTTATTATATAACTTATATATTATAATGTATTTCAAATTTCTAACTGAATCGTATTTCACATATGATTTATTTTTATTTTTGTTTTTTTTTCTAAATTTAATATGTTAAAATATATTTTAATATTAAAATTGTATATATATATTCTATGTATATGATTTCTAATTTTTTTATGACAGTTTTGTCTTAACTAAATCTCTAATGATTTCGCCATTTACCTATTTCGATTTTTTTTTTTTTTCATTTTAAGAATTTCAAAATAAAATCGAACTAGTTTCAGAAAAAGAAAGCATTTGATGCAAAACTCTGAATGCTGTATAAGAATTTGATGAGCTACAGTAATCTTACAGAATAACTCATCTTCAAAAGATTAACCAAAAAAGTCAAGCGATCAAAGTGAGGAAGCGTGAAGGACATGCCGATTCTCTGCTAAAGAAAATTGCCACAACTATTAACCATTTCTGCATCAACTAACTCACTCACTCTTAACACTGAGAAGATGAGGATCAAAACGCTGCGTTTCCTCTTTCTCCTCTTTCTCTTTCTCTGCTCCCACTTCACCTTCGTTCTCTCATGGAAGAAAGAGGAATTCCGTACCTGCCACCAAACCCCTTTCTGTAAGCGAGCCCGATCCCGCATCCCCGGCTCCTCCTCCCTCGTTGCCACCGACGTCACCATCTCCGACGGCGACCTCACCGCCAAACTCACCTCCAAATCCCAACCCCAAGCCAAACCCTTGATCCTCACTCTCTCCGTCCACCAACACGGCATCCTACGTCTCAAGATCGATGAAGACGCCTCCCTCTCCCCTCCCAAGAAACGCTTCGAGGTCCCTGACGTCGTCGTTCCGGAATTCGCCTCCTCCAAGCTCTGGCTCCCACGCCTCTCGGAGGAGGATAACGGCCTCGCCTCCTCTGTCTACCTCTCCGACGGCCACTCCGCTGTCCTTCGCCACGATCCCTTCGAACTCTTCGTCCGCGACGATAACTCCGGTGAACGCGTCATCTCCCTCAATTCCCACGGCCTCTTCGACTTCGAGCAACTGAAAGAAAAATCCGAAGACGACAACTGGGAAGAAACCTTCCGCTCCCACACCGACCGTAGACCCTACGGTCCCCAATCAATCTCCTTCGACGTATCTTTCTATGGCGCCGATTTCGTATATGGCATCCCTGAACGCGCTACCACTCTCGCCCTGAGGCCCACCAGAGGCCCAAACGTCGAAGAATCGGAACCCTACCGTCTCTTCAACCTCGATGTCTTTGAGTACATCCACGATTCCCCTTTCGGCCTCTACGGTTCAATCCCCTTCATGGTTTCTCACGGCAAAACCAAGGGTAGTTCTGGGTTTTTCTGGCTCAACGCTGCGGAGATGCAAATCGACGTTCTTGCCCCTGGCTGGGAAGCTGCTGCTGAGTCTCATATCGCGCTTCCTTCTCACCGAATTGACACGCTTTGGATGAGTGAAGCTGGTGTTGTGGACACCTTCTTTTTCATTGGTCCAGGCCCTAAGGATGTTTTGCAACAGTACACGGCGGTCACCGGAACTCCGGCGATGCCCCAGATGTTTTCAATTGCCTATCATCAGTGCCGGTGGAATTACCGTGATGAGGAGGATGTGGAGCATGTGGATTCTAAGTTTGATGAGTTGGATATTCCTTATGATGTTTTGTGGCTTGACATTGAGCACACTAATGGGAAGAGGTATTTCACTTGGGATAGGGCTCTTTTCCCGCACCCTGAGGAGATGCAGAAGAAGTTGGCTGATAAAGGGAGACGCATGGTGACCATTGTTGATCCTCACATTAAGCGGGATGATGATTTTTTTTTGCACAAAGAGGCGTCGAAGAAGGGGTATTATGTTAAGGATTCCAGTGGCAATGACTTTGATGGATGGTGCTGGCCGGGTTCCTCGTCGTATCCTGATACTTTGAACCCGGAAATTAGGTCCTGGTGGGCTGATAAGTTCTCATACCAGAATTATGTTGGTTCTACGCCTTCGCTCTACATTTGGAATGACATGAATGAACCTTCTGTTTTCAATGGTCCAGAGGTATGCCAATTCATTTCTCTTTTTTCCCTTGTTTAGGGTTATGATAGGGAAGTTGGAATGAGCATTTGAAAGTTTTTCGAGGCTGAATTGAAATTGTGTGCTTGAAGGAATTCCCTTTCACCATATATTTACATTATAATTATGAATGAGCAGCATTATGATCTTATGAGCTTCTAAAATGATGCAAGGTTTGAAATAATTTGGCACAATATTGACTTCTAATAATGAGGCCTCACAATTTAGGAATAGTTTTTATAAAATAAATATTATAGCTTTAACAAATAAAGTCTAACATAAGAAAAAACGTATATGTAGATCAGTAGAGGTTAATATCATGATCAGCCAACTTATCAGTCACACCATCATGATTAATATTCTTTAGTGTTTTGTGGTGCTCAATGATAGGTTGGCTATAAAAGTTCACTTAGGGAGAAAGAGGAGAAGGAGAGTATGATGAATAAAAATAAAAATTCCTCAACTAAGATAAGATTTTACCACTGTATAATCTCATGATATGAGGGAGATTCTAAAATTTGCTGAGTCCGAGTGAAACCAAACCAACATTGATTAATAGTTCTGAAAGAAAAGAGGGAAGAGCTGGCCAAACTTGTTGGAGATCCTGTTAGCGTGCTGGAATTGTATAATAATCTTATTTCTCGATGCTTTTATACTATGTCCGTACTTATGAATCCTCATTTCTCATGATGTCTGTTTATATGCATTTAAGTTTTTTTGTCACGGAAGCAGAGTCAGGATGTATGGGTTCCATGTAATCCACAAGTTCATTGTGCTATTATGCCCCTTCAAGATTTCTTTCTTAAATTTCCAATGCTCACCTAGAGATAGTGAAACTGAAGATATGATTACACGCATTGTATTTAGGTGACAATGCCTAGAGATATTTTACACTATGGGGGCGTGGAACATCGAGAGTTGCATAATGCCTATGGATATTACTTCCACATGGCGACAGCTGATGGTCTAGTGAAGCGTGGTGATGGGAATGACAGGCCATTTGTTTTGTCAAGAGCATTATTTGCTGGAAGTCAAAGGTATGGAGCAGTTTGGACTGGGGATAACACTGCCGACTGGGATCACCTGAGAGTTTCTATTCCTATGGTTTTGACCCTTGGTCTTACTGGGGTGTCATTCTCTGGTGGGTATTGTCCTTCTCACAATGTATTTTTATTTCATGATTCTTTTCTTTGCATATTCATAGCCAGTCAATATATTTATTTGCACGAGTTAGAAAAATTCCTCTCTTTTGTTCATATATCTTGTTCTTATCTCATATACATTATGCAGGTGCTGATGTTGGTGGATTTTTTGGGAATCCTGAACCTGAATTATTGGTTCGTTGGTATCAGCTAGGAGCTTACTATCCGTTCTTTAGGGCCCATGCCCATCATGACACGAAAAGACGAGAACCATGGTTGTTTGGGTACGACTGCTTTACTTCAAGATTTCCTTGTCCCAAAGTTAATATATTACAGGTTTTTTGGGTACTCCTTTCCGCTGAACAATTTACAAGTAATTCTTTTACTGTTCATTTCTTTGTTTAAGAGTGGATTGTCCAGTGAAACATTTTTGGCAAGAGAAGGATGTATATTAAAAACCAGACTAATATCTAACAAGGGATGAACCCACAGAAATATCATGCAAATCTTAGATGTAAATGTAGAGCTGTATTGTAATTGCTAATTCGTATCACAGAGACACATGATTACTGAAATCAACAAATAACTTTCATGTGGCTACATCTCTCCCCCACATGCACGTGGTTAATAAGTGGCATTAATGTTTGGATTTATAAAATTGAATTTGATGAATATGCACTATAAGTATCTATTGTGCACCTTGACTATCATGTGGCCTGAATTGTGTAGGTATCTATTTGTCAACATTGTAAATTGATTATCTTTATGATATTGCAGAGAACGAAATACAGAATTGATTAAAGATGCTATACATGTTCGTTATGCACTTCTCCCGTACTTCTACACATTATTCAGGGAAGCTAACACTACCGGTGTTCCTGTGGTTCGTCCACTCTGGATGGAATTCCCATCTGATGAAGCTACTTTTAGCAATGACGAAGCTTTCATGGTTGGGAACAGCCTGTTAGTGCAAGGGATCTATACTGAGGTGATTTAATCAATTTCCATATACATATATGTTTTCCTTTGCAAATCATTTCCTTCTATTTTTGTGATCTTTTACTTAAGTTTGAGAATGGTTTGTTGCTGACAGCGAGCTAAGCATGCCTCTGTCTATTTGCCTGGAAAAGAATCTTGGTATGACCTAAGAACTGGAACTGCGTACAAGGGAAGGGTGAAACACAAGTTGGAGGTTACTGAGGAGAGCATTCCAGCTTTTCAGAGAGCTGGGACCATTATTGCAAGGAAAGACCGGTTTCGAAGAAGTTCCACTCAGATGGCTAATGATCCCTACACTCTGGTATGTATTCATGTTGATTTACCGTAATTCTTTTGTGAATATGCTTATTGCCAGTTGTGTCTCATTGGACATAATTCTTGCCTATTCTGTTATTTACTAGGTCTTGGTTTATTGTCTTTCTATTCAAAGCCCTTTGCTGTCATACATATACGTAGATCACAATAAAGTTTATGCTAGTTAGGGGTGTCAAAATGGATTCAAACTTGTGAACCAGCTCCGTTCTCCACGGGTTCTAGTTGGGTTGGGTTGAAAAAAATATAGTTTTTTTAAATGTAGGTCAAATTGAACCGGCTCACTTAACCCGCAGGATAAACAAGTTCGAGCTAGATTGAAGGTGGGTTGACTCATAACCCACCAACAACCTTTTTTGTAAATTTTTTCATCATTATTATTTACCACTTTTATGTTGGTTGACACTTTTGTTTCTTTAAAACTAGAATTGTATTCAATAGTATTTAAATGGTTTGGATGCTTAATTTATTTGTTTGTCCAATTATATTAGTTAACATTTTGATTTTTACTTACTATTTTTATGATATCACTTTGGTTAATGTTTAGTGAAATAAGTTGCTATACACAGGCGAGACGATTTACAAAAATTTTGGCTCACGAAAAAGTGAGTCAATTAAGTTGACTTATTTTCAACTCATTTCGTGGTGAGCCAAAATGTGTAAGCCAGGTTGACTCACTTTGACACCCCTAATGCTAGTCAGGCCCTCATGCTACTTGGCATCAGGCCATCTACTTGGCCATCTTTGAACATTGAGGCACATCTTAAGCAAATATAATGCATTTTAATATTCATTTTGCCCACTTATCTGTGATTTGAATAACGATGTTGAATGGGTACGTGTGCACTTGTGTTTTTGTGTATTTTATTCTATATGAGGATGTGTATAACGCCATAAAAAATCTGAATGACTTTATGCATTTGGAAGAGTACTTGCATGTCTGGTTGTGTATAAATAAAATCCAAAAAAAGATCTGAATCTCATTTGTCCACTAATATGTGTATCAAATGCTTGTGGATCTGGACTTATTTGAGTATCTTGATTGCTTGTTTGTTTTCATTCTAACCAAAAAAATGGCGGACATGAGGTTGAGACAGTAAGTTAGGAAATGCTGTGGCTGTCAGGATAACTATGGGCAGTAATCGAAAGTAGACAAGTAATTTACTTGATAATTTTTATGACTTTTTTATTGACAGGTTATAGCTCTGAATAGTTCCCAAGAAGCTGAAGGTGAACTCTACATTGATGATGGCAGCAGCTTTAATTTTCTGCAAGGGGCCTATATCCATAGACGTTTTATTTTCTCGAATGGGAAACTTACTTCTATAGACCTGGCACCTGCTTCAGGTAGCAATAGGCGTTATCCATCAGATGCTTTCATCGAGAGGATTATCCTGCTGGGACAAGCTCCTGGCTCAAAAAATGCACTCATTGAACCATCAAATCAAAAGATCGATATTGAACTTGGCCCCCTCTGGTTTCTAAGGGCACGCGCACCAGCTGTTGTGACTGTGCGCAAACCTTATGTCCGTGTTGCAGAAGACTGGTCTATAACATTTATGGTTTGAGGGGGAGATTTAATGTTCAATGCTACGGATAGTGCAAAACGAGATTTTGTTTCTGTAGTTGAGTTGATATGAAGTTTAATAGCAAAGTGGGGGCAAGGTGAAAGAAAAGCTCTAGTTGACGAATGTATATGCACCAACTCAGTTTGAGCGGCTTATTTAATGTAGGACTTGATAACTCGAAAGATTAACATTTGGAAGTTGCCATTCCATTGTTGTCTGCAGGAGTTATTTTGATAACGATAAATTTGTGTCATCTGGAATGATCTGTTTGTTTTGGGAAAAGTTGGTGATAAATGCAAAATGAAAGTAACCGTTTATGAATAGTGAATTGTCTATTTTAATGAATAAAACGCATTCCTCTTGGATGCGTTAGTAGTATGTGCATAAATCCGAGACTGTGCAGGGTTCACTGATACGTAACACCATTCCTTATAACAAAAAATGCACACATCACACTCCACGAACTAGTACTCCAAGTTCTACTTTCTATCTTTCAAGATGTCTTGTCCCATTTTGAGGCACAGTTCCTATCATTTACCCATCTCCTTGGCCAAGTCTCATTAAAGAAAGGATATTCTAGTAGGTTACCCTAGGCAGGGTTTGGAGGCATAATCTGTGATGATGTGGGATAGTAGATAACATGGTTTTATAGCACGTGGGAATACTTAACCAACCTATAAAAGAATTGTTTGTCTTGATCTTCTCAACCACAAACTGCATTCCTGACATTCTCTATCCACCCGTGTTGATCTCCGAAATTCGTTCTTCCCTCAGCTCAAACTACCAACTTTTCCCATCTCATACTTACGGTGAAGACAACTCTTGTGCTGACAGTGATTAGCTTGCCAAGTTAAAGACCAGTACATTCTCTCTTTATCACTCTTCATCACTGAAACCATTTCAATTCGGAGTTAACCTTTTATTTTTTTTTCTTACATAAAAAAATACAAGATTGTACAAATGGAGAAATTTTATAATTTTTGTTGGATAATTACCTTAACTAAGAATTTTTTTAATACTTGAGATATTGATAATTGAAAATTATTTTTGTATTTTTCTTCGTGAGATTGTTCTCAAGTAGCTCTTTTTGGCTTCTTGGCTCAGATTTCAAATGTATAGTTTAGATATCAAAGTACAGTTAATCCTACCTGTAGTTAGTGCATTCCAACAATATTTGACATGACAGTAGAACCAAATGTATACTGTAGATAAGATTTCATAGCCTTTTTATTTCATTATTTTTAATTTTTGTATAAACTAATTTTTATACTTATAAAAAAATTGATTGATTTATTGTTTTTACTCTTAAAAAAAATTAGGTGGAAGTTCATGTAAACATATGGATTACTTGGAGGTTTGGTACGAACAAGCGCACTGACACTAAATATCCGTAAACAAATAACAGAAGAAAAGAACTAAGAGCTGCTTTGTGGGCAAAGGATTCATCTCTGGTATTCCTTAACAGCCAAGTAAACTAAGTAATCAAGGACTCACTCTTTTGAGCCTATAGACTTCCATTTTTCTAACCAACACACAGGATAGTTGTGCTCTTTTCTGCCTAGAATTTGTTGTATTTCAGCCAACAAAAACAAGTATTATATGCGTCTTTTCCATGACTCTAATGTGTATCACAGAAAGATAGATGTCATTCAAAATTGATATTTTAAGATGGCTATTGTTATTATTGAACAAAAGGGGAGAAGAGTCAAGAAAATCTCCAAACTAGGATCAACATGTATGATACATAAAATTTATCAAAAGACCACATAATTTCTTAATCTAACGTAGGAACAAAATAACAGTCATAACCATTTTCTAAGAAACAAAATATGCTGAAGTGTTGAAAATTGCAAGTGAAGTGAAATTGGGTATAGCTAGCTCTTAATCTGTCTTCTTTTCCGGTAATTGGGATTTGTTGAGAACCACAGATCGCTTGTCCTCTGCTGACTTAGAGAAGATCTCTCCCTTATCTTGGAAATACCTCTCAAAAGCTCTTGGAAGGAAGCAAGGAATCAAGAACGTGAATAGATTGATGGAGAAATAAGCCAGATTGGCCACTGCCAGAAACTTCCCGAACCAATCCCATGCCAAGTCCTGCATGCATTACAACACTCCAAAGTCATTCATTTCACACACACATATTTACATATATACATGACACGAGACATAAGTTCTAGTAGCAATGATATAACATTATGAAAAAATGAATCATAGAAACCAAATCACCACCCAAAAGGAGCAACACTTTTTTATTATGTATTATCCCAATTGGACTGGTTTTAGAAAGTGGTTCAGTTAATTTTTTAAAAACTGGCACTGTATGGGTCAGTCAAGTGGTTTGAAGTAACTATCTGTCTCAATTCTGAAAAATGAAGAACTTGAAAAGGAACCCGCTCTTATACACAACTTTTCAATTTGGATAAAGATAATTGAGGTGAGTCTGATAGCAAATAAAAGTTTAACTATTGCCCTCATTTCAAGTGCTAATCTCTATATGAGCATTAATTTTAATGCTCATGGTTATGTTTTAATCTCTACACAAAAATGAAATATTGTGCATATATTTTACAAATTTAATCAAAATGCACTACCAGTCTAAAAAATCAATCATAAATCACCAGATGCATAGGAAGTTTGATGACTTTTGGCAATGAACACCTTTAAAGTCATCTCAAAGACCGTTTCTGATTAAACTCATATTTCATTTCATTATGATTTTAACTATTTCCTTCATGTTTCAAAATCTAGCCAAGTTAGAAGGCCAATTATCTTAATTTGATGCAAGAAAAATACCTGAAAGTTGGCATTGATAGGCAAAGTCTTGTTGAGCCAGACATCATTAATCCAATCAATATCCACAAAGATCCTCCGGACTGTGTAGATCACGGGCACCATGGCCCTCACAGGTGGTGAAAACAAAGACAACCCACTAATGATGTTCTCAGTCAATATTTGGAAGGCTAACAAGAACAAGTGCGGTGTGGCCGAACGCACAGCATGTTCATCCCCTCTTGCAAACCCTCCAAGCACATAAGCCAGTGGCAAGAACAACCCCGTAGTGGTTCCCAAAACCACATACATTCGGAACATTCTGCTCCCTTTGAAGATCTCAGTCCCCGACCCAGATGGACCTGATGATGACGAATTTGATGGAAAGGCAAAACGTGAGAGTGCCAAAATGTAAGAAGAGGCAAGTACAGGGAAAGCCAAGTCAAGGACTGGGACAAGGCCACTTGCTGAGAACACCAAAATGAAGGCCACAAGCTGAAGCTCTATCATGCGTAGTGAACCCATCATGCTACCAAGTCCTGCCTCTTCTGATTGTCGTTTAGATTTTGTGCCTGCTGAAGGCACCTTCTGTTCTCCCATTGATGCTGGTGGACGAGACATTGCTAGAGACACACCCGACATCTTCTTCTTGTTTATTCACTTCCTATCGAAACAACATTAAACAAAGATGTTACATAAACATGTCTCACTCACAACATCACATCCCTGACAATGATCATAACAATAAGAACAACAATTAACCTTATCTATTGTTCTTAAGGTACTTCTATAATGCAAATACTTATTACAGAAGTAAAACTAACACATTAAACTGTATAAGTTGGGTGGTCATTAATTGTTTACATAAGAGAGAAGGTGATATATTAGGCAAGTGATAGGCACTTACTAGAATGGTGGTGAAGAAGAGGGGAGAAGTTAAAGGGGGCAAAGAAAAGAGAAAATGGTGTAAGAAGATAGAAGAAGAGAAAGAAGTAGAAGTTTTGGTTCAAAATGATGAAGCGCTGCCGTAGGCGATGAAAGAGACGAAGCAAAAGGATGTCGCGTTGATGAGTTTATGATCCTAATTTGGTGGAAGAAGCCATGCACTGCTCCATGCCACGCGAATGCAGCATGCACGACACTTGTTTCATTGTTAGCTTATAACTTCCCAATGATCAACACGTGTTACCTTCTACTTATAGCTATTGCCCAAGATTCTTCTTCTTTTGATTTCTTTCTTCTTTCTTATCATCACTGCTTCTTATGTTAATCCTTCACTTTCAAATAATGACGGTTCATAAAAAATAATAATATACTTATATTTATCTTCACTGATGACAATATTACAGAAAAGTAAATGTTATATAAGTTGCTTTACAGCATTAGAAAAATACATGTTAAGAGATCTAACTCAGTTTATTTGAAGATATGTATCTTACATGTGTTAATCAGTACCTTTATAAATCAGAACAATAAATATGGATTATAATAGAAAGCCATTGATGAACGGTAGGATTGAATGTAGGGCAGTTATAATAACATAAATTGTGAGATTAAGACAGGTAAAGGGAACAATTGTTTGGATTCAAAAGTTTATACCATTTCAGAGATTGTTACGTGGTTAAAAACTAGAAAAAAAATCATAAATTAAAAAAAAATTGATTGTTTTTTTTTAAAATAAATTTTTTATATTTATTCTATACCGTCAATAGTCTCACATTGTTTAGGAGTCGAGGTCCATAACACTTTAAATACATTCTCTATTGACTATATAAAATTAAATACCATTCTGATGGCACTGTTGAGCGCCACAAAGATAGAGTTGTTGCCAAAGGGTTTACCCAACTTGAAGGACTTGATTTCTTAGATTACCAAAAATTGGATTTTAAAACAACTTGATGTCAATAATAAAAAATTTAGGTAATCTCACTTACTTTTTGGGACTGGAAATTGCTCGCAACAGTACTGGTCTTCATTTAAGTCCACTCTTTCGTAACATGGTATCAGAGCCATTTCGAGCCTATCTTAGCGAGTATTTGTTGGGCCTATCGTGCCATCCGCTATCGGGTCGCTATCGGACCACCCAAAATATATAGTCCCACGCACGAGCTTCTATCTATCACTCTCGGCGTGAGGGGGTGTGTTGGAGATCCCACATCGACTAGAGATGAAAGCCTTTCATACACTCCCTTTCCAAAAAAAACCAGTACACCTAACACTACACTAAGATTTATTGGAGTTGTTGCTAAAATATCGGTATTAAACACGAAACTTCCGGCGGGCCAGGAGCCCAAACAAAGGAAAGAATCGGTTATATTTTTCATATGATTTCATCGTATATAAGTGGGTGCAAACCTCACCCCATTGAGCCGGTTTTATGGGGTTGAGTTAGGCTTAAAGTCCACTTCGTAATAGAGGTGTCTTTAAGAACAAAATCATGATGAAGTTCTAAGCTTCAAAATGAACAATACTTTGGATGCGGTATCCTAGGGATGTTATCTCAATGAACTAGAGGTAGGAACATTGTAACAATGTTATCTTAATTAACTTGAGGTTGCAATATTGGACATTTGTAATATTCCTACTTCACACAAAAACAATGATCCAAGACTCAAAAAAATATTAAAAGCTCTTTGATCTCTCTTGAAAACATTTTTATTAAAACTCTCTTCTTGTTTTTTTGAAATGATCATTAACAAGCTATTATATAGACTTTAAAAAGTGGTTAAGACTATTTGATCATTAATTGAAATCACTTAAAAGCATTTAAAAATAGTTTGAAAAACATAACATAATTATGTTAAAAGCACTTGATTGGTTTTCAAAACAAACTCATTAATTTCTTTTTCTAGTAAAGATTGCACATAAAATATCCAGTTCAAATTATTGAAATAACCGACTATTTTTTATTTACAGAAAAGACAAAAGAAAACAAATCAATTTTTAAATCCTTTTAAAAACACTAATGTTGTGTTTGAATCAGCATGTTTGAAGGTGGGGTTAGATGCATTTTTCTTTCCTCTCACATATGCAAAGATTAGACGGAATGTCCACGTAGGATAATAGTATTTTACGTTAATACCTTTAAAATATTAATAATATTAATTATTTTATTACTATTATAATTATTAATATAATTATATATATACAATATTCAATATACAAAGTTAGATAAATTTATTTAATAATTTCAAAAATATTTACTTATACTATTAATAAAAACATATAATTATAAATAATAAGAATAATAAAATAAAATTATAATATAGAAAAAAAAATATAGTTATATAAAATAAAAAATGTATATAATAATAAATATTATTTTCATAAATTTTAATATATTTAATAAATTTGTTTGAATTTAATATAAAATTATTTTTTATTGTAAAATAAGAGTAATTATTAATATTATATATTAGAAAAAAATAATTAACTTAAACATACACAACAAAATATACCATAACTCATTATTAAAATATCTTTTAATAACAAGGGTAAATTTGTAAACTTACATTTTACATTTTTTAAATAATTTCTAAATTTTCTCCTAACTATCACATCATTCCAAATTTCAATAAATCATCCTCACAAATCCACTATGTCATCCCTCATTCCAAATAACCTCTAAGTGTAATTCAATCGGTTGTTACAATAAATCAACTGGTTGAAAAACTTGTTGTAGTCACCAGACTTTGAACATAAACTTTTTCAATTGATTTAAAACACAAAACAACTAACTAAAATTAACACATATTTTAGAGAACAAAACTTTCAAAAGAGATTTAGAATCACATGATTTTGGATCATAACTAGGTGTAAATTAACAATTCAAAATCTATCTAACTACACACAGTAGATCCTTCAAGTCTTCAGTCCAGATTTGAAAACCACCAAAACACCTTGTTCAACAATTGACACACTATTTTTTGTCAAGTGTGTGTATTGATGAAATAGGTATGTCAATGAAGAGTTACAATTTGAGCTTCTGGTTTCAACACAAGTATATGGGAAGGTGTCAACTTCTTTTGTCTACTTAGAGTGTCCTGTTTTGATAAAGGGATACACATTTTAAATAAATTTAATTTGTTTACCTCCACAAGAGTTGGATGTGATCTTGGAGATGGATTGGCTATAAGCCAATAACATTCTTATAGATTGTGGTTAGCAAAAAGTAGTGTTTTCATACTCCAAAGAGTTAAAGTTGATGTCTACACAACAAGTACATGTGTGCATGTGTATGTGTCTCTGTGTGATGAGTTATGTATGTGTATTAGTTAATATAACTTTAACAGAGAGGATGTTACATTTTTTATATAAGAGGAGGTTGTGTGTTGTGTAGTTAACAAGTTCATGTAGTTTCTTGAGAATTTTTAGATAGTTTCTAAACATTTCTCTTATCTCTTATAAAATGACTCTTATATCTCCTACCCTACGATAATTATTACGAAGTGGACTTTAAGCCTAACTCAACCCCATAAAACCGGCTCATGAGGTTGAGGTTTGCACCCACTTATATACAATGAAAGGCTCTAATCTCTAGTCAATGTGGGATCTCCAACACCCCCCCTCACGCCGAGACTGCCAACTCGTGCGTGGGACTATATATTTTGGGTGGTCCGATAGCAGCCCGATAGCGGGTGGCACGATAGGCCCAACACAAATACTTGCTAGGATAGGCTCGAAATGGCTCTGATACCATATTATGAAGTGGACTTTAAGCCTAACTCAACCCCATAAAACCGGCTCATGAGGTTGAGGTTTGCACCCACTTATATACAATGAAAGGCTCTAATCTCTAGTCAATGTGGGATCTCCAACACACCCCCCTCACGCCGAGACTGCCAACTCGTGCGTGGGACTATATATTTTGGGTGGTCCGATAGCGGCCCGATAGCGGGTGGCACGATAGGCCCAACACAAACACTCGCTAGGATAGGCTCGAAATGGCTCTGATACCATATTATGAAGTGGACTTTAAGCCTAACTCAACCCCATAAAACCGGCTCATGAGTTTGAGGTTTGCACCCACTTATATACAATGAAAGGCTCTAATCTCTAGTCAATGTGGGATCTCCAACAATAATGGCTAATGTCATTCAACAACAAAACATGGCAATGACTCATAATCATCGGGCATCCATGCAATAGTGGGAGACAACTAGAATGACTACAATAACTCCTTCTTTCAGTCATCCACATAAATAGTTTGTACTAATTGAGTTTGTAAGGTACAACAATCCTTCAAAGTTTAGTTACAATTCCACTCCGGAACAAGTTTATAAGTGGATCATAGAGGTTGAGATGATTTCCAAGATAACCTCATATCATAAAGATAAGAAGTCAGTGTTTGTAACCTATTTGTTGTCTGGTGAAGTAGAGTTTTGGTGGTTGGGAACAACGAATGATGGAAGCCAAATATGAGGTGGTGGATTGGGAGAATTTCAAAATGAGATTTTTGGAGAAATATTTGTCCAATAGTACAAAGTTTGCAAAAAAAACTGAATTCCTTAAGCTGGAGTAAGGAAGTATTTCAGTGAATATCCATGTTTCCAAGTTTGAATACCTAGCCAAATTCTACACTCAAACTAAGTTAGAGAAGAGACTTAGGCATGAACCGAAGATTATTGAAATTTCTAGGCTAAGACAAATCAACAAAAACTAATGAGATAGAATTATTCTATTTTCCATGAGAATTTTTGTGATAGACTTCAGTATTTAAAATAAACAAAATCATCAATTTTTAGAGAATTTTTTTTCTAAAGATATAATAATTTTTCTAAAATTAAATTTAAATAATTATTTTTTCTATTTATAAACTTTATTTTTAAATAATAAAATATTTATACTCCTTCGCATTTATATATTTTTACTCTTAAAAAAATTTCTAGCTCATTATAAAATAAGTGTATACTCTTTCTAAGAACAAACCCGACCACACTCAATAAAAATATATTTCAATTTGGAAAATTTAAATGCTAGCACTCAACAAATTTTCATTTAATTAAATATTATTGCATTAATATGAAATATTTTATATCGAAAGTGTTTTCAAAACATACATTATTGTTATTAGTGTTATTATTATTATTATTATTATTAAAACATAAATATATAATTTTTTGATACATTATTATTATTATCTTATTTATAAAAATTAAAATTTTAATTTAAAAATCATACAAATTATCTTATTTATAAAAAAATGCATAAATATATTATACGTATATATAGAAATAATTTAATTATATTAATTTAAAATATTTTTATTTAACTATTATACTTTATTTTTAATGTTAAACTAATTGTAATCAACGATATCGAGTAAAAAAATTCATATTTTTTTTTTCATAGGAACTAAAAAATTCCAGTCATATAACATTACAAAAATGAAAAACTAAATTATATCATTATAACTTTTATCCAATATTACCCCATAAATAATTTATATAATTTTTTTTTGTTAACGTTAAATTATAACTTCGTATTATCATGAATATTCGTATCCAATTTTATAAAATTTAATAATAAAAGGATCTAACTCGATTTTATTGCATATAAATAAGACATAGAATAATTTATGTCTAATCACATTTTTAGTTTAAATGCAGATTTTAAAAGAAATAATCTAATCGAAAAAAATTTAACCACAAGACCGCTAAGTATAATTCGACCCTCTCATAATAATATTGTATTTTTTTTTATTTAGTTTTAGTTTTTCTATTTAATATTTTTATTTTTGTCTTACTTGATCTTCCACTGGGACAACCCAAACCAAGACCACCTTTTCAAAGCTTCTATCTCTTTCTTTCCCTCTCTTTTTTTTGTCTTTCTCTCTTCTTTTTGTTAATCTTTTGCTCTCACTTCTTCAACCATCTTCTTTCAATCTGTTGGTAGATTTTAGCAGCCATGGCGAGCACCAAAGTTCAGAGGGTTATGACTCAGCCCATTGTACCATCCTCATTCTACAAACTATTTTCTCTTTCCCTTTTATTTTCCTCAAACTCTAACCTAGTTTCATTCCTTCTTTCTTTCTTTCTTTTCCCAGAACTTGATTTTTAGGTTTCTTCAGAGCGTAAGTTTCCACCCACACTCATTGCTTCCGGGTTAGCCCAAAATTTCCCTGTTCCTTTACTCACTTGATTTTCTTTCTCTATTTTGTAATTTACGCAGAAAGCACGCATTCAGATTTGGCTTTTTGAGCAAAAGGATTTGAAGATTGAAGGCCGAATCATTGTGAATCTTGGTTTTTATGCTTGTTTCTTACATGGGTGCTCATCAAAATTGTGTTTTGTTCACTCTAACCTGTTTTTTAATCAGATTAAAAGTCTTCATTACGCGGGATCTTGTTATGATATTTCTTATGATTTGTATTTGACTTTATATGTGTGCTGTGACTATCAATGTATTGGATTCTGGGGGAATTTAGTTTAATGGTGGTGTTCTGTTGGTCTCTAAAAAAATGCAAAAGTTTTTTAGTCATACACTATATTACCCAACAGTGTATTTATTCAGTACTGTAAAATGTGTGTATTTTAATCCATTGCAATCTGGGGTTATGAGCTCATATCTAGAACAGCGTGTTCTAAAATTCGTTGGCTTCTAAAAAATGTGTAGATGGGGATGAATGGTTGTAGTTGTTGTAGACAGCATACCCTTGTTAAGATATTGATCATCTGAGATGATAATCAAGGATAATGTGATTTTGTTCATTTTCAAACAGGGTTTTGATGAATACATGAATTTGGTTCTTGATGATGCTGAAGAAGTGAACATCAAAAAGAAAAGCAGAAAGACCTTAGGTATGCTACATTTTGTCAAATTTTGTTCTATTCATCTTTTCCACTTGTGCATTTTCTGAAGAATTTTATTTTTTGATCAGGGAGGATCCTTCTTAAAGGAGACAACATAACCTTGATGATGAGCACGTAAGTGAAATTAAATCTTACTTTTAAATTGTACTTAATGATGAACACATAACCTTAGTGATGAGCACTTAAATTAAGGAGACAACAAAAATTTTCTTCTCTAAATTTCAGGGGGAAATGATGAACAACACGCAGGACAGTTATGCTCCTATCCATCAAAAAAGCAAAATTATATTTCCCTTCAGTTTAATTATGTTTCTCTCCTTAACATTTTGAATATGTAATGAGAGCAATATTATCATGTATGAATCTATGAATATTTAGTACACTAGATAAATTTTTAGTTTGGCAGCTTAACATGTTGGTTTGTATGTCATATTAATTTTGCCTTTAATATCCCAATTCTTACCTGGAAGTTGATGATCTTATGGTTAATGATGTATAGCACTGATATATGTTAGGAATACTGCAACTTTGAGTCTCACCATAGTAGAAATGAGACACTGAAAACCTCTTCTGTGTATCCTCTTTGAAAGACTCAATAATGGTATGAGAGTTCATGGTTCTTCATGGTACCAAATTTCCCATGTATTCCTCTCAAATTGATTTGTTTAGGATGTCATTTTCTTATATTTGCTAAGGTTTCAGAAAAGGCAAATGCCTATTATGCAGGTTGTGAAATAGTACATTTTGGAAGCATTCATATTTAGATATATTGATTTGGACTGCTTTCAAATACTATAACACTAGCTTCAAGTAATTTAGTTCTTTTTAATGGAAAAATTTTTTCGTTCTTTCAATTTTTATTTTTATTTAAACTAGCAATCTCTAGATTTTCAATTCAAATGAATGAAGTTGCCATATTTGATTAAGTAATTCTATGTGGAAAAGTAAAAACTTAGTTTAACAATCAATTTTGAAAGAAACCCTTTTCATGTTTATTTCTAGAAGGATATAGTTTTGAAAATTAAACATATAAAGTTGTATAAACTGAATAATAAGAAAACCTTTATGAAATTAAATGACCATTTGAAAATCTAAATTTAAATTCTTTAAACATAAATTAAACTTCAATTTGAAATCTTAAATTTGGAATTAAAAGAAACAAGAACTGAAAATTGCAAGAAAAAAGAAAGTGGAGGATGTAAGTCTAAGGAAATGAGTGCAAATATATAACTGAATGAGAAATAATAAACTTGAAGAATTTGAATACTTGATGCAATTAGAACAGAGACGTGAACTTATTATTGTTTTATATAAATTTTTTCACACTTAAAATGTTATATAAAACTCTTATATACCTATTTTTTTGGTTACTTCTTTATAACAAAAACCAACATGTTCAACTTGTTATAAAAGAATCACTAGTTTTTTTTAATACAAAGAACATGTTTATGAAGGAGGTTCTTCCATTTAACTTGTGTTTCGACTAATGTAACTTTCACTCTAATCTTTTTGGATAATAATTCCTTATTCAATACTTTGTAATTTCATTAAGCTTAAAGTACCATGTTTCACTATAATACTCGTTCTCTTAACTTTATTTTTTCTTTTTAATGGGGAACCACAACTCTTCACTCCGATAAATTGAGTGTTAAGGATCTCGTTCATCAGAGTAGTTTGAAACATCTCAATTTATGTTTCTCAATTTTATTTTGGATATGACATAATATCAAATACTGCTTGCAAACCATACTTTCAAAACTATGGTTTTTCTTCTCTGCATTTTCATGAACACTGTCGAGAGCAAGCAGGTGAAATTCCTTCCCTTTATTCATAATTTTGGTGCATTTTTAGTGGATTTGTATGATTTCCAATTTGGTGGTAACTGAATGTTTTTAGGAGAATAGTTCGTCAAATAAAAAGGTAAGTCTCACTTTTATTATTATGGAATTGATAATCCATAATATTTGTGAAAATAACAAATGTGGAATGAAATGGAAAAATACATGGATCTTACATTTTGGAAACATTTTGGAAAGGAAAGTCCATAATCATTTTGAAATACTCTTTTCAGAAGATATTTTATGAATTTTGAAAGTCAAAAAATATGTTCCTGGAAGATTATTTCATAATGATTTTTTTTTGTGTGAATTTTTTATTTGAAAAACACTTTTTGCTTACAAAACACCCCTATTCTATTCTGGAACCACCAAAAACTGTAATTTGAGTATTTCAAAAAATGTAATAGTGCAGAAGAAAAATGCAGGAAGAAATCCATTCTGGATTCTACTAGTGACATTACCACTGCATAGGGTCCTAACCTTTCAATAATTTTCCTTTATATAATAATTTTAACTATAAAATATAAATTTTAAAAAATTTAACGGTTTGATCGTAGGATTGCAGTTTTTTTTCCACTGGAGATTATGCTCTCCCAAAATGCATTGCATTGATTCTCAATGCATGTGAAAGCCAAAATAATTAATAGATAATGCATTTACAGCAGATTTCCCTGCCATAAATTTTACATGAAACCATGTCGATAATATTAATATTAATACACAGCAAAATTTTCATCTGCTTTTTTGATGCAGCCATGGTGATAAAATAAATGGTGTAATTCAGTGTTCCTCCGGAATTAATAGTAATATTAATATTAATCAACTACAAATCGCTTCCACTGCAAGTTTCCTTGATAAACCAGGACACAAGTTGGTTTTGAAATTCTCTTCAGTTAATTTTATGACACAGTCGTTTTTGTTTAGGCACGCCTGCAACAACAACGAAGTTTATGACGATCTATCAGTACTATAATCTTTCAAAATAAAAGAACAAACAAACAATCAATGAAACATTGCACGAAACATCTTTCTATGAAAGAAAAAGACAGACAGCAGAGGGTGAAGCTCATTTTTCACTTTAAATATCAAAGCAAGAAACAAGGGGTAGTCATCTAGATTACAGTTTAGTTAAGAATATGATAAATTCAAGTAACAAGTATTTCAATATTTTAAATGTGGTATTCAAGATTTGCTTTGGTATGAATAAGGTTCATGGATCAACTTCTCCCCACTAAAACATAGCAAATGAAGAGGAATGAAAGATACTTACCAGCGAAGAGTTAGTGTTATTAATTGTGATTAGTTCCTTTAGCAATTGTTTATTGTTTATAATACAAACACAGCAAAGCTAACAGGATTTCTTGCACTGTTAATCCGAATCCCATAGCATCAGAACATCCCTTAATTGTGTGATTAATTTTGAAAATGAAAATATTAGTAGATACTCAAGAGAGAATAACCCAAATGCAATGCAAAAAAAATGCAAAAAGACATACCTTTTCAACAACTATACTAGAATTGGGATCATGGCAATCTCCCTTGAGGTAAGATCCACATGATCCAGAGGGAGTTCCAAAACTAGCAAACTTCACAGCAGATATATGAGTGTTACTGGGGCACGTCAAACGAGCAAAAGGAATGTTTTTGTTATTCTGTATTTTATCTTCACCCTGAGAAAGGAGTCCAACGGAGGGGTAATCCTCAGCAACTAGGGCGCATGCTCCAGATATTTTACGCCTCACAAACCTAATCTTATCTGGTTCTCCACCTTTTTCCTCAAAAAGAACAAGAATATTTCCTGATGGCTTGAACCAAGACCGTGGAACATGGTACCTGATACATAGGAAATACAAACCATTTCATTAAAACAAGAACAATAACTCTCCAGACTTACCAAAATAAATTTTTAGTTCTTTACAATTATGATGAATCATGAATGCTTTCTAGTTTCTATTTTAGATAAATTGCTATATTTGCAAATGATGTAAAAGGAACTAGGAAAGAAAGTAAATTGTAAAAATGTACTATAGGTTCTAATTCATTATAGAAATCAAGGGGCGCATTGTGAACAATTAAGCACCAGTTAAAAACCTACTAGCTTTCAATTGTATCCTTCCTGATAATATGAATGAACAATCCTTGTCAGTTATTTTGTAAATAAAGAATCTGTTAGGGATTAGTCCTCCAGCATAAACTGCATCGATTTGCACACAAAATCTGATTTTAGTATTTTTACTTTGCTTATTTCTTCTGGTTATGAGGGTTGGCACCTGGCTCAAAACTTTTTCAACAACTTATGTACCAGTTGACATATGAAAAGTAATTTTTTTCTGCATATGGAAAAAGGAAAAGATTGCATTTCAATTCATCAATTTCATGGAAATCGTTATTGACAATAGTTTTACCATCTCTGTGTTGGTTCTCCACAACCAGTGTCACATTTGTCGGGATTAAATTTGCCTCGGTAATCACATTCTTTCACACAGTCTTCACTCTTGAATTCACTTTTCCTAGGCCAATATCTTCCTATTTCCTCTCCATTTAACCAGGCAAGACCTTTGCCCATATGTAACATATCCAATCCAACTGGTTCATCTCCAGGTGGAGCATCCACAATAGCCTGCAAGGCCAAGAGTTTTAAAAGATAGTTCACCAAGAAACACAAACTAAATTATATTGATAATTTGTATAACAGATGGAAAAAACAAGGAAGGTCATTCATTACCTTGTACCATGTCAATGGCTGCATTTTTGGTGGTTCTGAAGTAGATGTCCAGTTTACATTATTCAACCCATCTCCCTGGTTTAGCTTTAGGTGTTCTCCTTGCACTCCAATCTGAGAAAGTATGAAATATAAATCTCCTCGGATAATACCGCTATGAAGGGTCTATAAAAAAATTGAGCAACATTTCAAAGATAGTGGGTGGAGAGAGGGTGAAAAAGTACCTTGTAAGTCCAAGCATATGAAGACAAGTCTATTGTCCCATTGTTCAGTCCCTCAATCTTCACACTTGTGAGTCCTGCCCCCACGAAGTCATAAAAGGGTCCAGCTGTCTAAATCATAATGAAAAAAGTGGCATGGTGAGAAATTTGTATTTCTTAGGAGTTATAACAATTGCTTAATCTCTTCTCAGGTTGGTGTATATTGGGCACAAGCCTCATTCAACATAAAAAAAAATTAAAAGAAACCAGGAAAATGCATGCTCTAATTCTAAACAATGAATTCACCTGTAAGCCAACTGTCAAGCACAACAAAGCAATTTCATTTTTCCCTGCTCGGAGGGAGATGGGATTCTTGAAAGTGAATGGTGAATGTGTACCATTTCCAGTACCAGTACCTGAAGGACAAAAGGTTAAAATTACGAAATAACAAGAAAAATCATTTTGTTGGAGCTTGTGTTTATCGTAGTTCATGAATTAACTCATACTCATCTGAAGTGTCGCAATTCAATAGTTTTCAAATGCATAATACAGGTTTCACTATCAAACAGAATGAATGTATGTAACAAAATTGTTTCTAATGTGACAGGGCAGCTGAATGGTAGTATACATGGGAAAGCAAGCCACAGATATTGAAGTAAGTCTGTTTCTTTGCTTCCTTCCATTATTTTGAATAGTGGATATTTATCCAGTTAATATCAATGTGAAATTAAGGCTTGAATTTCGGATTTACTAAATTAAGATATTAATATACTATTTTGGTTTAACTTTCATTTAACAATTATTGCCATTTCATATGTCAGTACTAAAATGCCAGTTTTAGAATTGCACAATAACATTATACAAGACACATTAAGTAACAAGAAAGTGAAAATACATTCATGTTAAGGAAACATAAGACCCATGTATACCCATTGGTGATTTATAAGGCACGGATGAAGCCAACGTCCAAATTATATAGCCCCCCCAAGGTTTAAACAATTCAGACTTTGAATCTGTTTCAAAAACCAATTATAACTCCTAATTTTAAATTAAAAACATTCCACTGATGTTAAATCTTAAAATAACAGATGTTATATATTTCTGAAAATAAGAAGGGAAACCCCTCCCATTTCATTTTATTCATTGGACGGTATGTAATTAACTTTAAGAAATAACATGCAAGGAAAATACAATTGCAAGAGAAGACAAGGAGAAAAGCTGCATGTGCTGAATTTCATAATGACCCACAATTCTCACATGAATATACAATGATAGTTGATTAATAAAATATAAAGTAATAAATTTATTATCTATCAGAAGATCACCTTGATATTCCTGATTCACAAAAGCATGGAGAGCATGACCTGTAGACTCAATTAGAAGAACCGGTTTGCTTCCCTTTTTTAAGAACTCTTCATTTTCACCAACAGATATACTGCCATCGACAGAAAATGAGCTTTGATCAGAGCATGTATACTTTAAAATACGCTTTAATAAATTACACAAGTTAATGTATATTACACTATACAAATGAGTTTATGATTAATTATGAAAAGAACCAACATTAAAAATATAGCACAGATTCATAAAATTTATTAGAATCCTATAGCCTATAGCACAATGAATATCCAAGCAGAGAGATATTAAGCATGTTTGTCAAAGTTAACTTGGAAGGATAGGAGCAAAATTTTTTTTATCTATAATAACATCAAACCATAACAAGTCATCTAGATTTACTTTTTACTGTTAGCAGTTCTGGCAATTAATAGATTGAAGACGAGGAACAATGGAGAAGTCACAACTTTTTGACTTTAACTTCTGGGAGTACCACTACTGGTTCTTCATTCCAAGTTCTATATTTTCCCTATAAACATTTTGTAGACTAATTGTTACCTTTAGTTTTGCAAAAAGAACAGGTTAATACAATCCATTTAATGAATGTAAGTCTACTAATAATGTGATCAACAGCTAATGAGAGTTTGACATCTAATCCTGGTCTAGATAGGAGAAAGTGCAGGTCTCGCCACTAGGCTCATGATGGAAGGTGCCTAAGGTTACTGACCGAGTGACACTTCACTCAACTCCCTCGCTAGTCAAAACCCTCTACAAGTCAAAATACCCTGTTGGTAGTCATTTTTGAAACCTTGACAACTAGCTTTGATACCAATTGATAAGCATACAAGTACTTGGTAAACCCACACATGAAAGCTAGTTTTTTAAATGGGAGGACCAAACACTTAAATACTCTACCAAGCTTCACAGACTACTCTATGTGAAACTTACACACCTCATAATACCCAAGTTCTGGTAAAAAAACATTATATAATTTAAGATAAACATCCCCATACTCTAGTCACATCAAAATGTTCATTAATATTTTCTTCATCAAAGATGCAGATATAACTATACTAGATAAATAATGCATAACTCTATTAACATCTACATTTTTATAGGGATGAGATGACTTATTAAAGAAATTTAAATGATACTAGTGCAATATTATGCATAGGTACGTGTGTATCTTTTATCCTTATTCCTTTTTAATTGATCGATGTATGAACTTGATATATGTTTTATCTCAAGACAAACCTCGTTGTATGCCATAGGTAGTCAGTGGTATCTTTGGTAGTATTGATGAGATCAACAAAACCATTTTTGACAAAGTCTGCGGTCCCCCAGATTCCTGGCTTCTCCTTCACAATGTCCCATTTCAAAGAATTTACACCTTTATTTGATTGCTGCAAACTTCCGGGAATCATTGCAACAACATTTGTCTGGGAACTAACCTGTAGAAAATTTCGTGACTAAATGCAATGACCACAAAGAAGGTATATAAACAGATCAATGCAACAATAATTTATCACATTAGTTAAAATATGATTGGAGTGAACAGAAAAGGGGGGAATTAATTATGATGCTAAGTTCTATTACAGAGAAAGTTCTCATTGTGACATTGATCTAGGCCATGCAAGTATCACTTTGAGTTTCATGGGTAGTTGATTGCATACATGTAAACATCAAAACTTCAACAGTCAATCGTAGGATTGATAAGATTTTGTTTTAGGTGTAAGCCAAACCCTGTTTTTATCATCAACCAGCAAATTTTTCATTAGTGTTAAAGGAACTTCCAGACCAGAGTTCCAACATAATATTTGGCATTACTAAAATATAGAGCAATGTTACAAATTTAAACTAAGCCCTCAATGGTGATTTCTATGTAAATACTAAGACAGTGTTGAAGTTACATTATTAAGGAGTGATGTCAACCGCGTAGGAACAACAATAACCTACCTTCGCAGTGTTGAACACTACATTCTTGCAATCAGGAAGAATGCTAACTGACCAAGCTGGCAAGTGATATGATGTATTCCGAAATTCCACTGTTCTATCATTTTTATCATCGGCATTAGAAATAAAGGCAGCACATGCTCCGGATGAGTCAGTATAGACATCAACCTGCAAATGCAATACAGTGATTACTACAAAATAGCTTATAATACTAGATGAATAGATTAAGTACATGGATGGATGCAAGGGTGGACCAAATTGGTCATAGAAGCTCAATGTAATGTCAAGGACCAACTCTACAGGTTTAAATTATTAAGTGGAGGCTCAAGAATAGTTGTCTCTCCAACAGTTGGCAATATTAAAATCTAATCAAAGTGCAGTCCAATCTAATCGGATGCAATCCAATCAAATGAGATGCAACTTGGATATGTAAATAGTAATAATTGATTGAATGACAAATATTCAATAATCAATCATATCTCTTATTTATTTTAAATATCTTTTGAGTACCTCAGCCCAAGCCAAAAAGACCTTATAAACATAAATCAATCCCAGAGAGACTACTCAATTTTCAAAAATGATGTTTGACGAAAGGAAAATACCTCCACAGAAGGACCAAGGGAGACATTAACCGATTTCCCATTAAGCAGTGCATGCTCACATAACTTGATAGCTCTATGAAGTTCCTTAAGATGATCCCATTTTGGAAGTCTAGGTAACCCTGTTATAATATTATAAATTTATTAATCAGTAAACTTTAGCATTGAATGTAAGAACTGAGGACTTTTTTGAAAATATGGTCAAGAGACCTGTGCATAACTTAATTACAACATTAGAAGAACCTTAGTTAGATGTCTTACCATACTCATCTATCGGGGCATCATAGTCATAACTTGTAGTAATGAATGGACCACCAGCTGTTCGCCCAAAATTTGTTCCTCCATGATACTAATCCACAGGGATGAAAGAGATCAACGAGAGAAAAATAAACTAAGATATAGCATATCATTCAGATAGAGTCCTTTAATATTATTTAATAAAGTGGAAATAGTCTAATTTAAAAAAAAATGTACCATGTAGTAATTGTGTACACTTCCACCTTTCTGGAAGAAACGAGCAACAGAAAATGCAACATCTTCTGCTGGCCTGTGAGGATCTCTGCCCCCAAAAGTCTTAAACCTTAAAATAAAAGAAAATCCCAGGAAGAATATGAGAAATACATTCCTTATTGCAAGATCAAAATCAAATATTAACTATTGCACAGTTTTAACTCCTCTATCCTGGGAAAGTAGAAGGAAAAAGAAAAGCATCCCTAGTTAAAGTTCAAAATAAACTGAAAAGGCTAGATTTTTAAAATTTTCATATTTTTATTATTTTCCTAGGTCTGAGTCTAGCAGATGCATTTATGTTATCTTGTAATTGCACAGTTTTTAAAATCCGTGAACTATAGTTTCAATTGTAACACTCGAGTTTGAAAATTTCTAAAACTAGTTTAAAATGGTATTAAGTGGAAGTATGGAACCAGTAACACAAGTCTGTATAGAATCAAACCAGTTCAAAACTGGGCTTAGGTTGGTCCAAAGCTAATCCTAATATCGAATTTCTATATCAAATGCATGGTTAGTAGCAGTATTGCTAAATTCACAATATGATATGTACGATTTGAGAATTGGTGAGAAAATAGTTATGGTGCTTGAATCGCACCATGTACGAGTCATCCTTCAAGTATAACCTATCCAATGATCATTAAGTCTAGCTAGAGAGATAGAAAGAAAATAGGTTTGACTTCTGAGAAAAAGTTTTTATATCAAATGTAGTTCAAGTGAGAATTATTTTCTTAAAATTTAGTAGATAGCCAAACACCAACATATATAACCCAGCTCCAATCTACCTAAATATCTGTTTTTTGAAAATTGCCAAACTTTTTTGAGAGAATTTTTTTTCAGTTTTACTAGATACATGATCGTGAATGGAAAATGGATAAAAATAATTATGAATTATGCCCAACAAATAAGATGACTATTAGCAAACTTTCACCACAAAGCATTTCCATGACGTACATATTCACATGTATAAAATGGACTCTTCGAAGCAAAATATGAACAATGGACTACAGGGAAGTTTTAAAGTGATCGAACATACCATCCAGGCCAGTTCTCAGTCCAAATTTTGGGCCTATTGGGGGAAGTGGGTTTAAATTGGTCACAGTAGAATGAATTGCATGTATCAATCTGGAAAAGAATTGTGAATAGCCTGGTTATCATCACCCACAACATAGATATTTAAAAGAAGAAAAAAAGACCATGCAGATAAACAGAAAAAATTAAGAATTTTGAAGCACATCATAACGTATATTATGACATTTCCTACTTATGATTGGAAGTTTTCATCATCTTCTCATAACAAGAACTACAAATCTAAATTTAATTTGAGTTTGTATTGTAATAACATCTCTAAGAGAGTATAATCTTACCACAGGATCTGGAGCATCCCATTGTTGGCACATTATCCAAGGGACACCTGTATTTTGAGACACCGCCATCTTTGCAGCCCACAAGGCATATTTCTTACCATTCTCTTTATAAAAATTTTCATAGTATCCATATTCATTTTCTATCTACAAAATTGTGAAGATGCTGAGTTCAGTCATTGGGTCCGATATGTTAGAGGACAAAGCAGACAAGCAAATTGAAGGAACACTACCAAAAATAGTAGTTCATATGCATAATGACCGTCCTAAGAATACAAACAGAGGTACTGAGAACAAATTGCAATGTTTAAGGTTATACTTGCCTGAGCTAAGATTATGGGACCCCCTTGAGAAGCAAAAAGCTTCTCTTGCTTCATAAGGTTCACTATGTAGGTTGTAAACTTCTGCATATGATACTGAACCCCAAGAAAGAGCCAACAAAGTTAGAGCAATCAAAGTAATTTTACTAGAAATAAATACATAAAGTTGGCATGTATACGTTGGTATGAGTTATAATTATAAGTCAAAGCACAGATACATACCATAAAAGGCTGATTGTAAGTCCGGAACACCGTGCCTGGAACATAATGCAGCCACACCGGCACACCACTGTAACATACAGCTATGGTTAAGAATTATGAAATTGCAATCCACTCTGTAAAACTGGCTAATATTATTTAATATATCCACCATAAGACACTGTAACTTGAAGCTATTGTTTAGAACCCAAAAAGAAATCATAGCAAAGAAACTATTACTCACCCAAAATTCCATTCTGCAGCAACAAATGGACCTATTCGAAGAATCAAGAACATCCCAGCCTGCTGAACAGTCTTCGCAAACTTGACCAGATCAAACCTTCCTCCAAAGTAATACTACAGCAAGTTCACAATTTCAAGTGAGAGCGGGGAAGTCTTCAAAATTTTTACATCACACCATAAGCTCTAAGAGTACCTATTGTCTTACAACTAATTAACTTATGCACTTCAACTTTTGAAGAAGTTAAATGAAGAAACTTCTGTAAAAGTTATGAACATAAGTTGATTTTAACTTATAAAAGAAGCTCAATCTACTTTAACATCTTAATTTCCTCATACAAATGCTTACTAACAAGTTTAACCAAAGATAAACCATGCCCTGCATTATAAATGACTTCATATTACTCACATTGCCTGGAGAAAGCTCATGGCCATTCCAGAAAACATAGGTTTCAATCACATCTACCCCGCCTTCCTTGGCTGTTTGAACAAGACCAGGCCACATCTGCCACAAACACATGACTTGTCAGAGAACTGTAAAGTCCCACATGGAAGAAATAAAGAAGGAGTGAGTGTCACCGCAGGAACGCTTCGAGGGTAATGAATGGAAGCAGAGATAAGAAGCTTGCGTTGGCCATCGATGATGAGGGAACGACCATCGTAGCTGACATTGCCACACGAGGCCACTGTGACTGTGAGCAGCAACACCGCCCCAAGTAAACAAAATTTCATTTTGCTCACACTGTGATCTTAGTGTGTGTGGGGGTTTTAATAAGGAACACGATAACCGATTCAGATACAGACACACGTAGTGCCAGCTACTAAACAACTAAAGTACAGTAATGCTAAATCTCTTTTTTCTTGTTTAATGGAAGAAAAACTTGAAAAACTCAAAAAAACAGTAAAAGTGTTTTTTTTTACGATAATTCTTAAATATGATTTTTCCACAAAAGGTTACTTTTAAAGTTTTATCTCAATAATGTAGGACTTTCAACTCATCTTCCACCTAGTTCATAAAATTATATTTATAGATAATTTGATAATAGCTTAATAACAAATAATTCGTAAATTTAACAAATTTGTATTATAGTAAATTTTAAATAATTTTAATATTATATAATTTAATTAATTTATAAAATTGAATGAGATTTATATATATATATATATATATATATTTATGTATTATGAAAATGTTTTTATATTTAGTTGATATAGGATTTTTAATAAAAAAAATGTTTTTTTTACTCTATGTCTTTTTTATATTTAACTTATATATATATATATATATATATATATATATATAAAGTAATAGTTTGTTTATTGTATATGATGATTGTGAAGCTATGTAATACGACATGGATACTGAGGACATAGAAATATGTATAATCTTTAAAATATAGGTCATGAGACACAAATTTGTATATTATATAATTATAAATTATATAAATTATGTTTCAATTTTTTGTTTGAAGCATAACGATGTTTTTCATGGTTGGTTGTTTCAAAAGGATTTATTCTTTATTTTTATATTCATACTAAAAATTTATACAATTTGAGTTTTTAAAAAATTAATATATTTCTTTTTTTTAAATTGTGTTAAAACTGTGTTAGAATTGTTAGAAATCCAACAATATTTTTAAATTGGATACTTCACCAATCTTATATGTGTCGTGGTCTAATATGTGTGTCCGACACAGACACACCATTTAAGAAGAGTGTTTGAGTTTGATAATTGTCAAGTCTCAAAAATTTCTTAATTAAAACGTAATTTTTTTCTCATTAACTAAGTCATATTTAATGTATGGAGAAAATATCATGGTCATGTTGAATAAGATTAATCATAATTTAATCTCTTAATAGACTTAATGTTCGATCTTACGTAAAAGAAAAATCAACTTAAACAAAGAGGATATACAATTCTAACTCTGGAGATTTGATCTTATCCTAGAAGAAAAAAATGACCAAAATTGAGAGTGTATACAATTATGCTCTCCAGCCTCGAGATTTTATAAGTAAAGTGACTTGATATTTGACCGAACCCGAAAGAAAAACCAAGCTCAATGGAAAAGGTACAATAATAGTATTTTGATTCTTTTAAAGATAAAAGTAAAATATCTATCATTTATTTCTAATTTAGATTTAAACCTTTTATAATATTTATAGTTGAAACTTGTGTTTAAGTATTATTGTATATTTTATTCGATTGTTTATGGATATTTTGAATGCTAAACATTCATAAAAAAAATATGTCATTTTTAATTGAATTAGGGAAAGATTCGGTTTTTATAAGGTACGATAATTGGTGATTGAGTGCATAATTATCCATCATGTCTAACAAAAACTTGGGAGTTTTGTCACAAAATATGCATCACCGACATTTTATTTTTTATTTTTTTTAATTCGTTGAACATCAATAAAAAAAAGACGGTGCACGAATTTCGTGGATAGATACCGATAACGTATATGAGATATGAAAATCTAATTCTCTTTATATAAAGAAGAAACACAATAATCAATATAACAAAAAGTTTTTGAACTGCCAAAATATAGTTTTTAAAATACTTTTTCCATTCACATATTCAACCTATAGTGTAGGCGCATGTATTATTTTTGGGTTACATTGAAAAAGAAATACTTAAAAAATCAACTTAACCAATAATTTTGAGATAGGATATGAGTTAAACCGGAATGATAAATGATGAGTGAAAAAACAATTAGATAGTCGTTCTACTTTAATTGTATAAATTAAATGATGATGGTCTTATGAAAAATATTGAAGATTATTTATTAGAAAGTGTGGAGTAGAAAGATTACTTAAGTTGTCTATCATCTACTATTTAAGTTAGCAGTTTTGTATTATTTTTAATTTTATATATAGAGATATGTTTTACTTTTTTGGACTATATTGGGTTGATGCATATATGGTGTATTTAGAAATTTTTAATATAATTTGTTTGTGTGTTCTTTCTTCTTCACAAAAAAAAATTATTAAATAAAAATTAATTTCAAATATCAAAATAATTAGTTATTATATTAATTAAATTATAGATTATTTTATAAAATATTAAAACTATTGATATTTTGATTATTAATAAAAGTTTATAAAGTAATTTTTAAATTGGTATATAACCATTAGCTACCAAGATTTTAACTTCTAAGTACTTTATATTCTAAATTAGTCTTTATTAATCTTTTAGAATATAAAATATAGCTAAACCCTTGATATCTAATTTAGATACTAATTTATAATTTTCTATTAACAATAGAAATCACTTTAGATATCAATAATTTTTTAGTCTCTAAAATAATATATAATTTAGTTAATGTAGTGACTAATTATTTTTTGTCTCCAAGTTTAGTTATTATTTAATGATTTTCTAGTAGTGTTTGTTAATGTTGTCTTCTTTGGGAATAAAAGAAAGAAAGTCAAAAAGAGAAAGAATTAAAAACATGACTACCAAGTTCGACATTGAGAAGTTTTGTGGTGAAAACAATTTCAAATTATGAAAGATTAAGATGGAAGTTATCTTGATACAACAAAGATGTGTTAATCCGATTAAGGGTGAGGCAAAAATTTCAATGTCTTTGTCTTAGAAAGAGAAGACTAACATGATCAACAAAGTTAGAAGTGTCATAATTTTGTATCTTGGACACATAGATGAAACTTCTATGTCAATGTAGATGAAACTTGAGTCATTATATATGACGAAAACTTTGACACATAGACTTTGTTTGAAGCAATAGTTGTATTCGTTTAGGATGACATAATTAAGATCAAAGGTAAAACAAATAGAAGATTTTAATAAGATCCTAAAAGACCTCTAAGATTAGAACTTAAAGAAAGAGGTGTAGTTCTTCTTGGGAACAATAAAGTTTGTAAGGTGCAAGGCACGTGGTTGGTTAGATCGAAGATGATTAACAACTGAGAGATGTTGTTGTAATATGTGAGGTATGTTACAAATCTCAAGAGAAATCTTTTGTTGATTAGTATGTTCAATCTAATGGGTTTGACAATCAAAATTGAATAACGTACCATAAAGATTTTAAAGGGAGCATTTACCATTGCTAAAGGGATGAAAAAAAGCTTTAATTACATACTAGAATTTGTGATCAATGTATACTTGGAAAGCCTCATATATTGAAGTTTGAGTCTAATAAGCATGCATATATCCAATAAACTGTTTGGGTATACTCATGCAGACCTTTAAGATTTAACATGAGCTCAGACTCATAGTAGATAGTCTTATTTCCTTATCATCATAGGCAATTACTCAAAGAGGGTGTGAAGTTATATTTTGAAAAGTAAGACTTATACTTTTCAAAGATTTAAGGAGTCACACACCTGATCGATAATGAAAAGGTAACCAAACATAAAGTATATACAACTGACAATAGATTGGAGTTTGTATCAAATAGTTTAATGAGCTTTGCAGGAAAGAACATATAAAGATGCAAAAGATGGTTGTATATACATCTTAACAAAATGGTCTTGTTGAAAGGATGAACAATACCATTTTAGAGTGGATAAGGTGTATGTTACTGGGAACTGGTTTTTCTAAGTTCATCTAAGGGAAAGTTACAAACATTGTCATCTATCTGATAAATAGAAGTCAATCATCTAATCTAAAATTTAAGACTCTCATGGAGGTGTGAAGTGGAAAGTTAATAGATTACATACCTTGACATTTGCACATGTCAAGAACGATAAATTAGAAGTACAGGTAGAGAGGTGTATGTTCATTGAATATGATGAAAAAGTGGAGGGTATAAGTTGTAGAGGTTTAAACCTAGGGAATTCATAAGCAGGGATGTGACATTTAATGACACTTTCTATGACATGTAGAGATCTAGAGCAAGAGTAGGAGAAAGCTCACGCTAAGATGGATTCTTATGGATTAGATCAAATTATTTAATAGGGGTTAGATGACGAAACATCACACGATGAGAATCAAATTTCTACTCCTCACTCAAGAAGGTTATGATGTGCAAATTTGGACTCCAACTATCAGCTTACAAGTGAGAGACAGAGGAAGACAATCAAACCTACACAATAGTTTGAGTATGTTAATCTCATTTGCTATTTTTTTAGTGTAGCTGGAGAGATAAAAGATTTAAAGCCTAAAAGCTTCAAAAAGGTAAGAGGAGGAGTAAAAGGTTAGAAGTAAAATGTGTCATGGAAGAAAAAAATGAATCTTTGAAGAGGAACCAAACATGGATACTTGTTTATTTGCTAAAAAATCAGAAGGTGGTTGGATGTAAGTGGGTATTCAAGAAAAAGAAGGAATATTGGGTGTGGATAAAGAAAGATTCAAGGCGAGACTAGTGACAAAAGGTTTTATACAAGTGGAGGGGATAGACTATAGTGAAAAAATTTCACATATCTAAAACACTATTTGATAAGGATCTTGATATTAATTGTTAACCAGTACAATTTGTTGTTGAAATAATTGAATGTTAAAATGACTTTTTTTGCATGGTAACTTGGAGAAGAACGTCTGCATGTAAACCTAAGGTTGTTGAAGGTGAAGGAAAGATGTGTTTCTTGCATAAATCATGTATGGCTTGAAGTAAAGTCTACGACAGTGGTACAAGAAGTTTGATGATTTCTTAAGACAGACGAAGTTTCAAACGAACAACTATGATAGTTGCATCTACATCCTAAAAGAAGAAGAAAGAAATGTGTTGTTTTTGCTTTTATATGTAGACTATATCCTAATAGAAAACTGGTATAAAATGAGATAAAAAAAAACACTCAAAGAAAGATTAAGGTCATAGTTTGCGATGAAAAATCTTGGTTTTACGAAGCGAATACTTGGGATGGATATGCAAAAAGATCAAACTGTTGGAGTGTTGTGTTTATCTTTGCAAGGGTATTTGAGAAAGGTTGTTGAGAGATTTAGAATGCATGAACCTAAACCTGTAAGTACACATTTTCCATCACACGAAGATCTTGATTACCCAAGCTTCTAGTTTTGAGGAAGACAGAAGGGAGATGTGGACTATTCCATATACTAATGGAGTAGAGAGAATCATGTATATAATGATGTGTAGTAGACTGAATTTGACGCATGTTTTTACTGTGGTTAGCAGGTTCATAGTAGATCTTGGATGTGCTCATTGAGAAGCTTTAAAGTGGGTGTTGAGATATTTCAATGAAACAATATTGCCCATACTAGTGTAAAGATGCTCTATCAATGGCAAGGAAGTTGTGTAAGGGCTATAGATGCAAACTATGTAGTGAATGTGGACACTAGAATATCGATTTTTGGGTATATTTTCACTTTGTTTGAAATTGCAGTTTATTGGAAAATCAGTTTGCAATTTATGGTTGTTTTATCTACTATTCAGTTGAGTATATCATTCTCATGAAAAGGGTGAAAGAAACTTTGTATTTGAAGGGTATGATATAAGAGTTAAGTATTAATTGTAATAGTCAAAATTTCATATATCTACCTAATCATCAAACATACCATGAAAGAACCAAACACGTCAATATTAGACTACACTTCATTAAAGATGTTGTTGAATTTATAGAGATCAAAATTATGGATCTACCAGGAAAATCCTACATATGTATTTACAAAATTATTGTTAAGATCATCAATGTTGTTCTAAATAATGAATTAATCTTTCATTGAAGATAAAGCAATGTAGTACAAAAGTTTTTCCATTATTTGGAGTAAATATGAAGAATTATGATGTATTAACACATATGACCATCTAGAGAGACTATAATAATATTAAATTTAGTTAAACTATCTACCCTCTACCATTTATCTTTCATATAAGGGTGGTCTTAACTATCTTAAACATTTTCTATCTTTTCTTAATCTTATATATTGACACATGTTTTATTATATGGATTACATTATCTAATACATTTACTCTCTAAATTTATGATATAATATAGTTTCTCTCTTTTCTTCTTGTTTTTGTATTTGCATCTTTTTATTGCTGTAGGAATTCAAGAGAGACTGAAACCTATCCACGATTAGATTGAATTATGTTTCCGCAACACTGGGGTCATGACAGTATGTGCATCGCTAATTTAACATGGATCCACCGTATCTCTGTTGCTCAACACCCTAACCAATGTTTTCGCAACCACGTTCTTCTTTTATAATGTCCCAACACTTTATCTTATGTTTCTCAAAACTTCTAAAATATCTTCAACTATATTACCACCTATCTCCATCAATGACTTTTCATTAGGCCTAATTAAACTCACTTTTAATAAATAAAAGGTGAAATCAGATTTTTTTTCTATAAACAACTCTCTCTTGCCACATACATAGATCGAAGAGCATTACCATTTATATCACAAAGAATCAATCCTGATCTGCAGAGGTTTCAAAAATATAATATATTATCATCATGAGTACAAGCCAAGTTATAAATGTTCCACCTCCCAGATTTACATTTTTTTCTTTTGTTCCTTCTATCAAATATTAAACTAAGAAGAAGAAGGAAATGATAATTTAGAAAAGTTTTGATGCAAATCTGTGACTGAAACAGTGTCCAAGGAGATTCCAAGAGGGTTCCCACCACATTCATCCACCAAAACCAAAACGTTTCCAGAGTCCTGAAGGAAAGACCGAGGCACATGATACCTGTGCCAACATATTACACAGCATTAATTACAGAACCAGGATCCTCTAATGACTCTACATCACCATGTTCTCTGCAGCCAAAATCTGAGCCATTCATTCTATTCTCTCTCTATCTCAAACTATTATTTATTAACTAATCAATGGATTGAATTTGGCTGCACGCTGTTGACTAAAATTGTAGCAGAGGATCTGATCTGTTAAACACACTATCGTGATTGCAGTTAAAGTGTTTCTCTCATCTTTTCTTCCTTGTCTGTTTGTTCTTTATACAATATGATATAGAAGTATAAATAATCCCAGGAATAAGGGTATTTTTAAAATAGTAACATTATGAGGTAGTTGAAATTTGCTTATATTTAAGTTCACTAAACATGATTTTTTTACTTATATTTGAGTTGAGAAGGAGTAATACTATTACACTATCTTAATTTAATAACACAGATGATAGAAACTAATGGTGCTTAGGTGGGTTGTTACTTACAGTGATTGTGAAGGGTTGCCTTTGGAATCATGAAACAAGATCCAATAACGACCAATGCTTTGTCCATTTACCCAAGCCTCACCTTTTCCCATTGAACTAAGGTCCAACACAACAGGGTCCTCTCCCTTTGGTGTCTCAAATGTTGTCTAACAATTCAAATTTTCATTAATCATCACCACACTTCTATAACAAGTTTACACAAATAAAAGAATTTGAATGCTGAAATTTTGTGCTAGCTTTTGTAATTCAGAAAATGGGAAATAGCCCATTAGGGTCATCTGCATCATTTTACCTTGTACCAAATGAGCGTTTGTTCCTTAATATTCCCCAGTTCCCTCCATTCAATACCACTGCTATTTTGTCCTTTATATACTTGTAATTGCTCCCCCAGTAATCCAACCTACAATGTACGAAATGGGTAAATTTTTTTGACTCACATACATTAATTAGTGGCATGCTGTATAATGTAAAATTTAGATGAGATGACTACTATACTAATTAAATATAACAAGAAAAATAGGCAACTGGTAGAACAAGATATAAAATGAAAATAGGAGAAGAGAGAACCTTATAACCCCACAAGGAATTAGTCAAATTAAGAGACTCTCCTTTGCTGCACTGAAGTTGCATACTGATTAAACCAGCGAACCTTCTTTCAAGAAATGCCCCTGAATCCTTTTAGTAAAAACAATTTCAGATAATAGTTAGACTTAACTATTACAAAGACAATGCATAATGAAATTTTTAATCAATTCCTTTGAAAATTGTACCGGAAGTCCAACCATAACGCTAAGTATAGAAAGGTTGTTTGTCCCTTCATGTAATGTAACTGGGAACTCTAAGGTGAATGATTTCACATCATGATTTCCATGTGCTCCACCTAAAAGATATAGTTTGTTAGAACAAAGTAGTGAATTAGTCATTGAAGTAAACTTTGGATAAAGTCTGTGCGCATTTATGTACCTATGTATGTGTTGTTCACAAAAGCATGAGCAACATGAGCAGCAGACTGGACACTAAGTGTTGGTTTGCTGCAAGATAAATTGTTTTCAAACCTGTTCACAAAATCAATGACTTCAGTTGTCACTTCAAAGTTTAAGAGCAATATCAATGTGAATAAAAAATGAAATAGTAGTAAGGAATGATATGTATTTGACTGCCAGAAATGAAGTCAGATAACTAACCTGTGAGTATACCAAAGGTAATCCGATTCGTCTTTGGTTGTATTCATTTGCTCTAGAAATGAATTTGATTTTAGTGAGGTGTCATCAAAACTTGGAATGAAATCTTGGAATTGCTTCCAAACATCCACTGAGCTGAACTTCTGTTTAGGACTAATGATCCTTGTGTTGCTTGGGGTATTTACCTACAAGCATAAAAAATATTAAAAAGACTGCATAAAATCAAACTAAATTGACAAGATTTGGTGCATGTGTGTAAGTAATGTTAACTAAGTAATAATTTACATTTGCTGTGTTGAAAGTAACATTTTGACAATCTGGTAAGATGCTTATGGACTTGGGGAGCAATTCGTATGATCTGTTGCGGAATTGCACGGTGACCTTATTTGCTCTATCATTGTTTATAAGGAATGCAACACATCCTCCTTTTTCTTCTTGAAAGACATAACCCTGATCAAAATATGAAACAATTTTAAGAATGTCTAAATTATGGTTAGTGTAAATAAACCTGTTGGAGAAAGAAATGAGAGGGCACCCACCTCCTGTACTTGACCTAAAGAGAAGTTGCTCTGCACTCCTTGTAGTAAAGTGGTAGAGCAAGACTTTATTACAGTATGTAACTGCTTGAGATGTCCCCACTTGGGTTGCCTGAGCAAACCTAACATTAAAATTTGCAAACATAAACTTCAAATTGGGTGAGATAGGAAGAAAATTAATAATGTTGTACACTTACCATATTCATCAAGTGGGGCTTGATCATAATAGCCTGTTATAACATAAGCAGCGCCAGTTCTCCCAAAGTTGGTTCCTCCATGGTACTAAGTCAGTTTGCATGCAAAAAACGTTAATTAGATACACATACTGTAATCAAGATTAATTAAGATGGTTCAAATTTGAAAAGGGTTTCCCTGGAGGGTACACATGACACAATATTTAGTGAAAAACTTAGCCATCACTTAACTGGTACACACTTATATACAAAATGATAAAGCTTACTTAATTCGTAACAATACCATATAATAGTTGATATAGCTTCCATTTCTTGCAACAAAAAGGGTGACATGAAATGCTATATCTTCAGCAGACCTTATGTACGGCAGTGCACCATATACTTGATAGCTTCAGGCCACAACAAGAATAAAACGTTAATTGTGTTGAAAATAATTTTTTTTTCTTCAACAGATATAAAGTAGTGATGATGGCATGTAAAAGTTTTAAGTAAATGGACACTTTTTATTCTGTTGGTTTTCGGGAAAAACTATCTTATGTCAAACTTAAATAATTAAATGATTAATTTAAATATAACTACGAGTTTAGGATTTAAAGTTTAAAATTTTTATTAACTAATATTTTAAGAATTCATTGTTGAGTATTTAGAGACAAAAGATTATGTTATTCTAAGTTATTTGATAAAACAATTCATTGGGATAGTAACACCTCATGCATCATTCACATTTAACAGTGTGTTCCAGAATTAGCCTAACTGTGAAAAAAATGAGGTGAAATTATGTATTAGAAAACTGGACACAGAGAATGGAGGGAACTTACAAAGATGTCCAATTCTCAGTCCACAAGGCAGGTTTATTGGGGGAATTTGGTCCAGTGAAAGTTTCTCCACATTTCATGCCATTGCATGTGTTTATCTGCATGAATAGGAAAATCAAGTGTTTAGTTCAACTTGAAAACAAAACATATGATAACCTTTTAAGGAAATGTTAAACCAAACATGTGCTTAAGCATTCATATAAAGAATTGAAAATTTATAAGCAAGTTCATGGGCTTAGTAGAACCAACCACAGGATCAGGAGCATCAGTTTCTTTGCACATAATCCATGGAACGCCAGTGTCAAGTCCCACTGCCATTTTTGCAGCCCATTGAACATACTGTGATCCTGCTGTGCCAAATGCCCTTTGGATGTTTTGGTATTCATTTTCAATCTTGTATTATTCAGTAGTACACAATTATGGGGTGTAAATAAAACACATTAACTAAATAACAAGGTAATTATTTGCTTTTGAGAGGGATCATATGTACCTGTGACAGTATAATTGGTCCTCCTTGGGAAGCATATAAGTTCTCTGCTGTCATCATGTTCACAATTTTTGTGGTAAAATTTTGCATGTAGAACTGAACAGTGGAATGCATAAATGAAAGAGGGTGTCAAAAAGAAACAATTAAACACATCATTACAAGTGTGTGGTATAGTTCCATTTATGTACCTTGAATGGCTCATTATCCGTTCGGTAGACAATGCCAGGGATATCATGTAACCAGAAAGGAAAACCCCTACAATTATTTGTTTATTTAATCATTCTCAAAAAAATAATTTATAGTCATTTTACACACAAAAATTAAAGAGATTAAAATAAACAATAATACATCACAATATTAAAAGAAAATGTAAATACTTATCTTGTTCTCTAAAAAATTAACACGATACTGTATGAATCAATTTTTTATAAAAATGAATTTTGAATAATTTATTATCTTATATTTAATTTCTTAATAAAAATTTACTTAAAGAGTTAAGAGTTTTATTAACCGAAAGACGAACTTTTTTGGCAGATTCTTCCTGCACCATATCAATTTTTTAAATTTCCAAAACTACATTTATTTTAAATTAAAAAATTCAAAATAATAATTATAATTGAGAAATAAAAAAATATATTCTGGAAAAAAAATTCTGAACACAAAACTAAAAATACATTCTGGATAAAAAAATTCAGAATTCAAAAATATGTTGAAATCCAAAATATTTTAGATAAAAGTTTCAAAAATAATTTTTCCCATTTTTATGTAAGGTTATTTTTGTCATTTAGAAGGGGTATTTTTGTCATTTTTTATAGCTGATTGGGTCCATGCTGAAATTGATATGGTGGAAGGAGAAATTGCCTTTTTTTTTTCTCCTAAAAAATCCCAACCGAAAGACTTATATGCAAAATGATAGGTTATTAAAGGATTCAACTTTTTACAGACCAAATTTAATATTTATTTTTAAAAGAATAAATATTTATATCCTAATAGCATAGAGGTGGTTGTGATGTTATTTAATAATGAAACATGGTATAAAGTTCATTGATTTTATTACTAAAAATCATTCTTATCGTAACTTTTTATTTGACAAATGAAGTTTATGCTTAAAATAATTAAACTCGTACGAAAAGAAGAGTTTAGAAAATTATAACTTTACATGGAGATTTTACTCTAAGAAAAAAATAAAACATTTTTTGTTCTAAAAAATGTAATATATCATCATATTAATTCTTAAAACTAAAATTCTCCTGATAAGCTATTGAAAAATTAAAACTGTTTTATTTGAGTCTCCAAACTTAACTATTTGTTTGTCATTTTAATCTCTTAACATACATTAATATTATTGCTTAACTTACATTAAATTCTGGACTAATGTAATTGAGATATTATTATTTTGAAGGTTCATTTAAAAAAATAAAGAATAATAATGGGATATATAACATTATATATAATATCAAAGAGTAGTAAGTTATTAAAAGAAAAATGTAAAAGAAAGTGGAAAGAAGAAAGGTACCCTTACCCATAGGTCCATTCAGCCTCTATGAAAGGTCCAATCCTGAGGCAAACATACATTCCTTGAGCTGCAATTTCCTTTATAAATCCCACCAGGTCATTTCTCCCACTGAAATCATACTGTTCTACACATTTAGCCCTAATTTATATTCATCTCTCTCTTCTCAAATAACTCATTATTTTTTTCATGAAAACTAAAAGAATAATACTGGAACAATTTATTTTTTATATTTATTTAGTATTTAATTAAGAACTTAAAACTTCACTTGAAGTTAAAACTATAGTGTTGAAAAATGACTTATTCACTTATTTGTTTGTTTTTAAGTTATTTTAATTTTGTTTATAAAGATATGAAATGAAAATAGAAAGAATACCTTTCCGAGTTGGGGCTCGTGAAGATTCCAAAACACATAGGTTTGAATCACATCCACTCCTCCTTCCTTTGCTTTCGCTATCAAATCTGGCCACATCTGCATTGCAACAATGCTTCATTTTTCTCCTTTTCTTCGTATTTTCCCTTCTTTTAAGTTATTCATATGTAAACGTTAAGTCTACTCCTCACAAACTTATACATCACTCCTTTATGCAAACAAGTAAGATACTAAGACAGTATTTGTTTTATTTTCTAATTTAGTTGGACAAGTCTTTGATCCTGTTAGTGAGATTAGTCTCTAGTAAGCAAGATTAGTTTTTGATTCAACAAATTGAGAAACCATAAACTGGTACTTAATGCATTAAATGTATATGGAAAAGGGTGGTCTCTTGATGAACCAAATTATTGGTTGAGGGCAGCTAAACTTCACAAACCAACCAAAATGTTTGAGAAGAACCTGCTCTGTCATTTATTCATGCACACAAAAAAAAAACACATTCTGAGGCATACCCGTGATGCAATAGTGAATTTGCAACTGTAAATTATTTGGTTGTGTGGTTCAAAAGAGGTTGCATGCTATGAGCTATCTACAGTGCAGCTGGGTTAGCTGAACAAAAGGGCATGTTTAATTAAATGCAGAGACAGGATTAATGTTGGAGTAGGACAGTTGAGCTACTTTAATTAAAACATTAATGGATTAATTAAGCATTATTATTCAGACACAAGAATCCAAAGAATGTGTGTTACTTCAATTGAGGCTTATATGAAATGTAGTTGTAAAGAGCAGACATGAATGAATGCAGAAAAGATTTGAAATGTGGTTACAGACTTTGCCAATGACATTATAATACCTCATTCTCTTGTTAATAGATGAAGATGGTGATGGAAACAGAGAGATGCATAATATGATGATAGCACACACATTACAATACCTGAGGAGTACTGCGAGGATAATGAATTGAACCAGAGAACAGAATTTTTCTCTGGCCATCAATGATGAGAGATCTTCCATCGTATGTTATCTCAGCTTTAGCACCAAAAGCTTCCCTTATTTTCCATGACAATAACAGCATCACCAAAACCACCCACTTTTCCATATTCCCAACACTTTTATCTCTTCTTCTCTCACCCTCTATCACCACTTTATGAGTGTATGTATATATATATATATATATATATAAGGAATATATATGTATAATTATACAAAACCAGGTAGAGGAAGAAACTTTGTCACTATCAAAACTAGGAATGGGTGACCAATATATATATGTGAGTGCTATCACTTCTTTCTTTAAAGAAGGAAAATGCATAGCCAACTAGATTCAATTCTTCATACAACTCTATTTACACTTTTATTTTTCCATTCTTTTTTTTTATTTCTCTATCTAATACTATTTTGTTTCAATTTTCCTATCTAGCATCATTTCAAAAGTAAAAAATAAATTAAAAAAATTTGATAATTTTAATTTTGAATACATTAAAAAAAATATTTTTAATGTTTAAAATAATTATTAATAAATAAATAAAATGAGTTTTTATAAAATAAAAATAAAAAAATAATAAATTAAAAATGTTTAGTTAAAATAAAAAAATTAAACTCTACAACAATATAAAAGTTGAATATTTAAACAAAATTTAGTATTTATTTATTATTATTGATGATGTAAAGTAAACCATAAACCCTAAAAAACTATAAGACATAATTATAAAAAAATCAAAGTCAATTAGTATTAATCAGAAGAGGACACACAGATAATATTAAAACTGTCTACCCTAAATGCAAAATCCTAAAAAAAACAAACTAATACAATGCTATATTTAATGTATCCTAAATGCAAAATCCTACAAAAACAAACTAATGCAATTGTTATATTTAATGTATCCTAAATGCAAAATCCTACAAAAATAAACTAATGCAAATGTTATATTTAATGTACCCTAAATACAAAATCCTAAAAAAATAAATTAATGCAAATGCTATATTTAATACTTAAAAATGAGTAAAACACTTCAATTAATATAATAATTATTTATTTATTTATTTTTAGAATTAATATTTATTTAATAGTTTGATTGTAACTAAAGTCTATATAGCTAATAATAATATAGAAACTAATTTATAAATTTTATTAATAATAAAAATTATTTTAGATATTAATAATTATTTATTTCTAAAATAGTATTTAGTTAATATAATAATTAATTATTTTTTATTTAATGATATTCTTTTTCATAATTTTTAATAAAGATGAAAGTCTTTCTAAAACAAAAGAAAAGAAAAAGAGAAAAAAGTTAATTTCTATATAAGTTAAAATTAATTTATTACTAAATTAAAATTAAAATTTAAAAACTTGATGAAATTTATTATATAAAAGTTAGTTTTAGTTTATAAAAAAAATGTGTTGAGAAATTTGTACAAAGTGTTTCTATAAACTAATAACTAAAATGGAATCGTTTTATTATATTATTAAATAAAATATATTTTTAATTTTTTTTCTATTAATAAAGTAAGTCATATACGGCTAACAATTTTAATGACAATAAAACTTTTATTTTTTTTAAAATGGGACATTTTACTTTTAAAATTAATTAAAATAAAAATACAGTCGTGTCATGGAAATCATCATAAATTAACTTCATGAATAATTTAGTTTGATAATATATTTAAGAAAAATCTTATTTTAATAATAAATTTCTAACAATAGTCCAATTTAGTGAATCTTAATAGAAGATATTAGCACTTGCAAACAAAGAAAACCCACGAGAAACAGTTGAGCAAATACCTTTCGAGAAAACTCACGAGGAACAGTTCAACAATTCCACTGTAATTTCACTTTATTTATGCAGACATGTGATCCAATCAATGGAACAAGCACTTTTTTCAATACTAATAATTATTAATTATTGAATTTCTTAATATTTGATTTTTGTCTATGATTTGAAAATCTTGTGAAAAAAAAGTAGGTTTAAGAGAACTTTCACTCCTTAAAACGACTCAATTCTACTGTACTCACATTAGTCTATGAGTTTTACTCAAATACACATATAATAATGTGAAAGTATTTTTATTAATGGTCATTCATAATAAGAATGTTAACTTTTATAATAATAATTATTACAAATAAGCATTTGTTAATGTAAACAACAAATTACACACTAAATTAATTGAAACTTTTTGTGAATATAATTTTAAAGAAATGATTATAAAAGTTAACAAATATAATATATCTTTTTTGGCTAATCACATATTTGTTTTTTTAACAATATTTTTTAATGTAATCACATATGATTCTTGAATGAGATATCAGATTTTATGGTGATGTATAAAGTTTTATAAATATATATATATATATATAATATGTGGATTTGTAGTTATAACAACATATTTATTTGCTCTTTTAATAACTAGTTTTAAAATATATTTTAGAGTGTTTTTTAAATGAAATAAAAAATGCAAAAAAAAAAAATCTAATGGTCACTCCAAAAACACGAGACTTAGTTTGGTATAAGCAGTGTTGTTGGAAGTTTGGTAGGTAAGGTGTGACAAACATGTTGTTTTCAACGTTATTTTTGCAACTTTTGTAGCGTCCTTCGAGTTGCAATGTCTCATACTACAATCATGTAATACAAAATAACTTCTAATTTTGATAGATACATAACCGTCACAACAAACCTCTAAAATCCACAATTCATTCATGTGAGTGTCATACTATGTTTAGAACTGTTTCAGCCTTTTTCAGTACATATCTTATTTTGAATCATATTTTTTATATTTTCAACAATTTAACCAGTTTGGTTAATGAGATATTGACTTTTTAAAAATTATACTAATACATCTAAATTCAATTAAAATAGTACTCAAAATAATTATATTTTGTAATGAATATCAATTCTGTTTTATACCAGTTTAATTCAATACTAATTAGGCTTAGTGTACCTTTTGAACAACACTATTTGCATTTATAACATCGTTAAATAAATCTATTTTTAAGGCAAAATCAAGATTGGCAATGACAAAGAAAGAGTAACAGTAAGGATATTTCACATTTCACAGTTAAACAAAGTATGGTTGTTTATTTCTTTACCCCTATATTTTTCTTTCCGCACTCCTACATTCTTCTAAATATTCAAATCATCTTTGACAGTTTTGGATGATTCCAAAATAGAAGTTCCACAAACAAAATGTGTTTTTGGAATAAAAAATTTGAAAGACAAAAAAATCATTCCAAAATATATTTTTCAGAACACACTTTTCGACTTCTTAGAATGATAAATTCAGAATTAATAAAATATATTTTTCAAAAAAATGAAATATTTTGAAAAGAGTAATATGGAAGTGATTTTTAAAAAGAGTAAAATATTATTTTTCAAAAATGATGGAGTGCATGGAGAAATTTGTTGGAGTGTAAGGAAGAAACACCCTTAGAGGATTTGTGATGGGTATCTTTTTTGGGTGAAGTGATTATGATGGGCTTAAGTCCAAGTTGAAGGGTTACGTGTAGAGGGCTGCTTCTTCCTTCATCGTCATATAGGTTTTCTTAGATATATTTCACTCATTCATTGCATTGGTTTCTTATTGTTGCTTGCACTGGTCTTTTTTTCCGTGATTTAAAAACATTTTAGATTACGTAATTTAAAAGTCAACTTAGGATTGGGAAGTATTTTTTAATTTGTAGAATCTGAAAATAATTTTTCAAAAAAACACATTAGGAACTACATAAAACGAAACTCTTTTGTAAATTCAGGAAAAACTTTTAAATTATGTCATTTAGAAGGTGTGTTTTTAAAAATTGCTTCTGGATTCTAGCAGTCTGAAAAACGTTCATAAATCATTATTCAGAATATATTTTTTTTAAAACACGTTTTAAATTACGTAATCCAAAATATAAAATTTTATTACAAATTAACTAATCTGGAGCGTTTTACTCAATTGGAAAACAAGTTTCAGATTGCTTAATCTGAAATATATATATAAAAAAAAAATCTCCATAACCAAATCTTCAAACATTTTAATTTTTTTACATAAAAGATATTTTTGGAATTATAAAATTTATGGGGTACTAGAAGAAGCTATGGTGGCGCAGGAAAAAGCAGCCTGTGTAGAGTCCAAGTGAAAGCCCAACAAATAGGAAGTTGGTTGGTTGTGAAGGTTAAAGTAAGGAGACATGAATCTAGGCTTCTTCTTCCTGCACCTCTATGTTTTTCTTCCTGCACTCCCACAATTTTAAAAATCTCAAAACTGGGATTGACCTTTTATTTGAAAAGGGCACCATGGTGGAGTGTGCTATTAATCAATCCAGAAGTGAATCATGTTGTTTTCTGGATGAGGAGGAGTTCCAAAAGCAAATTGTTAATAAATTGTTGATTTTTTGGATTGTTGAATCTGGAAGTCTAATTTATGTTCCAGATTGATGGATCCAGAAGATTTAAAGATTCCCCAATCCGAAAAATTTATGGATTTCCAAATCTCGAATATGAAAAAACAAATGTGGATTCCTGATTCCGTAAAATTACTGAACTGCATTGTTTGGAATACTAGATATAAACTGCGGAAATGTTAATTCGAGACACTATCGACCACCACTAAAAGAAACACCTTCTTGTGTTAAGAGATGGAGCAACACTGCCGCTGTTCAGAGAGAAATGGAATTCGTGTGTGTAGTCTGTGGACAAAGAAAGAATAGTGTGGATCTTATGTGCATTTTGGGGTTTTAAAAAATAATAGGATTATTTTTGTCTTTTTGCATAATATTTTTGGGGTGCAGAAAGAAAAACATAGGGGTGCAGGAAGAAACAAGCATGAATCTAAAGTCAAGTTTGGCAACAAGCATGAAAGATGAAGAAGCTTCCCAGAAAGTGTGTGTCACATTCAATAATCATAAACACCAAGATGTTCATTTCACTTGGACATGCTTCTACTCCCTACATTCATCCTAGCTAGATTCACTACTCACACTTATGTTTAATATTATTGCTTTTAATCTCAATCGATTACTTTTTAATTCATTCAACTACTTTCCTAAACAGGCTTTATCACCATCACCATACTTATTGCCCAAGTAAAACCTTTTTCCACAAAACAAAATATTCAATTTCAAAGACCATTCATTAGATTGACTACTACAAGAGCATTTGAATATTTTCAACCCTTTCTTTTTAAACTACTAACTCTCCCCCACACAAATTCTTGAATACCAATATTATTATTATATATTAATAAACATGAACTAACAATTCAAAATTAATTCCTACTTTTCGTTGACTAAGCATTGTTAATAACATGACCTAAGCATTATCTTAACATTTTAAAGATTAATCCTAGTATTAATATACACCAAATAATAATCAATAATAAAGTAAGATTTTGTCAATATAAAATACAATATTTTTTTTAATCAGCAAACAATAAATAAATAAAAATAAAAGGAATACAGTGGGTTTTTTATACGTGAAGAAATTCGAATAACATTTCTAAACACTCTACACTAAAAACAAATAAAATCTGTAAATACAAAAAGAAAAGGAGAAAAAATAAAAAAGTGGAAGTCAAAGGATTTTGAAAAGGGCTTGATGGAAGTTGGGAAAATTGAAAAGAAAGGGATAAGAAATGAGTGGTGAATAAATGTGCTTGAAGGAAACACCCAGGTATCTTCCACACACCATGTTCATAAGTCATGCACTACGTTTCTTCAATTCTTCAATTCAATCTGCATTTTCTATTCACTTTCTGACTCCTTTTGCACATCACATCATACAAAGATTATTCTCTCTTATACCTTCTATTTTTTATAATGCCAAGTGAACCAGGTTCAAAAAGCCACCATAATTAGACAGTTAGCCATAAGTAAACAAAGTGAGCATAGGAAAAAAGTAGCAGAGGCCCAATGCATGCATGTTTTTTTGGTGAAGGTGCCACACTATTTCAATTTAAAAAAATATTACTTTCATAGTCGTAGCATTAATTCATAACATTTAAAAAAAATAATCTTCTCACTTATAGATCCACACTTCAATAATTTTTTTAATCGTTATAATTTACTAACAATTCATTATTGAATTATCTTGTGAGTATTCTTCAATTCAACATTGGTCTTCTTTTTATGATTATGGAGCAAGAGCTTAAGTATAGTTTTATAGTATAGTGAGTATGCCTTAATTTGTGTGCCGCGCCGTATTCTGTTTACTTGTTTGACGTACCAGCAAATACTCTTCATAATATTTCATTTTGCAGATGGAAAAGAAACAGAAAAAGAAATAGAAAAAAAAGTAAAAATAAACATTATATTATTTACTTATTATTATTTAATTACCTATTATTGTTTAAATAAAGAAAAAACACAAATATAGTTCATAATTGATGATGGAATTTCCATAATCTAACATGAAAGTATTTTCAATGATAAAAAATAAAAGATATATATATATTTTTTAATAACTCAAATTCTAGTTAAACTTAAGTGCCTAAAACATAAGTGGACTTTAATTTGTTTCCTCTAAAAATAAATATGATATAAAAAGTCAACATAACTATATATTGAAAATTTTCTTTATTCCTCATACTTTTTAGCTGTGCTCTCTTATTCTTATATCAACACTGAATCAATTATATTTCTTTTAAGTTCAAATATAACTTATTTTCGTTATTTGAAATTGTCTTATTTATATAGTGTAAAATAGTTTTATATTCAATTGATGTGAAATCTTTAATAAATATAAAAAGATAGATTAAAATAAAATCAAGAAAAGATTAGTTGTTTTAAAAAATATAAATTAATTTTCTTTGACTTCACATTAATACATTGTAATTAGTGTAAATTATATATTAAAAAGTAAACATAAAGTTAGCTCGCTTATATAAAACTCGATTATAAAATAAAATTTGTTTTCACTTATGTATATTTTAAAATATTATTATTATTAATTAATATATGGTTCCAACATATTGATTGACTAATTCATGTTGTGATGTAGGAAAGCAATATTAATGGATAGAAGTGAAAGGAATGCATGATTAATAATAATTAATTTGAGAAGGGAAACAAAACAATGTTGATTTTTCGCATCACAAGGCATGTAGGTCCACACATTAGATGTATAAACACGAGAAGAGTCACAATTCATGAACTCAACATTCATTACATGACGGTTACCCATAATAAAAGAAAACAAAAACGTGTGTGACTATTCCTGTGGTTGGCTCGTGATGAATTTGTTGGAGGACAAGAACCTAAAAAAATGGAAAAGTTGTTGGTGTTGTGTTGGTGTGTGTTAAAGATTAATAACTAACTAATTCAACTCCCAAACCCAACTACCTGATGACGCTGCTTTGCATACGTCTGCACTAAACAACTAACAAGGGGATAAAAAAAAGTCAGATTTTGTGATTTAAATCTAAATAAATTAACATAAGTAGTAAGATTTATGGATTTAAATATAAATAAATTGTCAAAAGAGTAAGTCGTATACATTAATAATAGTATAATTACTAAAAAGATATGTAAAGAAACTTCAACTAAGTCGATCGTATTTAATACTATTATTTTAGAATTTTTCATTTTTAAACTTTAATAACACCTTTAATAAATATAATTAACAATAATTTAAAATTTTATTTCTTTTACGGAATTAAGAATATTAGGTAAAGTTGACTAACATTCTTAATATTAGATATTTGTATTTATATTTTGAGTTTAAAATAATATTAGTTAGTTTTTTTTGAATGGGTCGAGATTTGTTAGATATTTCAATTTAATCTTATAAAATATCAAACTAATATTAAAATTGAGGTTATTAATAAAACCAACATGGTCAACTACATCCTCTCCTCTAGTACTTCTTTATTTTTTTTTAGTTTTATAAACATTATATAAAGTAGTATAAACTTTATTTCGGGCTTGTATTTGAGCCATGTTTTGGAACAACTTTCATAGACTATGTATAGGGTCAATTAGACTAGGGTGTAAATAGAAAAAGAAAGAGTCTAACTAGAGTTACAATTGAGGCTCCTTGGACCCAATGCAACTCTAGACCATCTAGGGTGCACAAATAAATTATTAGGGTGCAAATAAAAAGCATGTAGTGGCAAGGAAAACATGAAGGTCCACATGTCATCATCTCAATGGAGATGATTCCCACCAATCCCAAAAAGCCATTTGTCTTCATGGGAATGGAGAGTATTCTCTCCAATTAGAGGAGATCACTTGTCAACCTCTAATTTAAGAGGATTTGCTCCAATTAGAAAGAGTCACATGTCCTTCTATAAATAGAGTTTTTAAGGTAAAAACTTGCACTTTGCCTACCCATAACACTATAAATACAAGTGTTATCCCCCCTTGTAAATTAGTTGAGAATTGATTAAAGAATTGTTGCCTAAATTTGTGCACATCTTGTCTTTTTTGCTCACTCTTTACTAGCACTAGTTTTGTGTCTAGCTTCGAACTTTTTAGGATTTGACTCGCCTCTCTTAAGCTTCATTATCATTCTTCATACACCAATACTTCATGGTTTATTTCACTTATTTTAGCCACTCAATTCCACCAAATTTGGTGAATGGCGGTCCAACTCTTGAACTAAAGCTTGGGAGAGGGTTGAGGTAAGAGGATCCTATGGCACCCTTCTTGTTCTTATTAACAGTAGAAGGCCTAGCTGGATTGGTCAAACAAGCTAATAACAAAAGGTTATTGATGGTATAAAAGTGGGTAATAATAATGTTGAGATGGGTTTACTCTAGTTCGCCGATGGCATATTATTCTTGTGTTGAGCTAGGTACCAAAATATTAAGGCCATTAAAAAGAATATTTAGATGGTTTGAGCTAGCCTTTGGGTTGAGAGTTAGTTTCCACAAAAGTAGTATAGGGGCAATAAAGGTAGGGAATGTTAAACTGGATAAATTTTCTAAAATCCTAAATTGTAACCAAATCACTATTCCCTTTAAGTACCTGGGATGACTATGGGGGGTAACCCAAGGAAGGTCAAATTTTGGACTTAATACTAAGTGGAATTAGAAATAAGCTTTCTATGTGAAAGTGATGTGAGTTGATTTTAGGATATTTTTAGAGGTTTTTACTTGGGTTATGATTTTTTATTTAACAAGATATAGTGAGACTTAGTGAAGATTTTCATTGGACACGAACTTAACCAAGTGACTAAGTAAGTGTGAAGATTCTCTTCAAAAGAGAAAAAGGAAAAACACAATATAATAAGATGATGATGATGAACACAAAATTAAAGTAAGACAAAGGGAAAGTAAAGACCGAATTAAAAGGAAGAAAAATGATCAACACATATAAAAATGGGCAGATTAAAGAAAAGAAAAGGGAAAAGGAGTTAAAGAAGCTTATGGAGTGGAGAAAATGAAGTTGAAACACGCTATTGGGGGAGAAAGCTCCAAGAGGAGTGAGGAGTGAGTCGCCACTTGAAGCAATTTTTACTCAAGATAAGACTCAGATAAATAGGGAAAACACTCAGGAATTCACTTTGACAAAGTTTCTTTACTCAAATTTCAATGTGTCCTTACAAGAGACAAGACATTCTATTTATAGATATGAGTGCCTTGAAGAGCAAGAGTGAAGGGAGAGGGGAGACACATGCAAGGAGCCTTTTAGAAGCTAGGTGTAGCCTCACCATGCCGCACACATGGAGGAGTCTTCTAGAAACTAAGTCAAGAGTGACGCATGGGGTGACACATGTGAAGGGTTTCTAGAAGCCTAAGCTAGGTTATTTATTCTTATTGGTCCAATGTGACCCAAGTGATTACAATTTAATCTTGTCTTAAAAATAGTAGAAGGAAGAATAATTGATACTTTGGCCCATGGATGTTCTTCTCTTGAGGACCTTTTGATAAGCTTTCTATGTGGAAGGGAAGATTGTTTTCCTTAGCAACCCGAGTATACTTAATTAAATTTATCATGTTTGCAAGACACTTTTTTTTATCTTTCCAAGTTTAAAGTATGTAAGTCTATTACTAGAGAAATTGTCAAACTGTAAAGGAAGTTCCTATAGAGAGATTCAGAGGATTCAAAAGTAGTGTGGATTAAATGTGATGAACTGACTAGGCCAAAGGTACAAGGAGGGTTGGGGATTAAGGATATTTACAAATTCAATATGGACCTTTTAGCTAAATGGAAGTGGAGGATAAGGATGGAAAGTCAAGGTTTATGAAAACAGGTACTAATAGTCAAAGTATGGGTCATGGAGGTCTTTATGTGAAAAGGAAAGGGTAAGAGAGGAATCAACCTAGTGGGGAGACTTAAGGAAGGTGTGTGGGGAATATCATGATGGTAACTGGTTCAATAGAAATGTACGATGAAAAATAGGTAGAGGAGTAAAGTAAAATTTTGGAAAGATGTATGATTTGCATAGGTACCTTTGAAAAATGCATTTTATAGACTTATACAATATCACAGGACAAGGAGAAAACAATAGGAGAGGAAGTGGGATATTGTGACCAAACATGAGAGTGGAAGCTAAACTAGAGACGTGATAGATTTGTTTGGGAGGAGGCATTAGAAGTTGAATTGGTGCATATGTTGCAAAATCTAAACCTCAACAATAAAAAGAGAATTTGGGGGGGGGGGGGGGGGGGGGAATAGACAACCACCTAGTGTATACTAACAAGTCAACATATTATAGGCTACAATCCAATAGGGAGACCTGATACATGTGGCCTGGAGAGTGATTATGGATAGAGTGCCTACCAAGGTTAACCTTAAAAGTAGAGGGATAGGTTTATCGAATATCCTCTATGAGTTGTGCCAGCAGGAAACAACTACACATTTGTTCATTGGGTGTAAGAAGGTGCACAACATCTAGGTAATGTGTGAGAATTCAATATATACATCATCGAAACCTACCTGATCACCTCCAACAATTTCATCCATAGAGTTGACAGAAAAACAAAATAAAGTTTGGAAGGGAGTGTGGATAGGTATTATATGCATGATATGGAAGCATAAGAACATGATTGTTTTTTAGCAAGGTAGGCTAGACGTGCAAGAATTTTTTTTGTTTGGCTTAAGTTAATGTATGGTCTTGGATTAAACATAAGATACCTAAAGCCCTATTTTCTTACTCTAGTTGGGTTCAATGCCCAAAAATGTGCTTGAAAATTTAGTGAACTAGTGGTAGGTCTAACCCTGTAGCAAAAACGTACTGCAAAGCTTAAATTTTGTTAGTGCTTAGGGATGATTGTATTTTTGCTCCTGGTTATTCTCTAAGGTATGATAGGTTTTGAGGCACGGCTAAGGGATGATCCTGACCTAGCCCTGGGTTCTGTGTCATGCTCTGGGTCTTCCTTCTAGAAGGTTGGGCTAGTTTAGGGGATGCTCTATCTCTCAAGGCTTCATCAACTATTTGGATACTACTATGTGATGCTAACATGCAAGATCCAATAAGAGGAGGAAAATAGTACCATCACAAGGGTTGGAAATCAACTTTGTGTGCAATATCAATGTTGAACTAGATAAATCTCTACTACATATCATATGCACATCCAAAGCTCAAAGAAACTACAAAATTCCATTTGCAACAATAGGAATCTGAAACTGGATTGCTTTTTATATAAGGACTATATCTTAATATTTCAGCACATCACTTGGTTGAGGGTATATAAAGTGAGTGGATGGTTGGTTGAAGCAAAAGATTAATCGCAATCTTATGTTGGGGACCAAATTCATCTATGATGGTGAATTGCTATAGTGTGTAAGGAGAAAACATGTAGGCTTGCCATGTTTTTATTGGTTGTGGACAACCTCTAAAAAAATCTAACCTCATTTTTTTGTAAAAAGGGTTGGGGCATCCTAAGTAATATTAGCAAAGCTAGAGTATCTTTTCTAACTAATAGGTTATTCTACTTAATATTAAATAATAATGATCATGATATCATCACATGTATCAAACATATGTTAATACATACATTCACTCTTCGTGTATGAATATACTCATCCATACACATCAATTCAACAATTCAATACATACTACAAAAAAAAAAAAATCAAATACTCAATTATAACATGCTTTAAATGTCACTTGAGCGGGACACTTTTACTTGAGCAAGAAACTCTTATTTAAGCAACCTATATTCACAAAACATAGGAATACCTCTCTCTTAAGAAGTGGGCACACAACTTAAGCAACTCCTTCTATAACTTGAGCAATAACAATTTAAGATGAGAGAAAATTGGTTTGGCCTCTTTTTCACTTGAGTGTCTAAACAAATGTTTGAGCACCGAACTCCTAGTGGAAAGAATCAACATTTACTCACCATTTAAGCATCACATCATCGCTTGAGCAATGCGACTTAGTGCAATGAGACAACAATTTTAGATTTCACATTAAATCTCAAACGCTACATCATTTAAGTAATCACTTGTCACTTGAGCAATGAGAGTTTTAGATAAGAGAACATTGTTTTAACTTCTCTAACTCAAACTGCAACTTGTGACTTAAGTGATAGACTTAAGTATTAATAGGACACTAAAGCACTTGTTTTAAACTTCACTTTTTCATGCTTAAGCAATAAATTTAAAAGACGTAAATTATAATCCAAAATATAAATCTTTATAAAAATTATAAAAAAAACAATTCTAAGTGTCTTATATAATTTTTATTTGTTCAACGATACCACTCCAAACTCAATTAAAGTTTAAGAAAATACAACAATTAAAATTTGAATCATCCAATCTAATTGTTTCAATTTTTCATTACAAACATTTTTAGTTACATGTCTCAAATAATATCTATTAAAAAATTAAACTCATCTTTACTCTAAGTGCACCTTACCTCAAAGCACAACCTTAAAAGATCTTAAACAAAAAAAATTAACATGAAGTAATACATTCTAAGTTGATCCTACCCTTAAAATATGAATCTTACCCCAAATGAAGGGAAAGTAAAAAATAAAAATTAAACTACATGAAATAAGAAAACTTACCCTACTCAAAATCTAGTCAACCCAAATCTAGAAAAAAAATTCTAAAAACATAAGCTTTATAATTGAAAGAAAAATTAAATATTTAAAATATATTTATAATTTTTTTAAAATTATTTCAGTATCCATCCTACTTAAACTTGTTTCTCTTAAACCTAAACAAAATGATCGTAAAGCATGCGGACACAAATCATAAAACGGGAACAAAACTAAAATATAACAAATATTAAACTCAGTATTGTTAAGAAACTAATAAAAAAAATATGAAAAAAGAGAATGATGGGATATTCAAAAAATTATTCTTGGACAATTTCTTTTAATTACTTAAAAAAGAGTTCAAAACGTGGACCAAAAGAAATGTCATCGGGTTCCATGCTTAAGATCCACAAGATGTTGACACGCGGCATAGCAGCATTGGGTAGAGGAAGGACCACGACACTTTCTCACAGTGAACTGAACGCAATAATGGTTGGTCGTTTAGCGAAAACAGTCAATCGAGGCTAAATAGCAAGGAGCCGACATTTGAAAGTAAACGTAAGCGATGACAGAATCATAAAAAAAAAGGTGGAACACTCTCACGTGCGTCGCATCCACTTGTCACACCCATTACATTTTTTTTAATTTTTTAATTACTATTAAATTTGTTCAATGGATTTGGCCTCCACCTCCTCAACGCACGTGTCAAATTCACTTTCTTTCTGCTATCTCTTCACGCTATAAAACCCACCCAAGGGATCCTCTTTCACACGTTTCAAGTCACAGAGCCAACAACATTCACCAACAACAACTACAACAGGAAGCAAAAAAAGTTGAAAATCAGAAGATTTTAGAGCTAAGGGGAAGAACAGAGAAGCGAGAAGAGGAAAAGAGAATGAAGGGTGAATTAGAGTTGCCACCTGGGTTCAGGTTTCACCCCACGGATGATGAATTGGTGAATCACTATCTGTGTAGAAAATGCGCTGGTCAACCAATTTCTGTTCCTATCATCAAAGAGGTCGATTTGTACAAGTTTGATCCATGGCAGCTTCCAGGTCCGTTTAATTTCTCATGGCTTTCCTATACTTTCAATTTCTATCATTCAATTCACTCATCATCAGATTCTGCTTGCAGAAATGGGATTTTACGGCGAGAAAGAATGGTACTTCTTTTCTCCTCGGGACCGCAAATACCCCAACGGCTCACGGCCGAACCGCGCCGCCGGAAGTGGGTATTGGAAGGCCACCGGCGCCGATAAACCGATCGGAAAGCCGAAGGCGCTCGGGATCAAGAAAGCTCTGGTTTTTTACTCGGGAAAAGCCCCGAAAGGAGAGAAAACCAATTGGATCATGCACGAATATCGCCTCGCCAATGTTGACCGATCAGCCTCCAAGAAAAACAACAACCTAAGGGTACGTTTTGATTTGATTTTAATTTACTTTCTTTTGATTTGGTTTGGTTTGTTTTGAAAGTTTCTGATTTTGATGTTATGGTGCAGCTTGACGATTGGGTGTTGTGTCGAATTTACAACAAGAAAGGGAAGATTGAGAAATTCAACACGGGGGCACAGAAAATGGAGGCTGGGTTTGTTGATAATTTCGATCAAGAGATGAAGCCGGAGATTGAGAAGCTTAGGAATGAGCAATTGTTTATGGAGAGTTCAGAGTCGATGCATAGAGTGCAGACGGAGTCGAGCGGTTCAGAGCAGGTGGTTTCGGCGGAGGTGAGGTGGGAGAGGGAGGTGCAGAGCCACCCCAAATGGAATGACATTGGGCTACAGCTTGAAAACGCCTTTGATTTTGAATACAATTACTTTGACAATAATAACCTTTCGGTGGATGACCCTTTTGGGAATGTTGAGTATCAAATAGGCCACGTGTCTCCCTTGCAGGACATTCTCATGGAAGCCCTGTTGATGTGAAAACGAAACCTTTTGGACAAGGGGCCTTCATTACGTCCATAACATGGGACCCTTACCCCAAAATATCTTCATTATTTTGTAAAGTCAGCATTGGTATGCTATTGCATTCACCTAACTACTACGACCACACGTGGAACCAGACTTAGTGTGTGGACCCAACAGTGATGCACGTGTAGTACTAGTAACTATTCTTGTTCTTTGTTCTGGAGAGGTCAGGGAATGTTGAATTCGGCTGAACTGGGCTTTTTGGATTAGGTATGCAGGGAAATGAGTAAAAAGCAGAGTAGGAGCAGAATTAGCTCAACAAGGTGTTGTTCATTGATAGGTTTTTGGAGGGTTAAAGTGTAGCTGTAGGGACTCCACCATGAAAATTCTTGTGCCATTTATGATTTTTTCATATATATGTAATATACAACTTCTACTTTTCAATTTAAAGAATGGAAATTGTGCAGTGTATCTTGGTCTCAGAGTGTATACATATGAGACTTCGTCATATTATATAATATGCTACTTTGTCGAAGTAAATGAGTTCATCAAAGAGAGAAAAAAAATCGAAGTACTAAACAGCAGCAAATAATATTAATAAATAACTTGACGATGCTTATGGAATCATCCAGCATATAAATTGTTTATAACTAATGATGGTACAATCAATAAATATGAAAATGTTGATAATTTCATTACGAAAAATTTTCTTTTTATAGATATTTCAAGAAAAATTATAAATAGCGACAAAAAAATCAATCACTAGATGATTAAAATTGATTACTGATTAAAATAATAAATGACCGGTCATTATATTTCTTGTTATTTGTTATTGGTGCATAATGACCTAATTCACAAATATTATTATTATTAATAATTTTACAAATATTATTTATTATTTCTCTTAATATTATTTTTAATAATGATATCATTATTATAAATGATAACGACTATCTATCCAAAATTCATCATTCTTAGGGTGTGAACTCATCAGTTCAACCCGTCAGCTACATTTATATTCCTGAAATTAATGGAAAAGTCTAACATTAAAGTTCAATGTCTCACCTCGAATCGATGACCTGTTCCATTTATTTTTGAACTAATTTCTCATTGAACTTTTTAGAATCCCAATAGTTTAAGAGACAAATCTAGCTCGGTTTTGTCGTTTTCCCCTTAGCTTTACTGAGCATATCAAAAAGGCGTTTTCTTATAATTGGTAACACATTAGGCATTTCATCAAGCTAATAAGGTAAATCATTTTGTATCTTATCAACTTCAACATGACCTTGGGGCTTTATTGTGATTGCCACGCTCCAACCATGCAAGTTCCTGCAAATCTTTGGATAAGGCACATAGTAAACTTGTCTTACTTTTTGTGGAAGAATGAAGGGATCGTATGGAATATATCTTCTACTCATTTTGATTTTTACAATGTTATATTCTAAATGAACTTTGGTGTCTCTATTATTGGTTGGATCAAACCAATCACAAAAGAAAAGGGGAATATTCTTACTCAAACCAAGATATTCTAATTCATAAATATGTTTGATGACGTCAAAGAAATCATCTTGTCCTCTTTCTGTTACACCTTTTATATGCTCCCCATAATTTGTGGTTTTCTTTCCTTCACTTCATGCCTTTGTATGGAATTTATACCCATTAACAAAGTACATGTTCCATGATGTTACAGATGAATTAGGACCCCAAGCTAATGGCTTCATGTTTGGGTCAATCACCTTGTTTCTCTCATCATGAACCTGTGAAATAGTCACATACATACTTATATGTAAATTGATTATACTAATTAATTAGAAGCACAGATGATATAACACTTCTGTAGTTGTTAAACCATTCAAGAAAATGTTTATGCATACTAATTAATGTTTATGCTAAATGAATGAATGATAATAAAATATACGCAATAATAAAAAAATAGCTTTTAGGATATAAGAAGTCCAAACACAAGACTACTTTAAAACATTGCCCTTATTAATTACAATAAAAAAAAATGTGTTAATGTATATATCTGAATTAATATGAAATAAATAGAAAATAGATATTTTTAATGGAGTTAGAGACAACAATAGAGAAATGTGTTAATATATATATATATATATATATATATATATATTAATATAAAATAGATATTTTTAGTGAATATCAATGAGTAAAGTGTATGAGTTGTTTCTTAATAGTTCTGATGTGAATGTAACTACAAGAACGCATGATTCTTGACATTCTTAGGAACAACTTGAGCTGGATTTGAAAGGCACTTTACTTTAGAATTGGATCAATGTTCTAAATTCAAGAACTCACCAAAACTTAGCACCAACCAAGACTCATATGGAAGTCCATGTATTGTCAAATTGAATCAAAACACAAGGAAAGAAGAACAAGAATTAAAACTGGACAGAATTTAAATGATAGCTACTGAACCAAAACAGAATTAAGAACACAATGCTGGAAACACAAAATTAAACGGTAGAAAAAGAAGTAAACTCTAGGAACCAAAACTACCGAATGGAAAATTGAAGAAAAGGGAAGAAGAACACTTATAGAAGAAGATGCTTGCTGGATTTTGAGAATTGGAAGAAGCCATTCACGCCACTTGGAACCTTGAACCAAGATAAGTGATGACCACTTGAAGCTCACCATAGCTCACAAGATAAGGCAAAGAAGAGGAAGACTCAAAACTCACAAATTCTCTCCAAAATTGAGTATAGTCTCTCTACTATATAATTCCAATCTGAAAATTACAAAGGAAAGCACCTTATTTATAGCCTAGAGGTGCTGAAAAATAGGTGGGAAATTTCAAATAAAACTCATTTGAAATTCTCACCAAAAACAAGTCACATGGGAGGTGTGACCTTTTTCTACTATGACACCTCCTAAAAAACTACACCTACACCCCCCTACTAAGTCACATGGACAATGTGACTCTCTCTAATACATTCACACCTATTTATTTAATATCCACACCTCCTACAAGAGTCATTCAAATGATGCTCTTTTATTTAATGCTTGGCCTTGCCCCTCATGGTTTGGACTTGGGCTTTTTGGGCTTGGGCCTTCTTGGGCTTGGGCTTTGGGCTTGGGCCTCATCTTTTGCAAAGACTAATAAGAAGAACTTTAAATGCTTTGGCCCTTATCCATTTCTTCTATTGATAACATCTTTCTGATTCTCATCAAGTTCACTACAAGAAAAAATTATTTTGACGAGGGTTTATTTTTATATTATACAGGAGTAAAATTTCTATTAAGTTATTTATCCAAGGTTGTAATTTCCTCCACTAAACCATCCTTGGAGAACGTGTTCCATGGGGTTTTCTTAAACCTTAAGAAAAGTCTTTCAGAAATACCATGTGTTTAAGAACCTCCGTAAAATACCATGAGTTTCAAAATTTTCGTAAAATGATTTGTTGTCTGAAATAACCTTCAACCCCATTTCCCACCATCTTTAATGATCCTCTTGACTTTTCTCTTCCACCGTAGATACACTGCTTTTCGGCACAGACTCAATAGTCATTGACGCCAGTCCTAACAAGGAATCACAATTTAGTCACACTTATGTCTATTGTATCTAAGAGAAGAAACACTAAATAAGGCACTAACTTCTTCTTACTCCAATATTGCTTCTTCCATCACCTTACAGTCTCAACTTGGGTCACAAGCCATTGTTACCTAGCTCGACAAAAACTGATGTTTACCATTGCTTTATAAATTCTAAATAATTGCATTATCTGTCAGATGTGAGCTTTAAAGGCATGTGTGTTCTTGACTACAAGGGCTTTAAAGATTGCAAGACATATTGCGAGAAGAAATTAACTTGATTACTTCTCACTTTCACATGCATTTTAAAATAAAGACCTTAATTTAAAATATTTCAAAATTATAAGAATTAAATATTAACAATTATAACTAAAACTAAAACCGCACATAAAATATATGTACATCAAAAGCTAAAACAAAATAAGTCAAGTTTTTTTGAAGTATGAGCTGGTAACAAAAAAACTTGGAATTATATAAACCAACTATCATCAATCATAAGAAATATGCAAATACTGTTGAAATAGTTATCATCCAAGATTAGTTGTTGAAATAGTTATCATCCAAGATTAGTTGTTGAAATATTTATTATCGAAGGTTATTTTGTTGAGTTTTTAAAATAATTTTTTTAAAGTTTAAAAAACTTATTTGTAATGTAAAGTTACACTTTCTTTAAGAGATTTTAGTTATACAATATATTAAAACTATATAATTTTTAATTTTTTATTCATAAATATATTTAATTATATTTATTTATTGAAGTTTGAAAAATCTGGAGTGTTTATTGAGGTTCTATAATAAATCTTAGGAATTTAACAAAGATTGAAAAATCTCCATTATTTTGTTAAGATTTTAGAATAAATATTTGAAACTTAACAAAAGTTAAAAAAGACTTCCGTTAATTTGCTGAGGTTGTAGAATAAACATTTGGAACTTATTAAAAAATAAAAAAAATTCGTTAATTTGCTACGGTTTTAGAATAACATTTGAAACTTACCCAATTTTAAAAAAACTTACATTAATTAAATCAATTTTTAAGATAATATTAATTTCCACTAAATAATCTCCATCAAAACTTTTTTTTTTTGGTTACAAATATTATGATATCCAATTCCATAAGCTATGTAATAAATTTTATTGAGATTTGTTTTCAGAATTAAGTTGTTTTTAAAAAGATTAATTATATTTAAATTTATACTTTGTGATGTAAGTTATTTGAATTTAATTTTTCAGAAAAACTAATTTTATTTCTACTAATATTTTATCATGCAATTTTTTTAGATTATACTTTAAAATCAAATTTTTATTTGAGTTATATTCTTTTGAAAAATTATTTTTAAATAATATTCTTTAAAATTAAAAAAAAATCAATATGAAGGTATAAAAAAAATTCAACATACTTCATCGTCATTTAAATTGCGAGCACAAAGAGACAAATGCGCAAGTGGGAAAACCGGACAATCCATTTTATTTTATTAAATTATTACACTGTTGCTCCTTAAAAAACGGTCTGAGATATTATTTATTTATTTTGTTCTATATTTAAAAATAATAATTATATAAATACTTTCTAAATTTTTAAATAATTAATTAATGTCTCCAAGTTAAATTAAGTGAGGAAATTACTTAGTCACAATTTTTGTAAATCAAACAAGATGAACTAAGAAACTGAAAATATCAATCTTCTTTACTAACATTTGAGAGTCAGAAAAGCTGAAGTCAAAGATTGCAGCTGGCAATAAGGATGAAGAGGGTTCCGAGAAGGAGCACATTAAATTAATGAAACCAGGATGTTCATTTCACTTGGACCTAATCTCACTACATTTTCACCATACTCGTTTCCCAAGTAAAACCTATTCTACCCCACCACAAAATGTCCCATTTCAAAGACCATCAATGGGTACCACTATCACTGAAAGGTCTGAGAAAATAAATTCCTGACTATTCTAGGATCATATTCATATATCTTACTAATCTTACTCACATTTTAATAAATAAATAAATATATATATATATAAATGAATAAATATTATTTTATGAATAGATTGTTAACCTTTCATACTAGTATTTTAATATAAATTTCATTTTATAAATCGATCTCATAATAAATTTAAAATTCACTTAGTAATATACTTATAATAACAACAATAAATAAAACAATACCAAAATATAAAATTTATTAGAATTAATAACTACATTTAAATATTATTCAAATATTATGTTTTTTTGAAAGTTGAAACTCATAATCATTTGTAAAATACTTTACAAAAAATGTATTTAAAATATTACTAACTCAATTTCAAAATAATATGCAACTTAAGGTTTAGTTTAGTTTGATTTGTTAAAGCCTTGAGAGTTATAAACTTTAAACCCTTCAGATAATCTTTTGACTAAGAAAAGTTATAAATTTCTTTTAATACATTTTTCATCTAGAGAATTAGTCGTTATCACCTAAGTATATAGAGACCAAATTCGATTGACAAACAAAATATAGATATAGAAATGTGGATGTTGGTGGAGTTATCACTACAAGAAAATCATCAAATAGAAACTAATATTTAGATATCAAAATAAAATAGTAACTAAATTAGATACTCTTTTAAAAAAAACTAAAAAAATAGTTTCTAAATTAGTTTCTATTATTGTGAAATAGTTTCTAAATTGGTATCTAATTATCAATTAAGATTTTTGCTATCAAATTTAAAATCTAAATAATTGATAGTTAAAACATTGGTACCTAATTAGATACCAATTTAAAATCTATTTCACAATAATAGAAACTAATTTAGAAACCAATTCTTTTTTAGTTTCTAAAGTGGTTTCTAATTTAGTTATTACTGCAACTAATTATTTTGGTATCTAAATATTGGTTTCTATTTGATGATTTTCTCGTAGTCTATAATTAGAGTCAAAATATAATAAAATATTTATTAAGTATCATTGAGTATTAGAAAGTGAAGTTTTGCATCCAATAGAATAAGCAGTATAACATTGTGTCTAAGTTTTTCCTAATATAGAATGAACTGATTAATATGTGCAAAATTTAGTGTTTTTGGAGATGCGAAGAAAAGGGGAAAAATAAAAAAGTGGAAGTCAAAGGATATTGAAAAGGGTTTGATGCAAGTTGGGAAAATTGAAAAGAAAGGGACAAGAAATGAGTGGGGGGAATAAAAAATGGGTGGTGATGTATCCTAATCCATGGAATATCTTACCTAATCAGCTTAATCTCAGACCAAATAAATGTGTTTGAAGGAAACATCCAGGTATCTTCCACACACACCATGATCATGAGTCATGCACTACGTTTCTTCAATTCAATCTTCATATTTTAATTAAGATCACATCATAAGAATATTCTCTCTTATACCTTTGACCTATTTTTTTTTTATAGAGTTAGATAGGTATTTCGTCACTTATCACGTTATTTCGAGTCAAAATTTTAGATGTTTTAAATTGTTGTAGTATAAAAACTATTAAAATAAATATATTAATTTTTTTATGAAATTTTAGTTAATATTTACATCAATAATAAGTAGTGACTGTGTACGTCAATATAAAAGTTTTGTTCTAAAATCAATTTTAACCTTATTTTCTTATATAAAATATTTTTTTATAAAAAAAGATTTAAAATATTTTAAAAAATATATTATAATTAAAAAATAATTTATTTTTTTTAACTATTTTAAAATTTATATAAAAGATTATTTTTATCTACTATCATTCACTCATTTCAATAATGTGGATGCTAAAAAACTTAGAGAATTTAAAGTGTTGACTTTGAACAAAATCAATTTTATATGCTAATAAGAAAATATATTTAATATTTTTTCTATATTACCATGTCATTTTAATGCAAGCAGGTTAAAAAAGGCAGCATAATTAGGCACTTAGGCATAAGTAAACAAAGTGAGTATAGGAAGAAAAAAGTAGGAGAGGACCAATGCATGAAAAACTTTTTGATAAATTTGTCTAATGTTTCTGACTACACATGCATGTTTTTTGGTGCAAGTGCCCCACAGTATTTCAATTTACCATTGGTCTTCTTTTTATGATTATGGCTAAAAAAACAAGAGAGCTTAAATATAGTTTTATATCATAGTAATACCGCGCCGTATTTTTGTTTACTTGTTTGACGGACCAAGAAATGTTTTTGCTAAACGAAGGCATTGTTTTATTATAGGTTTGTAACTGTTTATGTACAGAAAGTAAATGTTTTTTAAGTCCTCCAACAAATAAAAACGTATTGAATGCAACATTAATATTTAATCTGTGAGGGGACCCAACACATTGTTGATTTTTCGCATCGCAGATATGTTAAGATAAGAAGAGTTGTGATTCATGAACTGAACATTCAATGAATAATTAATGTGATGAGTACATGACAGTGATACAAATACTAAAAAAGGAAAACGTGCGAAGACTATTCTTGTGGCTGGCGAAGGTTGTATTCAATATCTTGGAGGACAAGAACCGGAAAAAAAAAAACAGTGGTTGGTGTTGGTTTTGGTGTGTTACAGACGCGGAGATGCAAGTAGGTGATGACGCTCTATGTGTAGGTATGCACTGATGAACTAATTTTTAAGTTTTATTTAAAATTATGATTCCAACATTTTAATGTTATTATTTTAATTATTTTTCATATTATTTAATTATAAATTTATTTTTAATTATATTTTTTCATAATTATTACATAAAAAATTATATATAGGTTGTTAAGGTATAATTTTTCCTTATTTAAACTGGGGGCTATAGATCCTCTGCCACCACCGTTTTCCTTGCTTTATTTAATCAAAATCCTGCAATTGTTTTTTTACTCTTTGATAATATCACATGTAGTTCTATTTATATTAGACGATTTTTTTTATTAATAATAAAAAATAAAATAAATAGGAATATTGTGAGTACTCCAATTTATATTCTAATTATTTAAATTTTAAAATTGGTAGTAAAAATCTTGGTAGTTAATTAGATACTAATTCAGAAACTATTTATCAATAATAAAAACTAATTTAAAAACCAATAATTTGTTTAGCTCTAAAATATCGTTAATTATGTCTCAATTGTATGTTTGTTCTTTCCATTGTAACTTTTATTTTTAGCTATAATCATTGGCAATTGATAATAACAATGCCTTCAATCATAACAGAAAGTTTATTAAGAATTTTTTCAACCAGTTGGCTTCACTGTCAGCCTTTCCGAGAGCAACAAATTCATATTTCATTGTTGATCTTGCAATAATTGTTTGCTTGACTGATCTCCATGTAGTTGCACCTCCTCCAAGTGTAAACACATAACCACTAGTGGATTTTTGTCTCATCTAAATCTGAGATCTAGTTAGCATCACTATAGTACAACAGAAAATCCATTATATTCAATGGCATAATCCATTCTACATCTTAAGTATTTCACGATTCTCGCAAGTGCATCCCAATGATCCTAACTAGGACATTGAGTGTACCTACTCAGGCTACTTACTGCACAAACAATATCTAATTTAGAAAAGCTTATTAAGTGCAATAAAATCTCAATTATCTGGGCATACTGAGTTTGAGAAATAGATTCTCCTTTGTTCCTATTTAATTTAGAGTTAGCACCATAAGGGGTGTTCACTTACTTAAAGTCATAATAATCAAACTTCTTAAGAAATTCTCAGTGTATTGTTCTTAGGATAGTAATATACTATCTCCCTTCCTTATGACTCTAACTCCTAGAATCACACTTGTTTCACTAATGTCTTTCATCTCAAACTTAGATCCAAGAAAAAAATTTGTTTTTAAAAAATATGATTGCATTTACCAAAAATTAGCATGTCAACCACATATAAATTTATAATGACACAATCACCATTTCCAGATTTGATGAACATATATTTATTCACACACAATAGCCTTAATCATAGATTATTGGACTATAATAATAAATAAATCCATTGTTTTAATTAATATTCTTATAATTGGGTTTATTTGGGCCTTAACTATTATTATTGTTAATTTTGTGTTTTTAGAGTAAATTATCCGGAGGAAGCATCTATCTTTGTGAATGGACCAAATATGCAAAAGTCCAAGTGGCTTCTTGAACCAAAACAGAAAAAATATTCTGAGGAGAAGAAAGAGAAAATAAAAGCTACAAGATTCCAGAAACAGAATTGGAAGCAAATCTTCTGCAAAATAAAAAGAATTATGGAAAGTGGAAACTGTTTACAAAATCTAAACTGCAATATTTTCCCAAGATCCTTGGAGCAGAAAAGCCTATAAAAGGACACAAGCATCAAGGAGAGAAGAGGGAGCTTCATAGGGTTTTCTTAGTTTATTTTCTTAGTAATTCTTTTGTTTTGCCTCCGCATGGAAGGCTAAACCTTTTTGGTTGATTCTTTTGTAATTCCCCATTGAGTTCTGAGGTTTTGTTCAATAAAAGTTTCGATTTTTAATTCTCTATAGCAGTTGTTTTTATTGTCTAATCTCCTGGAAAACTGGTTTTTGTGAGAGGTTGTACTTGAACGCATGATTGAGAGTCTTCCTTATCTTAAACTTTGGTTTCTTAGTTAGTTCGCATTGTTCTAATTAATTTCTTGGGCGCATGATTCAAGAGAGAGGAGGTAAGCATTCTCATGGAGTATACGCATGAAACAAAGTGGGTATTGATTAAACTAGTAGACGCATACTTTACTGGTGAGTTTCAGTTGAATCAGATCGGCGCATGTTCAATCTGGTTTAGCTTTGTTGGAGGATTGAGAAAAGATTAATCTTTAGACAACCTGTGAAGAATTCAATGGTGGAAGAACTTGGGATCAACCGCTTTTTATTTGCTATTTTAATCTCTTTTATATTTTCTGCACAACTATCTCAAACCCTTTTTTTTTATCTTTATTGTTATTGCTAACTTTTATTGCTTGCAAATAGATTTTAAACCCTGATCAATTGATTTTACTATTGGATTCGTTGGGAGACGACTTGGGGACATTTGTCCACAATTATACTATCATCTCTCTAGTGTTAGACAAGTCTACGCTAGAATCATATTAATTTGACAGCAAAACGACAGTTATCAACCACATAAATTTATAATGACACAATCACCATTTCCAGATTTAGAATACACACATTATCAACATCATTGGTATGAACTAAACCAAGAAGTTTAGTTTGATGTTCTACAAAATGACATGTTTTCTTTGTTATTTTAGATTCTACACAAATATCACATTTCCTACTTTGTTTGTCATGCATGTTAATTAATCATAGTCGTTGCAATTTCATAACATACGACTAATTCAAATGTTTTAATCTAGCATGCCACACATCATATAAATCAACAATATAAGCAGAAGACCCAAATTCATTAATAACTTCATAAATATTCAATACAAAAAGACCTTGATCAGGATATCCCTTCTCCGCAAAAACATTATTTTTTGTCATAACAATCTTGTCAGATTCAATTGACACTTTAACCCTAACTTTTCCCGACAATGTTATAGAGATCAAATTAACTCTAATCGATGGCACATGCAGCACATCACTTAAGGCCAAAGTCTTACCATATGTGAGTTTCAGACGAACCTTTCCTTTTCCTAGGGCAGGTTGTCCTAAAATCATCGAGATAAACTTATTTTTCTCCATCCCCCACACTTGCGTAGGAAGTAAACACATTTTTGCTTGCATATATGTGTCTTGAAGCCCTAGAGTCTACCATCCATTTATTCACATTGGTCACAAAGTTTACTTGTGAAACGACCACAACAATGGTATCTTCCCCTTCGACTATATTTTCCTTAGGAAGATTGTCGTTTTTGGCCTTGTGTCTGCACTGAGGCGCATGTTGACCTAGTCTTCCACAGACAAAGCAATTTCATTTTTTCTTGAAAGTGAGATTATTTCCATTGGGACGAGAAATTCGAAAATGGTTTTGCAAATACGGTCTGAGTTGCGGAAACAACGTTTGACGTTTCGAGTGTATAATTGTTGTTGTTGTGAGTATTGTCAGCCATAAGTACTTATGATTGTAGTAAATAAAAGTTGAAAACACGAACAAGGTTGATTTTCTCGAGCATGAGTGATCACTGTCTATAAGAACTTATTTGTGGAGTATTGCACAAGTTTTTCAGGATATAACAGAAACTTCTCGGATAAAAACTGAGGATATCAAAACTAGCAAACAACTTTTAAAATGGTAAAAACTCAGGATACTGAAAATATTAGAAAAAAGGAAAAAGAAAGAATGAAGAAGAGAAAAAGAGAAAAAAAGTCATAAGAGATGTGCTTTTGGAGTAAAGTAGAGGCATATATTTATAGATGGAGAAAAAACAATAGCCCACACTACAAAGAGATGAATCTGCTCCATATCCGATATCAATGGCCAAAATGACTAAACCGTTTTATGGACAGATCACCGAAATCAGAGAAGACCACCGGAAAAAGGAACATCGATAGAAAAGAAGGAAGACAAAGAATATTGTAAATCAGATTCCTTTAGTTCATATTTAATTTGTTGTGTTCAAAATAAATAATATGGTTAATCATAATTCATCATATACTATCAAATACATTACTACTGAATGAAAAAAAAAAGTAACATATTAATTATGATAAAAATATAATTAATCATATGTCTTTATATGAAAAAATTAAATATTTTCAGTTTACGTAATTAATTATATAAAGTATTAGCTTATGTTTATATATATGGAATACAATGAAGTATGTCGGCGTTAACATAAAGCAAAACCTTGGAAGTTGGCTTTTGAACGTAGTATGTATCGGACAAAACAGCCCCTCCCAACCCTTTACTTTCCATACATTTCGTCAGTGATCTAGCTGAACAAAAGAGTTAACTTTCTACAAATTCTCCTCTTTTTCTTCCTCTTAAATGGTAAATAAATTGTTGCCATATTACACTGCTTCTGTACAAAAGCGTGCCTTGGTTAAGATTCACAGTATGTTGAAACATGGCACAACTCAATTGCGCAGAGCAAGAAACACGACACATTTGGGTGCGTAGATGGACACTCGACTAAACACAATGATTGTCGTTTAGCGAAACACTCAGGCGTGGCCAATAACTATTGATTCTAGTTTTGAAACTAAAGGGTACTGCCCCCCAAATGTGACGTAAGCAATGACAAACCATCCAAAAAGCGGAACACTTATCCACGGCCACGTTGCGGCTGCGTCCTAGCTAAGTCCAACCAAACTTTTCACACAAATTACATTATTTTGTTTCTTCTTTATTAAATTTGTAAAATAGATTTGGCCTCCACCTCACCAACCCACGTGTTCCAACTCACTCTGCTCCTTTACATCCCATCGCACTATAAAACCACCCTACTATATTTTCTCATACGTTTCAAGTCACAGAACAAAGCAGAGCAGAGACGGGAAGAGCAGAGCAAGTAACAACTACAACAGGAAGCAAAAAAGTTGGAAATCAGAAGAGTTTAGAGTTAAGGGGAAGAACAGAGAAGCGAGAAGAGGAAAAGAGAATGACAGAATCATAAAAAAAAAGGTGGAACACTCTCACGTGCGTCGCATCCACTTGTCACACCCATTACATTTTTTTTAATTTTTTAATTACTATTAAATTTGTTCAATGGATTTGGCCTCCACCTCCTCAACGCACGTGTCAAATTCACTTTCTTTCTGCTATCTCTTCACGCTATAAAACCCACCCAAGGGATCCTCTTTCACACGTTTCAAGTCACAGAGCCAACAACATTCACCAACAACAACTACAACAGGAAGCAAAAAAAGTTGAAAATCAGAAGATTTTAGAGCTAAGGGGAAGAACAGAGAAGCGAGAAGAGGAAAAGAGAATGAAGGGTGAATTAGAGTTGCCACCTGGGTTCAGGTTTCACCCCACGGATGATGAATTGGTGAATCACTATCTGTGTAGAAAATGCGCTGGTCAACCAATTGCTGTTCCTATCATCAAAGAGGTCGATTTGTACAAGTTTGATCCATGGCAGCTTCCAGGTCCGTTTAATTTCTCATGGCTTTCCTATACTTTCAATTTCTATCATTCAATTCACTCATCATCAGATTCTGCTTGCAGAAATGGGATTTTACGGCGAGAAAGAATGGTACTTCTTTTCTCCTCGGGACCGCAAGTACCCCAACGGCTCACGGCCGAACCGCGCCGCCGGAAGTGGGTATTGGAAGGCCACCGGCGCCGATAAACCGATCGGAAAGCCGAAGGCGCTCGGGATCAAGAAAGCTCTGGTTTTTTACTCGGGAAAAGCCCCGAAAGGAGAGAAAACCAATTGGATCATGCACGAATATCGCCTCGCCAATGTTGACCGATCAGCCTCCAAGAAAAACAACAACCTAAGGGTACGTTTTGATTTGATTTTAATTTACTTTCTTTTGATTTGGTTTGGTTTGTTTTGAAAGTTTCTGATTTTGATGTTATGGTGCAGCTTGACGATTGGGTGTTGTGTCGAATTTACAACAAGAAAGGGAAGATTGAGAAATTCAACACGGGGGCACAGAAAATGGAGGCTGGGTTTGTTGATAATTTCGATCAAGAGATGAAGCCGGAGATTGAGAAGCTTAGGAATGAGCAATTGTTTATGGAGAGTTCAGAGTCGATGCATAGAGTGCAGACGGAGTCGAGCGGTTCAGAGCAGGTGGTTTCGGCGGAGGTGAGGTGGGAGAGGGAGGTGCAGAGCCACCCCAAATGGAATGACATTGGGCTACAGCTTGAAAACGCCTTTGATTTTGAATACAATTACTTTGACAATAATAACCTTTCGGTGGATGACCCTTTTGGGAATGTTGAGTATCAAATAGGCCACGTGTCTCCCTTGCAGGACATTCTCATGGAAGCCCTGTTGATGTGAAAACGAAACCTTTTGGACAAGGGGCCTTCATTACGTCCATAACATGGGACCCTTACCCCAAAATATCTTCATTATTTTGTAAAGTCAGCATTGGTATGCTATTGCATTCACCTAACTACTACGACCACACGTGGAACCAGACTTAGTGTGTGGACCCAACAGTGATGCACGTGTAGTACTAGTAACTATTCTTGTTCTTTGTTCTGGAGAGGTCAGGGAATGTTGAATTCGGCTGAACTGGGCTTTTTGGATTAGGTATGCAGGGAAATGAGTAAAAAGCAGAGTAGGAGCAGAATTATCTCAGCAAGGTGTTGTTGATTCATAGGTTTTTGGAGGGTTAATGTGTAGCTGTAGGGACTCCACCAGGAAAATTCTTGTGCCATTTATGATTTTTTCATATATATGTAATATGCAACTTCTACTTTTCAATTCGAAGTAAACAGCTTAATGAAAATTCTTCCATTCAAAGGATGGAAAAGCGGTGCAGCCTATCTTGGTCTCACTGTATACGTCTAACACTTCCTCAGATTATATAATATGCTAGTGTAAAAGACTTTATAGACAGAATAGAAACGATGGTATATATAAGAAAAGAACTTGCAGAAAAAATCAAGGCACAAAACAGCTGCCAGTGATATTAATACTAAGTTGATAATGTTTATGGAATTAACCATCATATAAATTGTTGATAATGTTGCTACAATCAAATTTGAATCTGAAAATGTTCAGAATAACATGGGTTGATAATAATTGTACGAAATCTGCCGATTAAGTATAGAATAGAATCAAGAGATGAACTTAATATTTGCATCAATTGCTATGTAAATAAAGGGTCAACTATGTTGTTAGTTAGTGTTAAAAGCTGCAGTAAATTATATCAAATTTTATTTATGGTGTTAGTGGATTTCAAAACCCCTGATAAAGTACTATAGGTTTTGATTATAACATTAATGAGGATTCAAAAACGCTCTTAAAATACAAGAGTAGATAGCCGAGACAACTTCTATGGTGTTGTCTACGAGTAAGTTATGCGTTTTTGGGAGTTGGATAAAATCGTCAAAAAAACTACTTTCCATGGATGTTTTTCCAACGGATGAGCAACCACAAGAGAAAATTTTTTCTTGGGGTTTCAATGTGCAATCAAACTAATGTGATATGATTTTATATGAGTGGTTACTTAGTACATGTAACCAGTCCGATATATCACGCTAGATCTCTATAAACAATAATAGTCAGGCTAGATCTCTGAATATATTAAACACAACATCTGACTCTCATATTATAAGATGACTTTGTTGTACAAAGTAGGACAATAGCTTCTATTTGATATGATAATAGAGAAGTAATTGAGTGGAGGAGGTATCTTGTATGTTCAAATGCTGACATCTCTGGATTTTGGAACCCGATCACAATCTGCTGGTGTCCAACCGATCAACTGCTTATCGTTGTCAAATACCATCACTTTGTTTAGCATGGATATGTCTGCATCAACAGGACCAGGGATTTTATAATGCACAGTTCATTAGGTGTGTCTGGAAACCCGTTATGAAGTGAAAAATCACATCAAGAGGTGAAAGTTATAACTATTAGTGTATTGATAAATGTGAAAATTTCATGAAATGTAAAATCAGGCATGCTATATGAGTTTTGGTAACTGCTTACAGGCTAAGAACCTGAATACTACAAGTGATAATATTCATCATCCAGAACCAGCATTAGAAGAAAAAAAAAACAATAACAACATTCCTACCTCCTATTAGGTTCAGATCACCCATCCCTACTTCAGAGCCGTTTAGAATGCCCAAGCAAACATTTCCCATATTCTGGCAGAACAAATTTATTAGTAGTCATACATGAAATGTGTCTGTTACTTTAAAAAAGTTAATCTGGAAGGAATCAACTAGGAGGAACTCACAGATATTATTAGATATCCTTCAGGAGGGATTTCAAACTGAGCTTTACTTCTTCCATTACTGCTGAAACTAAGCGTGATTGGCTTGAAGTATTTTCTCACTTCATATATGCTTTTGAAAGGTCTTTTGCCATGCCAACAGAGAGGGAGAGTTTGATCACCGTGTGCTTCTTTTAGGGGCTTTCCACCTGATTCCTTCCTCAACTTCAGGTGGAAATTAAACAAAAAGATCCATAAGTAACATGTCGATATTTTCTTGTATAATTACAGAAATAATTTATTTCCATTTTGTCCTTCTTCATACAACTTAAATTTCGCGTGATGAAATTGACATGACTAATCTTTGTAAAATGCTTGAAATAGAAGGATTGTTAGTGAATGTTTTCAACTGACCAAAGAGATTAGTGTTTGGTAAGCATTAGAGTTGAAGTAGGTGTAAGAACTCCCAGTGTCAAAAATAGCATGAAGATTTCCAACCCCAGTCCTCTTCCCTCCAAAAATGAGTTCAGCTGCCCCAGCTGCTGAGTAATGTTTGCTGGGGGGAGATCACAGAAATGAGATCTCAGTGTTTAGAAAAAATTAGAAATGATGACTATACAAGTGGAAAATGTAACACTAGCATATAACTCATGAAGATCCACTTACTAATCTCTGGATGACATTGGAGTCCATGTTAGTCTAGAAGAATCATAAACTTCTCCGAAAAAGATATACCCTCCTCCCTGTGCACTCAAACAGTGTCCAACCACATTTCGGACCAAACCCTGACTGTTCAGCTGTGATGTCAAGCTAGTTTTTCCCCTGCCAAGGCCAAGCATTCCATCTAACGGGTGATGAGAAGGATCTGGAAAAATCTGATCATATCCGCATCTGCAAAAGGAATAAAAAAAATGTATCAGTACACCAAAGAATTTTTACATTTCAACACAATGCATGTGGTATAATCATCATTAGTATGCAGAGTTTCCACGATCAAGTGACATTTTAGTCTAAAGCAAGCCAAATAGGGGATCATACAACAATAGTGTTTTCGTTGTGGATAGTTCAGATTCTTAACTAAATTTAAAGCATAAACTAAGGAAGTAAAAATGGTTTGAGATATCATACTAACCCAAGGGCCATACGAACTTTAAGTTGGACTCCATTTGTAAAGTTGAGAGTGTAGACATCATGGAGAAGAACACCAAGCGATGAGTAATGATCTGCATACTCAACTTCATAGTCACATTGATGTGGAACTTCGCAGTCGTAGTTATCAGTGTGGTGCAAGGATGCGCAAAGGGCATGCCTGCATGGCACTAGGTCATTGCTGGGCCTATAAAGTGGATGGGGTGTCTGAAAATAAGCAACAATATTTAAGACTAGTATTAGCAGGATATTGTAATTAATCAAACAAATTAACACTATACATGTATCTATTTGCTAACGTGAGCCTAGCCTCCAATCTAGTCTCATTTGACATGACATGTGTTCAAGAAAAAACAAAATGTTATGAATTTGCTATGTGATTCTGAACACTCAGTGAGTGAGAATATCCTTTCACCTGAGAGCAACGGGAACAAGGGGCATCACATTGAAGCCACGTAAGGTCGCTACCTGTGTCAATATCAAGAAAATATGGCCTTGGTGGTTGCCCGATGTTGAGAGTGACATTATAAAACCTGTGAATGTTGAAAGAATATATACTGACTTGTCATGTATGTACATATTTCAAGATGTATAACTTGAAAAAGAAAAAAAAAACTTGCCTGCATATAATATTTGAATGAGACAAAAAAGGAAAACGGAAAACGCATTTATGATTTATATTTTAAAGGTTTAAATATGTTTTAAGCTTATGCATTTTAAGTTTGGTTCGAGTAATTTTTTCTTTACTTTCTATAATTAAAAGTTTGTACATTTGATCTAATATTATATGACTATATGTTATATATTTGTTAGAATAAAATAGTCTTACTCTCCTAAACACACCTTATAAATAGATTGATGCATTATGATTTCTTAACATGGAATCTGCAAAATATTAGTTTGGCTTGGTGCATCATGATCAGTGAATTAAAGTTGATCTATCAAAATTTTAAAGTATTAATTTAAAAATAAAAAAAGGTTTTTTTAAATTATTTTATATATTTAATAAAATATAATATATTAAATTAAGAATTAAGTATTGCATATAATACATAATGCATAAAGATTAATTGAAGTTTTAATTTCACCTTATCTTTATAATGATTTTTTTTTCTTTCCTTTTTATGTGAGTTGGTGAGACTAAATGTCATATCATTATCTAAGGGTCATATCAATCTAATTTCTTTAATTATTGTAAAAAATATATATTTTTTACCCAACATAACTCGAACTCATACTAAGTCGGGTTAATCCAAGTTTGAATTTGTGTTAACAATTTTAGCTTATATGCTGAACAAACTAGTATGACGATAATATCACATGTGATACCGAAGAAAACTCGTAAAAATTATTAAATAAATATTATTTATATACCTTAAAAAGAACATTAGGGACTAAACAAGAGAATTTAAAAATTTTGAAAAATAAAAATCAAAGAAAAATATTTTATAGGAAGTAAAACCAAAATTCACACATTTCATAAGCATTGAAATCAATTATTTCAAGATTTATGAGGATGAAAAAAAAAAAGATTGTAGGAACCCAAATCAAAATTTGATAATTTTATGCAGACTAAAAAATATATTTAAATTTAATTTAAATAATCAATGAGTATTATGAATGTTGAATGAAAATTGGATACTTTACATTTTTAAAGGACTTCTTTGAAGTTAAATTTATTGAAGAAAAATTATTCATTAACTCCAAAATGTGAAATGAAAATGTAGTGAAAAAAAGTGTAGGTATTATTAGTATAAGATTGTAGGAAGAAGGATAAAAAAAAAGATGATAATTGTTTATTAAGTGCAAAAAATAAAGAGAGCTCATAAGTTATTCATCTTTGTCAAATAATATGCGAATCATTTAACTTTATTATTTGTATGTGGATCATGTTAAAGATACTCAATGTTGGTTTTAATGTTTATTGGTATTTGTTATAGCTAAGACATCTGAAGATTCTTTTAAATTAGAACACTCAATGTCTTGTCCTTCTCTTGGCTTTGAAAGTCGTATTATTTGTAATTAATTATTCCCTTTGGGCTTCAAATTACATCCTAAGATTAAGATTTCATGATTCTTAATTTTTGTTTAGTATTTGGTGGATTTTATTAACTATTACCTCAATTTGTTTTATTGTTATTACAAGAATTAGAATTTCCTAACCTCTTCAAATTTAACTTTATATATAAATGTATTTATTCAATAAGAATCTAATCTGTGGATCGGTTCTACCTCTACCTTCTAAATCAATTCTATTCAAATAATCCTTCAATTTCTCTAATATTGTTGATATTAAAGATTTGACCTTAACTTATCGTTACATAACCCTTCACGTTATTAATAATTTTGATTAATCCACTAATAACAGTTTTGATTAATCCACTAAATATATTCTAGCGATTGAGAGTTTCATAAAGGAATTTAGATTCAATTTTCATCACTGTTTCGGAGTAATTAGGGTATAAGTGTTGGTGTTATCATTTTTTTTTATGATAATAAAAAGTAATACTTGTATTACTAAAATTGATATTAAAATTATTAAAAGACATATTAGAAAACAAAAATTATAAAATTAAATCAATCTTATTAACTTTTATAATTTCATTGGATTAGTTTTTTAAATACAATAAAATTAATGAAATAAATGAAAAAGAAAATAATAAAAAAAAAGTATACCTTGAGCGTTAAAAACGTGATAAATTTTCTCGCCAACAATTCAAGAGGATACATGGTGGACAAAGAAAGAAAAACGTGACATGAAAGAGAGAAGAAATCAATTTTATGTAACCGTTTGAAATTAATTTCATGAGATTTCTCAGTAACATTTAGAATCATTAAGAATTTCATGAGATTTCTCAGTAAAATGTTTAAATTCATTAAGAATTTCACGAGTCGTGGCTATTTAGTTAGAGAAGAAAGAAAGGCATAAGAGAAAGAGAAGATTCCTGTTACGTACCCGACAGGGTAAACATTGCCGTGAACGGCGAACACCACGGCAGAACCGGAACGGAAACGGTTTAGTAGGAACGGTGATGACGATGACGAAGAGGCTTCATCGGAACGAATCCTTCCGCTTGAGCTTGAACTTTTGTGTTTGCTACCGAACCATGCTGAAGAAGTAGAGGAGGTGAAGAAGAGGAGCAGAAGCAGAAATAATCCCCAATTCGCCGATTTCTTCATCTTGGAATTGATATGGAAGCATGTATGGAGGGTAGGTTGCGTGTTTGAGGAAATGCATGAAAGGTTTATATATGATTTGAGATGATGGTGTGGGTCCACAAAAGCATTGCTTCCATGATTCAAACTGGGATTTCTTCAAATGCATTTTTTGTCCCTAACTGCTTATTCCTTTCTTCCTCCTATCAAACCCCACCTCATCAAATTTTCATACCCTTTTCAGTTTTATACATTTATGGTCTTTCTGAAAAATCAAATATTATATGTTACCACTCCAGCAGACACACAAGAAACGTGACTCAACTCAACCAAATCAATTTAGGAAAATAATATTTTAACATTTAAAAAAAAAATTACATCCATTTTACCAATCACTTTAATAATATATTATTCAAATTTTAAATTAAATTAAATAACTATTATTCAAATATTACTATTTTAAGTTATTAAATGAATGTTTTTTGTTTGATGGGTGTTAAAATATAACCACCAGGTATACATACCACCAAAGGAGAAAGGAAAAGCAAAATAAAAAAAATACGAAAAAATACATTTTCAACTTTTATAGAATTGTAGAAGAAATATATAATTAATTTTGATATATATGAAGTAATTTATTTTTAATTTTTTGTTTTTAAATATATTTTTATTAAATCTGTAATAATAATATTGTAATGTGATAAATGATTAACTTTAGAGAGGTGGTAGATATTTAAATATTTTTAATATTTAATAGTATTTTATTTTTAACGGAGTACTTTGATCATTGTTTAAATATATTAATTACAAAAAAATTATTTTATCACATAAGTTAAATTATTTTAAAAAAATCACTTATTTATGTTCATTTTCCTCTAATTTCTCGTATTTTAAATAATCTTATTTTTTTTATTTTATTTTAATTTATTTTTCCTCTCCCTGGTTTTTCATCCTCTAATCTAAAGAAAAGTTAAAAGATTCATTTTACTTTCAAAGAAGAAATGAATAAACGATAAAAAGTACATTTTATAAAATCAATTTTATAATAACTTGGGTTATAATTGGATAAACCTTATCATAAATATTTTGAGAACAAAATTATAAACTAAAATTAGTTTATGCATAAGTTAAAGATAACTTCTACACAATTGTTTTTTCATTTAATTCATGCAAAATTATTTGTAAGTAAATCAAACTAACTTATTTTAAGAAGTTCTAACTTATAAGCTATAAGAATTTTATGGAAGTTATAACTTCTAATTCGTAGTTTATTTAATTTTCTTCGATTATTATCTTATATTTTAATATATCTCATATTTTCATTTAATTAATGTAAAATTATTTGTAAGTAAATCAAACTAACTTATTTTAAGAATTTCTAACTTATAAGTTATAAGAATTTTATGGAAGTTATAACTTCTAATTCGTACTTTATTTAATTTTCTTCTATTATTGTTAATTTCATTTTACTTATTATTGTCTATTTCAATCTTGTAGATACAGTTAATCATTACATTAATATTTTTTTAATATTTGTTGTTTTTTTTTTATATTTTGTATGAATTTTAAATTAAAAAAATATTTAATATTACAAATTAAAGTAACAAATATCTCATCATATGAAGTTATGTAAAAATTACACACAAATTGTATAAATGAACTTTAATGTAACTGTAGTTTAAATTAAAAAATTAAAAAAAAACTTAAAATTCTAAATATTAAATTTGATAAATACTCTTTATGACTTGTTCAAATAAAAAGAACACACACAAATTTTAAAAGATAGATAAAAAAATAAAACTTTTATTAAGAATTTAATTATTTTAAAAAGTTATAGTTATAATTGACATAATAATGTATCTTTATTTAAAGACACAAATTTATTTATGTAATAAAATTTATTGAATTATATTTTGTTATGAGATTTTACAGTTATCTCGTTTACCAATCATTTTTAATTCAATAAATTGGTTTAAAAAAATCATAAACACGTTATTATTTCTTGTAACCATTATAATAATAATAATAATAATAATAATATTATTATTATTATTATTATTTTTTGTATTCATATCTTTCAAATATAAAATATCATTAAGAAAAAATAAGATAAAAATATTTTCTCTCCTTAGCTATAAGTTTCAACATATCATTTTAATAATTAAGTTACAGTAAAAAATATATTAAACAAGTTTAAATTTATAACACAGTGAACATAATTATATTAAGTCATGTTTCATTCTCAAGACTTGTAAATCACTAATTTTGATTTGTTACTAATATAAAACTAAAAAAGAAGAATATAATAATAAAAATAAGAAGACTAAGATGAGAAACTCCAGTAACAAACCCTAAGAAAATATTTATTTTCTAATCCTTTCCTATCCTCCAAATGCATCCATCCTCACTAGATATCCACATCAACAATGACATCAAGATAACTCTGTACCTTTGCAAGAATTTGAATCTTAACCGTTTGAGATATTCTGTTTCTTTATCTTTTTTTCTCTTTCGCCTCCACTATAAAAATCAGAGTAAAAAAAATAAAAATGAGAAGCATTAACAATTAAACAATTAAAATTTATACAACCTGTATGGATTGATCAGAACAAATTAAAGGATAATGACATTTGTTCAATAAGAAATATTCATAGAATGAAAAAAAAAAACTAAATTTTATTTACATTCAGTTTTTGATTTTTTTATTTTATTTTAGTCTTTTGTGACTTTTTGTGAGAGATTAAAAGTAACTGTCCATCAAACCAAGCTTCAATTTAAAGTTTTATTTTATTCATTCTTTTCAAATAAATATAATACCTATCTTTCAAATTTAATATTAATTATCTTTTTAATTTTTAATTTAAATAATTATAAAATAATAAAATAATCAAAATAAAATAATAAAATAAATTATTAATATAAGAATAAAATATGAACAAATTTATTTATATATAGATATAGATTATTATTATTATGATAATTATCACAATTATTAATACATAATATTACAACTGTCACTATCGTGGTTATTTTTATTATTTTCACTCTTATAACTCAACATTTCTTATCAAATATTATTATGTACTATTACTACTACTATTAGGCTCTGTTTGGATTAGGGAGGGGATGTGTGAGGATGTGTGAGGAAAGTGTGAAGAAAGTGAGGGTGTTTGGATTGGAGTATGTTAGGGTGGGTGTGTAAGGAAATTTTATGGGAGTTTGTGAGTGATGTGATGGTTATGAGAGAATTTTTTTTTTTTAAAGGTGTGAAATGTTACTTAACAAATTAACCCTTGTCTATTAAAAAAATTAATAATAAAATGAGTTGTTTTTGTTTAAAAATAATAAAATGAGTTGTTTTTGTTTAAAAATAATAAAATGAGTTGTTTTTGTTTAAAAATGAAAAACTTTCACACATTTCGTAGATTTAAAAAACAATTAAAAAAATATATGTTAAATGTAAATATGTATAATATAAAAAATATAATTAGAAAAAAATATGTATTCAAAAAATTAAATAAAAACAGAACTTCAAGTAACAAAATTGAAAATAAATCAAACATTATATAAATAAAAAGATATTATTTTTTAATATTAAAAATCCTCTAGAAATGAAAAATAAAAAATATTACAACAACAAAAATATAACGTAATTAACAATAAAAAAAATTCATAAAAAATTATAATAAAATAAATTATAACTCATAAACAAAATAACTATATATAAAAATATTTTAATATAAACATAACAAAAATAAAAATAAAAACAGAATTTCAAATAATTTCTTTAAATATTAAACATATACTATAAAATTAAAAAATAAATCACATCTTATATAAATAAAAAATTTCTATTTTTTAATATTAAAAAACCTCACAATAAAGCAATCTAAAAAATACAACAATAACAAAAATATAACTTAATTAACCATAGTAAAGAATTCCATAAAAAATTATAATAAAAAATAAGGATAAAAACGTATTAGTAGTATAATCCGATATAGTTCAATAATTAATTATTATTATTTTGTTTTATTAAATATTTGTGTTAGTTAAATTTATTTAATAACTAATATTTATAATAAAGTGTAGTTTTTATTAATAAATTGTGTAAAAATACGTGAAAATATATTAAAAGAAAAAAAAATCATGTGTTGGAGCTTTATCCTTACCAGTTTTCTACTTCTTGGTGGATGAGGATGCCATAGATTATAAAGTTATAACCTATTATGATTTGTTTCTTCATTTTAAATATTATATATATATATATATATATATTAAACATTGTACAATAAATTTTTTAAAATACTAATATATTTAAATGAAGCATTGTAATACATTCAAATGAGGGTAAATTTGGAAATAAGGGATGCTGACATGGCTTTCCCTCTATATTTACTGTTCACAAGTATATCCTCTCCTTCACTTCCCTGCACATCCCTTGATCCAAATCATGGATATCCACTCACATCCTTCCTCCTGAACAGTACATTCATCTGAAGCAAACAGGGGGTTAGTGTTACCACGGCATGATCCCAAGGTGTGGGATCGAGTTATACCTGTTGGGGCTAACCATTGGATACACATTTCTGAAATGCCTTGTTGTATCTTGTTTTATTTTTTTAAAAGTCAATAATATACAAATTGTAATAAGTTAATTTTCATATTATTTAAACTCAAACCTGATTTTGATCCATTTAACTTGATTTTTCCCACTAAACTCTATATTATCTATTTTACATATTATTGAATAACAAAATAATTAAAGATAGTATGTTATTAATTTTTATAGTATTTTTTAAGTTTTAAATTTTTGATAAATTTAATATTTTCATTTATTTTTTATTAAATAATAAAAAATTATATTTTTTAATTATTATCGTTTATTTTTTTAAAAAAAATTGAATGATGTGATTCTTTCTCCGTCATGTTGCTTACCTGTTGTCATGTGTTACCAAATAAAAAAAATTATACAATTAATATAAAATAATGAGATAATCATATTTTTATTGACCTTCACGTCAATTATTTGTAACGATTAATAAATGAAGACTCAATTGTAAAATACATAAATTAATATTTAATAAATTAAGTAAAAATTAATGAAAAAATCAATTGAAAACATCAAATTTATCCCAAATTGAAACTTTATCATCATTCTGTCACTAATTTTTTGGTCGTTCATTCAATTGAAACAACAGCAAGGCCAAGAGACACAACTAGAAAAACAAGTACGATCAAATTTTAATTGAGGTCATGACACAGATAATTATTTATTTCTGAGTTTTTAATTACTTTTGAAAGAAAGTGAAACAATTCTAAATATAATCTAAATTAATCATTTTAAATAAATATTAATGTTAATATTTTAAAATTAAAATAAATAATAATTTGATAAAAAAAAATCAATATCTTAATTTCTATGTTTATAAATATAACATAGTTACCTTATTTTATGAGTATTATGTAAAAATAGTTTCTCTAATATTTTTGTCGTTTACATATTATTATTTATCGCAATAATTTTTACTTTATCATTTCATATTTTCATATTAGTTATAATGTTGGTTATTGTTAAAACCTTATTTTAGATAATGTTGGTTATGGTTCTGGATAAGAATTTAAGTGAGCTGAATTTAGGATATTTAAAATTGAGTTCCTTTATTTATTTATAGTGAAAAAGATGATTGTTTTTGTAAATCATATTTAGTTTTTTATATTTTCTGAATCTTAACTACTATTATCTAATTTTTAAAGTGTATTTTTTAATTAATTTTAAATATTATAAACATATATAACCTTACTTTTGACTAAGATTCTAGTTAGTAAACATATATACCCTTACTTTTGACTAAGATTCTAGGTAGTCTTATTAAATCTTTCTATTAACAATTAATAGGTCTTCTTTAAAGATAAGTTATATTTCATATTCTAATGAAAGAAAAGACTAATTAACCATACATAAGCCTCTAATCTTAAGTGGAGTAGGCGAAGAGGTTTATCAATTTTTTTTTTTTGAAATAAATTAAGATGCAAGTTATGCTTAATCGGTTTATAACCATACACAAAAATATTAAATCAATCAATTTTCATTATGATATAAGTTTTTCTAATTAGTTTATGTTTATGTTCGTTTTTAACATTTTATCCATTTTTCTTATTAAATTAGTAAATTTGTGTTTAAATTATTATCTCATTTGGAAAAGCAACACATTAATGTTTTATTAGCTAATGTATCTCAAACACCATGACCTTTACAAAGCATAAATAAACAATAAAAGATTGCATCCGAAGTCAAAGGGATATGCATAAATAAGGAAAATCTTACATATCTTGAAATAAAATTAAAAAAAAAATGTTTGTACTTTATGAAAATATTACTATAAAAAAAAGTGAAAAGCATTTTATGTAGCACTTTGAATAGAGGAAGATTTTTTCAAGCAACTATAAAGTATTATATTAAAAAAATAATGCAAATATCCATACATATACATTTATATAAAATTTGTTATTTTTTTAATTACAAACTATATATATAAATATGTGGATATATACGAATATGTGTATTACTTTATTAATACATTAAACTCAAGACACACTATCATAAACATTAACTACCATATTCCTCTATTTTTACATTTGAAAATTACTTTATGTACGAAGTCAAAGGGATATGCATAAATAAGGAAAATCTTACATATCTTGAAAAAAAAAATATTTGTACTTTATGAAAATATTACTATAAAAAAAAGTGAAAAGCATTTTATGTAGCACTTTGAACAGAGGAAGATTTTTTCAAGCAACTATAAAATATTATATTAAAAAAATAATGTACATATCCATACATATACATTTATATATAAAATTTGTTATTTTTTTAATTACAAACTATATATATAAATATGTGGATATATACAAATATGTGTATTACTTTATTAATACATTAAACTTGGACAAGACACACTATCATAAATTAACTACCATATTCCTGTATTTTTACATTTGAAAATTACTTCATGTGGTATATTTTTTAATTGGATAAAGAATAAAAAATTTCTTAGAAATAACTTAGGAGAATTTTATATTCTGCCATAGATGGATTCTAAGTTACGGAGTCAAAGGAATTTTTCATCGTGAAGTTGGAATTCTTTGTGTAAACACATTTTTAAATATAGTATTTTGTCCAACAAACATGTTTCTTTCATCCTTTTCTATATTTCATTCATTGTATTTTGAGAAACAATTTCATATTTCAACTAAACCTACTCTTATCTTACCATCAACACACTTATACGCCTACCACAAAAGAGAACAATAAAATCATAACTAATAATTTCGAAAGACTTAGAAATTAGAAAATATCACAAAATTTAGAAATTGGATAATTAACTCAATATCTTAGATATGTGTGATAAAGAGGAAGCAAACAGAGAGATAAAATTAAGTATATAACAAAAAAAAAACCAGAGAACATTAGATATGTGTTTGGTTTAATAAAAAAAATAAGAAAGAGAAGAAAAGAGAACCAACATAAGCCATATATTGCAACAAAATCCAACATAATGTGAAACTCGGCTGTTTTAACGTTTAAGTTACAAGTTGTTTTCCTTTCCTGCATTTCTTCTTATTTCCTTGCATTTTTCTACACCATACACAATATACAAATTCCTCCCAAATGCCTTGAATTTATCACTCTACCTCCCCTCTCCATTTATCAATCATACGCTAAGATATTGTAAGGGAAGAAAAAAAAAATTCATTCATTAACATTAATGCTTTGTTTGAAATGAGGAGTGGAAAATTGAGGATGTGGGAGAGTAAAAGTGTGAAGATTTGACATGCAAAAAAGTTGAGATCGCATATCGATTTTATGAGGTTAAATAGGCTTAAAGTCCACTTCTTAATATGATATCAGAGTCATTTTCGAGCCTATTCTACCAAGTATTTGTTTGACTTATCAGACCACCCGCTATCGAATCGTTATCATGCACAAGTTGTCACTCTCAGTGTGAGGGGTGTGTGTTAGAAATTCCATACTGACTAAGGACATTTCATTGTATATAAGTGAGTGCAAACTCACCTTATAAATTTGTTTTATAAGGTTGAGTTAGACTTAAAGTCTACTTCTTAATATGAAGAAAATTTATTTATTAAAATATGTAAATGATGTAATGGTTGTAAGAATATTTTGAATTATTAAAATTGTATAAATTATAAGATTACAAATTTACCCTTATGTATAAAAAAAGAAAAAAGAAATAAATGATAATTAATTTTGTGTACATTTTAATTAATTAAAATAACTTAAAATTTTAATTACAAATAAAAGAATAAATAATGTAAAATTCAAATAAATAAATAAATAAAATTTAAATATAATTATATTATTTTTAAACAAGAACACAACACACGGAGGAAGAAAAAGTTGTGCCCGAAAACAATATAGATTTGATTAAAAAGAAAAACAAAAATCAGAAAGAATTAAAAAAAATGAAAAAAAATGTGAACATAATCGATTACCCTCTACCTTAAAAAAATATAACCTAATCGATTATCCAAAGTTTTCAGAAACATAATCAACTATGTCTTTAGTTAAAAGTTAAACTTATCGATTATGCTACAACATAATTGATTAAACTCATATTTACACACCAAACAATCGATTATGCTTAAAATACTTTATTTTTCTGCAAATCCGCAAAATAAAAAAAAATGAACTAAAGTAAGAATAATATGGTATTTTTGGTCTACGAAATGGTCTTTTCCAAGATCTCTCTTTTCTCTTCATTCTCGAAAGGACTACCAAACTCCTCTCCTTTCTCTTCCGTCTAAGTAGAGTATCACCCCATAACAAAAAAGTGTGTAAATGCAGAAATTCAACATAATAATTAGTCTAATAAAGCTACGGTCCCATATACCACTGAGTCATGTATATAGCACCAATATCTTCCTTGTAAATAGGAGATCTGAGTGCAAAGTATTATTACCTTTCGGTTTGTAATTATAGTATTCGTATTATAGCATGCCTTCATCAATGCATTAGAAAGATGAATTCCAAACACTAACGTAGCAATACTAAGGAGAACAGGACCCAAATATTAATTTAATTCCAAAGAGTTGCTTTACCAAAGTCAAGGAAGTAAGTGGGTAGCTGTGAAGATTTGGTGGAAAAAAGAAGAATGAGAAGGACAAGACATGTCTTGTGAGGTGTGACTTATGATTCGTTAAGCCAAGGTAAGGGCACACACACACAAGGCGAAAGGAAGAAAGAAAAAGAAAGATGCTTCCACTAAAGCTGGTTCGTTCTCTGGTCTTAGGGGAAACCATCAACCACAACCCTCATCACATGCTAACCCAAAATCACCACACCCATGATGATGATGACGATGATAGTGACGTTGTTGATGATGATGATGAAGCCCATGGCACATCCCAACCCCACCATCATACAAGAAGGAGAAGAAGGAGAAGGTACAAAATCCCAGGTTTGATATTTCTGCCAACAAAAGAGATTATTAGAGACACATATAGGCTTGCCACCATTGCAAGGGATTTGGGTTTGGACTTGTACCCTACACCATCACTCTCTCACATCATCTTCTCCAACCCATCATCTTCATCCAAACCCTCATCACTAACCTTCTCTTCTTCTTCCTGTTCCCTCCAAAGCAACGCCGTCCCCATTCCCTTCCCTTCCCTTTCCGCAACCCCACTCACCCACCTCCGCTGCTTCCTCACGCTCTCCCCACGCGCCTTCAAGATCGTTCTTTTCAGCTCCGGCCACCACACTGACGCCGCCGCTGGCGCCGTCAACGCCGGAAACTGGGACTGCGGCTCTTTCTCTCTCTACTCGCGGTTCCTCGGCCATCGGGTCGGCACCATGGAGGAGTTTTGTCGGATTCTCGCCGGCAAAGGTTGGAGCTTTTATAAAACCAAGAAAAACCCTTCTTCCGATCAGCGCCGCGGCGGCGCTTTCTACCTCTTCAGAAGGGTGGATGTGAACCGAGTTCGGGTTGGAGCACAGGTGGATGGGGCATGCAGAGTGAGGGAGTTGAGGCTGCCACACTTGGATTTTGGAAATGCTCCGTTGAGGATTTTGCAGTATATTTTGGTGATGACTGATGACATTTTCTGTTTGGCATGACATTTTTCGTAAGTGTTCTATAAATTTCTGCTTTTTTTAGATTTTAATAGTCTTTTTTAAGATTCTAGTTTTCATGAAATTTTTGTGAGAAATCACCCGACTTTTATAGTTGTTATTATAAAAGTCAGCCATATGGCAATTTTTGTGATTTGGATGATTCATGATGGGTTCACATTGTAATTGGCACTACATTCTGATTAAATAATTTTTTGAAAAAGGAAAATAAGATGATTCATGATGTGTTGAATTGAATGCATTGACTCTGGGGGTTCTTAGATGATAACAATACATGGGCTACAAAAAGGGCTTATCTGGTTTGGTCTTGTAATGGGTGGTCATGGAAGTGATGTTATATATCTTGTCTTCCATTGCACTGTATTGGATTGGATTCTTGGTGATTGGATTGGATTATATATCTTGTTTAGTTTATGGTGAAGGGGAGGTGGAAGTGAAAGGTTTCCCATTGGAGAGGTAAATATGTTATAAGTGCTTGAATAATGAGAGGTATACTTAGCTAAAGAGTTCAGTGTTGATTTGGAGAGGCATGTCATTCCAATGACAACAGATTATGTTTTGTTGTTCTGATGGAGGAGCCATTATTTCCTCATTGATTTGAAACGCCACAAAATGTGAGACACCCAAACACGACTATTTTGCAAATTGTTGCCAAACATCACCTTCAGCAATGGTAGGCAAGAGTGTGCAAAGTATTCATGTTTCACATGTAGTGTTTCGATAAGATGGATTCCTTTATTTTTGCCGATCGATTGGATCAGAACTGGAAGATGGTGTGGTGCCACCTCTGTATGGTCATGTATGAAGGCAGTTACAGCTGCTTAAAGGTTGTGCAAGTTTCTAAGCGAGTGTTACCTTAAGACCTACAACTCCCTTTTTCTTGTTTACTCTAATATAATTGCAGCCACCTATACTCACCCATCTGTGCTTCTTCTGCCAAACAAATGTAGCAAATTTCAATAACTTAAGCGACTATAAGTTAATAATACCATTTCTTCTGTTGAGTTGGTATGAAATTCCAACCATTGATTTCAACAAAAGCGTATGCAATGGCAGAATTGGTTGTTTCCATCTTTGCAGTAGTAATTAAAACACCAAAAACATAATTGCTGTCAACAATACCATGTCCTGCAGTTGATTCCATCTATTCACAGGCAACGCTTGTAAGGGGTCTATAATCACTTGATTCCCTTAGTTTTATAGATATACATGGAATTTTTTATCCATTTTTTGTTTCATAGCTCCAATCACTTGAGAAGTCTGAATGATTTACTGATAATTGAGTTTTGTCATATTTCTTTTGGATCAATAGTGTGTTGTAAGGTTAGATGGTTTTCATGTCCAAGCATCACATCACACGGCAAACAAAACTGTTTTGAATTGAAATGTAATGAGAATGTACCGAATAGCAGTCTATTAAGGACAGGCTTATCTGTATTGGGATTTCAACTTGAACCCTTGTGCTTAACCATCCCTCCAAAATGCCACTAACGGTGTCTTTTTCAGTCGATCTCCAACGACAACTTGTACCTATGACTATATCAACTTGTTCCTATTACTGTATATTTATATTTATGTGTGATTCGATAGTATATTTATATTTATGTGTGATTCGATAGCGGATGGTGTAATAAAATCAATAAACTTTTGGGTAAGATAAATTCTAAGTGATTATGATATCATATTAAAAAATATGCTTTAAAACCTAATTAATGTGAGATCTCAAAATATAGTAATAACTGAACCAGTATAATGCAGCTAAATATGTAATTTACGGTAATACATAACACAATGGAATCAATCACGTTATCATGAGCATATTATCTATATAATTAAATACGACTACTATCTATTGCATCAATGAAACCTGTAGTGGTAGTTTCTTCTGCAATCTCAAAGGCTTGTGCTTTCAACTCCATGCTCTCATGACAATATCTCCGTCTGTAATTTTAGATAGCACTTGAGACAATTTGATCAATGTTTACCATGTCAATAAATCAGATTGAAAGGGACTATTATAACTTCAGTTATGGAGATACCAACAATAGGTGGATCCAAGATTTCTCAGCGGCTGTGTTGAAAATGAAAAGGAATGAATCTCTCAACCCAGTGGATACCGCAGCAGAATTGGAGTAGGAAGGGACAGTTCCAAGAAGATTTCTTCCACTAGGCTTCTGGATTACCACAGACAAGATGGGGTAGAAGGAATCGAGTTTACTGAGAAAAATAGGTAGTACAAAGCAATACATCAATGGGAAATAATTTAAAATCACTACTAAAGTTGAATAATTGAAATTGAGAGTGCATAACACACACAAGTCATAATTCACAAGTAAATTGAAAATTTTCATACCTTAGTGACAGGAAGAGGTTATTGCTTTTCATGTTGTTGAGAAAAAAAAAAGTAATAAAAACTCAATATTTTCATGAAAAAGAATATTAACCGTATTTCTGAAACAGTAACATCTTTTGAGTTTTATTATTATCCTTTTATTAAGAAAATAAAAGCCTAGAGAAACTCGATATTATTTGACATTTGTGACAAGAAAACTGAAGTGTGCATTTATCCGGCATCGATGTAGTTTGCTGTGAACCCAACCAGTAAGTATCAGGAGGGTGATCCCTTGGTAAAATTCCACATTTCTGAAAATTATATTGATTTTGTAATATTTCTTTTGGTCAGATATTTTTTATGTCTAAGTATCATAGGGTAAACGTAATTGTTTGTTATAAATTGAAATATTACGATAATGTACCAAATACAGATGCTGAAACGTTGAAGGATCGCGTATTGTGTAGGCTACGTTCGAAAGACAAGAAACCAAGAAAAGGAACAAGCTTGGAACAACAATGTCCCTGTCCATCCTCTTATTTGGAAGTTGTTAATATAAATAAAACCAAGTACCACGTTTTCTTTCCAGTTTTTAGTATTACATTATAAGCTAATTCAGCTAGTCAGCTAGTAATATTAGCATTGACCGCACGAGTTTTCTCATAATGGGAAATTCAGATTCACTCACAAACAGACACACTTATTTCAACACTCGCAGCATGTATATACTATAGTGTCTTGCTTTAGGCACACTGCAGACACACGATACCGTTATCACAAAGAAGAAAAGCATAAGATTCCTAAGTTCAACTTTAACCCGAGATTTGAACGGCTTTAACATCAGGCTTATTGACCTCTTCCTTGGGAATGGTGACAGTGAGAACCCCATTTTCGATGGAAGCCTTAACTTGATCCACTTTTGCATTTTGTGGCAACCTGAACTTCCTCAAGAACTTACCACTGCTACGCTCCACGCGATGCCACTTATCGTTCTTATCTTCTTTCTCAACGTTTCTCTCTCCGCTTATCTGAAGAATATTGTCATCTTCAATCTCCACCTTCACTTGCTCCTTCTTCAGCCCTGGAATATCAGCCTTCAACACGTGCGCTTCTGGGGTTTCCTTCCAATCCACTCGGGTGTTCACAAATGCAGAATTTTCAGCGGAAAGCGAAGAAGGAAAATGAAAATCCTTGAATGGGTCCCACACGTCAAGAGAGAAAGGGTCGAAAACGTTGCTCCTACGACCGCCGAAGAAACTTGGGATAAGCGACATTCTCTCTTCTTTTCTTAGCTGATGTTGTTTTGAACTCTGCAAAATGCTGTGTGAATTGTTAGCAGATAACGAAATTCTTGTTTTTGTTGTCTGAAAGGACGCACAACACAAGGTATTTAAATCAAATCAAGGGTGAATCTCGTATGTTCTAGAAATCTGTACTCGGTCTGTCAAGTTCTTTCAGAAAATTCCAAAACCTTCTACACTTGTCTACACACCACCCAGTAGGTTCTAAATTTTATGGCTGCTTCTTCCTGCACCTCCATACCTTCTTCTTTCACCTCCATATATTTTCGTAATTCCAAAAATGCCCCTCTGTAATATTCCGATTACATAATCCAGAAGTTATTTTTCAAATTTGTAATTAGCTTCCGGATTATATAATCTGGAAGTCTTTTTTCATATGCATGATTACTTTCCGGATTACATAATCTGGAAGTCTTTTTTAACTTCCGGATTATGTAATCCGGAAGTCTTTTTTCAAATGCGTTTCCGGATTACATAATCCGGAAGCTATTCTATAGAGGTGGCACAAGAAGGATAAAATTGTATTTTCATATTGGGTATGGAGGTGCCAGAAGAAGATATGGAGGTGCAGGAAGAAACAGTCAAATTTTATTGTATGCGTTTCATTAATTGGGCTACAAAAATCATCAATTGGGCTAAAAAGTTTTAAACATGGAGAGTTCCTTCCTGCACCTCCAGTATAATTTTCTCTGGCACTCTCATTTTTCATGGAAAATACAATATTTACCCTTAATGAAAGAAAGAAATAACTCTTAATCCGTACTCCCTTCACCTTCTTTGCACCCTTGAGTACCACCGACACCCCCATCCACCCCCTTCGAGTTCCTTGACAGTTTTTTTGTGGTTTTTGCTACGGTTTTGGAACGTTTACACAGCCCTTAAATGGAAGATTCAACCTACATTATTAGAGAGTTTTGTTGCTTCTGCGTTGAAAATGTCTATTTTGCACTAGTTTTGGCTCGTGTAGTTTTTATTCTGAAATAGGTGATTTAAAAACACTTTATTACACAAGGCTCCTTTTCATTTTATAAACACATTTTTGGATTATATAGTATCTGGAAGATGTTCCCCATCTAAGAATGTTTTCAAGATTTTATAATCCGAAATGTATTTCTAAAAGAAAATACATTCCAAATTATAAAATCCAAAATATATTTTTAAATTAGAGAGGATGCTCTTCGTTATACAATCGAAAATGTATCTCTTAATACACAAATGTCTTTTGAATTATACTATTTAGAAGATATTTTTAGAATCCAATGCACAAATGTCTTTTGGATTATAATATTTAGAAGTATTTTCATATTGAAAATGACCTTTCAGATTGTATAATCTGAAATATAACTTTATATTTTAGATTGTATAATTTAAAATAAAAAAATATATTATATTCTAATTGAGTAATTTGGAAAGTCTACGAACAACACCCTCCATTAACTTCAAAATATTTGCAAAAGGGTAATTTTTGAATTAAAACAATTATGGAGGTGATAGAAGAACCTAGGAAGGTGTAAGAAGAAAATGCCTTAAGCCTGGATCAGGAGTGATCATAATTTGACTTTAATAATCTTAAATATAAGACTTTTTCTTCTTGCACCTCTCATTTTTTAATTTGCACCCATCACTTTAATAAAATGACAAAAAAATGCCCTCCAAAGTTTTATAATTAAAAACTAGGATTTTCATTTTCTCATTCTCCCTTCTTCGTTGCATTGTTCTGGTTGGGTTGCATATTGTGGTTCGGTAGCTTTTGTTGTACTTATAGGTTGTTTGGTTGGTGATTTGCATTCGTTTTTGGTGGTTATTTCCATCCTTAGATACACAAATGGTGACAACCCTTTCTTTTTATCATTAGACCTCCATGAACACTTTTTTTTTTTCAGTTCAAAACTTAAATAGTTTCTTTTATTAAGGAAATAATGATTATTAAATTATACGTAATTATTATACATAATTAATTTAATAATGATAGAATCTCATGATTAGTCGATAATCACATAATTAGCTTGTAATTTGGAAAAAAAGTCTTGTATATATTTCCTATACAAGAGTGATGTAAATATACACAAGAGAACAAAGAATTACAATTTTTCTTACCTTCTTCTTACATACCATTTTCTTAGTACCAAAACACCGATTTTGGTGCTCTTTTTTGTGCTCTGACCGTCTTTCCATTTTTATCCGCTAAACAAAAGATCATGTCTAGTAAAGAAGACACAAGTAACGAGTCCGATGGAAACCTGGTACAAGGCTTCACTGCCGAGCAAATTCAACAACTGACAAAGGCTGTTTACCCACTCAACAATAAGGATAAAAGTGATGCAATGCGTTTATAAACGCAACAGTTTGCCCATAACTCGTCTATTGATTATGCTTCTACGAAACCATGGATTTTGGATAGCGGAGCAACCGATCACATTGCATCCAATTTTTCATACACACTTCATCATTATTTATTACAAATGTTAATCTGTTCACAGGCTCAACTACGACCATCTCATCTACGGACACGATTAAATTCAATGACATAATCACTCTTAAAGATGTTCTCATTTACGGGGAGGATGATTGGCTCGGGTAAACAATACGTAGGCTTATAGTACATGTTCTCTCTTCCAAACCAAGCCGTGCATCTCAAATTTCGACCGACCATGATTTATGGCACAAGCGCCTCAGACATCCTTCTTCGGCACGTATACAACTTGCATCTTCATTACTACCTATCAGTAAAAATCTTATTTCCATTCATAATAATTGTAGTATTTCTCCCAAAGCTAAACAGACACGGCCACCATCTCCTTTAAGCACAATAAAATCCTATTCACCATTTAATCTATTGCATTGTGACATTTGGAATCCTCATAAAACCCCAACTCATTTTGGAAAACGTTTTTTTCTCACTATAGTCGATGACTATAGTAGATGTACTTGACTATTTCTTATGAATCACAAATTTGAAACTCAACATCTCAATCATTCATTACATTTGCACAAAATAAATTTCAAGCATCTATTAAAACCATCCGCGTTGACAACGGATTGAAATTTATTTCAATCCGTAATTTTTCTTCTTAAAAAGTTATTGAATGTCAACACACTTGCGTTTACACTCCTCAACAAAATGGAGTAGTAGAACACAAATATAGATACATTTTAAACATAACACGAGTCCTTCGATTTCAGTCCCATTTACCATTAGAATTTTGGGGAATGCATTTTAACCGTCAAATGCTTGCCATTACTTTTACTAAAAAATAAATAACCTTTTGAGCTGCTATATAATCACCTACATTCACTTTCTCACTTAAAAACTTTTGGTTGCATTTGTTACGCAACTGTTGTTTCACCTAAGCAAACATTTGATCCGCACGCTTGACAATGCATCTTCATTGGTTATCCTCATAATAAAAAAGGATACAAATTATTTGATATAGATGCATGCACTTTTTTTACAAGTTGGGTGTTACCTTCCATGAAAGTGTTTTCTCATTCTGCCAATAGTCTCAGATGCAATCTTCACCTCCATTACAAGATATTTACCAGCTATTGACATTTACTTACCCATTTCTGTCCAACATTCACTCAATCCATCATCTTCTCCTACTCGTCACAATGCACCTGAACCTCTAGTTGACCAACCTTCTTCTCTCATGCCAGAAAGTTTAGCACCCGTACCGAACCTTCTCCAATCGACCTTCCTGTTCGACGATCTAGTCGCACATCAACCTCACCTTCCTAGCTTAAAGACTACGTAACAGGATTTGAAGCTAATCATTCGAAAATTACCCAAAACCGACCGAATGGAACTAGGTATCCTATGCATCATTTTCTCTCTAATTCACGATTTTCTTTTACACATAGTGCATATCTTGCTCACATGCACCAAAGAACCTCATACTTATGCTCAAGCTATCCTTGATCCAAATTGGCAAAAAGTAATGGACGAAGAGCTTTTCGCCTTGCAGCTAAATCAAACGTTGACCTTGACACATTATCCGCGGGGCAGAAACCCATTAGGTGCAAATGGGTCTATAAAATAAAGTATAAATCAGATGACAACGTCGACAGATATAATGCCCACCTTGTTGCAAAAGGGTACACTCAGATTGAAGGTGTCGACTATTCCGAAACTTTTTCACCAACAACGAAATTAAAAACTTTGAGATGTCTCCTCACCATTGCAACAACCAAAAATTGATTTATTCACCAGTTGGACGTGCAAAATGCCTTCTTACATGACAAATTGCACGAAACTATTTACATGGACTTGTGACCCAGGCATCGTCGACATGGGGGAAAACATTGTTGGTCGACTAAGCAAATCCCTTTATGGTCTCAAAACAGGCATCCCGAACATGGTTTTCAACATTTTCTCGTGATTAAATCTATAGGATTTCGACAGTCCAAGACAGACTACTCTCTATTCACAAAACAGAATAACTCATCATTTACTACTCTTTTGATTTATGTGGACGACATTCTTTTGACAAGAAATGATCTGACAGAAATGCAGCGTCTTAAAGACTGTCTATTACAACGATTTCGCATTAAAAATCTCGGAGACTTAAAATATTTTCTAGGGATTGAATTTTCCATTCCAAAGCTGTTTACATGTCACAAAGAAAATATGCGCTTGATATTTTGCAAGATACGAAACTCACAAGTGCTCGTCTAGACAAATTTCCAATGAAGCAATACCTAAAACTCACATTTGACGATGGAGAGTTATTAAAGGATTCAGTCAAATACAGGTGACTTGTGGGACAACTAATATACCTCACGGTTACTCGATCTGACATAGTGTTTTCGGTTTGGACCCTAAGTCAATATATACAAGGAAACCTCATTGGGATGCTGTAATTCGAGTCCTAAAGTACATCAAAGGATCACTGGGACAAGAATTGCTATTGCCATCCGAGAACAATTTGACATTGACAGTTTATTGCGACTCAGACCAAAGAGGTTGTGAGACAACTCGGAAATTAATATCTGGGTATTGCATTTTTTTCTTCTTCTATTATCTCATGAAAGTAAAAAAAACAGACAAACATAGACAAACATATCATCTGCAGAAGCAGAATACTTGTTTGGAGATAGTTTGGTTACGATATCTATTGCAGGACTTAAAGGTGTCATGTAACTTGCCATCTCGACAACTCGACTTTTCTGCTTAAATCTTGCATATAACATTTCATGAACGCACAAAACACATTGAAATAGATGTCACATTGTGCGAGAAAAATTACAAATCGAGATAATCAGTCCTTCATATGTGCCAACACAACACAATACCGACTCTATGAAGACACTGGGTAAGGAACATTATTTTAAGCTTCGACGCAAGTTGGGGTTCATAATCTTCACCTACCAACTTAAGAGGAGCAACATTAAGAAAATAATGATGATGAAGTAAAGAAAAATACCTTAAAAAATTATGTAGAAGTCATTGAATGAATTGTAGTTTATTAGCAATGTGTATAACCAGAATGTTTGGTAATAAGAAATATGTTTATGAATGATACCCTCAAAAATAAAATTCTAGGATATGACTAACTAGATAAACTAATTGAGAAATTATTTTTTACACTCACACTTTTCTATTACTTTCACTTTATAACTTCTTTCAATAATAAAATGTTATATTTAACTTATTAAAGTAAATATAAACTAAAAAATAGGAAACTTTAAGCAATATTATATACACATTTAAAATTTTAAGCAAAAAATCAAGAAAATTATACATTAATAACTAAACTTTTTATAAATAATCTTATTTTAATGATAAAATAGTATACTTTAACTAAATTACTAAATACAATAAGAAAAAGATTATAAATAATGTTTTTGTGTACATCATATTTAACTAAGACACTTTAACACACATGAACGTCACTCACAACACGACCAAATAACACTTCAACGGTTACAATTTATTACACTGCATGATGCTCCTTATAATTCACAGTACAGATAAAATATCATTGTTTTAGGCACACACACCAGACGCAAGATTCTTCAAACTGAACAAAGCAAAGCACAAAGATTCTATATATGTTGTTTTTAACCCGAGATTTGAACGGCTTTAACGTCAGGCTTATTGACCTGTTCCTTGGGAATGGTGACAGTGAGAACCCCATTTTCGATGGAAGCTTTAACTTGATCCACTTTTGCATTTTGTGGCAACCTGAACTTCCTCAAGAACTTACCACTGCTACGCTCCACGCGGTGCCACTTATCGTTCTTATCTTCTTTCTCAGCGTTTCTCTCTCCGCTTATCTGAAGAATATTGTCATCTTCAATCTCCACCTTCACTTGCTCCTTCTTCAGCCCTGGAATATCAGCCTTCAACACGTGCGCTTCTGGGCTTTCCTTCCAATCCACTCGGGTGTTCACAAATGCAGAATTTTCAGCAGAAAGCTGAGATGGAAAATGAAAATCCTTGAATGGGTCCCACACATCAAGAGAGAAAGGGTCGAAAACGTTGCTCCTTCGACCGCCGAAGAAACTTGGGATAAGCGACATTCTCTCTTCTTTTCTTAGCTGATGTTGTTTTGAACTCTGCAAAATGCTGTGTGAATTGTTAGCAGATCACGAAATTCTTGTTTTTGTTGTCTGAAAGGACGCACGACACAAGGTATTTAAATCAAATCAAGGGTCAATCTCGTATGTTCCAGAAAATGTTCTTTTGGTTTGTAAGTTTGAAGATTCTTTCAGAAAATTCGAAAATCTTCCGGAATTTTCTGTCACCAGCAAGAAGGTTCTAGATACAATTTTATGAGTTCATCGTCAATTGGGCTAGATTATTAAAAGATCATTTCTTTCATCACTCCAAAAATTTCTTCTGCACCCATAAATATAAGGATTCTCATTTTACTTTTTTTAGATTATAAAATGTCTTCTAAATATGTGAATTCAAAAAAGTTTTCAGATTTATACTTTGTAAATTATTTTTCCTTCTAAATTATACAATTTGAAAATTATTTTTTAAAAAAGAAAAATCTGAATTACTAATCTTAAAGACATATAAAAACAAGGATTTTGGGTTGCCCATTTGAAATTCATTTTTCAAATGTATTTTTTTCAAGAAAAAAATTGACTTCCAATAATTTGAAAAAGATAAAATGAAAATTTTTATGTTTACGAGATTACAAAAGAAATGCATGGGGTGGAGAAAGAAATAGTCTTATTAGAAAGCTATGAAGCCCGAATAGTTTGAAATGGGCTAGAGTTAACTTTATTTTTCATGATTGTTTTATGGCAGTCTCTTCCTGCACCCCTACGTTTTTCTTCCTGCACCCCACAATTTAATGCAAAGACAAAAATATCCCTATTATTTTTTTAAAATTTCAAAATAGACATAAGACCCACACTACTCTTTCTTTTTTCGGACAATGTAATTCGGTAATTTTACAGAATAGGAAATTCGCATTTATTTTTTTGCATTCTGGATTGGTGAATCCAATAATCTTCCGGATTGGTGAATCCGGTAATCTTCCGAATCCATCAATCCGTAACAAAAATTAGACTTCTGGATTTAACAATCCAGAAATCAACAAAATGCTTTCGAAACACCCCTTTATTTGAAAAAGAACACGAGTCACTTCTGGATTGATGAATCCGTAGCACACTCCTAGATTGAATCCGGTAATCTAAAAAACTCTAGTTTTTCTAAATAAAAGGTGAAGGTTAGTTTTGGGATTTAAAAAATTATGGGAGTGCAGGAAGAAAAACGTAGGGGTGCAGGTAGAAGAAGCCTTGTTTTATTGAAAATAAAACCATTTAAATCAACGAACACAAGTATATTGTAAGTTTAATTTCTTTTTACTTTTTTCAACACCTCAAGTGTTCTATTTCTTTCACTTTCTACTTTTAGTTTATTTTTTTTTTTAAACTTCGTTTCACTTTCTAATATGTTTTTATTTTTTATTGTAAAAATTATATTTAATATTTCAATCAATAAAAACGGTTTCTCATTTGTTTTGTAATATACTCATTAAGTATCATATTCATTTATTAAGCATGTTATTAAAAATATTTCATCATTCAAAATATTACCTCATAACTATAAAAAAAATCGAAAATAAAGATATTTTTTAATTTGTAAGTGCTTAATAATATATACAAGGAAATACAATAATTTAAAATTTTGTTTGAAATATGAAATGAGGGCGGAGTTTTAAAAAAAAATCAAAAGTATAAAAACGCATATTGATTTGACTTTTGTTTAAACAAAAATCTAACTGAAAATCAAAATTAAAAAAAAATACAATAAAATTATAATAACTCTTCCAAAGTTTAACCAATTTTAATTTGTCCCAAAAAATATTATTTTCTAACACTCAACTCTTGATCAAATTTTCAAATGCGAGCTTGTTATTGATGCTGGCAAGTCACATTCATTTACTAATTTGGAGTTGAGCTTTTGTTGAAATACTTAATTGATTTTAAATTTATGTTGTTATTTTTTTAATATACTCGTTTTTATTGTTTTAGTTTCTAATTTGTTTTTTTTTTGTCATTTTAATCCTTGTATAAAATTTAAATTTTTTTATTCATATAATTAGGATCTCGTTCAATTATAATTTGGAAGATTAAATATATTATTTTAATACATATTTTCATATATAATATTATAGTGACTCGAGACATTTGGTATGTGATGTCATTACTCAAAGGCAAGATTTTGATATTGAAGACTAATAAAAATTTATATTACGAAGAGTAAAATAATTAAATAAATGCAATATATAAATAATTTACAAATTTACTATAACATTAATTTATAAATTAATATTTATTTCTTTTTAAAATACTATATCATTTATGCACAAAAATTATTTATTAAAGTAAATAGTTTATAATATTTAATGTTGTACCTAATTTTATATTTATTAATAATTTTAATTATATTAATTTAATGTTTTTATTTCATTAAATAAATAATTAAAATTTCTAAATTATTTTCTATCATAATAATAGGGAATGTAAGGAATGATGCAAATATTTGTTCATTAACCTATTTGTTACTTTTTTTCCTTGACACGTGTGAACAAAGTACTTTAAATCACATGTGATTCGTGAAAGATTCATAAATATTTAGAAGAGAAAATATATTATAATAATTTTATATTAAAAATTCAAACTTCTATGAATTATAGTTATTCTTTGCGTATTAATACTTTAAAAGTGCTTATATTTCTCGTGCAACTTTTCTATGTGTATAGTTGGTAGAGTTTAGATCTGAATTTAGGTGAGATATTAATTTTAGAGAGATGTTTCCAATGTCAAATTTTATATTTATTTTTAAAATATATGATAAAATGTGAAATTTGAAATATATTAAATACATCTTTCAAAAAATATACCTAAACTATTTTTTATAGTGATTTTAACTTGCAAATTCCATAATAAAAAACATTTTTAACTAAATGTATATAATTAACATTAAGACTAATACTTACATTAATTAAATATTGAACATTAATTGTTAAAGAAAAATGTTGGTTATATATAAGTTGAGTAAGTAAAGTTATTTATATTAACTTTAAACTCTTAATCATTGTCCCATACTTATAAGAACCGAATATTTCATAAATCATAATATATATTTATAAAGGTTCATTCATATAAATATCATACATAATATATAAGTGAGTCTATTTGTTATAAATGTATGTGTTTATCATATATTAACTCACTACACGTACGTATAAACATTTCGATACCTTCAAATCTCACACTAGAGACACGTCCTTCAAACGTGTTCTTCATAATCTTGATTTCATGTATAAATGAAGACTTTATTGTTTGAGCAGTATCATATGGTTCGAAAGATATCAACTCCAAAGGAGAAGGAGAATTAATATGGTCTCTCTCTTAAATATTCTCACTCATCCCTTGAATGCCTTTCACTTGAACATCATATTAATGTTTGGATGTCATATTAACAATTGAGTAAAGCTACTTATTGTACTAACAAGTTTCAGAACATAAATCGTATTGTCTCACTAATGCTTGAACAACCATATTAACTCAAACATGGTGCATAGTATCACACATGTTCCAAAACCTCATGTTTCATCGTTACACCTTAACATTTGAGAAATCTCTCATTGCTTAAAGATCACTCACTCCAAAAGAGAGGAAATAACCTTGACCTCTCTTGCTCAAGTTTCAAATCATAGCTTGAGTGATATCCTTTGTTGCTTTTGAGTGTCCATGTTAATCCTTGAACGACATTGAGTGGTGTATGTAATAGTGACTCAACCCTTAGGTGTTGCTTAAGTGATATTTTATTACTTGAGTAATATAAGTCCAAAAACACATCTAACCAACAAAAAGACAACATATCATTTTTTAACACATCAATTTCCAAATCTTTTACATTTTATTAATTTTATGTTTATTTTTAGAACAAATATCTGAGGTCTATTTATATTTGAGTCCCATTTTCCTTTTCCTTCCTTTATGACTTTATAATCTTTGTAAACATAATAAAACGTGTATGCATAAGTGTGTAGAGTAGTGCGTATGTGTGCTAAATAATAGAAAGAGAAATTTCTTTTATTATGAGTGTGTTTTCTTCTTTCCTTGTTTACCTGTAAATCTTCTCTTTTAGTCATGGAAATCATTATGGTATCAGATCAGGCTTGACCCGCTTTAACATGCGTCACTCTGATTTTTCTTCCCTCTTGTCTTCCTCTTCTTGTGTTTCTTGTTTTTCTTTGTTCATCCTCACCATGTCTACTGAGGATCCCTCACAAAATCTGACAAGCCCTTTCTATCTTCACCTTGGAAAGAATTCAAGAATGGTGTTGGTCACACCGCAACTTGATGGTAGCAATTATCACCCTTGGAGTCGAGCAATAAAAAGGGCTCTACTCTCAAAGAATAAATCCAAGTTCATCACTGGGTAGATTCCAGAACTCACACGTAAGAGTCAACAATATGAAGCATGGGAGCACTGTAACGTGATAGTTATAGTGATTTTTTGGATAACGCGAAGCTTAACAACGCAGATAGCGCAAAACACAATTTACATCGACTATGCAAAAGAATTATGAGAAGACCTGCGGGAAAGATTCTCCAAAAGCAACCACTTTCGCATCTCATATTTCCTTTAAGAAATGAATTCGATTAAGCAAGGAGAAAGAAGCATCTCAGACTATTATACTGATTCCAAGATTCTGTGGGAGGAGCTAGATTATCTACGACCTATACCCACTTGTGTTTGCAACGTGAAATGTGGATGCAAATTATCCAAAACCATTCTTGAGTACAGAGAATCAAAATGGGTAATGTGTTTTTTGAAAGGCCTTGGAGAAACCTATAATAATGTGAAAATCCAAATTCTTCTTATGGAACTTTTGCCTGACATAAACATAGTCTTCTCTCTCACTTTACAAAAAGAAAGGCAAGAAAGGCACCTCAACAAGACATCAACCATGGAGTCAAAGATCTTGATAAACAACACAAGTCAATCCAACCAACCCACAAGTCAATTCAACCATAGTACTACAATAGAAATGTTGGTGGATGGAAAGGAACTGGAAGAGGAAAAAGAAAGAATTTTGGGAAGCAATGGTCATACTACAAGATGAATGATACTGCAGATGAATGCTACTCCAAGCATGGACATCCTCCTTGGATAAAGCAGAGAATTAGCCATGCTACAAATGTTGTTGAAAACTTAGAAGATCAAATCAATGAAAGGAGTTCACCTCAAGATAAGTCCTTGAATAATCAAATTGTGAATGCTTTATCCACTGAACAGTTGCAGAAAATAGTTGATATCCTTCAAATGAATAATGACAAAGGAAAACCAATAATGATATGACCGATCAATCGCTTAAGAAAGGTAAAACTCATAAAAAATCTTGGATTTTTTATAGTAGGGCAACTGATCACGTTGCTTGTAATATTTTCATGTTTTTAAGTCATTATGAAATAGAACCTATGAGACTGAGGCTTCCAAATAATGCTCAAATCATTACTAGACATGCAGAAACTATGATCTTAATTGAAGGATTAATCATACATAGAGTTTTATACATTTATGAGTTTTCTTTAAATATTCTGTCAGTCTAGAAACTTGCCCCTTCTCTAAACGATAAATTTGTTTTTCTCGTGATGATAATAAAGTGATAAAGTAGAATATGCAGATAAGCAATGAGGGACATAAAAATGTATATTTTTTGGAGAGCTCTGGTCTGTAGGATGCAACGTTAGTGTTGACATTGGTAGATCCAAGGCCTAGTAAATATCCCTTGACAAGTGTCCTTTACATGTTCAACATTAGTATGATGTGTGTTACTTTCTATCACTTTGTCTCTCACTCTCTTTGTTGTCATTTTGTTTGTCACATTATCATCACTTAATGTTGTTCATCCGAATTTAACATAGTGCATCTTTTAACAAAAAAAATTTCGTGTAGCTCCAAAAACTCAAAAGAGTTTTCCAAATTTGAATCGCTACATTAAAAACCTCTTTTCTTTTGTAGAAACTTTAGAGAGAAAAAAGAAAAAGTGAGTTTGGCCCTTTAAGATTTTATTCTATTAACTCTACTTCCTCCCTGATTATACTTCTATTTAGAGAAAGTTTAAAGAAAATAAAATAATAGAGAAATAAAATTTTCAATAAAATAGAGATTGAAAGTTTATAATTTATATAATTATTTTTGTTCTTTATACTTTTGAAATTTATCTTTACTAAATTTTAGATTTTTCATCAATATTAATATAGTTTATTTTTAATATGAATCAAAAGTTAGTATTAAATTAATTACTACTTATTTATTTATTTTAATATTTATTTAAATTAAGGTTCACGGTGCCAACTCTAATATTATTTATTTTTAATATTTATATTTATTATAGTCGATGTTGCTAACCACTAATTTAATATAGTTTAAATATCTATTTAAGCTATTACCAATAAAAGTATTAATCTAATTTACTTTTTATGTTTATATTTATTTATGTTAAATTTGACTTAAATAATATTAAAAAATTATTTAAATTTATTTAAGTTAATACTAAATATTTATTTTAATTTATTTAGTTTTAGTATTTGTATTTTTTAAATTAGTATAAATTAATCCACGCCAGTTTTATTTATTTTTATTTCTTATTTAAATTAAAATTGAGATTTACAAATTTATTTATACTTACTTTACTAATTTAAGAATCCAAAATAAATAAATTAAATCGATTTATATTTTTTTAATTGAATGAACTTAAATCAAACCATTAAAATCGATCGTTGTGATTTACAAATTTAATTAAACTAAACCAAACAAATTATATATGAATTACGTTATTAGTGGTCGTATATAAATTTTCATGGCGCAAATATATTATTTTATTTATCATTTTTATTATAATTTGTTATGATTTAGTTAATGTAATTAAAAAACAATAGAATAGATTTTTTTTATATAATACAAAAAGTATGAAATACAACAATACGTGCATAGGCTTTTATGCTCCTATGACTTGATTTAGTCGAGTAATTTTGTATGAAAAAAGAAGTTATAGAGTCAATTGATTACAATTTTAGAAAATATCAAAATAAGTTCAAATAAACTTTTATTATTAGTTGTATATTAATTTGCATAAACTTTATCTCAATTATTAGAAGAAATACTATAATTGTGCCAAAATTATTGGTGAAATAATTAATTAAGTGTCAGAAAATGTTGGATCATAAGATGATAACTTTTTATTGTACTTTATTTGATTTAAATGAAGGGAGGGGAGATTTTAATAAAGTGGTAGAGGAAGAAAAGAGAGGGTCACTTCTTCAGAGTATAAAACACTGTCAGAGAAAATAAAAGTCAAGTACCCTCTTAAAACTTAATGGAGATAGGAATAAAAATAAATTTCTGAATAATTAGTAAATTTTATTTTTTACAGTAATTTAATCAATATTATTAAAAAATCATAAAATGTTTTCTTTTTTAATTTCGTTTATCATTTTCTCTCTCTTTATAGATATATATATATATATATTGAAAATAACCAATAAACAAAAATCTATTGAAAATATACATACATATATATATATATAGTATATTTAAAAATTAAATTCAAACATATTTTAAATATACATTTATCTCTTAACCCAATAAAATTATTATTATTCTTATCATATCATCAACACATTTTTTTTTATCATTACTATAGTCAATAATATATACTATTAATTAGTATTACGTAATACTATGTTCAATAATAGTATTAACTAGTATTACCATGTTCAATAATAGTATTAATTAGTATTACTGCCTACAACCACCTAATATATCATATCAATTATCATGCTGATCAGGATTGAAATAAGGTAAAGGTGAGTGAAAGTTAAATTATATTAGTCTCAGTTTTTTAATTAAAATTTTTATACATTCTCTTTCTATCTTTATTTCCATTTCTTTTCATAATTTATATCTTATGATCATCTTTATACGAATACTTTTTTAAATATTATTAAATATATTTTTTCAAAAATAATCACAACAAAAAGAAACATAATATTATTAAGTATTTAAAATTTAAAAATAAAATTATTGATTTTTTCAAAATTTTAAGAAAAAATTATGAATACGTAAATATTAAAATATATCAAATAAAAATTTGTAACACCTCATAAATAATTCTAACTATAACAATACAAGTTCTAGATATTTCTATACAAGCTTAGAGTTTTTAAAATCATTCCTAATATATAGTTAGAGCTTATAAAAATACAAATATTTACCATATAAGTTTCAAAACAACACTGTAAAGCTCTTTAGACTCTTGTGTGTATATTTACATCACTTCACTTCATGTATAAGAGATATATATATACTAGAGTAGGGAGACTTTCTCTCTCCAAATTACAATCTAATTAGGTAGGGATCCACTAATAATGAGATTCTAACATTATTAAATTAATTGTATATAATTTGGTACAATATCATACAATATTGCATACAAAAAGAACCCATCAAACAAATAATTTATAAACATTTCTTTACATGTTGTCATATAAAATTTCAATATCAATTTCATACATTCATATAAACCACACATGTATCTATTTCCAATCACAATCATTGAATTTCATTTCAATCTCACTTCGTCTTCCGAAAAACTCATTAAGTATGTCCCTACCAGAGACTAACATTTGATCCAAAGATCACTGGCGAATCTAATAGAAAGGATCAAGATAAGTTCAAACATTCAATACCGAGTGTTTACCGCGGGACCCGATGTGTATGAACTCCCTCTCAACTTCTCACCACATGATATCTTAAGTCTATATGACTTAGATAGTTAAATGATCTACGTTAAACATAGGCTTTTCATACTTAATGCCATCCAACAATAATTCATATATTATCCAAATGTATGACATCAATTTCATACAATTTTCATCATACATATCATTCAAAACGTGATCCAGAACATTCAAAGGTCTATTTAACATAAAAAAAACACTTAAATACTAAACCATCAAAATCTAATATTTTTAAGTTTAAATAATATATAAACAAACAACATTCCTGCAAGAAAAAATTAATAATGAGACAACGTCCCCTCCACATCCAGATCTTCTAGCTTAGGGTGCTATTAAAAATTAAATTTAGCTCCCTTTACCTTAATTACTTACTTTCCAAATAACTTCTAGAATTTTTCCCCTCAATGTAGATAAACTTCAAGATTTAAGGGCCTAATGCAAGTTATACAAACAGAACAAAAAATTCAGTATATAGTAGAATAAGTTGAGAGGATTATTCTTTTTAACTGACCTCCATCAAGATTGATGACTAAATCCTAAGAAAAAACATAGAATAAAAGATCTTTACAGCAAAAATGAACTTACTTTCTTTAAAAATCTGATTGGATATAAATATTCTTTAACTTCTCAACTATAACGTGGTGCAATCAGATTTTAAAATAAATGAAGATTGAAAGAGAAAATTAAAAGAGAATAAAAAAAATAGATGAAGAGAGAAAGAAATTGGGAGAAGAACCATGGAGGTGAGTGGTTTTTTTTTTTTTTACGCTGTTATAAAATTAATGTCAAGTATTTATTGAAAGTGGAAAACAATTACTCCTAATAAAATTTGATAACAATTCAATATTTATTATTTTTTAAAATGTTGATGTGAGACATATTTTTATGGGAAAAAAATACAAAAATAAAAAAGGAGCATGAATAATAAACAATATTTTCTAAAAATGTATAATTAAAATGTGTTAAGAGAGAAAATACTTTAAAATCTAAATAAAGAACTTAATAATTATCAAACGAGTCAAATAATTATTAAAAGCAAAAATCAAAATAATGAAAATAAATTTTTAAGTTACGTATTATACAAAAATGTTTTACTAATTTAAAATGAGTACTAATGAAATATATTTATATCCATTTCATTCTCATATCCATATCTAAATTAAAAAAAAAATTATTACCCAGATGTAAGAACTTCTTATTAAGATTGGGATAATATTTATACCCAAATTAAAAAATAATAATTATTACCGAAATGTAAGAACTTCTTATCATTGGGATTATATGAATAAAACATAATTTATTTATCATCTCTAATAATTAGTTCTTCTGTTCCTATTTACATGCTTTTAATGTATTTTTAGTCTAGGAAAACATTTAATTGTTTAGTTTCAATACAATTTTAAATGTATTACTATTATAATTTTCTTAATTTATTTGAGTGTACTTATTCTATCTACATATTATCCTAACTAATTTTTGTCTTTCCAAATTAATTAAAAAATGATATCATCTTGAAATTTAAAGAAGACAAATAAGAAGAAAACTTAATTTTGTTGAAAAAACTATAAGAGATAAAGTATTATTAATTATTGCCATCATATAATTGCAATAATAGTTGTTATTCTTATCATTGCTCATTATTAAATAGTTAACTTCATTATGTCACTTTCCTTATTTTCTCAACTAACACTATTGTCATATAACACAACATCATCAACACTAGAGTCTTAGTCATATACAAATCGTTGAGTCTACGCAATAAATAACTTCATCTGCATAAATCACGAGTTAAAAGGTTGACCCACATATTCTGTAAATACAAAAAATATTAATAAAATTGAAATTCTAAAATTTAACCCAATTTAATGAATGCAAAATAATCATGAGAAATAATTACAAAGCAAACAGAAGACTAATTTTCGGGGTATTCTTCTGGTCAAATAAATCTTATTAAAAGGGTACAGATTTATAAATTTAAAGATAAATGGTATTATTATTTTTATATAACTAACCAAAGGAACATTAATTAACCACATGTGACCACTACTAAAAATTTATATTGTACACACTATAGTTATATACACCACAATTATATGTGCCCTGTTGACTAGGCAATTTTGTCTCTATAATCACTGCAAGTTCTAACTACTTTTAACTCATTATTACAAAAGGCCTTCATAATTTCATATCCAATCTTGTCACATCTATAAAATAATTATTTTTCATTTAACACTTTTAGTGATAAGTAGAAGTGTAAATATAAATCGTGTCAAATTGATATAGTGGTCCAACCCTCTTATTTTTACTATAGTTTTATTTATTAAATTTAATTTAATGATGTCCTTTATATGTTGACAGGTCAACAAAATTGTTTAGAAGAATTATATAAGAAAGATTATCGACAACTTTAGAAGGTATTTTTCATGGGAGTACGGAAAAATTTATTAGTGTTTTTTCAGCGTTTTTTTGAAGTTCAGACTGTTTTGGTTGTTGAGTTTTATGAAGTTATATATGCTATGGAGGAAGCTCAAAAAATGGGACTTACTAATGTCTGACTTGAATATGATTCTGATTTGGTTTGTGTTGCGTTTACTGCTAGGACTAATGTTTCGTGTATGCTTCATAATCGATGAAATATTTGTCTTAATTTCTGTGGGACAATCAGGTTTAGGGTTACTCATATTTTTCGTGAAGAGAATGTGTGTGCTGATAAGTTAGCTAATTTAGGATTTATTCATAGAGAATCTTTTTATTGGTATAATAGATTTTCAGCTAGTCTCTTCTTAGAATTCTTTATGAATAGGTATAGTCTACCTATGTATTGTTTTTGTTAACATATGAATTTTGGTCTAGTTCTCCCATATTTTTTTTTGTTAATAATATTTTTTTTCATGTGATGGCAGATGAATGTTGTTACTTGAGGTGTCAGCCTAACTGATATGTCAAGTTGTATAATGATGCCTAACATAAAAACTTTAAAAATAAAAAATACAAGGTGAAAAACTTGTTTCTTTAATTTAGTCCATGCGAACATATATATTTAGCTTCCTAAAAAATTGTCCATTTCAAAAAAGAAATTACACCACTTGGAAACTCTACAACATTGTGTTTTTTTTTTCACCATATTATGAGCTCCCAGTAGTAATTGCATTGCAGCAGCAGCATGATGAATATCATCATCATAATACACTTTAAGTTACAGCAACTACTCTCCCTTACGGAAACTTGATATGTCCCCATCAGCAAAGTTGTTTTAATCTCATGTGCCATTGTACTCATATTTTACACTTACCCTACCAAAGCTATTTGGTTTTACAATTTTTGCAGTAAGAAGAAAAGTAATGGACAGGCTCATGTGATGCAGTGGACCACTATAAATGTAGAAACAACTCATATATTAAATTGCATTAACTTTGGTGGTGCGCCCTACAACGAAAAGTAATAAAATAAAACAAAAAATGGTGGTGGTAACAGAAGGAACCTCGTAGTCACACAGAATGGAGTGGCAGATGAAACAGGTCTCCATCGAATTAGCACCATTTTCAACCTGCACACTCCCTAGTCCCTAGAACCAAAATAAGTACTACTACAATATGGTAAGAAAAATTATGACAAGACATTGACACAATTCGTTTTCTAGATCTGACTAATACTACCATGCTACTATGCTTTAAATTGGTGAAAACAAGTTGAAGCAGATGCTCATTAATTCCTCTTCTAAATCCAATTTATTGCTATCTCTTAGCTTAGCATCCAAAAGTTGACTTATTTATGTCTTTCAAAGTTTCTTTTCTTGTTCTTTTCACCAATGACCTTAATATTTGTTTCTATGTTATTCTATTCATGATATGTTTGGTTTTCTGGTAGAGAGATTTTCAACTCACTTTCTGAGAAATAAATCTTTGTTGCTTTTGCTTTGAACATGTTCTTTTTTGGTATGTAGTTATACACTATAATCTTACTTGATGAGCATTTTTATTCAGGGTAAGTTAGATTATACTTTTATCTTCCAAAAAACCTTATTTAGTTCTTTATCTTTTAAATTTGGACAAAAATTTTCTCTTTAATAAGGATAGTTTTTTTTTACATCATTTTAAACTATCCGGTGACTGATAAAACTTGTTACATTATGTTCACTTGTATGAAAACAACAAAAAATAAAATAAGAAATGATCTCAAACATAGTAAAGATGGCATGAAAATGTGTCTAACAAATAATTTTGATATTCAGTTATTCATTTAACACCACTTTATATACTTAACTATTTTTGGTTTAAACATCAACTGTGTTTTAAATTAAGTTCATCAGAATGTTGGAAGTACTAAACTGATCAAATTTAAAAATTAGAATATTGAAATGAAATCTTTGAAGTAAATGATTAAGATGAATCTTAAAAAAAAAAGAAAAGAAGAAAGAGTATAATTTAGGATATCGAATACTAAGATATAGTCTAAAATGATACTTATAAACAGTGAAAAGATGTAAGGAGAAAGTATATGAAAGACAGAGAGTGTAATTAAACAATAAACATTCTTGCAGTGAAAGTTTGTAAAGTGTGGGTAAGAAAAAAAAAAAAGGCTTATATTGGTATTCCCTACTGTTGGGGTTGAAAATTTCTGAAGTTTTGTTCATGCAAAAGTAGTTGAGCTTTTCACACCAAAGAGACATCAAAACTATTGTGAGGTTTTGTTTTAACTTTATCAGTGTAAATTCTACCATTTCACGCAAACCACTTTGGCTACTAGTTTTCATACCAGATTTTATCCATCAACATGACAGTTAAGAATGCATGGTCAAAAAGCACATCGAACTTCTACCTCATTCCTTTAGTAATCTCCGCCAAATCTTCCTATAACTAGTTATCTACCCTTCTGACATTTTTCTTCAACATCCTTCAGGGGCTAATGGATTTCTTGAAACGTAAGGGTGTGGTTTACAGGCCCGTGAAGGATGTGGACTTAGGCTCCTACAGCACTGAATTCTACCTGCAAGCGAATGTCAAAGGTTCATCATGCACTGTCTTTTCTTTCTTTCTTTCTTTTTTTCTTTCTCTCCTAGCATCATGGTATCTTGATTTGTTGTTCTCCTAGTATGGTTTTCCATTGAGTTCTTGTGAGAATTATAGCATTGACTACTCTCTAGTATGATGTATCACTGTATCAGGTTCAGAAAGGGTCTGCATGTGCTGTGTTTTAAGTTTTAACAATGACATTTGATTTGATATTTGATTCAGAAAGTTAGCTTGTAAGAGTCTTGATAATGATGGATGATATCCATGCACAACCACAAAATACTACTAATGATCTTTACCATCACAGCTCCCCGCATGACTGGACTTTTGGTCAAGATTTTCACTTATCTATTGGAGTTTCCAATACTTGGAACCTTGCTACTGTTCATATTGAAGGGAAACAATCTTATTCACCGGGTATGCTCCATGACCATTTTGTATTCTTCCATTTCAAGAACTTCTTTTCCAGTAAGCATTAAATTCTAAAGAACATCTCTAACCAAGTGCTTTTTATTTTATTTCATTTCCACAGCTTATCACAAATGCCGAGTTCCAAGAACCGCCTCTCTTTGTTCCCTTGCATGATTTTGAAGGTTTGAGAGATTATGGACATGAGCATATTTGATTGCAAAACTTTGGCCTTAGGTTGCCTTAAGAGAAAGTGGTCACCGTTTCTGTTTACTCTTGCAGACATAAAAGAAAGAAAAGTCAAATGCTTAGACTCTTCTTTGCAACCTCCTGAGAAAGTTCATCTTGCACTAGATTGTTTGCCTGTATCTTCACAGGAAACACTTGATGGAACAAATTCTTCATTCTGCCGCTGGACAATAATGGATTATGCCAAAGCTTACCGTTCAGGGGACATAACACCAAGCTTGGTATTTTCATCGTTTGATATTCTTAAGTTTTATTATCTTTTCCTGTCTTTACATTTTTTCAAATTCTGCTTTTAGTTTCTAATTTAAATTTAAATTTTGACAGGTTAAAGTTCTTGAATTTTTCTGCTTTGTCTCTTTCAGTTTTTTACCATCAAGAAACAGTGTTAATTGATGAATAACGTCATTAGGTTGTCAAAGTCATTGTTACTTTTATCCATTAAGGCTGTTACTTGATAACAAGCTCTAAAAGCGATGGCTGTTACTTGATAACAAGCTCTAAAAGCGATGAAGAGAAAAAAAATCAGAAACTTTGACAGCTCAAAATTTAGATGAATGACTAAAAGCATAAACTTGAAAAAGCTTAAGAACTAGAAAGGTAGTATTCTTGTACATTTAATAATCTGCATCTACAAGGACATTCAATATATAGTATTTCTGTTATGCTTACAACCACAAGTCCTTCTCGTTTCTAGTTCGCTCTGACTTCAGAATTTTGATGTACTAATATATTCATTAACTCTCTTTCTTCTTTCATTTTTTGCAGGTTGCTGAACGATTTATTGCAGCTATTGATGAATCCACAAAACCCTCATTCCAAATGGGATTCTTTATTCACTATAGTGTTGATGATATTCTTAGACAAGCAGCTGAATCAACTCATCGATATCGAAGAGGTACTTCACAACAAGTCAAATGTTAATTCAATTCAACATTTAAGTGATCCCTTCCGATGGGATTGTTGCTATTGAAACTCATAATTATGGCTATATGTGATTTCTGCATCCAAAGATAAGATGTATCCTACTTACATTTCCCCCACTCCACTTTCTACTAACATGTGTGGCCATTTGCCAACCGTACAAGTCTAATGAATTATATTCTAAGAGTTCTGAAAACACATTTTCTAACACACTCCTAGCACAATTTTTATTAGTAGTTATTATTAGGAACTACGAAATAAGGAGTAGATCTCATTATATAAGAAGTAGGACCAACACAATTTTGTGTTTTTCACTAATTTTCAATCAACAATAAAGAGTGTGTTAAAAGAATACAGTGTTAGCATTTATATTCATATTCTAATATTTGAAGCTAGAAAACAATAATTTTAACTATTGAAGTAGCCCAGAAATTGCATTGTCATATTTGCAGACTATTAGTACTAATAACTGAGGCACTAATTGCCCTTTCTTCTTTAGGCTTTATCCTCATTTGTGTTTCACATATTATGTGTACTCAACAATGTTCAGATACTTACTTAATGTAATACTATGTGTGCAGGGGAACCAATCTCAGTGTTAGACGGAGTTCCTGTTGCTATCAAGGATGAGATAGACTGTTTGCCCTATCCAACAACAGGTAGTGTAACGTGTTATTGTTTTCCCTAAGGTGTCTTCTATTCAAATGATTATCTGTTGATTTCATGATTCACTTAAGCCTCTAAAAATGTTGTTCTAAAGGAGGTACAACGTGGCTTCACAAAGAAAGGCCGTGTAACGATGATGCTTGCTGCGTTAAGCGTCTACGGTTATGTGGCGCCATACTTGTGGGGAAAACCAATATGCATGAACTTGGTTCTGGAACCAGTGGGATAAATCCACATTATGGGTAAGAGCACCTTGTGTTATACTTCACATTATGTGACATCTTGGGAGGAATTGTCTTGTGAATTAAGTATGAATGAAGGAATGTTCGTGGAACTAGTTGGTTATAAGAGCATGTTTGCTTATTTTCTTTGTAGGCCTGCTAGAAACCCATATGATACCAATAAGATTGCAGGAGGTTCTTCTAGTGGATCTGCTTCTCTGGTGTCTGCTGGACTGTGTCCTGTTGCCCTTGGTGTTGATGGGGGAGGTATTTGCTTTATATCTCTACATGAAAGACCAGAGAAATCAGCATTCATTATTATTGCTTAGTAGGATTCATATATATGAATTTGCTTGTTAAATCTGGCTCAGTAGTGCACGAATATTAAGAGTAGATATAATTGAAAACGTTGATGAACTACTTATGATGTTTGCTCATTCATCGCTTCAGGATCTGTAAGGATGCCAGCAGCTCTTTGCGGTGTTGTTGGTCTAAAACCAACTTTTGCACGTATACCACATGATGGGTAGGTATCTTTGTTTTATCATCATGTTTCAATACTTGAAGGATTGTAATGTAATGACTTAGGAGAATGATCTTCTGCTACATTCAGAGTTCTTCCCCTGAATTGGACAGTTGGAATGGTAGGAATACTAGCAGGCACAGTTGAGGATGCATTGATTGTGTTAGTACTCCTTTCTATGATAAATTTTCTTCAAGGAGGTTTTAACATTTGTTTTACAACATCTACTGTTTCATTGTTTATAGTTATGCAGCTATCAGTGGTGAAATTCCATCTGATCAGATCTTCAGTGTATTGGTAAGATCGTATTTTTCAAATTAATGATTTTTTACTCTGGATTAGTCTTTCCATGTTTCTAATATCACATATAATTCTGATTAGATTTGAACTTTCAAGTTCTAGAGACCGAGTCTAAATTTTATCATGTTCTAATATCTTGAATTTCTTATGTCATTATGTAATCTTCAGACCAACATAAATCTTCCACGGCTGAGTTTAACAAAATCCATATCTGACATCAAATTAGCAAAATACGGCAAGGTTAGAGACCTGTTGCCAGCTACAAATATATGCACTATGATTATCAATTTTTTTGAAATAGGTTAACATCATGTTGTTTAACCACTACTTCCATCAATTAGTGGTTTGATGATTGCAGCAATGATGTCAGAATATGCTGCTCCAAAACTTTGTACCAGCTTCAGGATCATTACAATTGGAAGGTACTGAAAATTATAAAAATGCTAATGGTGACCACTGATATATTATCATGGTTTCTACTTTGCCCACATAATTAAAATCATATCTTATTTGATGTGAATTTGGAAGAAGCCATCTTTTTAAGGCAGAAAATTCTCAAAGCACTTCATCACAGTCATCACTTCCTAACCTGCTAACTTTCTGTCTCAAACATACAAGATCATAGATGTGACCATACCAGAGATAGAAGCAATGCGCCTGGCACACTATACGACAATCGGAACTGAGTCTTCTACTGCACTTGATTCTTTTAAAGAAAAGTATGTCATCTTATAAACTTTTTCCTTTCCTCCGTATTGTCCTCTAGCTTGAGGAGTGTTGCTGACACCACCAAATTACTACCAAAGGAATTTTGCAGAATTAGGATGGGATGTAAGAGTAGCACAAAGCATCTATGGTTCTTTCAGCGGCATGGAGTATCTTAAAGCTCAGAAAATGAGGTAAGATACAACAATTTCGGCCAATAAATCATGCTAATTAATAAAATTACTGTTTTTTGAACACACAATTTAACTAATAGTAGATAGTGTTTTGCTTAAGAAAAAAGTCCATAGAACTGAATTTGGTCACATTAGGAATTTCTACCTACAGCAGCTTTTTTCTTTGAATGAAAGCTTGTTAAAAATATGATCAGGAATCGCCAGCTGCAATTTCACAAGAAAATATTTGCCGAGGCAGATGTCATTGTCTCACCAACAACTGGGTTTGTCCTGTTTCCTCAAACATCAAAGAATGGTGGTTTCTTTTTGTTTTGCACTTTGGTAACACATTTATGATGTTTATCTGTAACAGTGTTACTGCATATCCAATTCAAGATGATGCTATTCAGACCGGTGAACTTGACTACGTGAATGGAGGTACAGCATAAATGAAATTCATCTGATTAAGAATGACATTAAGCACAGCATGTTATTTTGAAGTTATTGGTAGCACTCTACATATGAAGCACCAAAAATTGATTTTTTTTTGCCACAATTTTCAGCTGCACTTGTTCGTTATTCCATAGCAGGAAACTTTCTGGGACTTCCTGCTGTCACTGTTCCGGTAGGATTATACCCACTTTTACTTAGTTTCTTCATATTAAACTAAAATTACTAATACATAAATTATAAATAATATTTCTAAAAAAATGATTTTTTTATTAATTAGTTCATAAAGAAGTTAAATTGTAATCAAACTTCACAGTATTTTTACCTATTTTTGATCTGCTATAATTGTGTGTTTGCCATTTCACAGGTTGGATTCGATAGATTAGGTTTACCTATTGGGCTCCAGTTTATTGGAAGGCCTTGGTCTGAAGCCACACTCATCCATTTGGCATTTGCAGTGCAGGTAAAATTCCTTTTTCTCTAAACAATTTTTTTTAATTATAAAAATACTATTTACAGTATTTTTTATATATTTTTTTAAATAAGAAACAAAATAAAAATAATGTAGTATATATTTTTACAGGTAAAGTTGGTTTTTTTATTGAATAATCAATACTAAGTGATGTAATCAAATAGGAATATATTATTTTGTGTATGTGAGAGACTGAAGACTATGAAAGTTTGCAATATAATAATGAGTGAGTTTGCAAAGTTGATAAGTATTGGTTTGGTTGGCATTGAAAATATGGTGTTCTGTGTTGAATCAGGTTATGTGCATCTCAGAGTACAGAAAGCCAAAGGTTTACTTTGACTTGCTGAGAAAGAAGATTGATAGTGATGCCATGTAGTTTGAAGCTCAATAAATAGTTTGGTTTGTCTCACCAATTTTCTTTTTCTTTCTTTTGGTGAATTTCATGTACTATTATTATTATAATTTTTAGTCCTTTGCTGCTTCTTGTACTATCCTTTGAATTAGATTATTAGATATTAGTTTTTACCTTTTAGTTTTACTTCCCATATAATGGACATAATCCTATAACTCAACCCATGACAAAGTGGACTTTGTAATTAATATGGGTAAACAAAATCCTACCATGTCAAAGTTTGAAAATAAATAGTATCAAACTATTAAAAAAAATAACTTCTCTGTTGATTTTTAAAAAAAATCAACTGCAAACATCAATAACAACAAAATCATGATAGATGTCTTTTAAAAGGTTAACTTACATCTGTAAAAAAAAAAAAATACTCTTTTCAACATTGGTCGAGAAGACTTCAATAGTAGTCTATAACAACACCATAAATCACACAAAAATTTCTCTTAACATCAAATGAAAAGTTACCATCTTAACAATGTTTCAATCTTAATCAAGTTGATGACATTTTAACCAAAATCAAATTAAAGGAAAACTATGAAAAACAAAACATGAATTTGAGAATATAAATAATTTTAAATTCTTACTTTTTAGAGAGATATTGAAATTCTCTAACTTTAAACAATTCAATTTCTCTAATGAAATTCTAGAATTTCAATTTCTTTTAAAATTATCTATTTAAACACACTATTTATGTTTATCTTTTTAATCTGTGTGGGAGCATAGGTTAGAGGTGATGGGTCTCAATAATAAGGAGTTGAAGAGTTTAGTAGAGAAAATAAAGAAAATATTTTGTTTCATGATGTATATATTTAAAAATATTTATAAAATGAATAATATTTTGTAATACAATATTATGAGTATTATGAGTATGTAAATTATAAGTACACACTAAATTTCATGATATAATTTTGGGCAAGGAAATTAGGATGTTATAATTAACATTAATTAATTGAAATTCCTTTGAGTCTAACTACAATCATTTAGATTTAGATTGACATTGATCAAAGTTATTTTTACATGGTGATTTCTTGCTTACTTTTTTATTTATCAATGTCAGCTCACAAAAGTTTTCCTAATTAACCTGGGTAAAAAAAATCTAATTAATGTTGTGTGAAAGTTTTGGAGTTAACACTAAAAAGATAAATCATAGCAAATTATTAAAAAAAAATAACTTCTCTATTGTAAAAAAATCTTTGCAAACATTGAAAAAAAAATCATGATAGATGTTTGTTGAAAAAATTAATTTAGATCCGAAAAAAAATAGTCTTTTCAACATTGGTCAAGAAAAGTCCAACTAATATCTAGTAAGAAAAATAGTGATCTACAACAACATAAATCACAAAAGAACTCCTCTTAACATTAATAAAAAAATTTAGTCGACATCAACTGAAAAATTATCATCGTGATAATATTTTAGTTTTTGTCAACTAGACGAGACTCCAACCAAAATTGAGCTAAGAAAAAACCAAAAAAAAAACACAATTTGAATTTAAGAATATAAAGAATTTCAAAATCTTATGTTTTAGAAAATTTGAAATTCTCTAATTTTAAGCAATCAAAATTCTCTAATAAAATTCTAAAATTTTCATTTCTTTTAAAATTCTCTGTCCAAACACAGTATAAGATTTTGACGTGAGAATTGTAACATCAAGTTTATCTTAAATTCATAATTCCAAATGAAATAACTAAACTAGTTTAAGTGGATTTTTAGTATTTTGTTTGTTGAAATATTAATCGAATTAACTAAAACCTCTCATGTCAAACATTATTATGAAATTAGACATTCCAGCTAGATACATCAGGTATCAACATTTCTCTGTCACCACATGAAAAAGATATTATTAAAAAAAAAATACAAGCAAATAGGAAGGATTACACAAAAACTCATATTTAAATAACCTAAGAAAAACGATACTTAGGTAATCTATACTTATTAATAAAAAATTCTAATAAAAGACAAGATAGAAGTCTATTATACCAACTAGCGGAAACACAGGTGCTAAAGCGCATGTGCATCCGCATTTTTGTTATTATTACTATATTGTATATTATTATGTGTATTCATATCTTTTATCAAATATCACTAAGTAAAAATAAGATAGAAACATTTTCTCTCATCATTTATGAGTTTCAACCTACTATTTTAATAATTAAGTTGCAGTAAAAACTATATTAAACAAATTTAAATTTATAACAAAATAAACATAACCAATTTTGATTTGTTATTACTAAGATAAAACTAAAAAAAAATATAATAATGAAAAGAAAAAAGAAGAAGAATAAACCTTAAGAAAATATTTATTTTCTAATTCCTTTCCTCCTCTCCACAAGAATGTTGTATTCAAGACTCATTCATCCTCTCAGCACATCAACAATGATGTCAAGATTCGTGAATCACTAATTTTAATTTGTGGTTACTAACATAAAACTAAAAAAGAGAAGTCGATGTCCACATCAACAATAATGTCGTTTGCACCTTAAAGGAATTAAGGTCATCATTCTTGTGAATCACTAATTTTGATTTGTTGTTACTAACATAAAACTAAAAAATAGAAATATAATAATGAAAAGAAAAAAAAGAAGAAGAATAAGATGAGAAACTTCATAACAAACTTTAAGAAAATATTTGTTTTCTAACCCCTTTTCAGATCGCATTCGTCATCCCGTCAATGTCACATCAACAATGGTGTCAAGATAACTCTTTGTACCTGTGCAATCTGAATGCTCTATAGTAAAAAAAATGATAAAAATTAGTGACATTAACCATTAAACAACCAAGAAAAAAAAAACTCACTTACATACTTGCTCTTCTTATTACTCTTATCTTAAAGAATGTTTTTATCTAATGGAAGTGATATGAACAGAAAAGATAAAGTGAGTAGGAGGGAGAAGAGAAAAACGATAATTAGAATTCCAAATATAAATTCAAATTGAAAAAAAACTGTGAGTGAAAATTGAAGAAATAAATATATTTCAAAAAACAATCCTGATAACTGTTTTAATATTTACAAAATTACAAAATAACTAAAAATAAAATTAACTTTTATATATATATATATATATATATATATATATATATATATATATATAAAACAGTTATGGGTCTATAGATATATATCAAAAACAGTTATGGGGAAATCTCCATTATATATATAGGTATAGATAAAATTATTCTTTATAAATAAATTTTAAATTAACAAGTTTGTTAGCATCATCTTCACGAAAAAGGTGAGAAATCTAAAACTTTCACAATAATCAAGACAAATATTTCGTCTATTACGAGATAATTATATATTTTTTAATTGATTGGAATTAATAGGTGCCTTAATCAATATAGGTTTTGATTTTAAATTGTTTTTTAGTTTTTGATACTTCTAATTGCTCCTACTTTTATGCTTTTCTTCCTCTTCATATGTTAATCTTCTTCTTATCATCTTATACTGGGTTATAGGCGTATTTTAATTTGTTGATATCCATTTATTTAATGCTTTTACTATTATATTTAATGCTTTTACTATTATATTCATCCTTTTATATGTGACAAAGTATAAAATGTATCCGTTATCTTCATAATTATCGGTTAACAGGCATACCAGGTATACCTTCCACCGTTCTTGCCCAAATATTTTTTATAAAAATAAAAATATGATATTATAAAAAAATTCAATATTAAAAAAAATATACATTTTATTATAACTTATAATTTCATAAATTTTAAAATAGAATATCAAATAAAATAATAATATTTAGTAATTTAAAATAAAATAAATATGTGCACATTCACATTTGTACAGTAAGTAATTTAAAAAATATATATTATTCATATCCATGTTAATCAATACCATTATTCTTGGTTAACATAGTTTTGAAGGAGTTTACTTATCATCTCTAATGATATTCTAATAAATTAAAATTAAGAGATATATAAAGTAATAACTGTAGAAAAATAAGCATAAAATAAAGTAAATATTTATTTATTAAAACGATAAATAGTTTAATTTTATTAATATAAATTAAAAATTATATAAAATAAGCAATAATTTGAGATGAAAATTTGAAGAAAAAAAATATAGTATTTGGCATTACCTCCACTCTTGAATTCAGATAACAGATTTGTATTTATTTAACCAATACTTTTGAATTTAAGTCTTGGATAGCTAATTACATGAAAGATCAACTTTTGGTTCAAAAGAGTATTAGCGCATTATGACATGGATGAACACAACCCACTCTGTAATTCTAATATTTATGCGTGAGCCATTTTAATTCTGCAAAAGGGTACTATTTATATGTAAACAAGTAAGATTGAAATTTATACACGTTGAATCATTATTGACCACATTTACAAATTCTTTTTTTTTTCTTCACCTTATTTTTCAGTGATCTCTTGTTCTGCTTACACTTTTGCTTCTTGGGTTGAACCTACCAAAACTATTACGGATTTTTTCATGGGTAATAGATGATGAGTTTAGTGAAACTGGTTCAGAATCTCTTTTGATCAAACTCAAATTACTATGTAAGTTCTTCAACTGCTCATCACCATTGTGGGGACCTGGTCTAACTTCACATGTTAACTCCATAGGGCTCTCTGAATCCAGTAGAAAGTCTTCCAATGTTGCTAGGGACTTCAACTGCAGTCCAAGAGATTCAATGGTTTTTCTGCATTCAGCAAATTTAGTAGCAGCCAATGCTAGTTCCTTCTCCTGCATTTAAAGATGCTAAGCTCTTTATATGAAAAGACTTGTGTACAACATTGTTTATGCAACATATTTAGACAACAACCATCACTTGTATTTAGCTACTTAGTAATCAAATGCAGTTCCAACTGATCTTCTGTAATTTGAGTCTGCATCACATGTTAATATTTCAACTAAATCTTTGTTTTGAGCATCATGCACTTGACAATATTCATCATAGAAAAAGAAAGATTATTAGCCAGTGTGTGTTTAAACAATATAGAATACATCGAAGAAGGCTTAAATTGTGGAGTTCGCATTGTGTGTTACCAAACTGACCTGCTTTAGCTCACTATTAACACCTTCTCCGGGAAGAATCTCAGTTTTTTGCTGGAGTTGAGCTTCATGCTTCATTCTCAAAAGCTCATCCTCCAACTTCCCACATTTGGCCAAATTCTTTGCCGACAAAGCTCGCTCTTTCTCAATCTCTTCCTCTAACGAACAAATTTTTGAGACCAATTCTTCTGCTTCAGTGTATGCAACACTGAGTTTTGATTCAGCTATCTCTTTCTTTTCTTGAGTTGCTTTTAGTTTTTCATATGCTTCTTCATTTGATTTGTTTGCAAGAGCTAACTTAGTTTGAAGCTCTACTACCTCTAACTCCACTTCCTTTATCCTGCTCAATGATGCTTCAAGCTGCTTTTGGTACTCGGTTATATCCATCTCCAGATCAAGTTTCTCTGCCTCCATTTTCTCTAGTTTCCTTTCCAATGCAGCATTCTTTTGAACCATACCTTCCACAAAAGCATTCATTGTGCCATGGCCAACACTGAGTTGGTCAGATGCAGTATTTACAACGGGAAAGCTACTTACACTTTCAGTATCTGGCAATGCAGCAAGCCTCTCCATTTCAAGGAAATCATCCATCAGATTGATCTCAGTTGAAAAGACCGTGTGATTTTCTCCGGCAGTGTTTTCATTCAGATCCCAGCCTCCCAATTTCGGCATATCACTTTCAAGTACTTGTTGCCTTTCTCCAATATCTGACATGCTATCAGTAAATGACTCTACATAAACTGAAGAAGCAGCTAAAGATCTGTGATCATTAGCAGAGAATGGTTTGCGAGTCACAGCTTTCAGTCTCCTGCACTCGGCTTCTAGCTTAGCCACCATTTTTATAGTTTCCAAATGTTGCTTGCTTGCTGTTTCAGCAGCCTGAGTGCTCAAATCCCTTTCTATGGTCCTGAACTCTAGTTCCTCAAGTCGAGATTGTAGCTCTATTTTAAGACTTGAATTCTCTCTCTCCATATCTTCAAGCCTCCGGTGAAGATCAGAGTGAACTAATGCAGCAGCAGGATCAACAGCTTCCCACTCATGATCAGGTGTTTTGGATTCCAAGCCACAAGAGTTATTTGATACAGCTTCATGAATCTTTTGCTCTTGTTCGTCTTTAGATTGTCGAAGCTCCCACATACACTCCTTGAGTGCCCCATTAAGATAACTAACTTGGTCTTGAAGAACTGAGTTTTTCTGTTTTGCATCGTCAAGTTGTTGTTTTAAAATCAATCCTTCATTTTCAGCATTCTCCCAGCCTAATCCCAAAAGCCATGTAATTAGTTAATATTTTAGCCCGAAAAAAGAACAGAAAACAAATTTCTTTAAAAAATTTAGATTAAACTTCCCAATAATCCCCCTAGAGCAGAAGTTTATGATATAGACACGGCTTCCCAATAATTCCCCTAGAGCAGAAGTTTAGGATATAGCCATGGCTTCCCTAGGCAGGCGAAATGAATCATTGACAAGCAGGTGAAGCACATTTTAGAATTACCCCTGAATCATGTTTGGATAGCTTTAGATATTCATTTTCATAAACCATAACTAAGATCAACACTTGAACAAACAGGAAGTCGATTGCAAATGCTCAAAGCCTCAATTGATTTGTCATTTAGATAAACTTTGTCAAATCAAGGGGAAGTTATTCATACGCAAGATGGTCGAAAAACAGATACCTGAGACAGCTTCTTCAGCAACCTTAGCATGCTGCTTTACCAAGTCTTCTTTGGCACTAGAGTTTAATAGAGCAGCAGATAACTGTTGTGTTAGAGTCTTCACATCAGTAACTTCTTCATCATTTGTTGCACCCTCCTCGCACATGACTTCTGGAGGTGTAGTATGTGTGGTATATACCTATACATCATGGTACAGAAACACCATTCATCAAATTTCCCTCAATTTATAAATATTTGAACAATCAGAATCTCAAACTAAAATGAGGGCAGAATGAATGGTCTATGTAAGCTTTAGAAACTTATATTCATGTCAAGTCTACAAAACAAACAGTTTCTGCTTGCCTGGAAACTTCAAATCATCTCAGGCAACTGACTAGTGGGTAGAAAAAATGAAAATGACGAAAACAAATATAACTAAACCATGATAGCATGCAAGAAAAGAAGCTAACAATATAAAGAACTAAAAGGGGGTGCTGCTACCTGATCATCATAGAATCTTTCTGAATGAGATGACATTGAGCCAGAACTCTCAGTTTCACCTGGACTTTTCAAAGATGACTTCCTGCGCCATAGCCAACTCCTCCGGTCCATCCACAATTTAGGCAAAGCAACACCTCCTTATGCCTTCACACAACAACATGAGCACCAGTGCCCCCAACAAACCCTTTAGCCTGAACAGAACTGGATCTGAGGCTATCAGTGGAATGAATAAGAGGAAGCAGGGAAATGTGGCAACTTCAAGCAAAACCCACAATTAAAAAAGAAGAATGTGAGAGCCAGGTGTTCAACCTTAAGAAGTAACTTGCAAAGAAAACAGAAAGTAGTTATGAGAGAGAGCTTTGCTTAGAATTCACTTTCCACTCCCATCTACCTAGATTTTAACATTAAGGGATCAGTGGTCAAATGTAGAAATATGGAAATAAAAAATAAAATAAAAAAATACTTTTTTGAAGTCTATCCTTTGGCCATCTACTATGATATTCCTTTATACACAAAACTCAGAGTGTGAGGGTTACGCACCTACCATGACTCCCCAATTTCACGCCATGAGAATGGACTGTCGATCTAGCAAGTGGTGAATCCTAAGATTGAAGAAGACAGAGAAATGAATAGAAGGAAGAAAAGAGGGAAATGTGAGAGAAAGTTAAGATAAATGATGGAAGATATTATTGAAGGAAGTTTGTGTTGTGATGTGGAAAGAGATATTGGGAAAAGGAGATGGACCATGTGGTGACAGAGAAATAGGATAAGAGTGTGGAAGTGTGAAAGGGGTCTGAAAAAGTCCACTGATTTAGCTTGATTTTATCATCTGTAGATCATATATGTGCAGGTAAGGTAACTTTGTCGGGATTGTATTCAAACAAACTCTGCCTTATTCCCGCTTATTGCTCCTGCGATTCACTACAGCCGTTAAAATTGTTTTGCCTTTCCTCTGTTTTTGTCTTGTTCTTGGTGTTATTATTTCTGCCACTTTTTGTGCTTCTGCTATTACGTTGTCTGTTCCTGCCTCTGTCCTTTCTTGAACGCAAATTGCGGGTACTACCCTGTCACTACTGACCCCTGTTTTGCTTCCTCTTCGCACGCACTACACAAAGCTACAAGTAATTCTAAGGGCAAATAACTCAGATGCTTGAAGTTTCTGTTCGCTTTAAAAGTGTTGTACAATGTCATGATGATTCAATATTAGTTGATTTTATTTTTAAATTATAAAAGCTTTCATGTAACTTGATATCTCAGTTCCTCTAACACTTTAAATAACAACAATCATATGTCATTACATGAAAAAAAATATTATTAAAAAAAAAATACAAAAATATGGGGGATTGGACCAAAACTCATATGTTAACAAAAACGATACATATTATACTTATATTACCGAACGGTCGACAAGGCCGAATGAACCTAAGAACAGACAATAAACTCGTAATTAACTGTAATTAAACCAGTTTAATTATAAACTATGATTAAGGCACAATTGAGTTTTCGCTTAAATCCAAAAGCAGACCCATGTAGGGGTGGCAAAGTGGGACGGGCCAGCCCTCTGAAAAAAACGCGGGGCGAGTGACTTATTTCAACCCGTTAGCCCGCCTCGCATAACCCGCACGGGCCAAGTTCGGGGCGGGACGGTTGGCCTGCATTACTCGTATAACTTTAAAATGTATAAATTTTTTTTTGCACCCCCATATTTTCTTCATGTAGCCTCATATTTCAGATTTCGAAATTTTTAATTACATCTTATTACGCATGTCTCATGAAAATAATATTATCAAACCATTTACCTAATGCATCTAAATAAAAATTCAAAAAAAAATATTTAAAAAATATTTCTTATGCGTACTAACCTGTAGGCCCGCGAGCCAACTCTTATGCAGGACGAGCTAGAAAAATCAGTCCGCAAATTCTATGCGGGGCGGGCCAACCCGGTTCACTTTTGCGGGCCAAGTGCGGGGCGGGCCAGCCCGCATTGTCACCCTTAAGCCCATGACAACTGAGGCTCATCCCAAAGTTATAAATACCAGAGGAGACCCAGTGTCAAAGGTAATTTTTTACTCTTAACTCACCTACATATTGTTCTCGGACTAACTTGAGCATTGAAGCACCTTCGCAGGTTCCTCACCTCGCTCATCTCGGAGAAAGGAAGTACAAACTAGAGATGATTAAGCTTAGAAGCCGTGAGGACGAGAAGACGAAGACAAAAGGAGTCACTCTAAGAGGAACTCGACCTTGTAAGAACATTTTTGGCACCCACCATGGGGCGGGAAAGAAACCCTTTAGAGTGTCCACATGGTAACAACTAGAAACGTGACGGGAAACGACAGAAATACGTAAGTAGGAGAAACTAGCCAGCTAGATCCGATGGCATTGATTTTACAAATGAGGAAGGAGATGGAACTTTTAAAGAAGAAAAATGAAGAAGAGGTTCAAGGGATGAAGGGGGAGAATGAAGAGGAGCTAGCGGCATTAAGAAGAGAAAATGCTCGAATGAAACAAAAGCTTAATGGAGAACCAACAGTCCAAGAGACTATAGAAGGAGAATGTCCTTTGACCAGAAACACTCATCTAAGAATTGAGGAGGCCGGAAGCTCTCATCAAGAGAACACTCAGCCAATTTCAATGAGCACTTTGGGAACGGTCTCTTGTCGGAGTCCTTTTGTGGAGTCCATTATGGAAGTACCCTTGCCAAGCACCTGGAAGAATCCAACACTTGACAAGTATGACAGAACTACCGACCCAGACGAGCATGTGGATGCATATATAATGCAAGTCAGTTTATACACTGCCGAGGATGCACTTTTATGCCGAGTATTTCCCACCTCCCTTAAAGGAGCTGCTTTAAGTTGGTTTACTCGATTACCGACATACTCCATTGATTGTTTTGACACCTTGGTCAAGAAGTTTGGAGCGTAGTTTGCTACAAGTAATCCACACCATCTCACGTTCATTGCTTTGGTTAACATTCGGCAAGAGAAGACAAAGTCGTTACGAACCTTTGTGGAAAGGTTTGGCAAGGTGGTGTTAAATATACGCAACCTAAGTCCTTAGGTAACCATGTATCACATGGTAACTGCCCTCAAGCCTGGTCCGTTCTCGAACAGTTTATGTAAGAAACCGGTCATGAACCTATATGAGTTACGTTAGAGAGCTGCCAAATTTATGCAGTTAAAAGAATTGAGAGAATTTTGTGCCAAGACTCAAGCACCAGAAGATGTCGAAAGGAGGACTGATAAGAACAGACCTATGTCATCCGGAAGGCTGAGAGATTTCCCTAAGCCATTGTGGTTTACTCGCTACACCCCTCTGACCACCGACAAGTCAAGGATCTTGGAGGAAGCTCTTAGTGCCGACCCCTTGACAACGCTGAAAAGGACAAACACACCATCGAATGCAGATCAAACTAAGCATTGTCATTATCATCGAAATTTTGGTCACACAACGTAGGATTGATGGGCTTTAAAAGATAAGATTGAGGAACTGGTGTAGGTTGGCCACCTCCGTCGCTATGTTCAAGGTAATAAAAAAGATATAAAGTTGAGAACCGACGAAAAGAGAACACGAGACTTTACTGATGATAACTTTAAAATTATTGACCCGAGGCATGATAATACGATTGTAGTGACTATCGAAGTGGCCAATTTTGTAATCATGAAGATGTTGATCGATCAAGGAAGCTCTGTAGACATCCTTTACTGGAAGACTTTTAAGAGAATGGGTTTACCCCTAGATGTTGTGGTGAATTTCAATGAGCAAAAAATCGGATTCTCGGGGGAAAGAGTAGACACTCGAGGATACATTGATCTTGACACAAAATTTGGCGAAGGTAATGAATGTTGTAAAAGTATAAGAATCAAATACCTGTTGGTGGATGCGAAATCCTCGTATAACGTCCGGTTAGAAAGGCCATCCCTCAACAAGTTGGGAGCAATACTGTCAACTCAACTTGCTATGAAATTCCCTTCTAACAGTAAAAGTCAAAGTAAGAATGTTGTGACCCTTCACTCAAACCAAAGAATTGCTAGAGAATGTTTTGCCGTCAGCCTGAGAATTCCCGCTCTGGCACCAAGTCGAAGGCCGAAAGTTCATCAAGTCACAATTATGAATGATTTAGATCCTAGGCCTAATGATGAGCCTCATGTAGAACCAAAGGAAGAGACTATCTTATGGCAACTAGGCAAACCGGGCTAAAATACCTATATGGGTTCAACTCTTAAGGAGGAGGAGAAGGAGATGATCACCACAATTTTGATCAAGAATTCTGATATGTTCGCCTGGACGACATGCCGAGAATAGATCCTAGAATTATCTCTCACAAGCTCTCGGTTTGTGAGGAGGCAAAGCTATTAGCTCAAAAAAAAGGAGGCTCGGAGGAGAAAGGAGGATGATTACAGAAAATGAGGTGCACAAACTCTTGGAGGCCAAATTTATCCGAGAGATACATTATACTACTTGGTTGGCAAATATAGTGTTGGTCCAGAAGAAGAATAGGAAGTGGTGGATATGTATGACTACATTGATCTTAACCGGGCTTGCCATAAAGATGCATACCTTTTGCCCAGTATTGACCGATGATGACTTTTTACGGCAAGTGCACAGCGTTTGTCAAAAGTAATAATTGTCCCTAAGGACGGATATCGATCCCACAAGGAACAGTGAATTATCGAGTACAATATTCGCTAAATATAACAACAGAACAATAAAAAGAGTTTGAAGTGATGATGTTGGCACTGATCAATAAGAAAACAAACAAAGAATTAGTTGCTTCAATTGGAAAAATAGAGATTAGGTTTCATCTCTTTCACTCTCATGTATTTTGATTACCGTGTTAATATTAAGTTTCTTTAATTGAAATTGATGCCCGTAGAAAATTCATTTATATCGATCTCTCGCATATAAAATTCTTAAGAATGTTTCTTAAATATCGATCTCTCGCATACTTATAAAAACAACTTAGAGCTCACACTCAGACGTTAATGGCAATTAACATTTCAAGTTTATCTCTAGCACTCAAATATACTAAGTGTTGATGTTTAGGTCTGAACCCTAAAAATACCTCTCGGTCAGATTTAAGATTCTCAATTTGTCACGGAAAGTTAAAAGTAAAACAACAATACCAATAATCAATCAAGAACCAAATATTAATATATAAAATATCACCTCAAATACATAAGAGTTTGAGCAGATTACTCTCAATCCCAAATGGTAGAATTAGTCATGCATATTTCTAGCACCTTCCATTCTCCCAATTGGATTACAATTCACTATATGGTGTTTTCCTCTCAATCTGGCACACTAGGGTTGAGCCTCTAGCCCTCTATTTATCCTAGTTTTCTAAGGTTAGGTTGTTTCTTGTGTCGCGCTAATGGGCTAAATGATAAAACATAAAAAAGGCCCAATTTTTCTTTGCATCTTTTTCTATTATGGGACCTTCCGGCTTTATCTTTTTAGCTCAAATTATTCTCCTTTATTCCAAATCTTCAATATTCCCTAGAAATCTGCAATTAACACCAAATTTGGGAATAAAATGCTCTTATTCAAATAAAGCTCATAAAAATGTAAAAAGGTATAAATTCATAAATTATGGATTATTTTATATGTACATTAGCAATAAATCCTCATAAGTACCTATATTTTTTAATATGAAATATTACTGAAATTATGCACTTATCAACCGATTAGTAGATGGAGCGGCCGGACACAAAGTGTTAAGCTTCCTTGATGCGTATTATGAGTACAATCAAATACCCATGTATGCAGCATACCGAGAGAAGACAACTTTCCAAACCGAGAATGCTAACTTTTGCTATGAAGTTATGCCTTTCGGATTAAAAGATGTAGGTGCAACTTATCAAAAGTTGATGGACCGGATGTTCCGAGAGCATATAGGGAGGACAATGGAGGTATATGTTGATGACACGTTTTTAAAATCTGATAGCACCAAGCAGCATACGATCGACTTAGCAGAGATCTTTGGCTAACTTAGGCAGTACGACATGCGCCTTAACCTTGAAAAGTGCGTGTTTGGTGTGGAAGGTGGTAAATTTTTAGGTTTCATGCTAACTAGCCGGGGCATTGAGGCAAACCCAGATAAATGTCAAGCCTTAGAAACCATGAGAAGCCCGCAAACCTGAAGGAAGTCCAATGACTGGCGGGAAGGTTGGTCTCGTTGTCTAGATTTATGCCAACGCTAACAGATAAGATAAGACCAATTCTTAAGCTCATGAAGAAGGCCGAAAAGTTTTCATGGAACGCAACATGTGAGGAAGCATTTAAAGCCGTAAAAAAAGCCTTATCTCAACTTCCCATGTTGAGCAAACCGACACCAGGAATGCCTTTACTGGTCAACCTTGTCGTGTCGTCGGAAGCCGTGAGTGCCACCCTTGTCCAAGGTAAAACTTATCTGAAACTAGTTTACTTTGTGAGTCGAGTACTGCAAGATGTCGAGACTAGATACCAAATGATTGAGAATGTGGCTCTAGCTCTTGTACATGCTTCCAAAAGGCTGCAACTTTATTTTCAAAGTCACGAAATCATTGTGCGAATTGACTGACCTATTAGTAAGGTGTTGAGGAAACTCGAATTGGTAGACCAAATGATCGGATGGTCAATAGAATTGTCTGAGTTTGGAATCAAGTATGAACCTATAGGGCCTATAAAGTCACATAGTCTAGCTAACTTTACTTCAGAACTGCAAGACAACTTAGAGCCGGAAGCAACATGAATTTTGTATGTAGATGGATCTTCCAGTAAACACAGAGCAGGAGTAGGAGTTGTCCTTGAAGGGTCGGGAAGCCTCTGCATAGAGCAGTTGTTACGTTTTGGCTTTAAAGCATCAAACAACCAAGCTGAGTATGAAGCGCTCATAGCTGGTTTGCTGTTAGCCAAAGATATGAGAGCCCTAAAAGTTGAGTGTAAGACAAACTCACAGTTGACGGTCGTCACATAAATGGGAAGTACCAAGTGAAGGACCTGTTGCTCCTAAAGTATTATCCCCGAGTGGTAGACATCATGGTAAGATTCAAAAGTACTATCGTATATCACATAAAATGAGAAGATAACTCTCGAGCGGACATGTTATCAAAACTGGCCAGTAATAAGCAGAAAGGCCAACATGACACTGTCATACGACAAACCTTGTTTGCTCCGTCGGTTGTAATTGAGGAATGCATGGCAACAGGCAGAGAGGATGTCAATTGGATTTCTGAGATTAAGAATGTGCTGGAAGACCGAGAAGATGGGAAGGAGTGCAACGATCTCGTTATGAGAAAAAAGGCCTCTCGTTTTGTATTAGTAGGTGATGATCTATACAAAAGGGGATATTATACTCCGCTGCTTAAATGTCTCAAAGGCTGAGGCCGAATACATCTTATAAGTTTGTTGAGTTCTATGACAGTCTCGGTGTCCGACACAAAACAAGCTCGATAGAACATCCACAAACTAACGGACAAGCTGAGTCCGCAAACAAGGTCATCTTAATAGAGCTGAAGAAGGGATTTGGTGGTACGAAGGGAAGGTGGATAGAAGAGCTCCCTGAAGTCCTCTAGGCCTATAGGTGCACTCTGCACTCAGCTACAGGGGAAACTCCTTATAATCTTACATATGGAACAGATGCCATGTTACTAGTTGAGGTCAGAGAGCTGACTATTCGATGAGAGCTTGATAATCTCAAACTCAATGAAGAATGCTTGAAAACTGAGTTAGATTTACTTCAAGAATGCACGACAAAACAAAACTATGAGAAGAAACATGTAAGAAAAGAGCAGCTAGAAGATACAACTCTAAAACCAAGCCACGCTCGTTCCAATAGGGTGATCTGGTATGGAGAATGAGAGGGGAAGCTCGCAAGCCGTCAGTAGAAGGAAAGTTCAACTCAAATTGGGAAGAACCATTCAAGGTAAAGGAAAACTTGCACAATGGGGCTTATCGTTTGCAGCGTCTTAGCTGATATGTAATGTCGATGTACTCTTTCCTACTATCGGTCTTTTTCCCAAAAAGGATTTTGGCTTAAGTAGGTTTTAACGAGGCATCATATTAATGAAAACAAACTTGTCAGCTATATGAAGTGAACTATTATCAGCAACATGTTAAAGAAAACCTCTCGATCAAGGTTGATTCATTCAAGAATCCTTGTCGAGGGCACGTTAAAGAAAACCTTTCGGTGAAGGTTGATTCACCTAAGTGAATCCTTGCCGAGAGCACGTTAAAGAAAACCTCTCGGCCAAGGTTGATTCACTCAAGTGAATTCCTGCCGAGAGCACGTTAAAGAAAACGTCTCGGCCAAGGTCGATTCACCTAAGTGAATCCTTGTCGAGAACACATTAAAGAAAACCTCTCGGCCAAGACCAATTCACCTAAGTGAATCACTGCCGAGAATACAATAAATAAAATTTTAGGCTAAGAAGAAGGAAATAAGAAGGTGCAATATACAATTTAATAAAAAGTCCATAAAATTCATAAAAGCCCGAATGGCCGTCAATTTACACAAAAAGGGGCACACGTTTACAAAGGAACAAGTACGTGTGCCCGATCAAAAGGAAGAGGAACAAGAGACCTAAAAATCTAAGTTTATCCTCTCGGCACCTGGAGTCCCTGACGGAGCCGACACGACTTCTCGGGACTCAGAATCTGATCAATTGGTAAGAGCTCTCCCTCATAGAAGTCCTTGTCGACATCGAACTTTCCCTCGTCCAAGGGAATGTTGTAGAAATAAGCCGCTTCATCGAGAGTCTTTTGAAAGCCGAGTTTGTGTTGTTCTATAACGTTGTTCCACCTTCTCCTCAGACTGGTAGTTCAAGAGGAACATATCCGAAAGGCTTTCCTTGAGCCCTCGAATCTCCTCATCCGCCTTCTCACCCACATCCCTTCCAGTCCTCTCGGTCTCAACACATAGACTCTTCCATTGGTTCACCTCGGCCTCGTGGTTTTTGTTCTTGGCCAGGAGATCATTGTTCCCTTCTAAGGTCAATTGAAGGTTGGCAGACGACTCCTCCAGTCGAGAATGAAAATTTTTCACCTCGGCTGCATTCTTGTCCCTCTTCATTAAGTCAAAAGCCATGCGCTTGCCGAGGACGAGAGTACGCGAGCAAAGCTCCATGAATGCGTCATGGACTTGCGAAGGCTAAGCCGACAAGAAAGAATATTGTTCACAAGGGTTGAGGGTCATGGTCACTCCCTCGGCAACCTGGAGGTCATGACTGGAGAAATCAAGACCGCTTGAACTCAACCCTTCAACACCCCGGCCTCGCTTCAGAGACTTGCCTGAAGATAAACGCTCTCCATGACGCCGAGAGGAACGACCACGATCCTTCCCATGGTCATCTGTTGTTCTCTTCTTTGGATTGACAGGAGGACAAACGTTATCCAGTGTCGGCACCACGATTATCGAAATGGTCGCTTTCGCAACAGGTGTGGAGCTTTTAGCACCTGCCTCTGCCGCTTGAGTCTTTTGTTGCCTCTTCAAGCGCAACTCCTTGAAATAGTTTTTGTTCCCCCTTACCGGCGTTAAACCTGTCATGATATCTGCAAATAACAAGGATTAAGTCAAACGTCAAAGTAAAAATGCACCGAGACGAGTAAAAATCACATACCGCCAGCATACGCAATTTTATCATAGGACAAGTAGGCACGGACGAGAGCATGGGTTGGGATCTTGTGGGGAAGCCCGTCCAAGACAGATAGTACCTCCACATCGTCCTCGATCATCAAGGTTCTCGACCACATATAGAAACATTGACACTTAAGTATACTTGGAAAAAACCTCACGAACTTTGTTATCTACCCACACATAATCGGCCTCTCGAGTTTCCTCCCCCGTGGTATGCACTCAAAGAGGATGACATTGTAGGTTTGGGGCTATCTCGACTTAGAGGACCAACAGCTCGAGAAGACTCCTTTTTGCTCTCGGTATCACTAGACACAGTATTTATGGCCATTGGCCTTTCCTTACTCGGACCCCTAGACACCGAAGAAAATAAAGTGGTGACGGAAAGGGAATGGAAAAACCAGTACACAGGCAATGGAAAAACTACTCTGCTCTTGGACTCTCGAAGCTAATTCACAGTTTACGCATGAAAAATGGAACCCACCACCACGTCTATTTATAGGTGAAGGAAAGGGCGAATATGAACCGTCATGCACGATCTCCACCATTGGATCAACTCGACATCAACGACTCAGATCACGCGAAATTATGCCCCCTGACATCACATCACATCCATGTGCCTCGAACGAAGTAATGAACTTCTCCACCCGACCTCTAGGATGCATAAACAAATCACATGGCGTAACGAGTCATAAAAACTCTCAACCAAAACTTACTTGCGACTTCTCAACTTGTTGGCCACTTTAAACCCTACAGTTCTTCTATAAATAGACTCTATGTTACATTTTTATAAATTCCACTTGAGTCCGGGGGCATATGACCTGGGATAGACGTACACCCAAAGACATAGCAAATTTTCTTTTATAGCCTTTACGTTACATTTTAATAATTTCACTTGAGCCAGGGGAGCAATAGTACTACCGGATGGCCGAGAGGCCGAATGGTCGACAAGGCCGAATGAACCAAAGAACAAATAATAAACCCATGATTAATTGTAATTAAACTAGTTTAATTATAAACTATGATTAAGGCACAATTGGGTCTTCGCCTGAATCCAAAAGCAGGCCCATGACAACTAAGGTCCATCCCAAAGTTATAAATACCATAGGAGACCCAATGTCAAAGGTAATTTTTCACTCTTAACTCACCTTGTTCTCGGACTAACTTGAGCTTCGCAGGTACCCCACCTTGCTCATCTCGAAGAAAGAAAGTACAAACCGAAGATCATTAAGCCCAAAAGCTATGAGGACGAGAAGACGAAGACAGAAGGAGTCACTCTAAGAGGAACCTGACCTTGTAAGAACAATACATATTCATAAATAATTCTAAGAACAAACTAGATTTAAGCCTATTATACTAATGAAATAATTCTCTATGAATAAATCCTAAATTAGTCAACTTATCAGCACACGTATTCCCTTCACGAAAAATACGAGTAACCCTAAACTTGATTTTCCCACAGTAATTAAGACAAGTTTCCATTGATTACAAAACATCCACAGAACATTAGTCCTAGCAGTAAACGCAACACAAACTAAGGCAAAATCACATTCAAGCTAGACATTAGTAAGTCTCATCTTTTGAGCTTCCTCCATAACAAGTATAAATCCACAAAACTCAGCAACCATAGCAGTCTGAACTTCAAGAAATGCAAAGAAAACACCAATAAATTCTCTCATATTTCCACGAAAAATACATTCACAAGTAGCAAGACTAGATACCCCTAGCAGCACCATCAATGTTAATTTTAACTCATCCTGGTAAAGGAAACTCCCATCTAACAGCAAGAGGACGAAGAATTTTAACACTACGAGTATTAATACCAAAAAATTTAATCACGTTGAAATCCAACATATCATTCTTCACTAGAGTTTTAAACAAATTTCTCACTAAACAAGTTAAATCTTTAATTACCGAAATAGCCATAGAAATCTCAATCTTATCCTAAAATCTAGCATAATTCCTCATACGTCATATAATCCAAACAGAACAAGTTATCACAACAAACTTAATCAATTTAACCAAATGACTACCATCACTCTTAATAAAAGAAAGAAGATGATACATAACATAATCAATTATATATTAAACAATTATATATTAAACGAAATCGATGTTACAAATTTGTAATTAATTATTATATTTATATTTATATTATAAATATATATAGTATTTTTTATTATAATATATGTAAAGTGTTATTTTATATGTGTATAAAAAAATAATTAAGGATAATTTTGACTTTTTAATAGTATTATGTAAAATTTTTTTAGCTTTTTTTTTCATATAGGGAGTTGATTTAATTTATCTCTCATAAATCAACGTTTTTCAATCGTTGTAATTGAATGAAATTAAACAAAAATATTTTTTCTTTCACTCATCCAAATTGAGCATAAGAAAATATGGGCAAAAAAAAATCACTATTTCAAATTCGTTAAAAGGAGGATAGAATAATAAGAAAATATGATAACATAAACATTCTCTTCAAAATAAGATATTATAAACATTAAAATAAATCAACCTTACATAAAATATTATATTTGCTCTTTCGGAAAACAATGAAGCTGTATGATAGAGATAATTAAAAAAAAAAAACTAGAATATGATTAAAGCTTTACTTAAACTTAGATAAAATTCTCATATGAGAAGTCTAGCTCTCATTAACCATTCTTCCACTTGAAAATTGGATACTTATTCATATATTCTTTTTCCATAATTTCTCAAAGATAATAATGAATTTTTTCATAGAACAAAAGGTTGAATTGTTTGTAATTTGAAAAACTTTTTGGAATGTCATAACATATAATACTCTTCTACTACTTATTTTCAACTTGTCTCATTAAGTTTTATGCCAAACACTGTCATTGCTTGTTACTTTTATACTTTATAAGGCTACAATAGTATCCAAAACACAAGGTAATATATAGCATGGAAGTATATAATACTCGAAGCATTTTTTATAGTTTTTCATTAATTATTAAAATGATTTCCGTGTATTTTCCTTCATAGTCATGATGTTTCCTTAGAGTCTGATAAATGCAGGTGGCCTAAATACAAATATAGGATATATTTTAATATGATCTTATAAATTGAACTAATTCTTTAATTAATATAACAAAATTATATTTTAAACTTAAAATCTAACACAATTTTATAAGTTACATTTAAGTCTTATCAGGTTATAGTTGAGATAGTCCCCACATATATCACGATTAATGTGAATTAGGAATAATTACCATTAAAGTGATTTTTCTAATATATATAATCCATATCTATGAATAGTTTATTATTGAAAAAAAAAAGTGGTAAAATTTTACGGAATAAGACCTTAAATACGTAATTATTTTAAGAAATGGAAGTTTTCGTAGTGAATTGTTGTTGAAGATGTAAATAATACGTAGTAGTGAATTGTTGTTGAAGATGTAGATAATATGTAGAGTATGCATAAGTATCATGTCATGTATATATTTTCTATATAAATTGTATTCTCTATCATAATATATACAGATATTTTTTTTTCTCCCCTTTCTTTGTTTTTTTTTTTCTATCTCTATGATAACCTTTACATGATATCATGAGTTAGAGTTTTTTTTTTATCATGTCTTTGTCTTTATATATGTTCTCTTATCCAAAAATAGCTATCTCCATTCATTACTTCACTATTTTGATTTTCTTTCAAGTTTAACGATGAAAACCTTCTTTCGTGAAAACATCAAATTCTCACCAAAATTAATGGATTAATGTTATCCAAGTTTCTTGATGGTTCTCAGGTTCTTCCATGGTACCTTCCTTCCACTGATGATTCCCAATCCAGTGATGAGAAAAACGCACACGAAAGAAACACACACAATCACGAATCAACTGCAGAAAAATAAACGATACAAGATTTAACATGGTTCGGTCGCTAACTGCAACCTACATCCACACGGGCAACTATTAGGTTTTTATTCTATCATGTTGCACACCAATTACAAGTACAATGATCTCTTTAAATAGAGATTATAAAAGTGACACAGTGATTAAGCCCACTCACTAAACATGTGTCTAGTCAGCCCAACCCAATTGGACCTAGCTTCATACCCAACAATCTCTCACTTGAAGCCGCGGAACAATGTTCACTTGCGCTTCAACTGTGTACAATGATTAGGCACACTCACTAAACATGGTGTCTAGTCAACCCAACCCTATTGGTCTTGACTTCATACCCAACAATCTCCCACTTGAAGTCACGGAACAATGTTCATCTGCGCTTCAACGGTGTACATGTACTTATGTAATCTGTCGATGGAACTCAATGTTCCACCTCTAGTTGCCACCAGCCTTCTTAATCATTTTGAAGACTTCGTTAAAACTCCCCTGAGTTTCAACATGTTAGTCACTGACCCGTTCTCTGTTCCTACCGGCTCCCACTTACAGGAACTGTCGGATCCTAGAACAACCTGAGAACAAACACTCTTCATATTCAACAAGAAATTTTCTAGAGAAGTTTCAACCACTGGAATACTGGTTCTCCTAACCCACTGTCGTCTAGGAACCTCAGCTGAAGCACAACCCGTGCTCCCACTGCCACAAGTACCTCTGACTGGTCTACCTGAACCTTTCCATGCTCGCTCGTTCATTCTGAATCTAACCTGTGGCTCTAGGTTTCCCTCTTGTAAAGACAACCATCTTCTGCCCACAAGATTCTGTGAACCAGACTTTGTTTATCTTCTGAACTGGGATGGTTACTCCCTCAAACGGTAATCTGACTCTATACAATGAACCTCTCTTTCTTTCGCGAGCCATGACAAGATTTCCCTTAACGACCTTCCACTGCTGATAACTTCACTTCATGTCCCTCTTTGTCCAATTGCCTAACAAAAATCAAACTTTTCGTCAAACTTGGAACAACATTAACATCCTTCAAAGTCCAAAAACCAACTGGTGTCCACTATGTTACCCATGCCCGTAACATCAAGAGTTTTGTTGTCCGCTAGTCTTACCTTTCCAAAGTCTCCAATAACTAGATTTTGCAATGCTTCAGAATCCATGACCCATGAATCCACATTGTTATCCGCGCAACAGACTAAAAGGTCCTCTTCTGCAGAGTCTTCTGCAATGTTGACTTGTTTATCATTTGGGCATTGATTCCTGAAATGCCCCACCTCCTTCTAGTTCCAACATGTTACACTTGAGAAATCCGAGTCTTTGACTGACTCCTTCTTTTGTTCTTGCTCCCACTATCTCTGATATTTTTCTTACCTTTGATGACATATAGTGATTCACTAGATAATTCCTCATAACTCCTTCTTCGGACATCCTCACCAAGAATGAGATCATGAATCTTCTCAAAAGTGAATTCATCTGATCCCGCTGAACTGGTAACTGCTGTAACCGTTCCGGACCAACTGGCAGGCAAAGACAGTAGCAATAGTAAATCTTGAACTTCATCATTGAACTTAATGACCACTGACGTAAGTCTGGCTAAGATCATATTGATGTGCTCAGTAACTGAACTCACAAATCCTCAATTTGCATTTTCCACCAACTGAAATTTGTATCATCGAATTTTCAATTCGGAACTTCCCGTTTTCTGCCATCTCAAACGACTAGTCAATATACTCGGTACAACTAATTTCAGATCTTGACAATCCTTTTTTTTTAAATCAAGACCACAAAAATTGCACCACCTAAAATCAGTCACCAACAGACCTGGATGCAGTCCCCAATGCACTGGCGCTCCACCGCACTAGACTGCAGCTGCCAGGACGCACACCGCCGCTGTTCGCGCTCTGCACCACCGTTGTTGCACTGCACTTCGTGCCGTTTCAAACCCGCACACCTGTAGAACGCACATGCAACCCTAACTTTGGGATGTCGTTGCCGCCCCTACGAAACCCTAACTTTGGGATACCTCTACGAAACCCTAACTTTGGGACACTATTGCCGCTTCTGCGAAACCCTAACTTTGGGACGCTACTGCAGCCCATGCGAAACCCTAGCTTTGGGACGTTGTTGCCGCCTATGCGAAACCCTAACTTTGGGACGCTACTGCAACCACAATTTTTATGTCTCGTCGATTAATTCTGCTGATCGCATCTCTAGTGTGTAAACGAACCAAAGCTCATGATACCACTTGATGGGAAAAACGCACGCGGAAGCAACACACAATCACGAATTAACTGCAGAAAAATAAACGACACAAGATTTAACGTGGTTCGGTCACCAACTGCAACCTACATCCACACGGGCAACTATTAGGTTTTCATTCTATCCTGTTGCACACCAATTACAAGTACAATGATATCTTTAAATATAGATTATAAAAGGGACACAATGATTAAGCTCACTCACTAAACATGTGTCTAGTCAGTCCAACCCAATTGGTCCTGACTTCATACCCAACACCCAGATTGCATCTGTTATAAGCAACAAGATAGTCTTATTGTCGCATGGATGCTAGCCTCGATGATCACATCTCTTCTAACGAAAATTATGTATTTAAACACTACTAAGGAGATCTGGACAAGATTAAACATCTACTTTTCGTCGCACACCATAGCTCAAATAAAAAAGCTATGTATTCTTCTTAAGAATCCAAAGAAAGATCGCATGGTCACTACCTATTTATTAGACATCAAGAAAATGGTCAATTCTTTGGCTGCAATTGGGGCTCTTGTCTGTACTGAAGAACATATAGAGGTGATTCTTAGTGGTCTTTCTGACGATTATGATCCCTTTGCCACCTCTATTTTGTCAAGAACGGATCCTTACACAGTTAAGGAAATTGAAGCTCTCTTTCTTACTCAAGAAGAATGATTTAATAAACATCGTATGGTCAATCCTCTCCCTATTCTAACTAACCTAGCTACCACTCACTAGATGTCTTCATAGGTTCAACGTGATAAACCAAAGTATAAGTCTAATACCAATCACGATGGACGTAGTTTTTCAAGACACCAAACTTCGCTCGCTTTCCGTGTTTGTGTCGAGTTTTAGCGAACTAATTTTCTTGTAGTGACTAATCTAAATATTAATATTGATATATATTATTATTTATAAAAAAAATAGATTCTTCTTCCTCAATAAATTATTTACAAATAATACAAAAGAGTACAAAATGTTTCTTCACTTCATATATTCATAGCACAAAAAAAATAAGTAAAATAAACTAATTTAAATTAAAATATCTATCACATGATATATAACATATATATCACTGCTAACAACAACATTTACATCATTTATTATTTACAATATTTACATCATTTATAATTTAAATGATATATAACAACATACCTATATATCAACATGTACATTATCAGATACAACAAATACATATATACCAACATGTCCATTAACACACATAACTAATGGATTAATTACATGTATATATTATTATACACCATATATATTGCACAACACAATTTGTGAATTACATAATTGCATTGTCAATAAGATAAAGATTTCCCTTAACAACACTCATGATTAATAACTTGAGTTGAAATATTATCCTTAGTCACATCTCAATGTACAATATAACTGCCACAAGATACCTTCCAAAAGACTCACATTTGTATCAAGTATGCTCCATCATAGATTAACATTTATCTTAGCCCAGGATATTTTATACACAAACTTATCCACTATATTTAGCTTTTTACCATTTGATATTTTAATTTATGTGACCAAACCATCATTTGAGTTATGATATTTTCATTTAGTTAATGAAGTAACACGCTTAGTAACACCAACCATGTCATTATATCATTCCAAAGTATCTCACACCCCTATAAAGCACTACATCCCACAAGAACCATACAAATGCAATTACCTTTAATAGGAATAGATTCATTTACCTAAAACTTTTAATAGGAATAGATTCATTTACCTAAAACTTTTAATAGGAATAGATTCATTTACCTAAAACTTCACTGTGATGGGTAGACAAGAATCTTCATGCAAACTCCTTAAGAATTTAATCTAAAAACACTACATGATCTAAATATTTTTTAAACTTAAAAAAATGGAAAATATAAGTTGGGTGGAATGGAATTTTAAACGAAATAAAAAATAATTATTTATCCTATAAAAATTTAAAATATAAATATTAAAATACTATTAATTTTCAATAATAGAGTTAATCATCCTTAACAAAAATTTAAACCTCCATTGATGTTATTCCATATTGAGTTGTCATCAACATGGGATGAAAATAATTATTATTGTAATTTAAGAAGTGTATAGTTTCCATTCATATGTGATGAAAGTATTAATCCTATAATTAAAAACTGAATAGATTTTAATATGGTGTACGATATGTATCAATATTTGGAAATGAATGCATGTAATTAATATTTGATGCTGCAATGTATAAATTATATGTTCCTTGTCCCTTCCTCGAAGGCAAAAGAAGTTTTTGTCTGAAATGCCTCCATGGAATTTCGAAGAGCGTATTATAGTTTATATTTTGTGTTTAAAAGAGTGATATTTAAGAGGTTGCAATGGTGATTAAAATTGTATAATATAGGAGATTAAAATGATTGGCTTATAAAAAGGAGAAAAGAATAAGAAGGTGTGAGTGGTGGGAAAAAAGAAAAGAAAGAAAATAAAAATTATCTTAAACTGGAGATGAGGGAAGAGAGAGGGCCCACAGAACCCTAACCTCTGTGATGTGATAAAGATTGAAAAAGGTTCATAAAAACACAAAAATAAGCGCCAAATCTGATTCATACGAACACCACACCACCACACACCATACACCATGACAACCCCTAACCATTCCTCCAGGAAGACCAAACGCCCTACTAACATTCACAGAAAGTCCATGTCCCTCCCCGCTCGTAACGGAATCTCCACTCCGGATGACGACGGAGAAAGGACCGTTAAGAAGCTTCGCTTGTCCAAAGCCCTCACCATCCCCGACGGAACCACCGTCTCCGAAGCCTGCAGACGCATGGCCACTCGCCGCATCGACGCCGTTTTGCTCACCGATTCCAATGCTCTGCTTTCCGGAATTCTAACTGACAAGGTCACCGTGCAATTTCACGCCGGTTTTTTTTTTTCCATTAAATGTCGTTTGCCGTTGTTCACGGTTCTGCGTGTCGTTTTCAGGACGTCGCTATGAGAGTCGTCGCCGAGGGGATGAAACCGGAGGAGACCGCGGTGTCCAAGGTCATGACGCGGAATCCCGTCTTCGTGACGTCGGATACCCTCGCCATTGAAGCGCTTCAGAAGATGATCCAGGGTTAGCTTCGTAAATCTTCTCTTGCAATCTCGAATTTCTAGTTAAATAATTGATGCATTTTTTTCACAGATTTTCGAATTGCATTCTGCGCTTTTTTTTTTCTTCGCAGAGGATGATCGTTGTCGGAAGTTATGTTAGTTAAGGGATATTAGTTGTTTTTTTCTACGTTACATAATTGCAGCTTGTGGAGCCCTGTGGTTATAAACATGTCTGGTCCATTTAAGTTAATTGAATTTGGAGGAAGCACTTTCAGAGCTAGATATGGAAAAAGTACATCACATGACGTATGTTAGTGTTGGGTCATAACTTTATTGCCTTTTACTACTGCCTCCAATTTTTTTTATGAGAACAATTAAGTAATTCTGGAAGATTAAGAAAATTATTAATTTAATTTATAGTATTAACCATTTCTTAAATTCATTGTTAAGGCAACATTTAGTTATGACAGGTACTGTTATCTTATTAGATTTAGAGTAATCTGTATAATAATAATTTCATTAAATCTTAATGCTTATTGCAGAAGTGAAGCGGAGAACAGTGTTAACAGAGTATCATAAATATTGCATTTAAGTTTTCTTTTTTCTTTTTTTTTGTATTATTCGCAACGTTAATGAAACACTTGTGATTAATGTATTTCTTCATTTACTCATTGAGTTAAACGTCAGGTTGATTTTGTGAAAAAATAATTAATTTAAAAGATAGTGTTAAGATATTTTAAGATTGATTCTCAGCAAAAGTACCCAACACTGCTTTTACTAATTGTTTCATTTTTTGTTTGTTTGTCCTTAAGTGATTCCTCAATATTTCTTTGGCGCTGAATGGCTTCAACTTTGTTGTCTTTCAATCCTGGTCACCTTGTGTTGTCCTTTGTAGAGTTTTTGTCGCTCTGTTTTTGTTTTATTTTATTTTTGCCCTTTACGTTTTCTTCTTCTTTAACTAGTTGATTATGCTAGAATCAGGCAAGTAATTTTAATAGATTCTCTCTGTGTATATGTATATTGTTTAATGGACTCATAATCTGGCTAGAAAGTATTTGATTAAGTGAGAAATATAATTTGACTTTTTTACTAATAGGTAAATTCAGACACCTCCCAGTTGTGGAAAATGGTGAAGTCATTGCCATGCTGGATATCACCAAATGTCTTTACGATGCCATATCTAGGGTGGAAAGAGCTACTGAACAGGGGAGTGCTATTGCTGCAGCAGTTGAGGGAGTGGAACTCCGACAGCCTAGTCATCTACCTGGTTGGTTAACAGTTTTACTTTTACATACATTCTTATTTATGATGCTAATTTTCCATGTATTATCTTCATGTTTTAATGATGCTAATTTTTTGTTTCAATTGTCAATGTTTTTTTCAGTTACAAATACTTTTATTGAAACATTGAGGGAGCGCGTGTTCAAACCTTCCCTGACAACTATAGTTGGTGAAAATACAAAGTAATTTCACATAACATTTTCTTGTTCTTTTACATGTTTCCAAGTGACTCTTTTATAATCAGATATGATAGTTTTACAACATTCTGTAGCTTTATGTGTTTCTAGGGTTGCTATTGCATCAGTATCAGATCCTGTCTATGTAGCAGCAAAAAGGATGCGGGAGTTGCAAGTAAATTCAGCTGTGATTGTAATGGAAAATAAGATTCAGGGGATACTTACGTAAAATCTTTTTCCTGAGGCTTTAGTCTCTTCTCTTAGAACATAATAGCAAATGACATTCATACCTGCATGCTTTTTATAAAAGCAAATGTCCTTGATTGATATTTATGAAATGGACATCGGAAATTTTTATTTTATGCACAATATATTGTCCTGTGAATCTGTTCTGCAGTTCGAAAGACATCCTTATGCGGGTCATGGCTCAAAATCTTTCTCCTGATGTGACTCTTGTGGAAAAGGTTGTTATGATTTTATTTTCTGAAGTAACTATACTGGAAAGTGGTTTATTCTGAGATGTGGTGTCATTTGCCTGCTATATTTGCTAGGTATCCTGAACTAATTTGATTTTCTTCTTTATTCTTCACTTTATTACTTATTTTTTGTTAGGTCATGACTCCAAACCCAGAATATGCATCTTCGGAGACCACAATTCTTGAGGCACTGACTATGATGCATAATGGGAAGTACTTACATCTTCCTGTGGTGGACAAAGGTTAGCTTTGCCTTCTTAATTGCCTACGTACTTCCTTACGTAATTGTGCTAAGTATTATTTATTTTGCACTTGCAGATGGAACTGTTATTGCTTGTTTGGATGTGTTGCAGATAACTCATGCTGCGATTTCGCTGGTAAATTTCATGTTTGAGTCTCATAAAATACATGATAAACGAAGTTTTTTTAATGGATATTGTAAAGACAAATATTCAGGTTATCCAGTGTGTCGTGTGACTCTGTTTCAGGTGATAACTGATGGTGCATGATAATGATTTTTATAACAATTGGGCCATTATTAATATTACACAAAAAATTACGTACAATTATTATGAATTAAGAATAAGAAGTATGTACATTACTAACATTTGGTACTATTAAACGGATGATAGTGCCCTGTTTCTAAGTTGTGTACTTTGTAGGTTGAAAGTAGTCCTGGAGCTTCTAATGATGCGGCAAACACTGTTATGCAAAAATTTTGGGACTCAGCTTTTGCTCTAGAGCCGCCTGAAGATTTTGACAGCCATAGGTACCTTGGTGATATCTGTTCTGTTTTCAATATATGTTGTTTTGTTCTGTAAATAAGCATATATGTCTGATTGCAGTGAAGCCTCTGGACTGATGACTTTGGACGGGGCAGATACCACAAAGTCTACATATCACTCTGTAGGTTTTGGAAATCCATTTGCTTTTAAATTTGAGGATCTCAATGGCCATGTGCATCGATTCTACTGTAAGTGACATCTTGGGGAAAGCTTTGCATGAACTTAAATTTACTGATCTGCATAAGCCTGGATTTATTATTTTTAGAAGTTGTAAGTATTTGCTGTTGTCTTTTTTATAGGTGCTGAACATCTAGACGAGCTTCAATCTGCTGTCATGCAAATAATTGGTGATTTTAATGAAGGAGAACGCCCTAAAATTCTGGTATGTTTTTATTCTAAATTAGTTTAGTCTGCCTTTTGGTCGTACTAAATGTATATATTATGATATGATGTCGGGTTTTGCTTCTCTTCTAGTATAAGGACGATGAAGATGATGAAATTATTCTCGAGACTGATAACGATCTTGTGGCTGCTGTCAGCTATGCTAGGTCTGCAGGACTGAAGGTGAAGTTGTCTTCTTTTTTTAGTCTTTTCATGTGACAATGTGGCCTTTCCATGGATCTGTTCTAATGTCTTTGATGCATGCTTACACTAAGCATCTTTTTATTTCAGGCTTTAAAATTGGATTTGCAGTTTGCCAATTCGACCAAACCAACAGAGGTATCATCTGGTACAGCCAGTATACAGAAATCCAGTACATTGTCTCTCCGTTCTGGTATTTTTGCGGGTGTTGTTATTCTTACGAGCATTAGCGTATTGGTGTACTTAAAGCGCTCTAAACAGTAATATATTTACTAGCTTGAAAGCAAACTGCTATAATCTTATTCTAATGATTTCCAGAGTATACTCGTTGACAAAGGAAATTATGGACACGGATTAGGTGTATATGATGTGGAGGTTTCTAATCACCTCTTATCTTTTTCTGTTTGGGTCATTGATGTATTATTTATAACTTACGGTGTAGTCGTAATTCTAAGTGTTACATTCTTCTCTATTAAGCTACTTGTAATTCTTTATACATCAACTTTTCATCACCCATCCCTCTAACCCTAAAAAAACTAGCTTTGCTTCCAGCAATTGTGATTCTCTTATCAGCTTTAGATCACCCTCAAGGTCAAGCCAATTGAACCAGGAAACGGTTTATGTTTTTGAACTGGAAACAATGTTCAGATCATATATATGTTTTGCTAGAATATAGAACATCTAACCTAGCTAGTGAACTGGATAAAAATCACTTTAACTGTTTTCTTAGTAGTGCTTGATTTGACACTAACTAGAGCTTCAAAAGCACCTGCAACTTTCTGTATTGTTAAAAATAAAAATTAATAAAAGTAAAATAATAGAAGTGAGCCATTTTATGGTCTGTTAATAGTTTGAGTGTGGTTAAATTGATAATGATTAAATAATGTTATTTCAACTTTGAAGCATATAACTCTTGAAATATAATTTTTTAAATTAACATGAAATTACAGTAAACGTAAACAGAATAATAATTTCTATTAGCAACGAATAGAAACTAAATAAATATAATCATAATTAGCTATTATCACATTTTTTGGTTAAAACTACATGAATTAATAGTTTTTTTTTTATCTCAAGTAAACCGATTCCACCAGATTTTGACCAGTTTTCGTAGTTTTAGACTCTGATTCTCTGCATGACCTATTTTGGGATTCATATATATAAAAGAGATGTATCACGAAGGCATCCAACATTTTGAAAGATTGGCCACGGTTGTTTCAGAAGTAGTGAAGAGCGAACTTGAGAGTCTTATTATCGATGAAAATGAAAGAAGGTTATTTTCCCTTCAGATCAATGCTCAGTTGTGTTACACTTTCTCCAGCTTACTTTCCATTGTAGCAGGTTTCGAGTTGGTTGACATTTATCCCCTAACCCTTTGTGTGACACGTGTAGTAATGAAGACTAAACTATGTTGCGTCTTCAACGTCATTGTGCTGATTCAAATCAAGTATGGCAACAACTGGAGTTGGACAGAGATCAGGATTTCTACTGAGCAGAACTGGAGTTGTCAACAAATATAAAAACTTCAGATGGCATTATCATACGGTGGCTTGCTGGATCATTTGGAAGACAAGAAATGCAATGATTTTTACTGATACAAACTGGAACTAAAATGACAGGGCAACTTGGAGACATTGTCCTTCTACACTTCGTTCATGCGTGCTGATGCTATATGGGAGTAGATATTAGAAGCTAATTGTTCTTTTATATATATACATATATATATATATATATACACACATATATTATAGGAGGTACTTGTATGAACAACTATACAATTTTTATAAGAATTCATTTTTCTCTGATTATAATCTGCTCAACTTTGAAAACCAACATAAACAAGTGCATTTGGAGTTCTTATCATGTTAGTTAAGTAAATCAAGGGAAAGTCCCTTTTTCTGTTGCACAGCACAAGCATATCCAAATCATACCCTGTTTTCCGGCAGCTTCCTTGCTTTCTGTCCCTATGTCCTTACCCGATTGATGAGAAAAAAACGTAATAAATATAGAAAAATCAAATGTCACCAAGTCCTAATAAGAATTTTATTATCGAATTCAACTTTCAAAAAGAAAAATCAGATTTTAAATACATTTATTGTTCAATAATACAAACTGAGTCCTTTACGAGGTTAATAGTGATAACATTTTGAAAATATAACGAATTATTCAAAAAGAAAATCGTTTCAGGACATGTAATTCGGTAGGAATAATTTAGAAAATCACTTTAATAATAAAGCATAAAAGAATAAAAAAATCTTTTTTACTCCATAAAATTAAATAGTTGAGCATTAAGTACAAGATTAATGTGTATTACAAATGAAGCCACTAGCAATCGAAATATAGAATAGTTTGTCAAGAATAGCCTTCATTGACTAACGTACACTATAGACAACAGCAAACTTACCCTTGCTGCCAAATCATGGATAAAAGGTTAAAGAGAGACTGCTTTTCAAATCTAATCAAGAACGAACTAGATAAGAATCAAACAACATAGCTATATGAACGACCACAGAAACATTAGCAATTTCTACAAATACTTTCGTGCAAGAGCTCGGACTTTAGTATCAAAATGTGATGACGTGATCCGGGAGCCAGGCAAGTACAGGGGATTGAGGAGAGTCTGCAATTTCCCAAAAATACAATAAAGTTACTTCATCTCTTATCACTTCAACAATCCATAATCCATGAAATGAAGTTTACAAACAGATTTAACATATGAATTTGCACTTATTTTCACAATCAAATTAAGAGGGCAATTAACAATTTCAACTTCTTTTACTGATAGGAGTGTTCCCAATCTTATCCTTTTGCGCAGAACAAAAAGTAGTAGTTGAAACTCTGAAACTCTAACTACCGTAAAGTAACCTTTGGGGACTTATTTTGTATTCTGCATATTGATACATGAAGAATATTGTTCTCCAACAATTAGTAAGGATGGAATATTGTAAGGCTTCTATAAAACTTTAAAATTTCAGTTTTTCTGTCATTCTAGATGTTATGTACCAAGTTAGGTAATTTAGCATTCCTATTATAATGAAACATTGAACTGGTAATTAGGAGAAAATATTGGAGATCCTATAGCGACTAAATATAAAGTCAATTCATACTATATGGATGGATGCAAATCTCATCTTACAAGCTTTCATACTATATGGATGGATGCAAATCTCATCTTACAAGCTAGTTTTGTAAGGTTTAGTTAAGCTTAAAATTAACTTCTTAAGATGGTAGCAAAATCATTTAGAACCTATCCTACCAAAAGTTTGTTGGGCCTATTGTGTCACTCGCTAACGAACCACTATTGGATCACCCATAAATATATAGTCACATACACAACTTGACTGGTTTTGACCTAAGATGTATTAGAAATTTCACATTGACTAGAGATAAAGTCAATTCATAGTATATGACCAAGTGCAAACTTCACCTTACAGACTAGCTTTGTAAGATTGAGTTAAGTCTAAAATTCACTTCTTAAGAGTAAAATGTAGAATGTGACTAATTCAATATTTTGATAAGACCAGGTTTTTTTTTTTCATTCTAACAGCTAAAGATACTTTGTATAGTATATGAACGAGTGCAAATCTCACATTACAAACTAGTTTTGTAAAGTTGAGTTAGGTTTAAAGTTCACTTCTTAAGAGGAAAATTTAGAATGTGACTAATTCAATATTTTGATAAGACCAGGTTTTTTCATTCCAACAGCTAAAGATACTTTGTATAGTTAGCGAAGCATCCTTCAAGGTACCGATAAACACTAACTTTCTCATAAATCCCATTTCAAGACAAGCATGTTGTAGAATAAGAAAAGGCCACATATGAGACTAACAAAGGCAGTGATAAATATGAAATATGTTATTAGGGTAATCAAGGAAAAAACATATCACCTTTATGTAAAGCTCGTGCACATCTTGGAAGAAACTTTTAATGCCGTCATCATTACGAGAGTCATGTAGCAACATCAATCTGGTATGTATGATAAGTCAAGGAAAATCTCACACAAATGGAGGAAGAATGTTTATAAGCTTTTAAGAATTCTCCACTCTTGGCTTTTTCATTTTGTTTCCCTTCAAATGACAGAAGGAGAACAAGGACAATGGCAAAACTATACAATTAAAGCAAACTAAACTGAATGGTCCTTAAAGGTGGGTACTCAGTACTTCGTTTATTTGGATAAAACAAGATTAAACAAAAAAAGGTGAGCAACACAAGAAGGGCACTACAACTTTTTTTTATCTCAACTGTAAATAAACCGCACATATAAAGGATATGACCAGCTGTAACATACACGGACACCACAAGTTCATTAAACCTGTCTACCGATTTCAAGTACCTGCGTAGAAATGTTTAAGGAACAAGATGTTGAGAAAAAGAACACGTAGAACAAGAAGCACAAAAGAGGATCATGATGTAAAAAGTTTCAAATTTGAACTAGAATTATGTATCAACCAAAAAATTAACTCACATAGCACTAGTAGTCCATGCAAGGTCCTGGACAATATCCAGAGCAGCGTGGAGGATAAATTGATGCAGCTGAGCAGCATCCTCTCTCTGTCACCAAAGCATGGAATTGAAAAATGATGTAAATTTGGTGAAGAAAAAGAATAAACTTCTTTCAAAGCCACATAAGACAAGCTGATGCACGAGATTCAGATAACTATTTAAATTAATCAGGTGAAAAATACAAAACATTAAGCAAACAATAATAGCGTAAGAAAATCACACAACTTAAAGTGATGCATGAGTGATCATGGGTCAATCCACCTAAATAGTCTGAACCAATATGCAGCAAGCAACATGTTAAACAATATAAATAAATTTCATACATCAACAAAAAGCTTGAAAATCAGAAAAGCTAAAATATAGAATAAATAAAGAAAACCACACTTTAGCAGCTACTCCAACTTCAGCTTCATATATAGGAATGTCATTTCTGCTAACGATGATGAAACAGGCCGTGGTTGCCATTATCAATACCCTGCACACACAAAATACAGAGAGGATATAAATATATTATTATTATGCTTATGCTCAATATAACCATAAAAAAAAAATCGAAATTGTAATGAAGCCAATTACAGAGAAGACAAATGAGGGGAATATGGGGACAACTAGTAATAGTCACGTGGCAGCTGACAGCATAGTAGTTAGAATTCGAATCAAAATATGGCTTTGCCGATTCAAATCGGAAGATGAATCGGGGTTTGAATCGTGACATGAATCGAATGAATCGTGAGATTCGCGATTCTGTTTCGTTATTTCCGATCAATCGATGAACGGCAGTGGAGAAGAGAAGAGAATAAATCGAAGAGAAGAACAATGGAGAACGCATAGAAGAAGAAAAGTGATGAACACAGAAAAAAAAGTTACCTCACTGGAGAAGAGGGAGTTCACCGGAGAAGAAGAGGGAGCTCACCGGAGAAGGAGGGTTTCTTTGGGAGAAGTAGGGTCACGAACGAGAAGAAGATCTTTGGGTGAAGAAGGGTCCGAGAAGAAGACAATTTTCTATGATAAACTTTTTAGTTATGAGAAGGAAGCACAATTTTAAGAAGGTAATGATATATTGAAATATTTTTATACATTACAATCTTTAATATTATTTTAACATTTGTTTTCAATATTATTATTTTAACATTTGTGTATATCATTTAATTACAAAATTATGATTTATTATATATATTTATATTTAAATTCATTCTTAGTATAAAACTCTCATCATTTCTCTTTTCTCTTTTAAGAAAAGCTGAACCACTTAATCTCAAGAGGTGGCTGAATCACTCTTAAATTTTTTTTATAGGATTATTTATTTTTAAAAAATCAATTTTATTTTTAAAACTATTTAAGTTTCTAATCATTTTATTTTATTTTAAAAAAAAACTGTATGGATCTTCTCGTTTCTTTATGGTGTCTTAATTTCTCATAGTGTCTTGTTTTTTTTTTTTGTCTTGTTCAATATTTCTGTTATTGTTTAGGTGTATTATGTCATCTCTTTAATGTACATGATCATACATGTTTTCAAGAAAACTTTCATCACAACTAATTTCACTCTATGTGTTAGTATCATGACGAGAGATGGAAGTCTATTTATAAAATATATAGAATGTGCAACAACATAAGGCAATTTTGATTGAAACATGAGAGATCTAGTGAAATTGAGAATGTGTTGGTGCTTTGTTTCAACAACGGAGTTTTGTTGGGGAATCTCCACACAAGTAGTTTGATGAACAATATCATATGTAACATAAAGATCTTTCCAACAAAATTCTTCGATATTATCGATTCTTATTATCTTTATGATTATCAAATTGATTTTAAATAAAAGTAATTAGTAAACTTCTCGTTTTTGTCTTGCTTTTCATAAAGTAAATCTAGGTGTACCTAGTGTAATCGTCTACAATAATGAGAAAACATTTGTGTCCATGTATAGAAGGGATGCTAAAAGTTTCCTGATGTCTGTGTGAATAAGATCAAAAGGACTTTTGCAAACACTCTTACACAAGGGAAAAGGCAATCTGTGTTGTTTAGCTAAATGACATGGTGTACAAACAATTGTTTTATCAAATTGTATATCAATATAGTTTTTACTCAAGCATTCTAGCACCTTTTTTAAAGGATGATCGAGCCTGCAATGCCAAACGTTTAGATCTTTAACATGTTTGAACAAACTTTCAGATTGTATGAACTGCATTCTTTCGTGCTGAATAGATGAATAAGATGTGTTATTCTAAAATACATATATTTTGTGATATTGTATCTTTGTAAGATATTTTTTTTTCATAATCATAAATTATCATACATTATAATTATCCATGTTTTATTATTTAACGTGAATGACTATTCTTTTGTTTTTATTTATTTTTAAAAAGTACATTGGTAAGAAGTGTCATTCTTTCCTGGTAATAATAATAATATTTCATTACTATTTTTGGAAAATAAATTTTATTTCATATAATTAATAATATTAACATTGATTTTATTTATCAGTTATTCAAAAATATTAAAGAATGAAGATTTTTTTGCACCTAAAAGTTGTATACATGGTAGTTAAAATCGAATGAATAGTAAGATTTTATTTATTATGTATCTTACTATTCATAATAAAATTTGAACGATTAAATTTTAAAAAAAAATTCACAATTCGAACCTCAATTCTACAATCATGGATGTATGGCATTCGACAAAGTCTTGCGATGTGGACTTTTGTAAAAAAGATAAAGAAATTACAGTAGGAATCACCTACAACAATTAGTGTCAATGCCTATGATGTGTTCTAGAAATTTACTTGAAGATTGTGACTTTAACTGTTAGTTTTCTTTTTATTCTCACTATTATCAGTGTTAGTAGAAGAATTTATTTTATAGTAAATATATTCTGTATTGTATATTCTTATAACATTTTGGAAAAACACAACTGTTTTATAAATCTTGGTTCCCCAAACCATTATACTGTGAAGTTGGAATGGAATAACCATTGAAGTGAACTATATAACTAGAAGAAGCACACACTGACACAGGTATAAACACTTAAACCAATACTCTTCTTCCTCTTTTACTCAAACCAATTTATGTCCATCTGTTTTAGTTTTGTAAGCCACTTTTGTGTGTCTTGAGAAATACATGGTGTCTTCATCTCACTATCTGCATGATCACTCCTCTTATCCTTACCAATGTTCTCATGTCTGCTCCTTTGTCTTACCTTCAGTGACAGAAGCCGAGAAACCTCCTGTAGTCCACCCCACTTTTCCAGTGCACGTGCAATATCATACCGCCCTGTGCCAAATTTCATTGCTACCAAGTCAATAATCATTGTCACTGTTCCACTGCCATTGCTTTTGGTAACACTCATCTTTGCATGTTTTATAGACTTCAAAGAAAGCTATAAAAGTTCAGAAAAAGAATATCTCAACCTACCTGCACGTTCAAATGACTTTCTACTGGGCATAAATGAAGGGTCTATTCCCCAGCTCCTTTGAAACCTACTTATCTGCATCAAGAAATGAAGTCTATTATGATCAAGATGTCAATAATGCCATTTATGTATCAATTTTCTCACACTGAAGATTTCATTTAAGGCATTTATGAAATCATCAGCATTTCTCCTGCAAGATAAACGACTGCTAAGTGGTACAAAGTGAAGAAGGAAAAGAAAGTATTTTAGATAGGGAAGAACTTTTGCAGCCTACCTCTTCCTGTAAATTTTCAAGATTGTCCCAATAACCCTTTGGTTTGCGGTGTTTGTAAGCCAAAGAAAGGTTCAATACGGTTGCAATCTTTCTGAATCCACCCATGCGAGTTATAGCCTTCTCAATATCCACTCTTCCATGCAAACGAAGTTGCTTCCTCATCGGCATGAATCCTTCCTGTCCATGTTCTGCAATGAATTGCAGGAGTTCAGATTTTAGGACTTCAATATTCCTCTGTAAGCCTGGCACTTTAGGTCTTTGCTGAGATGAACTTCGAGCATCGCAACTAGGAACTTCCTCGACTGAACCAGTGTTGTCATCATTTTGACAGCTTGATGAAACAATTTGTTGCCCTGAATTTGTATTCTGCTCACAAAATTCTGAAGATTTTGATGCATTCTTGTTCTCAATATAGTCTCTTATTGCAGACAAGTTTGATGGGAGATCTTCATAAATGACCTGAAATGACATTGTGCAAAAACATCACAACATTGCAGGGTACAAATGGAGAGTTAGGACAGATTTACCTTCAGAAGATTAAAAAAGAATGAAAAGACAGTTGGAATGTATCTCGCTTCCACTCATATTTAGCAGTGTTTCTAGTCAGCTGAGCTCCTTTGCAGTGTTTATCAAAAGGTTTTCTTAACGGATGTTGCAATTTCAATTTCGGAAAATAAGCTAAGAAAGTTTGAAAAAACGATCTGAAATTAAATAGATATTAAATAGATGAAGAAATTAACAGACAAACCTCCTCCATGATGGCTTCAGAAAGGAAAGTATCCTTGCGCATTTTTGACTCCACAGAGTACTTTAGCAGCGTGTGATGATTTCCTAGTTGCTCAAAAATCCATTTTCCCCGGAAGGAATCAAAGTCCCCTTCAACTTGTTCAAAACTGATTTCCTGTTCTAAATATTCACACAACTCCAACACAACACGAGCATGAAGCACCATATAAAGTAGGCCCTTACACCCTTCCTGCATGTTGATTAAACCAGTAAATCACATAATTTATAGATAAAAATGCAGTATAATGTCTCTTCTTATACTAGTGTTTGTGCTAAGGGATACAAGTTTGTTTAACCGACTGCAGATAATGATGGTAATACACTAGCTGTTATGAAACAATTCAGGATATAAACAGATATGATGTTCTCTTTTTAAGACTTTACTTCGTTAACACTGTCCCATACCTGAAGAACACGGACTTTATTGTTATCTCGTGATACAACCTTACTGATTGCTAGATTTGGAACTATCCTGCAACATATTATGTGGAATCAAGTTAGAAGAATGAAACAATAGAACTGGAAATCTCTTATTCAATGTTCCAATAAATCTAGCGTAACTCAGGAAGTAGCATACTCAGTAAGAGTCTCATAGGCAGTTAGAATATTCCAGACTTCGCGAACAGGAGCTTTAACTGTTATGCTTGCAACAACACAGCGATGAACACCTCCATTTTCCTTCAAATCAAAATCACTTTATTACTGATTATGACCAATTTCCGTACAAACAGGAAATTGTCTGAATTCAGGTCAACTAAAAATAATTAGTACATATAATTTACCAGAAGTCCATCAAATCTGCGGAGATGAACTTCATCCACCATTCGAGGTCTGTCAAGCCTGCAAACCTTTCCAAATACACCCCAGTTGCTTCTCACCTCACTGGAAGATGTGAGTACTGAACTGGAAGCAGAGGTGGCAATTTCTTTTTTGTTCTCTGCAGGAGACAACTTATCACTTTCACACAAAGCGCCATTTATCTTTTTAACACCTTCACACAAAGTACCATTTATCTTTTTAACAGATGATCCGTTAATTGCCACATAAGTTTTATGCAACTGGTTTTCTGACACTGGAAGTTTCTGATATTCCATAAAATTCTTTTCAGCTCTGTATGCCAAAGCTCGAAGGTTCACAGGAAGATCAGATCTGATAATCCTTTCCAAAAAAATAGCAGGGAAATTGAATCTTGGTATCACATTAACTTCATACGATAAAATAGCAGTTGATGACCTGCATAAACCCGAATTGGTGTAAACTATAAATGTAATATAGCAATGTGATTAATTTCAATAAGAACAGCCCGTATGTTATTAACAAATGAAGATACTTATCCCATAAAAACCCACAAGAATTGAGACACTACTATGAGTGATATAATTTAGGATGGCAATTGGAAAAGCTTTATTGTCTTGCAGGTAGAATTATTATTGCATATGGAAAGTTAGCCAAGTTATTTCATTCTCTTTCTAACATATAAGTATACATTGACACATTTTGCTTTGTACAAAAGAAGACGAAGACAACAACAATAGCCTTGTACCAATAGGTAAAATCAGCTATATGGATCATGTAATTTAATTGGAATTGATGAAAAACCAATTACTCAGATATTTGTCTTTAATAATTTCTTCTAAACTCCTGCTTGGCCTCCCTCCACCAACTTTCACTGGACTAAAACTTATGCAATCTATTGTTCCCACCTGTGCCTATCATTGAAAAGCTAATAAAATAGCCTTCCCATCTCCTTTGATATCTTTATCTATAAACAAAGTTTCCTTCTTGATTTATTTATTTACCCTATTTTTGGAAGTTTATTATCTTTCATTCACTGATCTTTGTCCCATGTTCTCGTAAAAACTCTCCTAAAATTTTGGATCGTGCCTCACACTCTCACTCACAGCTCTCCTTCTCTCATTTCCAGCCCTCGTGGTAATTTACCTAATTTTCAACGTTATTGCACCAGTTCTACCTTTTGCTTCTTACCTTTCCTTATACATTTTCATTTCACCATCAACATTTCTGATCTCAATCCAAAACCATTTTATTTACTTAAGAGTACTTGAGCAACCTTTCTAACCTTCTTAGACATCTCATACCAAATGTGATTAGCACTATCTTATAGTTCCCAATCACCTTCTTTCAGTAGCTTCACAAAAGTCAATTGTTTATTACCCTTAAGCTGCAACCACGTGATTTTTGGATTTGGAACTGGTTGGGTTTTGTGTTTACCTTCTTAAAATGGACATCAAGAACCAAGACCCTATGTTGTGCAGCAAGTCTCTTTTTTGGAGAGCCATACAAAAGAAGAGCACACTCAACATATTGTTGTGTTGTTATATATTCAAGATAATTATTGCCCCAACCAGGGTATCCAAAAAAGTGAACGCACAAAACAAGCCAATCAGATCTTGAAGCATTTTGTGCGGTGAATGAGGTCACTATATAAGGAGGAGAAAAAAAAGAGTAGGGGTGTGTGGGAAATTTGTAATCTGTCTTCCCTCTCTTGGCCCTCAGGGGAATACTTTCTCTTCTATCTGTTTTGCTTTGCTGAATCAGTGAATGCCTTCTTATCACTTGTAAGAAATACCGTATCTTACTACATCATAATATCACACAGAGACTGCTGTCATTCGTTCTTTTCTTGTGTGTGGGTTGTTTACAGTTGAAGCAGGTTTAACTAAAATGAAGTCTTTCATTAATCAAAATCAGAACTTCATCAACCTAAGTTTCATAGTTTAAGATTGATATGACATATTATGCTAAATATATAGACATGGTATCTTTAGATTGATGTAAAGCTGCTGTGCAAACAATGGCTTCATGAAATAGATTATATACCTTGTTCCAGATTTTACGGACCATTTGCCATCAAACTTCTTAAAGTCTCCATCAACCATGGAAAAGTGCAGTTCTCGATCCCATTCCTAAGAATTAAAAAAAACAAATATAGGAGTATTAATTTAACAAATTATTCACTTCTCTAACTTTCTCCTATTGACTGACTAATCTGTCAACTAAACTAGCACAGCCACTGCTAATAGAAACTAAACTATTCTTTACATATGATCTTGCATAAGGCTCATATAGCAAATTGTATGAGACACATGGGTTGGAGTATGAAAGATTAAGAGTATCTTTGATTATCTTCTCGCTTTCTGGTTTAAAAATTGTTTTCTAAAGCAATTCCACACTACCCAACAATCAATTTCTCATTCACAATCTACTTAAGTGCTTTAAAACCTAAAGAAACAAAAAAATTCTAGAATATGCTTTCTCCTCCTCTTCGGTTCTCATCATGTTCAGCTTCTCCTGCTCTCTATGTCTTGTACCATCATCTACAAGTTGTCTCAACAATCTCTTTCACAAGCCTTGAAAACTTAAAAAAAAAGTTTGGAAAGAGAAATAAAAAGCACCCTAAAGTTTCAATTGCATTCCAATCAAGTAAGGCTAGTGGTTAGCTACAGTGCCCACTTCATATAGTGTATGCATTAAAAAACACTCACTGAATTGACGACTTCCCGAAGATCCAAGACAACACGAGCTTCAATATGCCAATACATAGCCCTTTGGAATCCCCTTTGCTCTAACCATATCCTTCCTGGGTATGGACAAGGAATTTTCCCACTAACGAAAGAAAAGTGCCTTAGAAACTGCACCTTTAACTTAATCATCACCAATACAAAGTAAAAGCACTTTACTTTTCCTTTTTAACTTGAATGCGAATAGAAGCATTAGCATTTGCATTACCTCCATACAAGATTTGGGATGAAATCAGCGAGACGCTCATAATCAGTGAGAGCATTCCAAACGGATTCAGTGTCAGCATCGACTGTGATTTGGGCATTGACTCTGCGTTCCCTCCACGACACCACTTGGACCTCACAAAGCACCTCACGCTCACCCTCTTCCTCTTGCTGCTCAAAGCTTCCATCTTTGCCGTTGAAGTGGCACGTGAGCTTCTGGGTGGTCCTAGTTGACGAGGAGGAAAGTGCCGCAGCAATACCTCGAGAGTGTAGGGTGAGAGACAGAAACCCTATTGTGGTGTGTGTGGCTGGTTTGGAGAGAAAGCACAAAGGGTGAGTTCCAATGTTGGAGGTGGAAGCGATCATGACTCATGAGACTAAGGAAATGAATGTTCCATTGGGTGGTTTGAGTACACATGGACATGGAAGCTAAGCGATGTTGTTGGTGACAGTTGAAGGAGATACTTCTCGCGTCGTAGCCACCAGTTTTGTTTTTGTCGTTTAGTGGGTCTCGTGAGTTTGTGGCTCCGACAACACATGATGGTGCGGTTGTTTTCGTCATTTCATCAGATTCTTTTTATTTGGAAAACTACTAGGTGGGACCATGTTCCATAATTAAAATAAAAATGTAAGAATGTTTTTTAATAGCATTAGCTCCTTATAAATTTTATTATTTTAAAATATTTATATTAATATTATAAAAACTATATTAAACATCAAGTGAAATCTTATGGAAATATCTTGAATATTAATTATCTCCAAAATGTTGTCTTCTCATATCAAAAGTTTTCTTCATTTTTTCTTTTTCTTCGTGTACTTTAGTGTGTGTTTGGATTGGGAAGTGGATGCATGAGGATTTGAGGGAATGAATGTGTGAGAATGTGGGAAGAAAGTGTGAAGAAAGTGAGTTTGTTTGGATTGGGGTATGTTAGGGTGGATGTGTGAAAAATTTACAGGAGTTTGTGAGTGATGTAATTATTGTAAGATTTTTTTAAATTTTTTTTAAAAGTGTAAAATATAAGTTTACAAATTTACCCTTGTATTTATAAATTATTTTCTGTACAATTGAATAATTTATTTCGATAATATTAAATAATTACTTTTAAAAAAATACGAGTTATTTAATATTATTAAAACATGAAAAAAAATCATAAAAATAATATTATATAAGCGTATACAAATTTATTGTTATATTTATTTATACATTTTGAAAGTTTTTTATATTCATTGATTTTGATTTAGATTGTATGTAGATACATAACCATGTAGATATTTTAGAGAACATTTTATAATAAAAAAAAATATTATATATAGAGTGAATTGTATAATAAATTTATTTATAAAGAAGAAAAATATATATAATAAAGTATGAAATATCATAATATGATAATTATGATGGAAAAATAATAAAAATAAAAGATATTATTATATATATTATTACATTAATGACAAAGAAAAAAAATGTCAAAAAGGGAAAACACCACCATCTTAGGTGGCTTTCTCCTCAAATCTATGCATATGATAAGGATGAGAAAAATCACTGTTCATGGATATCCATTATCTCCCTTCCCTGCACATCCCTTAATCCAAACCATAAATATTCACTCACATTCTTCCTCTTAGACAGTACAATCTTGAAACAATCAGAGCTTACTGAAATTTATTTAAATAAAAATCAGTTAACAAATTATTCTTCAAACAAAAACATTGTTTATGTATCTTAAATCTCTGTCAGTAGTGGTTGTTGGACGTAAATATTATATTTGGTTTGAGGAAAAAAAACTAGAAGGAAAGAAATGAAAAAAAGGAAATAAGATAATTGTTATTTTTTTATTGTGTGAAAGAAAGAAAAATATTTATATAAAAATGACAATCTTTTAAATATGACAAATAAAAATGTTTGATTTTTTTCCCTTGTAAAAATATCTTTTGTTTTCCATTTCATCCAGAACTTGACAAATTATAAAAATTGTGGATCTCTTAATTTTTCTATATTTTCTTTACTCTTACAAAGCTATCAAATTATACAAATAATAGATTCTATTATTTATTTTTGTTGTTGTTTGTGATGGAACTTTGTTTTCAAGAATTGAAATACCTTAACTTAACTTTACATGAATCACTCTATAAGAGTTAAGATTATAATATAATTTGAGTTTTTATTTATTTATTTTAGTAATAGTATTTTTAACTTAAGAATGAAAAAAAAGCAGTGAAGAATCACGAACATTCCATTGATTATTTTGAAAGAACTTGAAACGAAAAATAAAAAAGCAAATTATGTTTGAAAAATATCATTTGGTGCAAAATTTTTACAGACATCCTTTTTGGGATAAAAGAAATGTTTCAACTTTTTCTACCATATACGGTCTGTTCGGGAAGTTATCGAAGTGATGAAGACATCGTATTCTTTAGACAAACCTTCTAAGATTGTTTCAATATAATCTTTAATAGTGATGTAGATCCAGCAGTGGCTAGAGAGTCAATTATTATTTTAAAATCTTTAAGAAATACTTAAATGGATTGATCTCATTTGAGAGTAAGTAAGAACGTATTTAATTTCTTGACGCGAGCAAGAGTGCATAATGAGTTTGAAGATTTGACCATATTTGGTGTGATGAAGAAAGACCAACCATGTTAGTGAGGAGAGACAAAGAAATGGAAGAAAATAACCAAGCAATGATTACTTGATCTTATTGATCAAAAGAACGAAAAGTAAGAAAAAACATGGAGTTAGATTCATTAGCGATAGAGAGGAATATCCTGAAAGAACAAAGGTAGAGTCCAAGAATTTGGTGATATTGAGACTACTTAAAGCAACAAATACCTGTTGTTTCTATATGCAATAATTTTCTTCATCTAATTCGAAGTGAATTGGACTAGTGAAAATGTGAGGATAGAAGGTCGAATCAGAAAAATTTTGGGTGGTGGTGGAACTTGAAGAAATAGTAGCTGAGGTTAAGGATCATTCCGCCATAATGACTCTGGATACGATGCGAAATTGAGTGAAAGAAAAAAGAAAAAAAATTATTGGAAAGTAAACATTATTAACGTAAAAGGATATAAATATATATATATATATATATATATATATATATATAAAAGTCATGCTCTTACTCCATAGGATAAAATATTTGATTGCATTTGGGAATATACAATTAAAACATCATCTTCACTTTAGTTTTAGCGAGTAGGAGAGCTTTAAGTAAAATATTGAATCTAATAAAAAATAGTCTTTAAAAGATACGAAAATCCACGTAGATGAATTTTAAAAAGAAACATAAGAAATAAAGTGTATGGATGGATACCTTCGAAAACAAAAACAATGTTAAAGTGAAAGGCTAAAAGAAAAGATAATTACAAATAGAAACTGAAAAAGATGTAAAATTTAACTTCTAAAGAAATTATTTTAAAAAATTTATAATTTTAACATATTCTGTTCAAGTTTTAAGTAGGCATCCTTGGTAATGGTGAAGCACTTCGATCATTTATAAGATTATATAATTTAAACTTTATTTTTTATATATAAACTTTTATAAAAAAAATATATATATTATAAAGTTGAAATATATGAGGTGCGTCCAATTACGTCCTGAAATCCGTTTAGGTAGTTTATTAATATCATACTTTACCGTCACAATTAAATGATATAAAACAATGATTAATTTAAGATTGGAGATTTTTTTTTATGTATTTTTAAATACTAAATGTTTCTGCTAGGGAGATGGGACCTAGAGAACTATTGAAGTTTTCTTCTCCTTCCCTCGGTCGGTCAGGTGACTGGGTGATGAGTTGGGATTCTTCCTGTCCTCTTGCTTCTCCTTCGGCACTCGGTCTCGGGTGAACACCGGATGGTGGGGTACCTGCGAAGGCACTCCGACGCTCAAATCAGTAAAGCGGGTGGTCAGCTTTCAGGTAGGTAAACAGTAATAAATGACATACCTTATTCCTTGGGATGCGTGCTATTTATATTATTCTAATGAGTCTACCTTGTTGGGTCTGTTTATTGAGATGGATACCGCTTAGGGTTGCATTACCTAATTCTTAATGATGGATTAACTTCGCTGACCTTGGTTTGAGCGTTAATGGTAATCAGGAATGGCCGTCGGCCAGATCCTCAGGTATGAGTCGGCCATCGGCCAGATTTCCATGGTCTCGGTTGTCTCGGCCAGGTCCACAAAGGTTTCGGCCAGGTAGGTCGTCGACCTCATCATCTCGGCCAAGTCTCTCAGGTCTCGGTCAGGTTGACTAGGTCTCGGACAGGGAGACCAGGGGTCAGCCTCACCCCGGTACACTAAAATTATTTATTTTGGATTTCTGAAATAAAATTTTATATTATAAATTCATTTCAAAATCTACAATTTACAGTGCAAAATTTGCATTTTGAAATATATAATAAGAAATACAAAATTTCTATTCTGAAATATATTATCTAAAATATAAAATTTATATTATAGAACTGTATAATCTGAAATACAAATTCTAAAATATAAAACTTGTATTCGGACCATCTTCTCGAATATAAGGAATACAAAAAAATCACAAGTTTTAACTTCTGTATAGAAAGTCTCTAAATTATACATTTTGAAATTAAATAAAAAATTCAGTAAAAAATATTAAAGAGTAATTTGGAAATTTCTAAAAGTATGGGAGTTCAGAAAGAAACACAATGAGATGCAGTGAGAAATCCCCATTTAAGACCCCCAACTCTCGGCCCGTAACTGGTAGCTTCCTTAGAGCAAACTTTCCTTTTCCTGTGTGAAAAAGCCCAATGTTTGGGTCCGTCAAGAAGTATTAAATTCGTATATTTTTTAAGATGTATTGTTCCAAGTGAATCACTAAATCTAAAATTAGTATGAAATGCAATAATTATGTGGTATTTACCCTGAATTTCGTTGATACAAAGTTTGATCTAGTGACTTAATCATAAAAGATTAAGTATTTGTATGCCAAACCAACAATAAACTATACTTAAACACTATGTTGGTTCGATTTTTAAATAGGGAGAAGTGACTTAATTTTTCTAGAAAGGATTCAGTATTTTAATCGATGAAAGTGTTTATAATTGGATAGTAACATTTGGTATTAAAGAAAGCTTTGATCTGAAAGCAGGAAGAAATCTTGCGGGTGGTGTGTGTTGTCAACAAAACTGAAAGAGGAAAGATGGAAGATCTTCCATGTCTTCGGGATCATCTACCTACCAATTTATCATCTCCTGTCAATTTTAAGTATTATGTTTTCGTTTTATTTTTTCATCACGTCAACCATTTTCTATTACATTTCACTCTCTTCTCTTTCTCCTTCTTCTGTCTTTCTTTACTTTCCTTGTACAAATATAATTATATATATAAGAATAAAACTTCCATGTACATTCTCAGGTGTTGGTATTATTACTCTAATAAAATTTGAATTTCATTAAAGATTCATGACATAACCATATTTAACTATTGAGGAAGATTATGGTGGGTGTGGTGTGAAAGTAGTAGTTGTGAAAGAATGAGAGGAATTGAAGGTGCATTGCATGAGTCATGGTATTGAACGTTAGACAAGAAGTGGAACTGATGGTACATAAGCAAAAAATGCAGATGAGATTGATAAGAAAGAATGCATACAAACGGGGCCCATCACTTCCTCAAAACTCTGCTGAGAAGACACACTTACTTATGTGCTTGCGACTCAAGTAATCTCATTGTCCCTTTCCGATGAACCTTTTCTCTCTCTCATCTTCCCTTTCTGTCTGTTTCACACTCTTTCTATATTATATGTATCCCTGCACCACCAAAATGCATACACAAATGCTTACACTTTGCTGTTATATATAGTTTCTCAATCAGATTTCATTTTATTCCCATACAAGCTCTTTCTTCAAATTATCATTAGTTATCATATAGGATTCATTTCAAAGCATATAAGCTTCTGATATATTCCTAATCATCGTTCATTACTGTAGCTCGAAATCTTGTGGTGGAGACAGATAAGAAACATACCCTCTAATAAATTATAATAATTTGCATGTGTTTTACAAAAAAGCTGCTATTATAAGTATTAGATTATCCTTAATATTACACATATTGATGTGTCGGTCAATCAAAGACTTAGAAAGTACACAACACTTATCTTGAACATTATATAAACCCAAATGTAAATAAGATATTTTAGTTGGCAAAAAGACTTGAAGCTCTAATCAACCCCTCGATCTTAAATGCTTAGAAAGATTCAAGTGTGACACATAATGGGTAAGAAATAAAATAAAAGTAAAGACTATTTGGTTGAAAGTAAACAAATAAATATATAATTTTGTTTGCTTGAAAAAGAAAATAAATCACTTTTTATTATAATTATCATAAAATAAAACCCTTGTATACTACTCATGTAATTTTTTAAAAGAATATTTACTACTTTTACAAGAAATAAAATTATATATATATATATAATAAATAAAAATTTCATATATTACTTAATCAATTAAATAAAATCATAATTGTTTACCCATAAATACAAGATACAAGATATACTTACATAAATGATTATGTTAGATAACATAAAATGATCCTTGTAAGTAAGCATAACTGGTTATGCTCTTGCACTTAATTATGTTTATGAAATAACTGGTTCAACACAAAAAAATCATTGAAAAAAGGGTTATTAATGTAGGGAAAATATTATTAACAATGTATTTTTCCACATTCTAGGGATTATTTTTTCATTTTATGTTTATAAAATTCATGTTCATTTCTACTCCATTCTCGTTTTCAAAATAGAGTGTCATAAGAGATTTGATAAAATCAATCTCTTTTATCCTTTATTCTTATACATTGCATTCCACACAAAATGTTAGAATGAACTATATAGTTTTTCTCTACCTTCTATCCTCTAGTGAATAAGAAAGTTTGGCTGTTAAGTTTCACATCCGTGAAAATTGTAGGACAAAAGTAATTCACCCCAATTACCTAAGACACAGTAACAAAGATGTTTTTATATATATTAGAGTCCTTTTACATTAGGAGTAAAGTCTAAAGAGTTGAAGTAAATTATATGAATATTTGAGGATGTTTTGAAGAAAAAGTGAGATTGTAAGAGCTGTAACTTGCATGGAGTAGAAATTAAAGTGGTGAGCTGGGAGGAAAACCCTAGTATAGTATAGTAGTATTAAGAATGGATGGAGAATGATAATAATATTTAATTTGAATAAAAGTTATTCGTTTTTGAATTGAAAAAATGAAAAATGAAATGAAAAATGGTAGCTATAGGTGGGTAGTGGTGATAGTAAATTGATGATGAAACTGTGAACAATAAAGTTTGGCAGTTGTTTCCCCTCTTTAAAGAGAGCAAGTTGGGCATGAAAGGTTCCCCGGGTACCTCTGTCTCTGTGCTCTTTCTTTCTCTCTGTTTCATTTCCCAATAAACGTCAGATAGTCGTCATTTACTTCTATCTCTCTCTCTTGTTTAGGTATCCATCTTCTTTCCCATTTCAATTTCAAAATCTGCATTACTATCACAGAAACGAGGAGGAGCTTTAGAAGCTGATTTTACTGATCCCATAGACCTTTCCCAAACATGGTTTCTGAACTTTCAACAACTTTAAAAGCCCCATAAATACGTTACACAAAAACACACACACGTACATATCCATATCCATACACTGCATACAACACAACAATAGAACAAGAGAAAGAAAGATCCATGGAGAAGCAATTGCAGCAGCACCACTAATTTCTCTTTTTCCATGTTTACTTTGCATCACCTTACACACATACATATATCTGCCTCCTCATCATAATGGAAACTTGTATCTGTTCTCTACAAAGAATCACGCACACAGAATCCATACCTAGCTTCTCTTGTCATCACTTCTTTTTCTCGTTAACTGTTCCAGCACATCTCTTCTCTCTTTCTCTCTTTTTCTCTATTTCTCTATATCTATTCTATTTCATCATCTTGCCCCCCACAACACAACTTCACCAACGCATGCCTTTATTACCAGTACCAGTACTACTCCTGCCTGCCATTTCACTACACAACAAATTCAATAAATTCAACACCTACGTTTCAAAACCTAGCCAAATACCATCAACTTCAAATCATTTTAATTATCATTTCTCAACCCTTCCACCTTCAACGTACGTGTCATTCCACATTTCCAGCAAACTTCTAATATATATACATATCGTTTCTTTTCACCAAATGGTATTGCTCATGTTCCTTTTTAATTTATTCGTAAAATGTAAATTCTTTATTACAGGTAATTAATTTAATTTATAGTGTTAATAAGTCAGATATAATATATAATAGAGTTTTAGAAAATAAAAAATAAATGGATGTTTCTTTCTTATTCGGGACCAAGAAAATGCACTGATTGTTCTTATCCAACTAAAAAGTTACCGGCGGAAATATGATTAAACGAAAATATATTTGAAATTGAATTTTAATAATGATGTAATTATAGAAGTGAGATTATGAAACTTGCCCTGTAGATTTTTACTGCAATGAATTTTACTGGGTAACTGTTGATTTACCTGTAGTACAATTTTGATTCAGATTCATGAAAATGATGCCCTTTTTTGCCCAGTAAATTGAGAGGTTCCCTTCCCTATAATTTTCACTCACCAGTCTGAAATGGGGTTAATTCAAAAAAAAAGCTGAAAGGACTTCAGAAGAGGGAGGGTGTTGTAGTTTGAAACCCTAGAAAGACCTAGAGACAGAGTACTGCAGATAAAGCAAGGAAGAAAAAATTTCACATCTGATAGGTTTTCACTGTACATGCTTTCACCTTTCTTGTCCAGAGAAATGAACATTCGAGCCCGGACTGATTAGCCAATTTATTCAAATAATAATATTAATAATAATAACAACAACAACAATAATATAATCCATTCAAAATTTCATGTTCACGCATCTGTCAAAAGCTATAATCTTAAATTAATATTGCAGAAAACTAGAGAGACTTGGACATGGCGTTGGTAACGCTGAAGTATGCATGTCTCTATCATCTTTCTCTCTCCCAGAGATCGAGAGAGAAGAGCCAGATTCAATGGGAGTAAAGATGTTCATTCCTTCACGACTGAGCTACATGTGCTTCGTATACACAGCTGAAAACTGGGTAACTTTTTTTTCTCATCCAAAGGAAAAATATCAAACGATTCAATCATGTCAAAAAGTTAAATAAACTAAAATAACAATAAAAAGTTACATATGACCTCATTTGAGTGTAGCACCCTTCAAGCTTGAAACTTGGAAGAAACCATCATGTGAGGTCACTCACTCACTCACTCACTCACTCACTGTGTAATAGAAACAAAGCTAGAAAGTAAAAGCCTAAATTTACCATAGCATATACATCTTCATACAAGAACCATGTAACCTTAAATCTGGGAAGTCTCTAATCTCGTAAGAATTAACAGTAAATTAAAGAGCCTTCTACGCAAAACCAGAAAGCAGCATATATATAGATATAGATATAATATACATGTATAGTTAGCAGATGTTGTAATGAAAGAATTGCAACAGAAAGGCTTACCAATCCCTTGAAGATAAGGATCTTGTTAAACAAGGGCAGATTAAGAAGCTGTGGCGAGTAGCAAATGTTGGCTGGGGGGAATGAAGCCTGGTCCGAGAATCATTTAGGGTATAGATTAATTTCCATTAATTTACCCTGAAAACTGAAACACTTGATATATATATCATTATATATACACATATACACCTCAATGACCTCGAGCCAGACAACATTCCTCTCAACCTAACCTTTGCAAGGCAACCTTAAACTCTTGTAACCAAACAAACATACACAGATGATGTATAGCATTACCACCTTGTGTTTGAAACCAAATCCAAGAACATATGAGTCCCGAAGAACACAAAAAGAAAAGTTTTGAGGGGAATGAAGCCTGGTCCGAAGCCTTATAGTTCTTGCCAGTGAGAACCTCCTATGTGAAAAGCCTCGAGCCAGCCAACATTCCCCTCAAACACTACTAACCCATCTCAACTCAACGTTTGCTGTTTGTCCCCCTCATTCTGAAAACCCTAACCTGGTTATAGCTTGTTATATATAGGAGCACCAAGTGAGAGAGAGAGAGGGAGAGAGAAAAGACTGACTCACACTACACTAATGGCGCTTTTTAGTTAGGCTTTCAGATGTTTTTTGTTCCCAAATTAGCTTGTGCAAAAGGGGTGTTAAATTAACTGTTATGGTCAAAGATAAAATTGTTAAAAAGAAAAAAAAGAGAATGTATTTAGGCAATGCATTATTGTTATTATATTATACGATTAGCAATTGAGTTGAGGAGACAAGAGCAGCAGCACCCCACAAAAGATCTGACTAAGACTGAGATTGAGGAGAGGCCCCTGCGTCCCTAGTATCTGTAATTACTATAGAATGATAATAAAAAAGTAAGAAAAATGCATAATGCAGAGTGTGGTGGAGTTAAAAAGCAGGAAAAATGTTTGATTTCCTATGCGAGTGACCTGGTGATGCCGGTGACCAACCGACCTAGTACCTGCTACCGGCCGTTGGCTCCCATTGAGTCAAAGAAACACAGAGAAGAAGACAAAACTGGTTAGCTTTAATGCGATTCTTTCATGATTACCTTATTATTTTTAGCCTTTTCCAATCCCTACTTTCAAACTCTCCTGTACGATCGCATACCCGCACGGCCACACACCACCACACAACTCCACAATACAATCTAACTCTCTCTCTTTTTCAGCTTCTCTTCCTTCACCTTCATTTTTCACTTCATTTTTCACCATCTCTCTCTTTCTTTCTTTCTTTCTCTTCCACAACCTTTTATTCAATCATTTTTTTCTACATCAATTCTACCCATGTATAATAATGTCTGTTCTTATATACCTATCCAACTTTGTTAATTCTAAGCTACCATCAATAATTATCATCTACTTCTAACTTCTAAGAACTATGCTGTCAAATCATGTCCTACTTCTTCCATTGTCTTCTTGGATAGTGCTTACACGAGTAATACAAACTATAATTATGTTACATTTCAAAGTAAAGAAATTATATTACCTGCTCCCAAAACCTTTATACTTACTGCAACTATAGTGGCCATCCAATGCAACCCATAATTCATCATACACTTATAACCGATATTTTGTTCACTACACTACAATGAATATAATAGATTGTTTTTTAATCAGTAAATAATAAAATAAAATTAAAGTCAATTATTTGAGAGATACTTTAATTCGTATAAAATAAATAAATAGAGTCTTTCTCTGACCCATTCCAATCAAAATCACACATGAGACCATTTTTATGTACTCTAACCTTACAGACCCCATAAAACTTATTGACTGAACATAACTTTGGTTGCAATTACATGTATAAAGTTCTTAGGATTATAACGAATTGACATGCTTTAATTATAAATGATTAACCAAATTGTTATAAATACTATTGTTTCCATCTCAAATCATTAGATCCATCATTTCATTTCAAATATAGTCTTCTTTGAAACTTGAAGTTTAGAATTTCAAAACAAATAATACACCGCATAAGATTTTAAGATTATTAACTTTATTGTTATTATCACAACATATAAAATGTGGTTTTAAGAATTGAAAGGGTGTAAAATGCTAATTTTGGAGTATTTCAATTAATGAAAATTGTTTAATTTGGGATGTACTTAGCATCCAAAACATTACTAATAACCCCAATAATAAGAAACTAGAATGCTAACATTTATAATACAGAAAAAAAGTAAGCGTGTTACAAACTAAAATTTATCTCTGCATTAGTTTTTCATATACCTGTAGTGTACTTCTTATTATGCAAATAACATAACACAAACATTATAATATTTAGAAAGATTTTGCAATGACACTTGCATTGGGTAACATAAAGTGACAATGTTTACATAATTTAAATGTAGTTATGACCTAAAATTCGTTAGGCCAAAGCCGGGTGAGAGAGGGAAAAAATGGTGAGGTCAAGGTTGGTCAAAAAATGCATTGGTCAAGGTCGGGCTAGAAAAGAACAACTTGTGATATTTAGTCCAAGTGGTAACTTATGTTAATGCTACATCATCATTTAACAATGATACTTATAATAAGGACTAAAAACGTTAACAGAAAAAAATGACCAAATTTTTATTTAAAAACTAAAAAAGAGATCCCAAAGACACAAAAAAACATATTTTCCCATAAAATAAATTATAATTATTGGTTCAAATACTCTATTTGCATGCCCAATCACAAAAATCTGATTTTTATAATAAAACTATTATTATTGAAAATATAAACATTTTTTTTATCATACTTTTAGTTTTTGATATACATATTCAACATTTCTTAACATTGTCTTTATCTCTTACATATTTTTATTCTAAATTTTACTTAAACTTAAAAGTGCATACATAATATATGGAAAATTTTGGTAGGAACATTAGAAACATAGAGGACTTTGCCTAGGTCAAAGGTGAAATGACGTAGAACCCAAGGTTGAGGAGACAACACATTTTAAAATATAATCAATTCATTTATTTGCATATTTATATTTTTAAATCCCGCCGTAAATAATTTGCAATACAAATTTTAAAAGTTTAATATTTTAAAGTCTCGATTTTTTTATATTTAAAAAACCATCTTTCTAATCATTCAGTTTAAATAGTCATTAAGTAAAAAAAATTATAATTATTATTAAGAACTCATTAATTATATCATATCGTAGCTTAATGTTTTCAAAGAAAGAATATTAACATAATATGAAACAAAATATAATTTATGTATTTATTTGCAAAAATGTACCATATGTTAAAAGGAGGAAAAAACAATAAATAATGCAAAAGGTGTTTGATATATAAGTTGGGTCTGAGCATCCGTAGTCCACGGTGTTTGAATGGCGTTTGATAAGTTCCAATGCATGCTGGCAACTTAATTACGCAGAAGACTTATTGTATCAACAAAACCAAACAAGTCACAAAAAAATCACCCATTCTTTTACGTACAAATCTTATTTATTATTCCAACTAACTTATTTAGGAACAAGGTCACCTCCACCTCTTCAAAATTGGTACCAACTACCTCCATTTTCAAATCATACTTTTTCTTTTCTTTTCTTAAATATAACTAAAATTTAATAACATTTTCTTATTTTCCTTTTTAATCTTTTTTTGTTAATTTTTTCTACTCTTCTTCAATATTTATTCTTGATATTATTTGATATCATAAAATAAGAATTTTTTATTTTCCTTCAATACTTCCATACTTCCCCTCAAAATAGGTCAAGTGCATTGGTTAATCCAAACGTGGATATTAAACAAAGAAATTGCATGTTGAATAGTATCTTATTATAAACATGTTGAAAAATCTGATTTTGTATTTGATGGTACATGAAGTAGTAACCCACTTCAAAATGCTTTGATTTGCTAATGAAATGCATAAATGACTAGAATTTAGTCAAGCTGAGCTTTCGAAGCTTGGACTTGGCTTGTATAAAAAATTATTTGTTTAAGTTTGGCTCATCTATTCAATTAAGTTTAATTAAAAGTTTGAGCTTGACTGTTAAAAAAATATTAAGTTTGAATTTGACTTGTGTAGTATTTCTTTTATGAAAATGATTTTAAACTATTTTTCAACTATTCATAATATAACTTTTTTTACTAATCTACTCATAAAAATATTCATATACTTTTTTAGAAAAATTATTCGTGTATTAAAAATGAAACATAATTTAAATTTCACACTTTTATTAAGTAACTACTTAAACTTCTTAATAATTGAACAATTTGAAGAGGAAAAACACTAAGAAATCATCATGAGTTGATCATTAGCTGAGAAGACAACTCTATCAATTCACTACCTTTTATAGAGAATATGTATACAAGTCTTTATCACTTGTATATTGTTTACTTTGCTAATTTTTAAGCAATGTGTGACTTTAACTCACACCCATAATAGAAAGATTTTCGACATAACATCCATAAATCTATGGTGTTTCTTTTTACTTTATCTCACACTATAAAAAATTTGTTAGTTACCTATTAATATTTATCTACAGATTTAGATTTATATATAAATTTTGATATACATACGAATATTAGGTATGTACTCATATTCATACATGAATTTTTCACATGTATTAGTTTTTCAATAACTAACACTATATTGAACTGGGGACAAGTGTTCCCAGGAAATATATGCATAAGCTTGGTGTGTTCGGGGGAGAAAGTTTAATTTGTACGTCATGTTAATTCCATTAGTATGTAAATAAAGACATTTATTACATGAATTCTACATATGTAATGGGATAAAATAATAATTACAAATTAAATTTGCAAAATGTGTTAATGAGTTTTGTAAATTTTGGAAAACATTCCGAACTAGAACTTTGAACCTGTAACCACCGAAAGCACTCATCACTGTAACCCTAATGTGAAAGAAGTCATTGTTGAGCCAAAACATTATCCTTTCTTGTCGTCACCACTGTAATCCTAAAAACTCCAATCTCAGTTTCCCAAACTATTCCAATTTCAGTTTTCCCTAAACTAAGCTTTTATAGTGTTCCTTGAACAAAAATCATGGTGTACCCAAACTGTAAGAATTGATGGCTTTAAACAAGAGGGAGGGAGGAGGGGGGGTGAATTGTTTTATCAAATATTTTCGCAAATACTTGCTTCAGAATGAATCCTTAACAAACAACTCAGATAAGCACTTAAGGAAGGCAATCAAACAATCCAACAAAACAGTTATCAGAATTTCAACCAGTTAAAGTCACGATTTAATCGGTTGTTTATAGCAGCGAAATATCAAACAGTTAGAGAGTTTGAGGGAAAGAGAGATTTACACACAGAGATTATACTGGTTCACTCAGTCCCTGAGCTACATCCAGTTCTCAGTCAAACCACTGAGTTCCACTAGCAATCAATCACAGATTACAAGTAGACACCACAAAAAGGTGACTTTGAATCCCACAAAGCCTACTCACCCCCTTTGCACTTAAGAAAGAACACCCTTTGTCTTTACATGATTTCAAACACAAACAATATGTAAAAGATGTACAATTACAAGATACTAAACAGGATAGAAAGCACCTGGATTTATAGAACCAGAGATCCTATGATCAGCACTTGTCACCAAAGCAAAGCTTAAAAGCAATCTTGCTTCTTTTGAAAAACACTTTCAAAACCAAATCTCTTTCTCAAATCTGAATCAATACTTGTTGTATTTCTCGTTGTTATTGATTTGAAAACGAAGCTATATTTATAACCTTTGAAAAGCTACCGTTGTAGGCAGTTTTGATTCACTAAATCAGTTAAAACGGGTTTTCGAAAAGCTGTTATGAAAACACACATTTAACCGGTTGAAACCACGATTTAACTGGTTGAATGAGTCAAACAGTTACACAACTGATTCAAAAAGCAGTTTCAAAACTTCCAGCCAGCTAAGTGACAAACAACCGGTTATTTTGATAAATCAATCGGTTGTCTTCCCTTTGCTTGGAAAAAACACTTAGTTGTTTAAAACATATTTAATCAAGCTTTGTGTAGGCTTCAAGGACTGATCTTACAAAGATTCTAAACACCCTAATCTAAACCCAAACCTAGAAAGGAGCACAACTTCAAGCTTCATATGGATTTGATACATCAAAGCTCCCATCTTCAACACAAACCAATGAACCCCAATGATAAAGCAAGCAAGTTGGAGTGTAGTATAGTGTTCAAGTGAGATGAATGTGAAACACCATTGACAACCTCGTGAATTTACCCAATGAGAAAGGTCATTTGATTAGCCATATTCATGTGTGATTTTTCTTAAACTTTTGTTTTTCTTTGGTTTTGAGAGATTATAAATGGCAATCATTGAGAAAGTTTTTTTGGAAAATAAAAGAGAATTTTGTATGAGTACATCAGTTTGACCTATTTCTTTGTCCTTATATGTGTTTGAAAAATCATATTGATCACAATTGTTGTTCTCTCCTTTCTAAATCTACTTGCAATTTTTATTTGTAGGTTGATTCTGAAGTTTTGAAAACCCTACATTGATGTGTCCTAAGAAAACATGAGTAACTCCAAGCCTAATAGCCTTTGTGTCAAGTAACCATTTGTAATGTGTTTATGAAGTCGTTGTTTGAAATTATTAATTTTGTTCTCTTAAGTATGTTTGTTGTTATTTGGTCTCTGATTATCTATTTCTTTTTGTTTGGAGGATTCTTTGTATTTGTCTTTTTCTTTAATCTCCATTTCATTTTCAATTTTCTTGATTTATGCAATTGATATAAATAATTCTAGGAAAAGAGCTATACTGAAAGAATTGAAGATATTAAGGATTCCAATGAAAGAATGAAATCCATTTTTTTAAAATATAAAGAATTCAAAATTGTTTACAATTCACTCTGAATGCCATGTTCAAACTTGCTCTTTCTTAATTAAGGCTAGTCAACTAACAACCATTTCATATAACTAAAACATAACTAATAAAACAAAAATAAGAGAATTTGAAAATACCTTCCCATAAAAAATCTTTGTCCCCAAGGATTAAATTCTAGATACTTCCTCTTGAGATCATAGAAGAACCCTAAATGCCTTCTTCGAGAAATTGATGCTTCCATTTACCTAGGTCCTTAGTAAGAACTTTACTGCTTTGCTTCACAATGATGCAATAAATAATTACTTCTAGTTCCTTATGCAATGACACTTATATTATCCATAGAAAATAGATTATGGACTTTAGAATTAGCATATGTAGTTTATAAGTCATTACTCGATTTTTTTTTTCAACAACGAATGGACCAAAATACTTTGAAGAAACTTAGCATATTTTCTAAAAGCCAAAAATATTTTCCTATAAGGAGGCAACTTCACATACACTACATCAACCATCTCGAATGTTCTATTGCTTATGTGTTTGTGAGCTTGTTGCTTCATGTTATCATGTGAAACTTAATCAACCTCAAAGCTTGTTCTCTCTTTTGCAAGTTTATCATGGAGTTGCTTTAAGGAGAAGTTGTTATAATTAGTTTAGTTATAAAGGATGGTGGTAGAAGCTTGAAGTAAAAGTGATATATGGAGAAGAATGTTAAGACCTGAACGATCTATGATTCACTAGCCGATCTGACAACCAAAAGAATCATATGTGGTGTTTATGTTTTTATGTTTTGGGGATAAAAAAAACTAATTGAATGATTTACTTGTATCTTAATTGTTCTAACAATTTTTTTTTTGTAAAATTGTAGTTTTAAGTAAATCCTCTAAGCATTTACAACATGTATTCATGATAGACGGTTTAATAAGAATAATTGATTACATAACAAACTTCAAAAATTCAGATTGAATGTCTTATTTGTGATTTGAATGATATGTTTTGTCTATGATTGGAATGATCAAATAGTGGTTAGTGAAAGTTGCAGTATACAATAGACCCTCTAAGCGTCTAAAACATGTTAGACTATTTCATGAATGTGTTGAACGTGTAACAGGTTTGTTTAAAACAATTATTTGTGAAAAATGAAATCTTATAAATACATACAACTTCTAAAAGAGCATTCAATCATAAAGAGATTATATATGAAAATATAAAGATTTTATCTGCAAGTTTTGTGGAACAAAAATATATTAATAACGTGTTTTTAGGAAATAAAGATATCTTGTTTATCTCTTTCAAAATTATCCTTCTTAAATAGATTTATCAATTGTGATCTTGTGAATATCTTTAAATCTTTCTTATTCATAAATGAATTTAATAATTGAGAGTCTCAAATACTGTGTTTTAGTATCACATGTTATCCGGAATGAATTTTTTGTTTGTTTATGTTTTATTTTATTTTTACTAAACCGTATTGCAAATACTTTCTAGTTAGTTTTTTAAACATATTCAAAGTAAAATTGAAAGATAAAAAATCCAAACTTTCTGTTTTGAGAGTCTATCACAAAAAAAGATGAAGATATTTCAAAATTCAAACTTAACCAATTCAAGTGTTCAAGGACAAATTTGAAAAGCTATACAAAGGGATTGAAGGTGAAGAACTAAAGGTAGGCAAGCCAAGTAATTCAAGTTGTTCAAGTGATCTTGCTAAAATTACAACAATTGTAATGAACGTCTAATCAAGATGTTAGAGTGTCTAGTCTTTTGAGTTGAGTGCGAAACCATTGTAACTCTCCACCCTTATGAGATTTGTTTATGCTCTCTTTGAGAATGTTCCTTATTTTCTTGAGATTTCTTAAAATTAGGGGGATGTTTAGAATGTGTAACTTGGAGATGTGATACTACTTATAACCTAGAGAGGTGAGAATACTTATTGTAATGAAGAGTGTTGGTTAGTAGAAGATCTTAAGTAGTTGTTTAAGGCGACTGGATGTAGCCCAGATGGGTGAACTAAGATAAATTCTTGTGTGTTGATATCTCGTTACTCTTATTGTTGCTCATGTGTTGTTGTTTACTCTATTCTTCTTAGTCAATGTTCTACAAAAATGTTTCTAGTTGACGATCTATTAGACGATCAACTAGATGCTTTATTAGAAAATTGTATTTTTCTATTGCGAAAAGAGTCTAAGGCTCCATTCAACCTCCCTTATAAAGCCAACTATTCCTGTACATAAATGGTGGATGAGAGTTTCCAATGAGAGAGGTTTTGCCAACTATCAAGGAGAATGTCTAAGAGAGACAAATTTAGAAGACTATTATAGAGAACTCAAATGAGTTTGAGGCACAATTTTGACATCAATTCAATACTTATTCCAAGTTGATTTTACAAAGAGGGAAGATTCTTATTTATAGGAGTGGTGACCGACCCTTGGAAAGGCAAAGGAGAGGGAAATTAAAATTTGAATTACCTCATGTGCTCCTAAAAAGGTGGCACAAATAGTGAACGAAATGACACTTACCCATTCATGCTTTCTACACACACAAATATGTGTAAAATGTGCAAAGTACGTGTACTTCTCCATGTGTGACCAACCTAGGGTTTCTTTTAGGCTTAAGTGAGTCTATTTGAAACCCTAACAAATCTACTCTAACCCTAGTTTACTATAAGTCCCAAATACAAACCAAAATTTTTAATATAGTTAGTCCAAATATAAGGTCCAAATGTCCTAGACTACTTAGCCAAGTACAAGTTTGTTTTTTCCTACTTTGTACATTTTATTACAAGCTAAGGTTGACTCATGTTGAGAGTAGCTTTGGCTTACTAAGATCAGTGGATGCCTTTGTTGGGTACTTCAAGCTATAACCCTAATGGTTGGTCCTTTGGTCTGAGATCTTCCATCATCCCCTCCTTTTGAAGAAGGATTTGTCCTTAAATCTTTACGGTTTGCCCTCATCATCTGTTCCATCCGAAAAAGGTATAAGATAACAAACATTAAAAGTGAGATTCACTCCATAAGCATTAAAAAAATCTAACATATATGCATTATCATTATTCTTTTTAAGGACTTGGAAAGGACCATCATCCTAAGGGTTGAGTTTGGACTTCTTAAAGTTAGAAAATCTGTCTTTGCGTAAGTGAAGCTACACCCAATCCCCTTTCTCAAATATGATTGATTTCTTCCCCTTATTATTTTATTTTGTGCATCTATTTTTTTGATGTTGTATTTGAGTTTTAACCTTCTCATGTAGTTTCTTTACGAAATTAGCCTTTGGATACACTCATTCCTTGTGGATGGAATCATTAATATTAGGGAGAGGTATCAAGTCCAAAGGTGAAAGGGGTTAAAACCATATGTAACTTCAAAAGCCAAAATCCTAGTAGTCTTGGGTACTACTCTATTATAGCCAAGCATAATATAGGAGATATACTCATCCCAAGATTTTTTATTATCCTTTAGGATAACCCTCAACATAATGGATAAAGATTTGTTTACAACCTTTGTTTGCCCATCAATTTGGGGATGACAACTGGTAGAGAAATTAAGCTGAGTTCCTAGTCCTCCCATAGACTTATCCATAAATGACTAATGGACTTAGTATCTCTATTAGACATTATTATCTTAGGTAATTTATGAAGTTTAACCATTTCTCTACAAATAAGTTTTAGTTATGTTTCTTGCGCCATTCACTTTGTAGTAGGGTATAAAGTGTACCTTCTTGCTAAATGGTACATTACCACAAAGATGGAATTAAATCCCTTTTATGTTGTAGGAAATCCAAGGATAAAGTCTATGTTGATATCTATCGAGGGAACAAAAGCAATAAGAAAATAAGTATAAAGTCCATGAGACATTACTTTAGACTTGGCATGTAAACATGATATGTATCTGTAGTGCTTTTGGACATCTTTATATATGTAGGGCCGAAAAAATTATTTTTTAAGTAAACTTAGAGTTTTCTGAACTCCAAATTTTCCCATGAGATATCCTTCATGAGTCTCACTGATAATGAATTTCCTATATGATCCTTAGGGTATACAATTTTTTCCTTCTTTAAACAAGTACCCATCATATACATAGAATCCCCCGTTATGCCCTATGTTGGCAACTGGAAAAGGTGTAGGAGAAACCAAAGTCTTTTGCATGCAACTTAAACATGTGATCAAATCCAAAAATCTAGGCTCTCAATTTTGAAACTAAGGTGTGTCTTCTAGGGATCAACCATAATGTTAATTCTTGAACTTTATCACATATGAAAATTGTTTTAAACTCCACCAATTTACATGTCTCTTGTTAAGTTTTCCTTGATCCGTCAAATATTTAAGTGACTCATGGTCATTGTGAATGGAAAAATCCTTGGACACTTGGCAATGTTCCCAACTTTGAAGGGTCCTAATTAGAGTATATAAATCTTTGTCATAGGTGGTGTAGTTGAGGGAAACTCCTTGAATTTTTTCACTAAAGTAAGCAATTGGGTGTCCTCCTTCCAACAAAATGAAACCTATGCCAACTCCAAATTCTAGCTCAAAGGTTTTAGAAAATTCGGGTAAGACTAGAATATGTGCATTAGTGAGTTGAGCTTTAAGCTTCTATTAAGGCTAGATCATTCCAATATTGGATTGGAGGATCATTATGCATAAATACTTCTCTTTCTTGGGAGGTCTAACAATACATGGCATATACCTGAAAACTAAAGGTAACTAAGATAATTTTCCCTTCCTCACTTACTTGGTGACATGGTAATAGATGCTCTACCTTCATTTCTCAATCAAGTTAGAGTTCTACATCATCCTTACCATTAAAATGAGGAAGGTCAACCTTAACTTCTCTAGGTTGGGTTTCCCTTTTAGGCCTTTTAGGGGGATGGGTTGATAGTAGTCATCATGGTGGTGACTACTTGATGTGAGTTAATTTTAGATTGACACATTTTAGAGGTTTTCACTTTTGTTTATGAATTTTGGATTAGCAAAACATGGTGAGAAGCTCAAAGAAGTTTGCCACTGGACAAGAACTTAATCAAGTGGTTAAGTAAGTGTGAAGGTTCTCTTCTAAAGAGAAAAGGAGAAAACACAATATAATGTGAAAATGATGATGTATTGCAAAAAATGAAAGAAATATATGAAAGTGAAGATAAGATATGGACCAAATTATATAATAGAGTACATTAACACAATGAAAGGAATGGAATGTGTAAAGGAACATAAGAGAAAAGTGAAAAGAGCTTATATAGAAATGATGATGGTCACACCATTTGGAAGGAAAGATGCTTCCAAGATGAGTGGTGAAGAGTCACCACTTGTAGTTTGCTCTCACAAGATAAGACCCACAATTTACGAGAAAATACTCACTACACACTCAAGCAGGGTTTCTTTTCTATTTCAAATTAAAGGTGAAAATACAAAAGGCAAAGCACCCTATTTATAAGAGAGGGTGCCTTGGTGGATAAGAGTGAGAAGAGGGGCGAAAAAAGGCAAGAAGCCTTCTAGAAACTAGGTTAACCTAGTGTGCCGCCCAAGTTATGAAAAGCTTTCAGAAATTAGGGTAAAAGGATGAACAAAGGGGCGACCAAAGTGTTTCTAGAAGCTAGGGAGAGTTGGGTTTAACTCAAGCCCAATTTAGACTAAGTACACCTTAATCTACCGAAATTAAAAATAATGAAACTAGATGGTGCTCAGCTCCAATCATGTGGGCTTTGCTTCTAGTAATCCTCCAAGGAATGATATGCTCTTATGAATTGCCTATGGATTGATCCTGGCCTAGCCCTGGGTTCTGTGTCATGCCCCTGGTCATCCTTCTAGAAGGTTGGGCTAGCTCAATGGTTGCTTTATCTCTCAGGGTTCCATCACTATTAGGCACTCCTTCTCTATGGGAGTTTGTGTGGTTCATTATGGTACTATCTTCTCTTACTAGACCTCTCACTATGTTTCTTCTTGCCCCTTTCTTGATTTATTATGAGTTGAGCAAACATCCCTTTTATTTCTTCAATATCTTTTTCTCTAAGTCTCTTCACCTTATCCCTTTGATTTATTTTCTCTAGAGGACCCCTAACTCTTCCATATAATCTTGATGAATGTGAATGATCACTCATTTTCAATTCAAAAGAAAAATCGTTTCATAAAAGTTTGTTTTCAAAAGATCAGTGATAAAAGGTTTTCACAAAAGCTTTTCATGTTTAGAAGTTCCAACAAGGTTAAAATGTCAAAATTTCTCTAGGTTCGCCTTAGGAAAGAGAGGAGGGTCATATGGACACTCTTAAGAACCAAGTGTTTCCTATCCTATCCAAAGATTCCCTAAAGTTTTTTCACAATTTTTCGTTAAAGAAACTTCAAAAAGGGTTTTTTCCTATTGTGTGTGTAAGAAGTCCTAATGACCAAAGGAAGGTCAACTATTAAAGATACAAGACGTTTTCCTAATTTCCAGGGAGACTTAAAAGCAAGAAAATAAAAGAATAAAGTTGTAAACAAAATTATATCCAAAAGAAAGCAAAGAAAATCTAAAAGAGTTTTCCTATGTGAAAGTGCATATTGATCCTTCTTTTGTGTCTCACTTCCTTTAGAATGCTACCTTGAGAGGTTAGTTAATCTCAAAAGGAAACAATTCAATCCAAAGAAGAAAACCACTTCAAGATGTCAATTTGAAAATCTAAACTCAAGAGAGATATGTATGAGATAAGACTTTAAGGAATATTCAAAACAGGTAGACAGACTAGAAATAAGGTTCACAAAGAAGTAGAAAGTCAAAAGAAGAACCTAAGATTAATGCTAGAATAGATGAAAAAAAACCAAACTAAAGTTAAAGAGATGAATTATTAAATATTTTCTTATTTTTGTTTATTTTAAAGTGAAGAAACAAAGAGCTTAAAGAAGATCCCCATTAGACACAAACTTAACCAAGTTGATTATATTAGTTTAAAGGTTCACTTCCAAGAACAAGTTCAATTTTAGAGTCTTTTAGTAGTTGTGTTTAATTTTTTAGGTCGATTTTGTTGTTCATTTCGTTACTCCTTCTTTTGGATTTTCTTACTTCAAGTCCCTTATCTTTTAATTTTACCTTTTTCTTCAATGAATGTGCAATTGGTTAAAAAAGAGATACACAACTACTAATCAAATGCTTGAATTGAAGTTAGAAGCAAATAAGCAATTAATAGCCAAAAATGAAACCAAAAGGAATCAAAGTAATATGCTCAAACTCAAAAGAAAACACAATAGAATCATATCTCTAAGAAATTGTTAATGATTTGCTAATAAATATGAACTAAAATATGCAAATCAAAAGCACTCAAAAGAACATAATTTTCGGATTCAATTTGTAAGTAATTGTAGAATTAAACGGTTAAACTAGAGAATTCATGACAATTAGAACTACACATGACTCTAGACAAAACATATGGATCATCGAAATCCAAATGACTAAAAAATAAAGAAAATGAATCAATTAAAAGTTGTAGTAAGACTCAGAAAAAATCAAAAGCATACTCGATTCCATAAACTCCCAAAAGCACAAGAATGAATGGTTCAAGACAAAGCAAATGAAGTTGAAAAGAATTTAATGACAAGTATGGAGAAGACAATAAGTGCAAACAACTCTAAACAAGCAAGATATGATGAAAACAACACTGATCAACCAAGAAGAAAGGATTAAACACTTATCTCTTAAATAACCAATGCTCTAGATACCACATGATGGAGTTGCTTTAACGAGAGATTTATGATAAATCACAGTTTTCTCATATTTTTCTAAACTAATTGTATTTTCTAAGGTTTCTTTTATTCTTATTTTTTTTTTTAGAATAGATTTGTATATTTTGTAAGAAATAAGAATTTTTTACAAAAATATAATAAAAACTAATTTTCTAATGCCAGATAAGCTAATTTATGACAAAATTTGACTCTCCGAAAATCAAATTCATATCTAAATAAAAAAGAATCATGCTATCTGTGTAGATATAATAGAGCAATATAGTGTACAATGTGTAATGTGGAAAAAAAATAACACTATGTTAGAACAAAATTTCATATATGAAAGTAATTTATTAAAAAAAACCAAAAATCTATTTTGCATCTTTACCTTCAAATTTAAATATAGTTTTGGTTGTCTTGAAACAAAAACCCAGATATGTTAAAGTCATAACAATATTATAATGCATATTTAATGGGCTAAGCAAAAAAATTTAAAATGTGTTTAATAATATTGGTGGAAAGATATCTCATAAAATTGTGCTTAAGCTTTAATATTGAATGTTTAAAATATTTTTATTTTGGTTCAGGTAACCTTTTATTTTATTTTTGTTGTCAGTAAAATAAGATGATCTTCTTTTTATTTTCTTGTCTCCAATTTACCCATCAATTCACTCATTATCTTTCCAATCTACTTCAACTTGTCGATTAAATGTTTTCTTTTCAAGAACGATTTGATTAGTAAGTTAAAAGAGATTGAAAAGGGTTGAATGAGAAACTGAAGATAAAAATAAGTATTATGTCATCCATTAACCATAAAATCAAATGAGATAACATTTCGATAAAAAATAAAAAAATATTTTAAACATTCAATAGACATAATTTGTTTAATAGGAATATAAATGAAAATACCAAATTTAAAACATACTTAAAATTAATTAACTATTTTTTAATAATTTTTTAAATTTAAATTACTATCCCTTTCATTGTAATTAAATTTATTTTAGAAATTATTTGGAGAAAGTAGGTAGTGTATGATGATGAATAGGAATATGAGTTTATCGGGAAATGGTGGGAGACTTAAATTTGTGCTCACTCTCCGCTCCTACACCTACGCTTACGCTGACACTAACACCACTATAATGCTCCTTTCACCTCAACTTCGTAAAACAACATATATATAATACAAATAAAAATCATTTAATTCCAAATAAAGTATTATTTTTTTCATTATTTATATAATTACAGTGAGCCTTAAAAATATTTTGTTTTATACAAGACACAGATATAACTTATTGTTTGTTAAAGTATTTTATAAAAATTAATGTGAAAACATTTTTCTTTTCAATTTGCTGCAAAATATATCTAACAAAATAGAAAAAAAATTATATAACTCATTTTGAATTAAAATCGTCGCACAATTTTTATGTAATCTCATTAAACTAAAATTAAATCACATTAACACGATTCTTTTACAGCAAGATCGAGTGACATTTGCACTTTAAAAAATGAATACATTTTAATAAAAAAATAAATATTGCTAAACTTTTGTAAATTACATTCAGAATCGATTATATACCAATTATATGTGATATATAATTAATTATGGATCTTTTTTCTAATGTTTAAATATAAAAAATTAACAAAATAAAAATATATAAATAAGTAAAATAATATTATAATAAAAATAATTTCTCATTATTGAAATCTCTCACTTTTCATCATATCACCCAAATAAAATAATAATTAAAAGAAAATATTCCTATTAAACCATAATCTTAATTATGCTAAAACAAGTAATAATATTGTTACTTATCCATTATACATGTGCTTAAAATATTAACTATTGATACAAAAGTTTAATCTCTGAATGGACTCAAAGTATTGGTTTTTACTTTACCACATGATTCTCCTTTCTATGTTAAAAAGTGGATAACTATCATTACAATGAGAATCAAACAATTTCAAGTTTGACTATATTTTGTTTTTAAGTAAAAACATATTTGGCATATCCATAAGATTTTGAGTTTTGACTTAAAACATTTTTTTTCTAGAAAGACAGGTTTTGTTCTAGTAATCAATAAATATGTCTGTTGATTTTTTAAATAGGAAAAATTATACAATATAGTATCTATCCAATTATATATTTACTTCTCAAAATTTAATTTAATTTTCTACCAATATGTTATTTTCTCTTAATGGAAGGAATCATCAAGGTATTTGAGTAGTTGAAAAATAGTTGAGTTCTTTTAAAAATACTGATATGAATTTGATTTTCTGGTTAAAAAATACATTGTTGGGATAGATAACATTCTATTTGGTGACTTGGGTATTGGTGTTAGGACTTTTAAGAATGCCTTATTCAAAGAGAAAAAATGGTTTTACTTTAAAAGTTAGGTCACTTTTTTATCCAAATTTTAGAAATTTTTCTTATTCATTAATGCTACCGGTGTTATAGATATTGAATTAATGGCAGCTATCTCATATATGTTAATAATAATAATAATACATCTAACTAAAATAAACTTCATAATTTTTTTGTTAAAATATATTTTTAATGCCTTAACTTTCAATTAAATTTTATTTTTAAAAAAATTAACATCTCTTATTCTAACTATATGTAGAAAAATTGTTTCATTTGGTTTTTTATAAAAAGATTAAGAGATGGATTTTTTTAAAGGAATTTACTTATAACATTTTTGTCATGATTAGAGTTAAGTGAACAATAATATTTTCTAATATAGGTGTACTTTAATATCAAAATTTAAAATTAAATTAGGACTTCACCATTAAAATCATTCTCAATGTTAATTGTGTTATCGGATTTTGTAACAATGTTAATTTTAAAAATCAAAATCAATCATTTCAAATTTAAAAGACCTAAAAACACATTTTAAATATTTGAGTTATTGTTTTTACTTTTTTATTTTATTTCTATATCTGATTTGTTAAAATGTTGGATTATGGAAGGAAGAGAAAGAAAAAAAGAAAGTGGAGGCACGTGATATGATTTAATGGAGTGGTACGGAGAAGGGTGGGTCCCGCAGCGGAGAGGGGACAAGAGCACGTGAGATGGGGAGTGGGGCCCATGAGGTTGGTTGGTGTGGGGACCACCATTTGGTCAATTATGGGATCATGATAGTCCTCATCACCACTCTCACCAATGTGATGCTATTTTTTCCTTCGCTTCCGCATTTCCCGGGCCTTCGTTTTCACTCACACTGTTCATTACTGCTTTCTTCACCCACTCTCTACATCAATTCTTCTCATTTATCTTCTCTCAAACATTCTTCCTTCTCCCTTATTCTTTCTCACTCTTTTTTATTTCTTCCTTTTTGTCAAATAAAAAGTTAAAGAACTTCCCATAGTATAACAACTTTATCACTAAAATATGTAATACTCTATCAATAACTATTCTTTATAGGTAAAACTTAGTTAACTACAAAATTCTTCCACAACTTAATAGATGAGAGAGGGTTTGTATCAATTAGAAAGTTTCTAACAATATATTCTTACATCATTAATTTTAGAATAAAGTATTTTTTCATGTTATAACTTTAAGTATATTAAAAGAATTCGTAGAACTTTTGTTATTATAGGAAAAAATGTTTATAACTCCACCATATATTTTCTTTCTTTAGAAAATAAAGGATTAATCATAAAAGGATCACGAAGAAATTCTCACTGAAATGAGAAATATTATACTCTTAGTTTATCACAAATTATGAAGATGGTAGAGGACTTTGAGAGGACAAACAAAAGAAATTTGGTAGAAAGTTGAAGAGGCTCGATAAGACTAGGAGTAACTTCGTAAAAGAAATGAAAAGCTACAACAAACACTTCAACAAGTGGTTAACAAAAGAAAGGTTGACTGAGCCTGAAACTAAATAACACAACTTCCAACCTTCTTGGTTCAGGTCATGAATGAACCAATTATTATTAATTACATGGTTTCAAAGATTAATCAATTTACTGACTCGCAAGACTCAGTGTATCACTTAAAAACCTTCCAAGCACATATGCTAATTAGCTAAGGTTTGATGGTGTACAGTGCAAGATGTTCAATAATTTATCGAATGGCGTAGTGAAGTCTTTTGATGACTTCTCAAATATTTTTTAAATCTAATTTGCAATGAATAGGTCAAAACCATCTAAGTTGAGTGAAATCTTTAATGTCAAGCATAACTCTAATTTGTTGAAAGATTATAAAGATATTTTGTGATGTTACAATAAAAAAATTTCAACTTGATGAAGCCATGTTTGTCAACACTTTTGTTAAACGACTCTAACCTTATCCTTTTAGTGAATTTTCTATTTAAAGACTAGCAGAGCACAAGGGTGTCTGATCTCGAGTTGCATTCCATATTAAGGTTTGAGAAGTTATGGCAAAAAAGAAAAAAGAGGAAAAAAGACATTAGTGCTTCATATAAACATCACAAAAGACTCAAGAAGTGATTGGCAAAAATCCTACTTACGTTCATCCCCTAACCATCGACACTACAAAACTTTTGAGAGTAGTCAGGATGGTTTGAACTTTCATCCAATGCCACTTAACATAATGAAATGTCAATTTTTGAAGGAAGTACATGTAACAAACTTGTTGACATTTCCAAAAATATTAGATAATTTGACCAACCATCATCGTGATGCATGATATGATTTCCATTACAATAGTGGGCATGGTACGAAAAAATTATGTTTTGATGCAACAAATATGGAAGTTTGGTGATGTATGAGAAATGGTAGGCAAATGACAACTTCAACAAAATTTGAAAAGAAGTATCAATGTAATGACTAGCATGAAATTCCCCTCTTAAGAAATTTCAATACCATTGCATGAGGTTTTATCGGAGATGGGTGCTTAAGTTTGACCTAGAAACGATAAAGATAATGGATATACCGCTTACGAATTAAACATTTACTAAAACTCCAACCATCACATTTCAAGAGGAGGACTTGCAAGATGAAATTCCACATGAGGATGACCTCATAGTCATATTTGTGACCATGATGAGTTTGAATGTGCATTAGGTTATGGTCAACCAAGGGAGTTTGACTGACGTACTATATTGGGATACTTTCGTTGGCCTCAAAATTCTAAAAGATTTTTTAAAGTAGTTTGATGGAGTGCTAGTAGGTTTCTCAGGTGATAACGTGGAAATTATAGGATATGCAAAGTAAAGGGTTGTCTTTGACTCGATGGAGTTAATTAAAATATTTCTCATCAACCAATTGATGAATGCTTTGTCTTCATAAACTGCTTTTTTGGGTTGCCCCTCCTTGAATAAATTAGGAGTTATTGTTTCTACCATTCACCAAAAAATCAAATATCCTTACTCAGAAGGATATGGGCATCAATCGAGTAGATCAACATATAAGTCACATATGTTACATGGGCATCCCGTGCAATTGATACACCTACTCCTTGTTGAAAAACAATCAAGAAGTAAATGTATTGGATTTAGATCCAAGAAGGATATTTGATGAAAGACATCCCCATCTTTCAAAAGATTTGAAGGACATTTTATTGAAAGATAGAAAAAAAGGTCAAGGTAGGTACTAACCTGAATGAACATCTTGAAAGAAAGGTTGTTCATCTATCAATACTTAATATCAAATTATTTTCATGGTCAATCATTATTTTGTTGGATTTGAACTTGTTCGCCAAAGCAATTAGAAGTTTAGGGGAAGGGAAGAGGTAGGGATGATAAAAAAAATTATACCTATAGATATCTGTTGGGAAAATCTATAAGGAATACTGAATGGATATCCTTAATGGATACATGTGAGTAATGGGTATGAGTATTTTAATTACTCACTTGTTGATGGAACAAGTACATGTATATGGAATCCAACTCGCGGATACCCGCTACTTGTTAATGATCATTGCTAGTAAATTTTATTTAAGTATTTTTAAAAAATCAAGTGATCAAAATAAATTTATTAGTGAAATAATAAGTATAATTATTGAAGAATTGTTTAGAATTTAATTTTATATTTTTTTTATTTGGAGGTATGAAATTGAAGTTATTTTAAAAAAGATTAAATTTTTAAAACTTATATTTTGGTTCAACTCATTTAATTTTTTTTCTAGAAAGATCCATTTTTTTGCATTAATATGTTAGTATAAAATTTTGTTTTGAATTGTACTTTAAAATTAATTTTTTTATCCGAGTTTATATTTTAAAGACTTATTTTAAAAAAAATATTTAAAATTAAAAAGTAAAGTTAAAAAATATTTGTGCGTATCCATGAACACATGCAATTATAAAAAAAATCATGAGTATTTTTTTACGCATAACCAACAGGCAGCGTGATGTGTAATGTGGTTAATTTTTTTTACAAGACGGGTAATGGTTAGGCTCTACCCACACCTACTTCGGCCTGTTGCCATCCATAAGAATAAGGGATGATAAAAGCATAATTCTAAAGCTATTTGAGGTTATTTTAATCTAGAAAATGCAATATCTAATTGGGTTTACAAATGTTGTAATGTTGAAAGTCTTCAACAGATGGAGAATGTGAACCAATTTGACAAATCTAAATAAAGCATGTCTCAAGGACTCTTACATATTGCCCAACATTGATTGTTTAGTGGTTGGGACATAATCAGGTTGTGGATGGGGCATCAGGTTGCGAGCTACTTAGTTTTATGATACATACTCATGATATAATCATATTTGCATGGGGATGAAGAGAAAACTACTTTCATGGATGAAACATTTAACCATCGCTACAAATTTATGTTTTCGAGATTGAAAAACATAAGGCAATATACCAAAGGCTCATAGATAAGATCCCTCACCCCTGCATGGTAGAATGTCAAAGCCTATGTAGGTGATATGGTAGTCAAATCCACAGTCATCGATCAACATTTATCTAATCAAGAGAAATTTTTCCACAACATCAACAAGTATCAATTGAAGTTATCTAGATCTGTGCATTTGGGTTACAAGCAAAAAATATTTTAGACTCTATGCTAACTAAAAGAGGAATCAAAACAAATATAGAAAAGTGCCAAAGTATAATCAACATGAAAAACCACGCGAATGTAAAGTAAGTAAAACAATTCCACGGACGATAAATGTCATTATTTTGGTTCATGTTTACATTAGGTGACAAAGGTTTTTCACACTTTCAATGTCTCAATAAGAATAAACATTTTCTATTGTCTCATGCACACAACAAATTTTTATACATCTAAAAATATTGTTGACTCACCCACAAATCTTGTCAAAATCAACAACACATATTTCACTGATCTTATACATAATAGTTACTTATTAGGCCATTAAATTAACTCTTGTTAAAGAAGTAGAGAAAGTGTTGAAAAGTTATTAACTTTGTTCATGTAGTCAATAAGGGACCCAAAATCCTTATCAAAAGATTGAGTGTGTTGCTCATGGAATTTTTATGATCTTTTGAAAACTACACTACTTTCAAAGCTATTTGAACAAACTTGCCATTTCAAAAAACACAACATAAATTTTACTTTGAACAAGAATTAAATCATGTGTGGATCTTTAGCTTAAAAGCTTCATAGTACCTGTCATATTATTAATTGTGAGTCACATTGGACCACAAATATTTTGACACCTATCTTTTGGCCCAACTTCACTGTATCTATTAATGTCTCATTCGGCTTGGTTGCAAATAACTTTAAATGTAAAAACATAACGATTTTTCAAGGTTTCATATTTCAATGTATACAGTATGTAAGCTCTCTCTCCTAGATAGTTGTATGAACATTCTCGATTTTCTCCATTGAGCCTTCTTTGGATCCTTGGATATGGTGTTGAAGTTGCTGGTACTATTATATTTGATGAATCCAATCTTAAAGAAGCATTGAGAATTGAAGACTTAGTTTTATATAAAGTATGTTATGTTGTTTTTTATTTGTATGTCTTTGCTCTTTGAAACTAGGTTGATCTTGATAAATACTTAAGAAAGCTGATTTAATTTTTTTAGAACTTTTTGTGGTTAAAGGATAATTTCAATTAGTTAAAACATATTTTAATCCATTTAAATATTTTTATCAAAAGTCCTAAAAGGTTGTAGTGAATATTTTAATTGATTACATTATCTATTTAATATGTTAATACAAATTTTTAATAGATTGAAATTTCATGTGTTATCAAAAAAATCTTTATTAGTCTAGTTTAACATAATGAAAGAGTGATTTAATCCATTATTTTCACTAGTAAGTGAAATTAATAAATTAAAACGTTGTTTCAATCGACTAAAATTAACAAGATACATTTTATATAACTCTCTTTTACAAATTTTTCAAAACACATTAATAATTGAGAAAGTTTTTCTTGTGAGTCAAAAATTGTTTTCGTTGGAGCTTAATTTTTGTGTAATTGAGATCAATCTCTTCAATTTGAGGATTTTCACCCAAGCATTTTTGGATTCAGCCTAATCTTGTAATCAAGTGATATTGTTCTTGTGATTCATTTTGCTTTGTTGTGATTGACTTTGACTAAATATGATTTCTAATTATGATTCTATAACCGAGTGTTATAGGGGTTAAAGAACACTTTTGTAGGGTTCAAGAAAGGTTTTCTTAGTGAATCTTTTTCTTTTAAACAATTATTTTAGTGTTAGCTTGGCTTATTTAGCTAGGCGACTGGATATAACTCGTGTTTAAAAGTGAAACCAATATAAAAATTTTGTGTCATCTTCTTTCTCACTCTCTTTATTTCTAAGTTTGAATGTAAATTTTTCTTGTTGTAACCAGTCTTTTAATCTTTTAAATTTTGTATTGGATTCACTTTAATCAATTAATTTTGTAAGCGATTCATTCTAATTCTTCTTAAGTTTTTGAAAAAGTTTTCAAAGATGAATTCACCCTGCCTCTTCTTGAACTCAACCTTTTTTTCTAACATATGGCAGATTCTCTGCTCCCAGAATAAAGATCTTTCTCTAAAACTTTGTAGGGTCATATGAAATTTGAAAAACATTTTTGTATTATGAACCTCTGCTCATGCGATCTTCTTTTAAATAAAGGGCTTAATATAAGCACTGAAGAAGATAGTCATTGAGAGTTCATTTGTAGCTGCTGAGAAGCTTCAACTTTTATGCATGTCCTTTCTACGTCTGAGCTTGACATTTCATGCAGCTTTAAATGCTTGTCTACTTCGTGTAACTTTGATTGTTGGAAATGCTCATCTCCTCAGGTAGCAAAAAATTTTGCACTAATTTATAGTAAAAGTGCACACCGTAGAGGACAGACAAGTGAGACAGAGTTGAAATGTCCTTTGTATCAAGATGTTGAAGAAAGCAACTTTAGCTTGCACCTTTAATAGATATTTTTGGCAAATAAGGTAGTGAACATTTCCTACATCAAAAGAATAAGTGTACAAATGTTCAATTAATGTGAAGTTAGCTTAATTTGTGAGCGTATTGTCTGACATAATGAGAGTTTTATCAAACATAAAGAAAGACTTCACATGTTGTATCGTCTGACAGATAAAACACTTGCATATTACGTGATTTGTTGTTGAAACCATTAGTCTTATAAACGATGCATGATTCATGTTTTATGCTTTGTAATTTTCAATACTTAATCAAAATCATAGAATGTTGGATTCAATAAAACATGATAATTTTGAAAAACAATTTCAACATATCAAATCATTAAAAAGATTTTTAATGTCATACAAACTTTGCATAATATATATATATATATATATAATATAGTCTTTAAAAAAAAATTTCATCTAGTATTTAAATTTTCTCAACTTCTAGCCTTATCTCCTCTTCTACAGCTTTCTTCTATAGGGAAAACTCTCTAGAAGCATGATGCCATGTGAAAACACCAGGTTGTTTTCCTTGAGAAATTATACCATCAACCTTCTAAAGAAAACAACATCTTTGGCATCCTTATCTAGCTAGGGCTTGATCTCAATAAAGGATAAGTGATGAAGGTCATAGTATCATCTCGAGTATCTTGATTTTTGAATTGTCTCAATATCTTAATGCGTGTACATCTCAAGATATTGTAAATGAGCTCAAACTTGACTCAAGGATATTGTGTTCCACAATCGATCCCTTTTCTTTCTTTTTTTATAGAAAATCCATAATTTTCAACAACCTAAAAAACACAAAAATCCAACAATTAAAAAAAAACTCAACAAATCCAAAAATTCCGCAATTTTTAACACAACAAACCTAAAAATTTAAGCAAAACCTGAAAGTGCTGATATAGATGGCAAGTCTAGTAAATCTAAAAAAAGAAAACTCAAACTAGCAAAGTGTCGCATAGAAGAATATAAAGAATCTAAATAAGAAGGGCTAAGTTCCACATTGTACCTAGAAGGTTTATGAAAGATCACGAAATGAAGAATGAATTTGAAGGTAATTTCAAATGGTAAAAGTAGGTCGAAAGTCAAGAATTTTTTATAAATTTTCTTTAAATTATATTTATGAAAAATAATGATAAAATTTAGTAAATAACGTATTGTTTGCATGGTGAGAATTCAAAAATTAAGTCTTGTTGTAACTTTAAGTATCACAATTTGTAACGAGAAAAAAAACATGAAAATTTAGAATAAAAAAATTGTAACTTTCTTCATTTAAGACCGAATATTTGAGTTAAAATAAAGACAAACAATTACAACATTATCGATTATGTCATTAATTTTTTATTAATATTTACAATTTATTTATTATAAATAATATAATATAATATTATTAAAATAAAATATAACAAATTTTTTTCATTGACATCAATCACATTTATTACTAACTTTTTCAGTACTCATTTATCCTTAGTTTTCATTTCTATTCTCTTTTCCTCCTCATTTATTCCCCTTTTTACCCTACTCTAATGCAAAGAAAACCTAAAAGAGTATCATATTAAAATAAGTGACATTGTGTGCTTACTAATTTTCCATATTTATAAAATTAATAGAAATATTAAAACATAAAAGTGAAAGAAAAGAAAGTAAAGAAATAATGATAACACAATCGTAACCTGCTAACGGTTGAGGGAAATGACTGACACTTTATCATCTAAACTATAGAAGGCTATCTCCCAAAGTATTGACCTATCAGCGCAGACATTTATTATCATATACGATACAGTATCACAGGGTACACATGCAAATGAGAATGTGCCATCTCAGATTAGAATAATACTATGTGGTATGTAAAAATATACCCGAAACTCTATTTTATAAGAAATATTAAATTAAAATAGTATGTTTAAAATCTTGAAAATACAAAACACACGTTAATATGTGAAGAAAGGAATCGATGTTGAAGTAGGCTATTGCACAGGGGTCCAAACTATTTCAAGCTGCAATGTTTTAAAAACATTAAAAAGGAGCCAATGGAAGGTCTCATTCACCCACATCACTTTTGTCAAATAAAATAAATTTATAAATATTTTAGATTGGAATCAAGTGTTATAAATGAAATAAAATAAAAATCTACTAAAAAAGTAGGTCTTATTGGTCAAAAGATAAAGAGGAGGAAGGAGTTTGACTTGAGGTGCAATAATAGTATTAATTGGTCCTTCTATCGTGCAATAAAAAGGGGCAAACCATAAGTATTTGAAAATCATCTCACCACCGTACCATGTTATTGGGATTCCCATTCCCCTATTTAATGGATGTAGTGGTGGTTCCGTGAGAATCTCTAAAAACATACAATTGACGAAATGCCTTTTCAATTGTGATGCTGGTGGATAAGCATATATGCACAGGGTGACAATTAGCAAGATATTGTAGGCTCATATAATTGCACTGCCAAATGACATACGCATTTATCTCTGTTTAGAAAGTACCAGTAACACAGCAAACCAAAAATAAAAAAGGAAAGAAAAAAACACTATAAACTTTACTTTTTGCTTATCTATGCAACCATTCCCTTGCATAATTTATCTGAAGCAACGTTCTTTGCTCGTTCTTTACACAAGTATTCTACATTTACGAAGCTTTATTTGTGACCATATATTTCTGAGAAAAGAATGGTATAATACAACATGTGTACAGTATATGCATGCAACTTCCGGGATCCTCCCGGATGGATTAGAAGATGTATATTTTTTTTTATTAATATAGCGGTGCATAGAACAAACACCGGGAGATGAATCACATTCTGAATCTTCTTGAAGAATTACCATTAATTGTTAATTATTGGAGCAGACAACTTATGCATATTCCAGTATAGCACCTGTATGATTGAACCCGCATGAAACTTGCAACGCTTTCACCTCCTCTCCAAAGCACACTCTTGTAGGATTTATATAATCCACATCACTTCCATGACCCTGAGCCAAGGCATAAACTTTATTTGTAGTTGCGCAACGCAGATAACAGTGCACTTAGCAATATTAAAGGCAATAAACTAATCAATTAATTTAAGAGATGGATCAGTCTGACTTATCAGATCGCACTTTCCTCTAAGGAAATATGTCTTCAATTAGAAAGCTTGCGTGTGCTTGCGGCAAATTTTATATACATACGGAAGTCATTATTAATTGAACAATTTCTCGTTAATCTAGATGGATTCTTGGTTCTCTTTTGTTGTCCATCCTACGTCACAGAATTGGCATTCGGACCATTGTGTATGAATGTGTAACCTTTCTTTTCATACATTTATACTGATAATAGGACATATAAATTATTTGAGAAGCAGAAGCATACCAATTGTCCACTAGAAGAATGTCCAACTTCAGAGAACGTCCCATTTGAACCTCCCCAGCCCCATGTGAACACTCTTCCTTCTGAAAGCAATGAAAATTCCAGAATAAATGAAAATTCCATCTACAAGTACAGTGTAAACATCAAGTACAAGTCTTACATATGAGAGCATACAGCTCTCATATAAAACTTTATCAAATAAATGAACTTAAACAAAACTTTATCAAATAAATCTGGAAAAAAAGGAGCTATGTATTACATCATCAAATCTCCATAGAGAGCCTACAGCTCTAAAGAAATATGTAAACTATGTTGCAGTTAACACTGACACTTAGGGAAATGCAGTTTTTAATCTTGAAAAGAAAAGGTAAGTAGATCATCAACAGATACTGAAAAGAATTAGAAAAATGATCAAGTTCCTCCAGGAGTCAAGAAACTTATCACTAATTTTTAGTCCACAAATCCTTATTCCTAAGGAAATTCAAATAGATAACCGGCATTCATGACAAATATAATAAAAAGCAGTAAATTTGAAGACAGAACACAACTTCTCAACTTGGTTATGTGGCTGTCGGAGGAATCACTCATCATAACTTGTATATATATGATGGTGCAAAGTAAAATGTTCCAATTGCAAGAAACATGTTTGATACTGTAGGGACGGTTCAGGAATCCAGCATTGTTATTAGATCGTGCAGTCTCCAATTTCACATTCCTCACATATATGCCCGGTGTCTCCTGTGATCTAGTAAATCAAAGGTTTGATTTATAGATAGTTATTTCTTTCTCAGTATTCCACTATTTAATACATTACCAAAAGTGGGGGCTCTTGGTCATAGCCTTCAAAATCAGTCCATTATTGTGTAGCATCCTGATAATGATGTATTCTTACATTGATTTGTCCTGAATATTCAACACGTCAAATAGTGCTAACCATTACATTCCCACTCACCCTGGACAAGTGAACTCAGTAGCAAACTCGTTTTTAGAGCAAACTCGGTTAAACTCGCGAGTTTGCATACGAGTTGGCGAGTCTAGAGGGTTTTTTTGTTAAACCCAAAACAATGTCGTTTGTAAACTGGAAATCAAATAAACTAACCTCTTTTGGGTCACATTAGGGTTTGAGCATTTCATTAAAGTGTTTTTGCGTTCATCATTTTCTTGGTTGCCTATGTTCATCGTTGCTCACCTCGCCTCGCCTTTGTTTGCGATCGTATGTGTTTGTCTCTTTTGTGTCGTGTGGTGCTCGCGTTCCTTTCTTACGGTGGTTGCGTCTATCTGAGTTCTGATATGTGATGGTGGTCATCTGGTATTAAGTAAAAGAGATGGTCTTGTGTTGTGTTGTTTTTGCTTGCTCGGTAAGAGGTTTTTTTTTTCTTAGTTGAATGCGGATTTAGGACTGTACCGACCAGTCCTCAGGCGTTGTTGACCACTAGTAATGTAGGGGCCAAGTAAGCGGGGTCCCACGAGCAGCGTGGGCCAGTGTCTCGCGAGGCACGTGCGCTAAGGAACCGAAGTGTGGTCAGACATTGGTCTCCAGGATGTATCGATGTACCACTAAGTAGTGTGGAGAGGTCGGACATCGGGGACTCGAACATCAGAGTTGGACCACGAAAGGTGGATCCCAAATCACGTACCAGTTATCAGTAAGGGAGAAGCCTAGGTCACGAGAGTCTATGCGTGTGGAACAGATGACGCGTTCAGGCGTAACACAAGCATAGAGCCACTGGAAAGACACGTCCTGTGAAGGTCACGTTCCAGGGGTGAGCTGCATGCATGACATGTGAATAGCTAGGGCGCTCCCAAGGCGGGTGACCCTAGAGATCAGGTGCACGAGGAGGCATCCAGGTGGTCACCCCGTCAGAGATTGCACTCCAGTTAGGGAACCCCACGCGCTAGGTTATCCTAAGAGTGAGTAACTGCGGCACTGGGGCCCACCCCCTCAGGAAGCCTATTTTGGGTAATGGAAATAGTGCAAACCCTAGTTTCAGCCTATATAAAGGGAAGTAACAAACTTAGCAAGGTATGCTATTCATTTGCGCCGCTTAACACACAGTGACAGTCTTATGTAAAAAAACAATTTTGGTGTTTCCTAGTCCTAAGATTGACTTGAGCATCGGAGTGCAAACGGCCTCTAGGGTGTCCTTTGTCTTTGTGTTTTCAAGTGTTCAGTCGAAAGGATACCACATCTGAACGCAAGGATTATTGGGCGTGAGACTCTCGTAGACGCACGAAGGTGTTTGCGGTCAACCGACAAGAACATTTGGCGCCCACCGTGGGGCTCGATATAAAACATTGTCCCACAAGCAAGAACTAGAAAGATGAGAAGTACGAGGCAAGGACCTGTTGCACCAAACGGAGGCGAAAGCCTCACCCTACAACAGGTTATGGAAACGATGCAGGCCCTTCAAGAAGAAGTGGTTGCGTCAAAAGCAAACCAAGAACACATCCAGGCTGATTTGGTGGCATCGCGGGCAACCAAAGAAGAACTGCGCCTTTCAAATGAGGAATTGTGCAGGGATCTGCAAAACCAGGTAGACGGACGTGAGGAAGGAGGTCGAGAACCTGTGACGCCACCTAGGGAGTTTCCGATGCCGTTCTCATAAGAAATCATGGGGGCTCCGACGCGGTGAGATGCAAATTGTTCATGAGCACTCTGTTGGGAACAACGATGGATTGGTTCATCAGCCTCCCTGATGGTCAAGTAACGTCGTTCCCACAACTCACCAAGCTATTCAGAGCGCAGTACATCGCAGTACATGGAATGCGATCAACTTCAAGTTTTATTTCAGTTAAGCAAAAACGTTGTACATAGTATTAGGGGACGCTCTTTTTCCCTTATAAAGGTTTTTTATCGAGGTCACCCAATAATTTTCAATTGAAATGTTTTCTTGAGTTTTGTACAATGCAGTTAAGAACTTGTTTTCCTTGCGTTAGAGGTCTCGTGAGTGGAGAGGCAGGTTCGTAGAGAACGCCTCCCCCTTCGAGTGAGAACGCCGGGGTTGAACGAAATAGTTCACTAGATAAATCCTCCTCGTCCTTGAGCGAAGCTGAGGTCAGATAAGAACTTGTTTTCCTTGCGTGAGAGGTCTCGCGAGTGGAAAGGCAGGTTCGTAGAGAACGCCTCCCCCCTCGAGTGAGAACGCCAAGGTTGAACGAAATAGTTTCCCAGATAAATCCTCCTCGCCCTTGAGCGAAGCTGGGGTCAGTCAAGGAATTGTTTCCCTTACGTTCAAAGTCTCGTGAGTGGAAGGGTAGGTTCGGGGAGAATGCCTCTCCCCTCGAGTGAGAACGCCAAGGCTGAACGGCCTAGTTCACAGTTAAACCCCCCTTTTTGCTTTATACAGCAAGGGCAGGGTACCAAAAGGCGCTAGTAGAAGCATCGCGGTGCCAGGCACCACAAGTTAACAGTTGAATAAGATAAAGAGCAGTTTTTGGTCAATTCAAGATTAAGGGAGTTAAAGCAGCTAAGCATCCGAGCAAGTAAGTTACAAGCAAACAATAAAAACTGTTTGTTTGGCAACCAAGTACAAGCTAAAAGGGAAGAGTCCTTGGAACGATCTGCCCGTCTACAACACGGTTTGATGCTGCGAAGGGTGAAGCGTCCATCTCGGGGTGCGCATAGGCAACCTGAGCAAGGGCGTCCTCGAACCCTGCGGCATAAGCATCAACAGCACCCTCGGTCAGTTCAGCCAAAGCTTCTTTGAACCTCTCGGCTTGCTGGAGGAGCTTGGTCTCAACACGACCCAGTTGCACTTCTTGATTGGTGGACCTATCTTCAAGCCTCACCATCTTAGCTTGGGATGCCTCAGCCGCCTCTTCCAACTCGATGGCCCGGGTTCGCAGGGGCAGGATTTTTGCCTCCAGCTCGACAGCCTCTTGGCTCTTGTCATGAAGTCGTTTCGAGAGTTCCTTTTCAGCTTGGGCGGAGGCTAGTCAACTCCTGCTTCAGTGCGGTCTCGCGGGTAGTGAACGCACGAGCCAGCAGGGCCGTTTCTTCCTTATCTCTGGCCTCTACTAGCGCCACCCTCGCCTCAGTCCTAGTTATGAGGGCATTGGATTGAGCAAGGAGAGCCTCAAAGTTGAGACCCAGCCTTTTCCTCCGTCACCCCTAGTTGGAAGCCTTTGAGGGCATGTTGCAGGACAGCGGACAATTCGGGGGCAGATGGGATGGCAGGGGTGCTCTCCCCACCAGCTTCAAGCACGAAGAGGTCAGGGGGCGAGGAAGCGCTTGGCGTTTGGTCTCGGAGCGACGCCGGGAAGCCAACAGTGGAGGAGTGGGAGGCCATTGCCGTCGTGGGCCTAAGCCTCTTGAAGACCGGCCCCTCAACGGAGTCCTCATCAGATTCGATCTCCACTACCTTTCTCTCATAGGGAAATGGAGCGGGTGATGCTTGGGTGGCGGCAAGAGGGACCGCGACAGCAGGAATGGAAGGAGTAGGGGAGGGCGCAGCAGTGGCAGAGATAAGGGTGTGAGGAGCAGAGGTGCCCACTAAGAAAAGAAATCATCTGGCTGTGAGCGTAATTGGAGTGCTTTTGAAAGGGTAAGAATTTAAATTATTAAAAGTGATTTTATAATTATTTTTTAGATGACCATATGATGTGTTAACCAGTTTTATAATTATTTAGGTCCACACTAAGAAAAGAAATCATTTACACCAAATGACCATGAATGATGTGGTATTTGTGATGACTAATTCAAGATTGATGAAGAGGAAAGATGTTAGAAAAACAAAAGACTATACTATTGATGATCTTTCTTTTGATGATGAATGGACTGCGGAGGAAAATAAAACATTACATGGTTTAGATGAAGACATACAACTTGAAGTTAGAGAAGATGATGCTAGTAGAGGAGCAACAACTGCTCCATCCATTAATGATTTGGAGGTTCCTCCAATTGATGATAATGAAAATGAAGATCTTTTGGAGGAGGGAGATGATTATCCTATGATTAATATGAATGATTTTGTTGAATAGTTTCTTTGTATTAAACATTATCTTGAATCTACTTTTAATTATGTTATGTATTTGGACCATTTAGTTATGTTATATATTTGGACCATTTTATGAATTATGAATCTATTTTAAATTATGTTATGTATGTGGACCATTTCATGAATTATGAATCTATTTTTAATTATGTTATGTATAGTAGTAACTCTTCTGAGTCATGTTACGATCTTCGAGTTGAGTTTTCAGACCCTTCCCGATCCGCCTTTGAGTTACAAGTTTGACAACATTGGTTTTGGAAAAAGTTGTCGCCCCCCTCTTGTGGTGGTCCGAAGATTGGTGGACTCAGATATAAAGCATGCAATGTGTTTCATATACAAGATGGATTGTGCAAAGGAAAAGATTAAGTGCAATTTTAATCATATTAAGAAAAGAGAAAAATTTTATAGCTTCTCTCTTCCAAAATTTAATTACTTATTTGTGAAGCTAACCACAATAGTTAGCTACAATTGACAAGCTTATTCTTACTAATTATTGTAGTACTAAACCATGTATCAATTCCTTCGTCATTATAATTGTAAATGAACTTTTCTTTTTCCGTATTGACAAGGTTTGGGCAATTTGGTCCAGTAGTCTGGTCTGGTTTCCCAAGTCAGTCTAAGTGTGTACTTGGGTTGGGATTTTTGGTATTTAAAATAATTTACAATCAAAATCCTACACTAAGTTATTTTTATTTTATTTTAATCTTATTGTGAGTTATTTTATTTTATTGTTTGTTTTAAAAATAACAGATTTTCCCAAATAATTAAGCAAATCTACACATAACAATGAGTATGATTTCCTATGTCTGGCCTCGTCACTTCATGGGATTTTAACTATTAGAATTACATTCAATTTATATGATAAACGAGTTTGTGCATCACAAATTAAATGCATTTAATTAGTATTCAAGAAGCAGAACCCATTTATCTTTGCCTACGAAACCCACTTAGTCCATTTAGAATTTATATACAAAGATGCTTATTGTAACCTAAATCAAAATCAATCAAGTTTTCCGTACTCACTCTCTAAACTCAACATATATGAACTAGAGACAGCAAGGTGAGTGACAATCTTCCTCATCATTAGAGTCAACATCCATTGTTAAATTAACCATGTACTTACCTTCAACAAGTGTAACCGTCATATCTAAGGAAATTTCTATGAGAAGTTTATTCGGACCATGATTAGCCATTTAAATGGGTAGGCATAGGTTGGATATACTCGAGAACCCACCCAAATCAACTGAAGCTTAAAAAACAGGCTCGAGTCAGGTATCCAGGTTATGTCCATCCTGGTTAGTTAATGTTGGAACTTGGTTAAAACCTGTCCGAGCTGATTCACCTCAAATTCCCTTTTATTTATTTTTCTTTCCTTCTTCTAATTATATTTTTAATATGTTTAATGGATAGGTTGGTTCAATCTAAGATGAGCATAAAGTATTGCTTTTGACTTTTGGCTACCTCTAATATTTGGCCACTAATTGCAGTGAGGAACGGGTAATCTTTAAAAGGGTTTCCCTTACAAATATGTTATGAGATTCGCTAGCTTTGCTTCCTTGATATTTTGTTTAATCTCTTTTATATGGTCTTGATGAAATTATTCTTCTGTAGTAAAAGAAAGCAGCCTTTACATCAATATGACTAGAAAAAAAAAAACTACTCAATGGCAATCATTTTCTGTTCAAGGTATTTTACCAGAGATGGCTGCAGTGTGTTTCCAACCACAGGAAACCTGACTAACAGAAGACTTCAAGAATGGCCCTTGAACCTTTTCAGGTAGATGAACAACATCTGAGGAACTGGATAAAAATAATTTGAAAAATTAGAACACTAACATGCATATTACAAAAAAGAATGTAAATGCCGAAAATGAAAATGAAAATGATCAATTAACAAGTCTAAGTATGAAACAATACCCAATGCCAAGGCACCCATTTTCATTTGAACCCCAAGTATAAAGCTCTCCAGAATCTACAGAAGAAAATAGAATGAAACAGTAAATAAATGATAACAAACAAATCAACACAAGGTCAAGTTCTGAAACTGACGAATTACTTGTCAGGATACAGGTGTGGTAGCCACCACAAGCAACTTCTTTAGAGTATGGAAGTTCACTGACCAAGGATGGTCTTGTTGCATCACTCGTCCCCTTTAAATGCTTAGGGATTGAAAATAATATTAGTCATTACAAGCAGAAGACAATGAGTAGAAAAAAAAACACTAATTGCTTACCAAATTTTCAATTCTTCTTTCACCAAATACTAAAACAGAACCATTTTCTGCAAAAATTTCATCAAGAAAGGGTAGAAAGTATGCAATGAATAATACAGGGCATGAAAAAAGTATAAAAGATAGAAGATATAACTAGATTCAAGTACCATCAGTACAAGCTGAATTTAGCAACCCAGCAGCTACGTATTTTACCTAAACATAGTCAAGAATAGAGCAAAACATTAAAGATCAAAGCTAAAAATTAGAAGCCAATATAACCATCTTAGAAGCAAGGCAATCCTATCAACATCACACCTTGATTCCTTCAAGATCCTTTATAAGCCTTGGCGTATACTCACTGCATGATATTAAAAAGCATGTCAACAGAGAAACACATAATAAGAATAGCAAGGTAAGGATTGAAATTTATATAAGATCATAGTCAAAGCAGCAATGTTTGGGTAATTAAATTTTTTTCCAGCATCAAATACAGACACTGTTTACATAGTTATTTTTACTCTTAAAACAATTCTAATTTAGAAATTCTCCAGACATGTTTTGAGTGCAGAAGGTATACTTCAATATATTCTAATTGTACTGTATTTCTACAAAACTCAAATGGGTTACTTGAATAAATAAGATGGAGAAAACACAGTGTAGTCAACCTACACTGTTGTGATTTCGATTGATGCATATATATATATATATATATATATATTCTTCAAATATATTCTAATTGTACTGTCTTTGTACAGAACTCAAATTGGTTACTTGAATAAATAAGATGGAGAAAACAGTGTAGTCAGCCTACACTGTTGTGATTTGGATTGATGTATATATAGGTTACAAAAACAGGTAAGACACTTACCTTAAACCCTAACCCTAAAGTTGGGTACATACAAAGAAATAATAATAAAATAACACTATGTTTCAACATGGTTAAAAGCTATGAGAACTACCATTTTTTATCTTTCAGTTAAAACTCAAGTACACGAAAATAAACAAATTGGCTTCCGTATGTAACCAATTCACTAAATTGCAACAAGAAAGTCAATGACAAAAAATGAATAAGTACATAAAAGAGAAAATTGCACCTCTTTTAGGTTTAATCGCTATAAATTGTGTATTAACTTGGCTCAAGTTCTATATAAGCTAAATTATTAGTCAGATTTTGTATAATCTAGTTTTTAAAATTAATGTTTCTCAATTAATCATCAATGTTATACCTTTTTTGCTGTATCTGTTTTTCTCTTACTGTTTACAGTCAGCCAATCTATGTCCCTAAGGTTACACCCTACATATATTATATAGAGGAGGTCTTTTTTGACAACCCAAATTGCAGTCACTCAAATTATCTAAGGTTACCCCACTCTACATATGCATCTATGTGGCCAATATCCTCAACAGTATTTTTATGAAAATGAACATGTAGCTTTCTTTATGCTTCTCAAAGCTTCTTGTTTAAGATCAGGTATGGGTGGGTGTTAGTAAGAATTGTTAGTGTACAACAGTCCAGCTGTTTGCTTGTATGGTGTACAGCTGTCCAGAGCTACTTGCTTGTATGTTAATGCACAGGTGTCTAGCTGAGAATTGCTAGTGTATAACTGTCCACCTGTTTACTTGTATGTTAGTGTAAAGCTGTTTATTGTAATATTCATATATCAATGCTAGGCGGTAGCACATAGGTGTTAGGTGGTACCACACAACTTGCAAATACTATAAATACTTGTAATGTTGTTCAACAATTAATAAAATTTCTCTCAATTCAGTTTTCTCTAAGAGAAGAGTGGAAATTGATTGATATAAGGTTTTGCTTAAATGCACCTGTGACTGAACTGGTTAAAGCACTGGTTCAAGGTTCAATAGTTTAATAGTGGTCAAACCAATATTAATAAAATTAATATAATGACTAAATAATAAATAAAATAATATTAAAAAATTTAATATCATAAGTCTATTATGCTAAAGTAAAACGTAAATTTATATAGGTTTTGAACATTTAACATACATATAAAAGTACAAATAAAGTATGTTATCATACTTAAATTAATAAAAAACAATAATATTTAACAATACTTATTAATAATAACATGTTTATAAGTAGAATAAAAAGATAATAACAAATACTTTATGTTACTTTTATTTTATTTTTAAGTTTTAAAAAGTGTATTATTAAATATTTCTTAAATTAAACTGATTTAGACCGGTTTTCTCTTTCTTTGATTGGCTCTTCTATAAGACATTTTATGGTTTCTTTGAACTGGTTTTTGGTCCGACCAGCCGGTCTGATGCAGTTTTCAAACCAGAGGGGAAAAACTCAATGTAAAACAAATTATAAACTGTGGAAACTAAAACCACAACTATCCAAGGCATGATGAGACAGAAACGGAAATAGGTAGAGATTAGGGTTTATAGATGATGGCAGAGGCCTTAGCGTATCTAGAACAATGGCTAGAAGAATCCCTTCTTGAATTCTACTACTAATGGAAGAGACATTCTCTTATATATGTTTGAAGGAGCCATAACCTAGTGGTATATTTTAGAGTATGATTTAAATTTCTTGCTTAAAAGTATAATAGAATTTTCGCTTGTATTTTGGTCTTGAGTAGATTAGGATTAGGGTTAGGTTTATAAAACCTACCTATAGTATAATTGGGCTTAATTACAGCCCACATTAAACTCTAGGCCGGTCATTAGACCTAATTAGAACACAAGGTGCACACCTCACTCATGCTTGCTGTGTGACTCAAGGATGGCGCCAAGTTTGAATTAGTTGTTTTTGGTTGAATTTTCCCACTCTTTTCTTGTAAGCTTGGCCGGCCTCTTTACCTATAAAAGGAGGAGGTGCTTGGCTAATGAAAATTCAGATCAAATATAATAGAGTTATGTTGCTGAATTTGCAAGCCATTAGCTCTCCTTTGTCTAGCCTCTCTAGGATAGACATCTCTTGATCTCTCCCTTCTTTTCCAAGTGATATGGCCTCGCCAATCACTCTCCATACACCTCACAGCAACTCCAAGGAAAACATAGCTTCATAGGAGCTCTCCTTGACTCATTTCCTCCATTAGCTGCTGCCAACTCCAAGTTATGTTTCAAGAAAACCAACCGAATGAAGAGGATGCTATCAATAGAAATCTTGCTTCACTTGTTTTAATGATATAAGTCTAACTGTAGGTCTAAATTGACCTTCATAATAACTTATTTAAAAGTCTATGTTGACTGGTTCTTCTATAGGCAACTTTTATGATTTCTTTGAACCGGTTACCTGACTGCTTCACTGGTCCAACCAGATGGTCCGGTTTCAAACCAGAGTAAAAAAACTCAATGTAAAAAACAAATTATAAACTAAAGAATTAAAACCACTACTACTCAAGTCATGAGATAAAAATAGAATTAGGGTTTATAAAAATCGAGCCTAACTTGTTTATAATGATGCAAGTCTAAATTTAGGGTCTAAACTGACCTCCATGATAACTTATTTAAAAGTATATTTTTTTTTTATATATAAAGAGCTTTCATGTTTATTTAAAAGACTATTTTGCAATAATGCCTAATTTATCTTTCAACAAGTCATAGGCTAGACTCTATATGTAGATCAACATGTTTAATATTTATAGAAGTAAATAAATATATGATTTTAATACATTATATAAAGTTTAATATAACAATAATAACAAGAAAATATTTACTCATATAGACTGGTTTGTTAGACCAATAGACTTCTCCAAATATCTAAAACTTGATCTCTTTAACCAAATATACTTTTGCAAACATCTTGACCTAGTTCATTCCATTAAAAAGCCTTACTTGACCCAGACCTAATGCAGGCTAAACCACAAGCCTCTCTCACGCGATCTATTCCATTCTCACCCGTAAGTGCAAGGTAATAAAAAGGGTGGGAAAATGACTAATCAATCGGTGACAGAAGAATGAGAATTAGAGATTTCTATAGTAAGTTCTAAATGTACACTCCATTAAAGCAAAGGATGGAAAATAGCACATGGCTTGTTATGTTTTAAAAGGGAAACAATAAGGAGGTGAAGTGTTCAAACTTAACCACAAAGTGTCAAAGTGTTTTTTAGCCAAATCACATGAGATAAAACGCAATTTCCTAAACATAATATACAAAATAGCAGAGATATAAATTAATGAGGACTAAAATTGTTAAAGATACGAAGGGGCAGAACCTGGAACTTTTGAAGAATCCTAGGATGCTTGACTCGTGGCCATGACCAAGTCTGCCAGACTCTCCCATTCCCCAACTAAAGGCCTCCCCACCATCTAGCAAAGATAGAAACAATAATTGAGAAGATATTATAAATAAGTAGTGTACAATCTACAGTCATGCTTGCTAAGAGGAACTTAATAACAACAATTGAGAATATATTATGCATATTTAGTGTAGAATCTACATCAGCTTGCTAGGAGGAACTCAATAACAACAATTGAGAAAATATATATTTAGTGTACAATTTATATTCATGATTGCTAAGCGGAACTCAATAATAACAATTGAAAAGATATTATGAATATTTAGTGTACAATTTACAGTCATGCTTGCTGAGAGGAACTCGATAACAACAATTGAGAAGATATTATGAATATTTAGTATATCTATTGCATACCACTAATTGCGAGAGTGTGTTCTGAACCCAAAGCTGCCATTTTAATGTTGATTCCATCCAAGTACTCTACTTTAGTAGGCAAAGGAACTATATTTGGGGCCCCTACATTTCAACAAAACAGTTACCTGCCATCCTTTTTTCTTTGAACACCTCTAACAGCTCTAGAGTATCAAGTTTTTAAAGTTAAACATAATAATATGAGTAGGTTCAGGAGAAAAAACCTCTCTGGGTCCATTAAATGCTAATACAAGGTTTAGTTCTTACTTTTTCCAAATCCAAGCTGCCCACTTGTATTTTTTCCCCACATGTAAAGTTCTCCATCCACTACAACAGAGACAAGTGAGAAGGTGGAGGTAGGGAAAACTTAAAAATAGGAAGGTAAAGAATATGCAGAAATTCAGAGGATAAAAGAATTTAAAGCTGTTAAATACTCGTTTTGGAGGAAAAAATAAGGCATCCAATATCAAATACAAAACTTGTACGAAAAAAAATATCCAATATCAAATACAAGTTTTTGAAGGTGAACACTAGCATGCATAAGCACCGACCTGTGATCGCACAAGAATGATTATAACCAGCAGAGATCTGCATAATTTTCTTCTCCTCTCCAAAAACACGAAGTGGCTCCTAAGATATCCAAAACATGGAAAATGTTGTCAAGTAAATTTTCCTGGTTCCTACTTATGTCCAGTGGGAATGATTCATCAACAGTCGAACAAAAAACAATCTACTGCGATAGTGATAAGTTCACCAAACAAAAAAATACAGCTAAAAAAGGCAAATCAAATCATACCACTGAGTAGTGCTTACTCTTTGAGACACCAAGCTGCCCAAAATCATTAAGACCAGTTGCATATACACTTCCATCATCTGCGGAAGGAAGACAGTATTGTGAGCCCCTACACGGACATCACCAAGACTCTTCAATAGTCATCAGACTCATCACCAATTTTAAATACTGTCATATTGTATCATCCAATCCAATAGCACATAGAAGACTATTATTACTGAGCTAAACCACGTGTAATATATAGGACAGAACACGAATTTATATATTACATTATTATGAATTATATGATAATCATCATCACTGAAACAAGATACTTTAGTTGAAATTCATTTAAAGAAAAATTAACAATTTTAAAAAATTTCGTATTATATAAAACTATAATAGGATATTAAATAAAAATATTTCCAATAATATATATATATATATAATTTAAATATTCCTTATTATATATAATAATTTGTTCTTTATTTTTATAATCATAAAAAAAACTTATATAATAAGTTATGAATTTTTAGAAAATCACATCATCCTTTTTAAAATTGTAAAAAAAAATTGAATTGTACACTTTATCCTCTGGATGTAAGTGTCCGATGCGAGACACCATTTTAAAAGCGTGTCCCAGAGCTTCATAGGCTGGAAGTTAAAGACATTCAAATTCCAATGAACCCAAGAAAAAATCTATCGCAACCCTACAAAATTCCCACACGAACCCCAAACAATTGCACTCCATAGTACTACACAAGACTAACATTTCCGAAGTCTTGATATTACAATAACAATCAAGAAGAAAACGATCCAATATTCCGTTTTTATTAATAATTCTCAATTTAATTTAACGAATAAATAAAAGAAAATGGAAGAATAGCCAATTTGATAAAGAGGAATAAAAGAAGAAACCAGTTAAGAAGAGAGTGTGAGCCCCGCCGCAAGAAATGGCTTTAAGGGTCTGGTTGCGGAAGGCGGAGCAAACGACGGGTTTCCATTGCGAATCTAAGTTGCCAAGACCCAATCTGCCGTAATCGCCGTTCCCCCACAACGCAGCGAACCTCTTCCCCTCCGCCTCGCGCGAGAAAGACCGCGTCAGAAACCCTAGAGCCGAAGGTCTAATGGCGAATTTGGAGAAACTTCCACGCCACATTTGTGGTGAGAGGAATGGGTAGTCCGTTAAGAAGGACGTTGTTGGAGTGAGGAAGAATTATGAAGCGAATAGATGCAGTTCAATACTTAAACCAATAACGCATTGAAGAGAGAGAGAGAGAGAGAGAGAGAGAGAGAGAGAGAGTGAGAGCACAGAGAAACATTTCACGGTTCACGCTGCTGCAACGTCTGCTATGTTCTTCTGGTAATGGCTGTTAGTTATGGTTAGAACCTTGTAGAGATACCAAGCGTAATTTACCATTTTAACCCTCTTGTGTTCGATAAGAAACCCGCTTCTCAAAATAAAATTTAGTCTTGTAAAACTATTTCATATTTAACTCTTATTTTATTCTTTTAAAATACTTATCATTTTTTTATTTACGAGTTTCAGTTTCATTATTTATTTTTAAAAATTTAATTCGATCCTCAGTTTTTTTTTAATTTGTAGCAATTTAAAAATTTTAAATAGTTATCATAGGTAAGATTTTATATTATATTTTAACTCATACAAAGTTTTATCTTATTAGATTAGTGAAAATTATTAAACCAACGGATGTTAAAAAATTATTAGAATTTTTTTAAAATTTTATTTTTACAACCAAATTTTTCTTAATCGTTTTTTCACGTCACTATATATTATTATCCATAAAAAACTAATATTTGTACGTTTTTTCAAAACATTTTATATATAATACTCATTATATATTATATTAACTAATAATATATTATATGCATATGTACATAAAAATATTTTCACATTACATTTTATCATAATAATAAGTTTTTCTGTATAAATTTCAATACATATGTATACTTAAAGTTATAAATCTAAATAAAATGTGACAAATCAAAAAGTTTTCTATAACAATTCAATAGTTTGTGAGGAATAATTTTTTCTTCATTCAAATTTGTTTTATTATGTAGTAAATTGTGGGCTAGCCCTGACAAATGAAAATCCAGGAAAATAATATTATTGAGAAAAAATTTTAACCATTAGATTTTGATTAAGCATTACTAAACAATAAAGCATAAAATAATATTAGACTTGGTAGAACAAAAGATTTTTCTTTATAATGGATTATATAATCTAGAAGTGTTTCATCTCATAGAAATACATAGTCTTTTTTAGTTGATAAACATTGTTTACTCAAATAATACACATTTAATATTATGTTAATACTATACTTCACGAAAATATTTTATACTTATTTTATGTTGTGGAAAATGTTTTTTCCTCATCTGTCAAGAACATTCATGAAAGCATATGGCACATGAACGATCTTCTGCAACATGAGCTAAAGTTGGTGTACTTCAACAACTCCTTAACACTTGCGTTGTCAATATTAGAAAATACTATTTACCTTATACGGTCATGTCCTTTAGACAACTTTGAGTAAAGGCACTCTAACCAATGACTAATAAGTTTTTCTATCTATTAGAATGTTGTTTCAAAAGGAGAAAATCATTTAATGCATGCATGGAGCGCATTTAATGCATCCTCTATGATCAACATGCTCAAATGCAAAAAAGACATTCTAACGAATTGAAGCTTCTCAATAGTTAGAAAAACATTTTCCACAACCTTTTTTTTTAACGTCTATATAAAGTTAACCTTTAAGAATAAGAGCAACAGGTTCGAATCGCTAAAAATGACAAAATGTTGTTAAAATATTTTTCTTCCCTAAAGCCTTTGTAAAGAACATTGTTTTGTCTAACAAACTAGAAGAGAGAGTTTAAACTTTGTACACGTTGAAAGATGCTACCATTTGTAATGAGAGAAACTTGTGATCTTTTTTTTATCACATCTTAGATAAACATTTGTCTTAACCATGAGTAGTTATTTGTTAAAGAATACTTAGTGGGTTAGCGAGAAGTGTACGTTCCAAAACAACGCTTATGCTTTTTAGCCATAATTGATAGTGTAAAGAATACTTGTGAGTTAGTTAGGAGTGGATAGTTCCAAAACAATACTAGAACATGTTAGCTAGGAGTGGCTAGGACGAAATAATATTTGTGTTGTAACTTGCAATGTTACTCTACATAATAAATCAATATATTGGTTAAGAACTATATGTAGTATGCACTATTAGACATGCCAGTATAAAAATCTCTAAGTAATTTCTTCTTTCCTTATCCTATTAAAATTGCATGTTATTAAATATATATTAACCTAAGAAGGAAAAAAATTTAAACCTAGATTTTGTCAAACAAAAAATTATCATTTGACTATGTATCATTATATGATAAAAATTGTAAAAAAGTTGTAAAACATAATTCACAATGTGAATTGCCTATCGAGTCTTTGGTCATCTTCTTGGCTACTTGAATTGTATCAAAGCTCCTCCTTTCAACGAGGTGGGGAACACTCGGCACAGGACTGCATTGTCTGAGGTGTACAAGCTCATGTGCGTGGTGCACACATCCATGTGGTCGTTAGGGTCAGTCATAACGGTCCTTGTTAAAGCTCTTCCACCTACTCGGTAGTGGTACTCCGATCACAGAGTCGATGAATGCATGTCGGTTGGTCATGTCCAGAGTACCGGTCGTAGGGATCGACCTATTCAGATAGGACTCGCAGTTAGCCTCTTGGAGTGGATCTTATCCTTCAGCTCATCGACAATTCTAAGGTCGGTGGGAGTGGTGAAGGACCTCCCAGCATGGTTGGTCGGCCCGACAAATGGACCCCCTTCCACAAACTTCCTCTTCATCTCTTCGTTCTCCTTTCGAAGAGCCAAAATCTCATCCTCATTCTTCCATTTAGTCTCCTCATTCCTTCTCTTCATCTCGACAATCTCTCTCTACAGAGACACCAATAACGCCATTTGCTCAGTATCATACATCTTCTCGTTCACCATGCTTATGGTTGACACCATCTACTCTCTTCTATACGCTAATTCTCTCAGCCCCATGGTGGGCGTCAATTGTTCTCGAACGAGGTTGGGACCAAGAGAACGATTAAACCACTCCTCAGTAGGTCTACACTTTGCTCTTTCCTCCTAACTGAACTCTCACACTCGCTCCTCCATTCCTCCTCCTTGCTAGCTCCGGTCTCGAATGATACCTGCAAAAAGGTACTCCAACGCTAAAGTAAGAATTTGATATTCGACACTTGGTGTTTTTAGTACTGTATGATAACGTACCTGATTCTTGGAATTTGTGTCTATTTATATGATTACTGTGGACTCTTTGTTATTGGGCCAGATTAGGGAGTTGGGTCATGATTAAGAGTGCATTACCCAGTGCTTGATCGCTGATTAGTCTCGTTAATCTTGTTTAGACATAATGATTTTGGTCATATCGGTCGATTTAGACCGAGTACCGAATTAAGATTTTGATCGTACGGACCGTATCACTACACGTTTTAATAGTATAATTTATCATTTAATTATTATTATTTTTTTAATTTTATTGTATATATATTTTAATATAAAATTTTTATTTATTTCTTATTGTCAGCCTTCATAATTTTTATTTTTTTTAAAAAATGTCTTTCTATATAAAAAATTAAAAAGAAAATTAAAGTGTTGTTTATATTCTGAATTATATAATCTGAAAGTTTTTTTTTCAAACCCAAATTACATAATCCATAGACTACTCTCAAATCCAAAAAATATTTTTGGATTATGTAATCTAAAATACCATTTGTTTTAAATATATTTTGGATTATATAATTCATAAGCTATTTTCGGATCCAAAATTAGTTTGTGGATTGTGTAGTCCATAATATATATTTTTTTAAATTGCTTATGGATTTGACTTTCGAATTATGTAATCCAAAATATACAGAAAATGGGATTTTAAGAGATTAATTTATTTTTTTTACATGGGGTTCCTCAATAATATATGGAGGTGCAGGAACAAGCAGCCCTCTTTCAAACTTTTGGACGTGGTGTACGCATAAAGCCCAATATCAATGCAGCCCATGTCCAAGGAAGACTTAAAGACAAAACACAAAAATTTGGAAAGATGAGAAAAATAGGAGATTTCTTTTTTCACTGCCATAATTTTTTTCAACACTTTCATAAATATATGAAAATCTTCACTTTGTCCTTCTGGATTTTGTAATAGCTAAGTCATTTTTTTTTATGAAAAAAACTTATCAATTTTATCATTCAAAAATAAAAATGACTTTTAAATTGTACAATCAATTTTATTTTTTTTACATTTAGATTACACAATTTATAAATTATATTTTTACATGAAACAGCTTATTAGATTATATATTTTGAAATTAATGAATTATATAATTCATAAATTTATTTCACTTTTGAATCGTGTAATTCAAAAATTATTTTTTATAAAAAAAATTAAATTATACAATTTAGAAATAATTTTTTGAAGTTTAGATTTTATAACACAAAAATATCTTCTAAACTGCACACTCTAAATTCTTTTTATGCAATTACATAATTCACAATTCAAATATATATTTCTTATAATTCATGACAAAATAGACAAAGATGACAACAACAAATAAATAACGATGATGAGGGGACAACAACCATAAGGGTGAAGATGATAGAAATTGATCTTTTAATCACCCAAATATAAATGCATATGAAAACTATAGGTGCAGAAAGGAATCACCGAAAAATAAAAGGCTCGAAAGGCTTGAAATAATCTTTTATTTGAATTTAATAATATTACTTTAAATATTAATTAGTAGGTAAATACTTATTTTACATTCGTTCAAAATTCTCATGACATTAGTAATTGATTTCAACGAAGAATAATTTATATTAATACTATGATTAAAAAAAATTAATATATAAATGTAGCTGCCCATTGAAATAATCTTTTTATTTAAGTTGTGTTCAAATTTCAATAATATTACTTTAAATATGAGTTAATATGTAAATACTTATTTTATATTCGTTCAAAATTCTCGATGACATTAGCAATTGATTTCAATAAAGAATAATTTATATTAATACTACGATTAAAAAAATTAATATATAAGTGTATACAAAAAATGATAACCACATAAGTTAAATAAATAATTAAATCAAATACATATTTTGATTTGTTAATTTAAAAAATTAGACTAATTTAACTTAATAAAAATTGTTGTAATTTTCATTCAATTGAAAAAGTCCTATTTATTTAAACTGCTTCAATTTAATAAAATAAAATCTTCACCATTCTCCATAACTATGTATTTTCATTGTGATATTTTACACTTTTATTTTTTTTATTCCATATATGCATAGATTAAAACAATTTTTTAAAATGAGATTATTTTTAGGGGATATTCTTCCACAATGCATAGATTAAAAAATGTAGAATAAAGGGTTATTATTATTACTTAAGAACATCATGGTAAAGCAAGCAAATAAAATGAAAAGCATGATGTGAGCAGTTGCAGCGGTTAAGAGTTGTGAATGTTCCAAAAAGCAAAGTCAGTTGCAGAATCATCCTTTTAGGAGTAATTTGAAGTTAGTTTATTCACTCTTAGTTTGACAATGTTAAACTTAACCAACTTCAAACAAAATGATGTAATTAACAATATTATGAATTGTCTTTTAGTTTTTATTAATGGAATCGGGGTATATTTGAGAAAACTAATTGATAAACTAGTTGATATCATAGTTAATAATTTTTTTTGTTTATAAGTTTCGAAATAATAAACTAGTTTATTAGATTATATAAACGTTTAGTAAGTTAGTTAATAAAATGTAACTATAATTAAATTTGTAAAATGGTATAAAAATATAACTATATAAATAAACTTGTGCTTCTAAAAAATATATTATTATGTAACTATAATTTTAGGTTTTTTAAATAATGATTTTTTTATTAAATCTTTTAGTACTTCTATTTTTTTAAAACTTGTATATTTTTTTTTGATTTGGGTGAATCATTTTATTTAAATGAGTTGATCTAACGAGTATTAATATTTTTTTTTTTATTTTATAAATTATTTATTTATTTATTTATCAATTTATCTATTTTTACAATTAACTTCTCTAGAAGCCAAATAGAAGTTAACTAAAGTAATTGTAGTTTACACTAAAAGCTTTTAAAATAAATATTTTTCAATTTTTTATCAAACATTTATGTTTCAATTAAACTAATTTATAAACTAGTAAATTAAACTAGTAGCTAATTTACTCGTTACAAAAAAAAAAAACCTCTTTTAAGGTACACTTTGATGATTTACTTTTATGAAGAAACTAAACTAATTTTAAATAAATCAGGATTCATTTTTATATAATTTTTTCTACATTTACCTTACAGTTATATATATAATTATTATTTAAGTAATTATACATTGACATTCTTCTCTCATTTTTTACATTCATTCTACAATTTAAAAACTATTATTTTATTAAAAAAATGTAAGGCGGATGTATTCATTAACCATTATTAAAGAATATTTATCCGAATTATTATATTATAATACAATATTTAATTAAGAAAAAGAGTTGTAAAGCGAATGTTTCTCTAAAATAGTGGTGCATCATATATCTTTTATTTTACCAGGTATATATATAGTGGTTTTCTTATTTTTTTTTATAAATATTTATAAAAGAATAATGCGAATAATTTATGAAAAGAGTTAATCTATGTATCAATCATTTGTATTACAACTTGTTGATCCTTCACATCTTCACTCTTCAATTTTCAAGCGGGAACAATGATTAGCATACCCGAAAACATTGGAAGAAAAAAGTTAAAGGAGAATTCCAACATATTTCCATATCCTCTGCAACCGACGCAGAAATCAGAGTAAATTTCACAGATTCAGCTTTGATAAGTTCTATTAATAATTTTTTCAACGTTTATCGTTACAGAACTCTTGAAGAGGTTTCATATTGCTGGAGATTTTCTCCAGAAGAAGAAGTGACAGAGAGCAAAAGAATCGGAAGTGATCGAAACAGAGAGATAAATTTCTCTGAGTTGTTTCAATTAAGTTTCCCTCTGGACAATAAAACACAGAGCGATGGAGTGAATTCCTAACTAATTAGCTTGCACTAGTGCTATATGGTGTATGAACAGAAACAGCGAAAGAAAAAGAAGAAGGGGAGAAGCCTCAACAGGAGTGGAAGTGCAAAGCGTGGGGAAGGCGATGGTTGGTTTGGTTAGGGGGGTGTTGATGGGAAGAGGACTCCTTCTCGATAAGCCAACGGAGATGGAGAAAATCGTCGACGGAGCAGGGAAGCTTGAGGGGGCCATCGGTGTGGTAGCCGTAGACCTCGTGAGCTTTGTCGAGAAGACGCTTGAAGAGAGGGTGGTAAAGGTACGAGATAGGAATGACAAATCTCTGAGGAGAGGAACCAGGTTGGTCGTCGTCGTCTAAACCCACTTGAACAGCCAAGAACCCTTTCTTCACCTTCATCTTCTTCTCTTCCTGCATGCTTGCTTGTGTTGGGATATTGGTATTGAAAATTGAAAATTGAAAACAGAGAGAAACAGAGAGAGAGAGAGTGAGTGGAAGTGGAGAAAGCAGAGGAGGAAGGGATAATATATAGCGATGGAGGGGAATGATTTGTGGTTATAAAGAAATGGTAGTATTATGTAGGATGTACGATATACGGAATGAGGGTGGTGGGTGGGGCAGTGGGGAGTGGAGACTTACGTGTGATGGGGTTTGGAGAGTGGGTAGAGAGGTCAATGAGAAAAAAAAAGTGAAGGAATAAATAAACAGCTCTTGGGTTGAGATGGGGACACAGTTTTGCTTGAATCACTCGTGAATGGGAAGTGGGGTTTCTGAATGAGTGTTAGTGTGAGTCTCTTTTTTCTTGCTTTTCCTTTCCCCTCACTCCCCTTCCTTTCATTAATCTATGTTCTTTAAGCTCAAAATTTAATACTATTATGTTATATTATACCTTGTTATTGTATACTCTTTCATGTATAAACATGCCCTCATTTGTGTAATATATGTCTTATTGTAAAAACAAAATTAACTTCATATTTACAATACCTAAAATAATCATTTACAATACCTAAAATAATCATGTTCTTTATTAACTTCATCACATACTATTTTTTTTTATCAATAAAGAATGAAATAAATAATTGGGACATCTAAGGAATGTCCAAACCTTTAGATATAGATAGGTTAGTCCAATTTTTCTTTTGATACTTACTCCTTAGAAAATACAATCCTTCTTTATAAAAACTAAAACACCCAATTCATACATGGAATTTATCTAATACATTTTCCTCAAAAATAGAGATAAAAACAAGGATTAATTATCTTTTTGGTTCCTACATTAAGGGCCAAAAGTGAATTTGATCTAGTTGTTTTTTTAAAAAAATAATTTTGTCATAAGTTTTTTTAAAGTATGCAATTTAGTTTCTTCTGTTAAATTAGCGTGAACAACGTGAAGTGGTAATGATGTGACACATAGTGTGGCGCTGTTATGCATACATGGACTATGTAGCTAGGTACAAATGGAATGTACACATAAGTTAGGTTAGGTTTCATTACAGGGAGATTTTCTCCTTTTATGCATGTTGGGTGGTTATTTCCTCCTACATTAAGAGTTTCTCAAAGGCTATTTTGTAGGAGAGTGAGAGTTTTGCTCTGATGTGCATGAATGTCTCAATATCAATCTTCATTATTGTGTAGCTATATAGATGGGGTTTGCATAAGCATTGTAAATTTACCTTGAATTGTCTAATACAACTACGAATGCCATTGGTTTTCCTTAATTGTCAAGAATTGGTTGATGGTAAGTAGCCACAATATGCAAACCAGTCACACTTTTCTTGGGCTCCAATACACTTAACCCTAACTCTCCTATTATCATTCTTGATGATTTTTAAATTTCTCCCATATTGGACAATATATGTTCTTATTGTATCTTTGAAAGTTTCCTTGTTTGTGAAATAGGTACCTAAATCCTAAGGGAAATCTGCCATCTTTTTGGACATTGTAAAAGATGGAAATTGACCACCGTTACTTCCTAACCTATCATCACCTTCTTCACTTTCTTCCACACTGTCCAATTCCTCTGACTCTCACTCGATATTTGACAATCCTCTATCATTCACACGTATATTTGCAGTTGGGTTATCATCATCACCCAATGATTCTAATCATCTGCAAAACTAGGTTCATAACCTTTCATGGGATTGTTTACATTTCCTTTACTTATCTACCTCTTCCTTTCTAAAGTAGTCCTCACCCCATTAACATTTTCAACCTCAACAAACCCATCAATTAATCCCTCACCAGTTGCATTCTAAGCCTCACTCTGAACTTCAACTTCCACAAATTCAACATCAGGTTCCCTTAACGATGAAGAATCGTGTCACACATGACCAATATCATAATCCTCCACATCCTTTATGACATATTCACTCTCAGGAAAAATATATGCCTCATACTCACCCTCCAAAAACTCATTATATAAGTCATGAAATAAGTTGTTATCAACCTCACTCTCATTACCTTGACCCTCCTAACCCATGTGTACGTCATCATTACCATCCACACTCTTTGAGTCACCCTCATTAAGTCCATCATCACACTTAACATCAAGGTTGCCAACATCAGCCTCACCATGACCCTCCATAGCATCACCCTCCTCAACAACATAAGCTCAACATTAACCTTGGCATGACCCTTTCCAGCATCACCCTCTTCAACAACATAAGCCTCCTCAACATCAACTTCCTAACCATGATCCTCATCAACATGACCCTCCTGACCTTCATCCCTCCTTAACATATGCATCTTCACCATGAACCTCTCACTATCACCCTCATTAGCATCAAACTGATCACCATCACCCTCATCACCATCATCCTCTTCAACATAACCCTCGTCACCCTCACCCTCGTCACCATCATTGTCATAGTTAGGCTCGCTTTGAACCCCTCTATCATTACCACTTTCAACCCTATATTCTATAAAAATTCATCCACAAGATGAGCCTATGACAAAGTGTGTACTACAAATAAATGTACTTCACCATATTTGTTTGCAATGTTCAACATATCAATTGTATCACTATCATCAAACAACAAGTGCAACTTATCTTCTAACACACAACACCCACCACGTGAATATTATAACCCCTTAATCATTAAATAGCCCATTTCCTTCAAAATGCCTACTATCTCAAAGTATTTGCATATATTTGAGCCATATGACCATGTAGTTGTCTAACCATCGACACATCTTACTGCCAATATTTAAAAAAATTCCTCCATGGTGGACCACAACGTCAAAAAATCCTTTATACATCATAAAAAAATAATAAAACCTATCCCAATCAAATATGGATATGCACACAAATATCAAATAAATTGCAAAGTAATCCTTCAAATAACACACAAAAAAGAAAATGGTAGACCACAAAAAACAATTTTTTGCACATGGTGGGACCCTAAATCCTAATTTTACTCTAAAAGTAGCCTGAAAGTAATAGAGTACATAATAAACCGCATATAAAAAACCCAATGGTACTAAAAGAACAACATTTCATTCCCACCTTAAATCTATAAAGCCTTAATCCAACCAATCCCACAACAATGAAAGTGAAAATGAAGAATAACTTATCTTACAAAGACAATAGTTAACCACGAACTGCAACACTCGAACGCACCAACAACAACACCGCAATGAACACCACAAAATTCCTAATACAACACTCAAAATCTTGCAATCACTGCTTGCCGTACAACCTTAATCTCCTTTCCCTAATTTTGTTCTCCTTAAAAGTTCACCCAAAAGAGAGATTTTCCACATCAGAAAATTCCTTATACATGATGTGTCCCATTTGTATCTAACTACATAGTTCATGTGTGCATAATAGTGTCACTCTGTGTGTTACATCATCATCACTTAATGTCGTTCATGTCAATTTAACAAAAGCAAAATTGCATACTTTTTAGAAAAACTTAGGATGATTTTTTTTAAAACTACTAGATTAAATTGACTTTTAACACTTAATGAAGTGACAAAAAAAGTAATCAGCCTAAAAACAAACTACACTAAACACTTTTTATCCCACAAATTTAAGCAACTGTCTGACTCCAAAAAGAACACAAAAGAATATGTATGTGTAACAAACCCTATCACATACTAATATTTTGTCTATATCAAGGTTATTTTTATATTTCATTAACTTAAAGGAAATTATGAAACTTTATTGTTTCAAAATCATTCATTCTATACTTATTTGTTAATATATACAATTTTATCACCAAAATGGATAGTGTGTAAATTATTCATTTTTTTTCATATCAAAATAGAATTTTAAACATTTAAATGTCAATTTTCTAAAAAAAAGATGTCACTTGATTAAGATATTATGGTTTCAATATATTTTTTTTTCAAATGAGAGAAAATTTCTTCATCCCTTACGTTATACATACACTTGAGTAATTGAAAATATATATAATGAGTGATGTTTATTTGAAGAGAAAGAATTGATACTGATTTTTTTTTTCAAAGATCCAAAGTAACCCTTGAGAGCAACTACACTCCTAAAGAAGGGATAATAAAGAAGGGATAATTGATTATGATTCTTCTTTATTTGAGAAAAAAAAAACGTTTTGAACATTCAGATTATCATAGATGAGAAAATCATTTTAGTTTCTTTTCTTGTTCAAAGTATGAACCCTATTACACAAAGAGAGAATACAATTTGTTACAATATATTCTCTTTTGTTATTATTTATATTGTAAATAAATACTATCATATGTTTTTTTTATCAGTCTTATCATTATTAATACTATTTTATTATTTTCTCATTATTACTATCATTTATCAAAAATAAAAATTATTAATATATGACAACTTATAGAAATATTTGATATTGTTAAATTTTTAATTTAATCCACTCTTAGAAAAACATTAAATAAAAACTAATTTTTGAAGAAAAAAAAAAGTTTCTATATTAACTAGATTAAATACTATTCTAAAGATTAAAAAAATTATTGGTATCTAAATTAATTTTTATTATTAATAAAATTTATAAACTAGTTTATAAATTGATATTTAATTAGTTACCAATTAATTTAGATTCTAAAGTTGGTAGCTAAAACTTTAGTATCTAATTAGATACCAATTTATAAATTAGTTTATAAATTTTATTAACAATAGAAATTACTTTAGATATCAATAATTTTCTTAATCTCTAAAGTAATATCTAATTTAGCGAATATAGTAACTAATTATTTTTTGTCCCTACACTTGATTTTTATTTAATGATTTTTTTGTAGTGAAATAAATACAACTAGTAGAATTTTTTGGACGAAAATTTAACTTTACTTAATTTTACAATATTCTAATGTTATTTTTTTTGTAAAAAACAAATAATACTTATTTTTATTTTTGTTTTACTTGGTGAATTGACTTATGTAATATTTCTTTATTTATAAAAAATTAAATGAACTAGATTGAATCAGTTTTTTATTACAAGTATAATTGGTTATCTTAATTTTAATTTTTTTAGACAATGATACATTTTATGTTTTTTAAAAATAATTATGGTATTTAATAAAAATCCACTTATAGTGAAAATTTAGTATTAATTTAATGAAATGTTTAGTGAAAATTTATTTTTTTAATAATTAAATTAACATATAAATTACAAATCTCAATAGCTAATTAGATATGAATTTAAAAATTAATTTATTAAATTTTATTATTAAATACTAATAATATTTTGAGTTTTTAAAATAATATTTAATTTAGTTAATACAATGACTAACTATTTTTTTTTTATCTAAGATTGATTTTTGTTTAATATTTGTGTTGTAGTGTTGGAAACACTTTTTTAATTTAGAATGAAGCTAAGTTTAAATGAAATGTAAGTTTTCTTGAATTGTGTAATTGTATGAGGTTATTTAGCTATTAAACATAACCTTGTCTTTTAACAACAACAAAAGGACAATGAATTAATTATAATATGATGAAAACAACTAATGATAACCAAAATCCATGACTTTATTACTTATCTTTTGGGCTACATTTAAAGAGTAACATTCACACTCGTTTGCTAAAAGATTAAAAAACTATTACGTAATCACAATTTTTTTTAAGCTGACTCGTGTTTATAGCAATGAAGAATAAGAAAATAATATAGATATATAGATATATATTTTTTAAAAAGTTGATGAAGAATGATAATGGTATTTTAAGTTATATATAATAACTAAAAAAAATTATTATTCCTTTTAAATCTAAATTTTCTATTTTTTTAAAACTTGTTTTACTACATTTTTTATTTTCTCATTTTGGAGCCAGTAGACAAGGGATAACCAAGAGTAGACTTAGCTTAAGAGAATTTTGATAGGGTAATTTTTTTTTGTGTTCAATTAGGTTTTTAATTTTTTTTCTCTTTTTTACTACATGTAGTCCAAAGGTTATCACATGTATAATTAAATGAAAATAAGATTGATCTCTCTTAGTTTAAGTTTATGATTGTATTTATTTCACTACAAGATTTTTCTACCAAATTTAAAATCTAAATAATTAATAGTTAAAACTTTGGTAACTAATTAGATACCAATTTAAAAACTATTTATCAATAATATAAACTAATTTAGAAATCAATAATTTTTTTGTCTTTAAAATATTCTTAATTTAGTCACTATAACAACTAATTATATTTAATTTCTAAAATGGATTTTTATTTAATGATTTTCTTATTGTTATGTTTAGCTCATTGCAAATAATCTAGAGAATCTTTAAACATCCTTAAGTTATTTTTTTATTAAAAAAAACAGAGCTCCTTAAAATATGAAACATTTATCGGTAACTGAGGTTAACCTAAACGAAAACAAAGATAGACAACGTTAGAAATTGAATAAAATTATATATATTGAAATTAAATTATTGATTTTGTTGCAATTGTGAGACATTTTGTTAAAATGGTTGAATATTTTAAAGTTTGTAGTAATAAAGAATTAACATATTGTTGGATTGATAGAGTTAAATTTTTTTAATATATTATTGGATTCTGTTGTATAAATTTTAGATAATACTTGTTATTGTTCGAACAATTAACATCCTATTTTAGATAAAAAAATTTCGTATTGGTTGGAAGTGTACTTGCAAAAAACTCTTTGACAATCAAGTAAGTGTTTTGCAAAATATTTTTTTAAAAAATTAAAAATTTATTAATTATAAAAAAAACTTATTTTTGTTATTGAAAATATTTTATTGTTTCAATTCATTTAATTAAGATAAAAATATGAATTCAAGTATGAAGGTTGTTAGAAGGCTTGATTAAAATAATTTAAGTTTTGTTTTGTATCTATTTTTCCTATATATGTATGTAAATGTATCAGAGTATCTTATCAAAATTTTGCTACAAAATATTTTAATAAAGATACCAATCTTTTAACGAGTATCTTATTGGAATCTCTTCTTTATATTATTTTTTTATTAACAAATTTTAAATATAAGACTTTACTTAAAACTAAATTCACCATAATCTTTTAGATGATTAAAATATTTTTTTTAGTACATTAAATTCAATTCTTTTAAAACAAAATAAAACGATCACACTGCAATAATGGATGAGTGAAATATATATTTTTTTTACACAAAAAATAAAATAATAATTATTTTTATTTACGAGGACTAGTGGGTAAATCCACCCCACCCCACTACGTAAACTACAAATTATGCGAGATAAAACTAAATGGATAAATAAACTAAATTAATAATACATTTTTTTTGTCCCACATACTGAGGAACTCTTAGAGGATAGAAATTAGATCACCATTCAAAGCTTCATCCATAATCTCTCCTTCTCTGTCACTATTTAACAAGATCTAACTCTGGAATCAAGATCTCAATTCTCCCTGTATTTATATTTTTTATGAACATATGCCGACCACTCTTTTTTTTCTTTTTTTTTCTCTACCATTTTTAATTCGGACTTGATTTTGACAGTCATGTAACTCTTTTCGCTGCATGAATTTGACAGTGACTATACTTTATAAAAATATTGAAATATTTTGTAGAAAAATAAAAAAATGCATAAATTTAATATATTTTTTAAAAAAAAATTCAGTCTATAATTATTTATTAAAAAAAATGGAAGGAAGTGACCGTGGTCCTGGTGAGAGAGAGTTAGGAGCCTACGTAAATACCATCATAGGATATGATATCATAGTATAATAACTTTTCATCTTTTGCACTTTTTAATTATTGTGATCGCCTTATTACTTTCATCACAGCCTATGGTGATTTCGTCGTGGGTTATCGGTTACTCTCACTTTCTCTTTTTCAAACAAACCACCATGCCAACATTATCTTTTCTTCTCTTCCTTCTTCTTTTACAGGTTTTTAAAGTTCTACTTGTGCTACTCTGACGTGTTAAATCAGATTAAGACAAAGCTTAGTAGTAAGAAGACAAGAGGTTAATGGTCATAACGCACATACATTACTATAATAATTTCAAATCAACTATTTTCTATCATTTTTAGTTTTTTCTTCTAATTTTAAAAAACACGTTAATACCCAATACCATTTTTTTTTTAAATTGTATAAAGCAGGTTTAGCACATGATAAAAGTCGTCCCACCAAAAAGATAAAAAGTTGTAGCACTGACACTATTGCGCAACACTCCACAGTTAAGGTCTTAGGAGTCAAACATTGTCTTCTTCATCATTATCTGTACAGTACGGATGTCCGGCAATTTCTCTTTCATACTTTAATCACCAACTATTTCTATTTTTTTTATTTTTTTTTGTTCCTGCAGTTTATTTTCTTAAAATAATTACTACATTAAACCATTTATGTTTTTTTTTATTACCTTCTGTATTTGGCGTTGTGTGTGTTGGAGACCTAGAAGTAGCACCAAATTAATATTTCTTTGTTTGACTAATGCTACGACACGCAATCACAAGCAACAAAACTGTAGTCATAAATTTTTATTTTTTTTTATTTTTATGAAATATACCTAAACTCTGCAAAGTTCTGTTACATGATTTGTAACCACGATCTAATTCAAATAAAAAAGGAGATTGATTCGTAGTTTGACGTGAATGTGAATATTGCTACGTATCACACGAATATGACACGGAAATTAAAATACGTATAATTTCTAAAATATAAAATATTAAGATATAAATTTATATATTATATAATTTTAAATTATATAAACTGAAAATAAATATTTATGTGTAAAAGTATGTTTGAGATTCTTTTCAGAATATGAAGATATTTTTCATAACGGATACAAAAGAATTTGTTCTTTATTTTTATAATCATAATAAAAATTTATACAATAAATTTGAGTTTTTAGAAAATTATTGTATTTATATTTTTTAAAATTGTGTTAGAACCATGTTAGAAAAATCCAACAAATATTGTTTGAATTGAACACTCCACTGATAAGTGTCCTAGGAGTGTCGACACATATACATCATTTAAAAGAAGTGTTTGAGCCTCATAGCTATGTTGTCAAATTCTTTATATTCAGACGTTTCTCTGGTCTCCGTTATTAATTTAAAAAAAGAATTTATTAATAATAAAACTATTTTAAATATTAATAATTTTTTTAATTTAGTTAATATAGTAATTAATTATTATTAATATTTAAGATTAGTCTTTTATTATCTATAGTACGTGGATCTAGGATTTTAACATTACTCTAAACTTCAAAGCCTGAAACCAAGTTCAGTTTACCAAAAACCCTAAATGCAATTTAATTGGATGCTAATGTAAAAAAGGGCTTATAATCAAGACAGTTTTTCTAATTAATTATCATCGTTATGTGCTTATATGACAATGGTTTGAATCGTCATTAAATATTATTTTTTAATAACAACTCTATTGATGGCCATTTAAAAACCGTTGAGTCACTATTTTTTAACTATGGTGTTATAGTGATTGTGCAGATTCCATTTAAAATTCAGGAGTATTATGTCTTAAGTTTTTTAAAGCGGCAAGGGTGTATTCATATAGCAACACACTTAAATCTGTCAAAAAATATTTGAGTTTTATGTTAGATGTTAATTTTTATTTTACTATTCTTGACGAGTCTACCTTTCCGAGAACAATGCATAGACAAAAGTTATTAGAAAATTATTAAATAAAATTAATTTTAAAAATAAAAAATAATTAGTTATTATATTGATTAAACTAGATATTATTTTAGATACTAAAAAATTTATTGATATCTAAATTAATTTCTAAATTGGTATCTAATTATCTACAATTATTTAGATTCTAAAGTTGGTGGCTAAAAACCTTGGTAGCTAATTAAATACCAATTTAGAAACTAATTTAGATATCAATAATTTTTTTAGTTTCTAAAATAATATCTAATTTATTCAATATAACAACTAATTATTTTTTGTTTCTAAAATTGGTTTCTCTTTAATGATTTTCTTGTAGTGAAAAAAGTTCTTGAAAAGAAAAAACTTGGGTTTGATTTCTAAGTATTAGAATAAATGTTTTCATAGGTTACTTGTGGCTTGTCAAAGCACTCTCTAGCATTCTAACCCTTGTTTTGGAGGTTCTCTTTAGTAGAATTTCCACTAGAGTGAACCTAGTAAGAAAAAATGTAAATGTAAGAACATCTATATGTCCTATTTGCCAGTTATTGGATGAATTTGTGAAACATATTTGTAGGATATAAGATTGCAAACAAGGTGTGGAACAATTTAATCTGCTTCATGTTAATAAAAACAAAATTTTGCTTTGTAAAGGTCTTTGGGTTGCAGTTAGTTGGAGTATTTGGGATCATAGCAATAGAGTTTTATTTAAACAAGTGAAGGTGAATGATGTAGAAAATTTTCTCATGGCTTAACTTAAGACTTGATTGTGGATGAAAACAAAGTTACATGCATTTAATTTTGCTTATTCTGATTGGGTTATGAACTCTATTTTGTGCTTGAAAGCATATTGTTAAGTTGTAAGTGCAACTTAGATAACCTGTAATGAATGATATCCCTTTTTTCGTTTTGTCTGTGTCTTTTTGGCTACTATGATATATCTTGATCTCTATATTATGATTGCGAATGATATGTGTTTGTCTGTTTTATAGGAGTGCGTTGAAGCATAGCAGAATATGCTTGTAGCTAAGACCACTTTAGCCAAGTAGGGTTTTAACATAGCAGTTGATGGCTGCCTCTAGGAAATTGATGGTGCTGTCTCTAGGAAACCTTACACGCGGATATGCAATAATTATTGTTGTTGTTTGCACGTGTTTTTTTAAGTTGGTGTCACAGTTGGACTTGGGGTAGAGATACCTTGGCTCTATGGTATCCTAGTGTGGGTAGGTTTTGGTTGAATCAAAGTGATGGCAAGCTTAACCTCTGGTTCAACAACCATGATGCAGTTAAAGCAAAGTCTGAAACCTCTATTAAAATTTCACAACTTGGAGACCTTTCTAAGTACACTAATTTCTTTGAGAAACTGGTTTATAGGACAACTTTTGATGGGAACTTCTCAAACATGTCTGTTTATCTTGTTTAGGTGCAACAACCATGATGCATGCTAAATCTTAATTCTTGTTAAGATCTTTTTCCCAATTTCCCCCCTTGCTTTTGCTGTTGGAATGTTATGTATATGGGTAGGATTTTGTTTGTTGTCAGTCATACAACTCGACAAGTTCTCTTGTGTAGGGTGGATGTTGGTGAGGGTAATTTTTTTTGTGAGTGATTATTATAATATGTTTTGGAGTAATTATTATAATATGTTTTGGGGTCTTTATTAAGGATTATGCATATACACAACTGTTTTTGTTTGTGTAATAGGATTGGGATACCACATCTATTTATTCTATTAATAAAAATAATAATTTAAGAAGACATTATAAATAAGTGTAATTTCCCTACAATTAAATTATTAATTTTTTTCATATAAAAAAGTTATGCGATCTTTAGATTTTAAACCGTAAATGTTGATATGTTTTTAAATTTTATTTTAATAAATCGATAAAAATGAATGTCACTTTCTTAAATGTTCATATATTTTTTTAAAAATTTTATTTTAATAAATCGATACAAATGAATGTCACTTTCTTTAAAATATAAAAGAGATAAACGTTATTTATTAAAAAGTACAAGGTGAGTAAATATTCATTTAAAAATTAAACAAAGTATATATCAATATTAAAACTTAAAAAAAGTTGCAAGTCTTATTCAAATGTGATAAATACCCCTCTCCTAATTTAAATCTTGAACCACTTGCTTAATAAACAAGTAAAATGTGCACATCAAAATTGACTTGGAATAATACAAAGTAAAGTTCATTAATGATAAATAGCTAACATAACTGTTTTTTAATATTAGACCATATTAATTATTAAAACTTTATATTTCAGGCACTGATCCTCCTCACAGAACATATCATAAATGAAGGAAGTGAAGAGCTTTGAGTGCATCCAAAATTGAGATAGAGGATTTATCCCAATTGGAAATTTATGGAAATATCTCAAGGTTTCATTAAAAAAATAAAAATCCATATTATAATGGTAACTACAAATAAAATTAAATAACTGTGATGAGATGCAAAGTATTTAATATTTCAATATTGACTAACATGTTAATCAAGATTATGGAGATGATTATATATATATATTTATTTTTTTCTATTTTTTTTTCTATTTTTATCCCCTTCTATTGAAATTTCATTTATTTTAAGGTTTATTTGAATAAATTTTCCCGTAAACATTTATAAAAGAGAAAAAGAAGAAAAATATAAATGTACTTCTTTATAAATTAAAAAACAAAATTTAATGAAATTATATAAAAAAAATCTATAAAATTAATTTATGCATATGTTAATTTTAGACTTATAAGCAATATTTAGGTTATGATTTTCTTTTTCTTTTTCTCTTTTATAAGTATTCCCATAAATAACATGAAGACCATCAAGAATTTTTTTATATATATATAATTAGGAACTAAGAAATTATTTATAATTGACAGATTCAACTTAAAAGATGTGTTAAAGATTCTAATCAATTAAAAATAAAAATATTTTATCATACTTTGTTTACAAATCTTATTAAACTGAACTTAAAACTAATCTCTTAATAATAAAACTCATTTTATATTCGTTGAGTTTGTACAAAATAAAAATGTTGGAACAATGTGAAGTACACGGAATGGTTCATACTTTTACATGCATGCGTACTACAAATTCAAGGAGGAAAATTAAAATCCAAGTAACCCCGGCTTTTAAGTTAAGTTTCACAAGTTTAGGTCTTAAGATTTGACATTAAGGACGAGTTTTATTATTTTTTAAGAAAAAATAAGTTTTATTAAACAATTATGCATTAACAATACTTTTATTACTTTATAAATAAATTTTGATATAATATAATATAATATAATACATACATATTAATACTTTGCTTTAAAACATATATCGGTACATTTTATAAAATTTAATAGTACGTGTTAGATTTGAAGGGTAAAATCACATATTAAATATAGAAGAAATAGGTAAGATGAATAATATATATAAAAAATTATAATTTTTTTTATTTCCCTCGAAAGAATCAACCCGAGTGTTTGAAATATTAAAACTAGTGCATGACATTAGTTGATAAAGACATTTAAATATGATAATTGTGGATTAAATATCAATTTAAATAGCTGGATACTTTGTTTTGCTTAGCACAGTCTATGGATGAAGTATAATAATTGATTTTTTTTCTCAATAATGAATGAATTAAATAATTTTTTTAAAATAATTAAATAATTTTTTTTAATATGATAGTTTATAATTATGATACGATACAATTTACAATGAATATGATATAATATAATTTCAAAAATACTCCATCTCTTTACTGATTCACGTTTGAGCGAAAAAAATATTTTTTCTTTTAATTTTCAATTATAATTTGAGATATAATTCTCAACAAATCAACACTTTAGAATATAATAAGAATGAACATTATGAAATATACTTGAAAAGATGTATAACAGAAGAGTTTGGTGGAAAGGTAGGAATAATGTAAGAATGTTGGAGATTTGTAATCTTGTTTGATTTGGTGGAATATATTGGAAAAATAAAAGTAATATTGGTATGAGTCATTTTCGAGGAGATGAAGTTGTTCTTGTGCAGTGCAGGTGGACATGGTGAAGATATATGCTTTTGTAAGATTTGTGCCGTTTCATACTTTGATTCATCTTTCAGTTCCAGTGACCACAATATCTTTGCGCACTTCAACATTATCATATTAAAAAATATAAAAGAATCTTACTTGTCTAAAAAATATTAATATAATCCTCTCTTTTTGTTGATTTATCAAAGTCTTATCATAAAATATTTACATAACCAAAGAAATCCAAGATCAACACCATTATTAATATTATAAGGTTTAAATTTTTATTTTTTTTATAAATTTAGTTAAATTTTAAGCTTCACATAAATTTGTGTATTTTTAATTAAATTTTTACTAAATTTTTATAATTTTCAATTAAATTTCTACTGTTTGATCTTGTTATTAAGTGGCTTGACATGATATTATTTTTTATTGTCACTACTTACTTGCCTTCACATAAAAACACAATAGAATTAAATTTTAAGTTTATCATAAATTTTAATATTTCTAGTTGAATTTTTATTAAAATAATTATTTTATTAAATATCTATTTTTTTTAAGTAAGTCTTTACAATCAATTGAGGTAACATGATTGTTTTATTTTTATTATGAAGTGGACTTTAAGCTTAACTCAACCCTTTAAAACTGCCTCATGGAGTGAGGTTTGTACCCACTTATATACAATGACATATTTTCATCTTTAGTTGAATCTCCAACACTGAACCAGTTTTATGGGGTTGAATTAGATTTAAAGTCCACTTCATAATATGGTATCAGAGTCCTTTAAAGTCTATTCTAATGAATGTTTGTTTGACTTATCGTACCACTCGCTATTGGACCGTTATTGAACCACCCATAATATGTTATTTCATGCACGAACTGTCATGCTCGACGTGAGGGGTGTGTGTTGGATATCACACATCGATTAGAAATTAAGAAATTTCATAGTATATAAGTGGGTGCAAACCTCACCTCATGAGCCGGTTTTATGAGATTGAGTTGGACTTGAAGTTCACTTTGCAATAATTTTACAACTCAAACGTAGCATTATAAACTCATAATAAAAAAATAATAATTCTTGAACCTTAATTTTCTTTATCAAATTATATTCTTTCATATCATCACATGGTTGGATTGATTTTGTTTTAAATTTAATTTAGAAAAAAAAAACAATGTCATTCTTTATCAAAATAATTACATTCTAGAGATTTGGTTTTATCTAATTTCGTGGTATTGTACTTACAATTACAAAATTAAACGATGACGTGACTTTACTTAACGACAATTTCAAAATGACTAAATTTAATAGAAACACTTAATTGTGTACTTAAATTTTGATATTCAATAAAAACTCAATTAAAAATACTTAAATTTATAAAATATTTAAAACATAAAAAACATATACTTAATTAAAAATATAAATTTTTTGAGTATTCAATAGAATAATTTGTTCTATAAAAATTGAATTTAAAATAACTAAAAAGAGACTTAAAATTTAATAAGCCTTATTTATATTATACCATTTTATCTATTTTTTTTACTTTAAATACTCTATTACTTTCCTTTATTTTCCTATATTTTATTTTTTACAACAATTTCAATATTGTACTAGACCTATTTTATATATTTTTATACTATTTTCTTTACAATCTCAAATAAATTATATTTTGAGTACTTTGTTTATTTTTAAAAATACTTGTAAAAATTTATAAAAATTAACCATGGACTCACGAGAAAGATCTATCATTAAGAAAGAAAATTGATAAAACATTATTCTTATGTAGTTATAGTATAATTACCTATTTGATAGGAAATTATTTCTAACATCTTTATCTTTTAACTCCTATAAGTCACTGGTAAGTTTCTCACTATTACAAAATAGAACAACAAAGATGATCAAAAGGGAACAGAGATGAACAAAAGAGTAAACTGAAGGCAATGAATATGAGTGAGAATGACTATCTCTTCTTTCTTATTATTCAAATCAAAACAAATGGTCTGAATATATACAAGTAGTACACCCATTCAAGGTTTAAAGAAGGAAAGAATCAATAATTAAATACTAGAATCATAACACACAAAGACATACAAAGAGAAACAACTGATAATTAGAAAAGACACCAAATTATTCTCTTCTATGAAGAGAAACAACGGATAATTAGAAAAAGACACACAATTAATATTAGGATCTTTCTATTCTATAACTCTGATATCCGTATCCTTTAATACCCCGCCACAAGGCTGGGGAGTAAATATTGATGAGACCCAGCTTGGAACAAATATTCTTAAAAGATTGAGGACTTCAAACTTTGGTATAAATATCAACCAGTTGCTCTGTGGTGGAAATGGGAAGCAAATGGATGAGACCCTTCTTTATTTTTTCCCGGACCACGTGACAATCTATTTCTATATGTTTTGTTTTGTACGCTCGTGAAACACTGGATTTTTGCTGCAATGTATCTTGCTGAGTCATTGTCACAGTATAAAAGAGATGGTTGCTCAAAATGAACTTTGAAATCTTGAAGAACATAAGTTAGCCATTGAAATTTCACATGTAACCGTGGCCATTGCCCTGTATTCAGCTTCACAATAACTCTTTGATATTGTTCCTTGCTTCTTTCATTTCCAAGATATGAGAGAATTCCCAAGATACACACTAAAACCAGTCATTGATTGTCTTGAATCACTGCAGGTGCCCCAATCACTATCACAAAAGGCTTTGAGATACATAAGCCTTCCAATCAATCTTCTGTAGGCTTGAATATCTGTGAAAGGAACACTTTCAGTAGAAGAGAATTTCTCATGATTATCAATAGTAGTGGGTGCAGGTTTGCAGCCTAAAAGACCCGCATCTGTTAATAATTCCAATGCATATTTCCTTTGATCTACCATTATTCCTATCTTACTTCTTGCTACACTAGTGCAGAAATGTAAAATAAATGCGGCTATTTTACATTTACAAATGCAGCTATAGAACCGCATTTGATCAGCACGCATTCGTAAATCAGAGAGATACAAATGCGGCCATAGAACCGCATTTGTAAATTAGATTTACAAATGCGATTATTTAAAATAACCGCATTTGTATCTTCTTCTGAATGCGGGTTTAGGGTTTAGGGGTTTAAGATTTACGAATGCGGCTCTGGTAATAACCGCATTCGTAAATCACATTTACAAATGCGGCTTTGGTAATAGCCGCATTTGTAAATCTTATTTTTTATTTACAAATGCGGCTTTGGTAAATAACCGCATTTGTAAATAGTGTTTTTTTTTAAAGTGCAATCTGTATTGTCCCTAAACCATATAAATTAACCTGCATAATGATCAAACCCAGCCAGACAAATACAGAAATATAGATATAAATTTGAGAGCATCAAAATGTACATTTCCAAGTAATCAAATTACATATAATAAAACCACTATTGATTACCTATGCTAGAGTTATAAAAATTTATGAAATATGTGGACCAAGATTCTCTAACATATGAAATGCCTTCTGAATTCATTGGTGTTTCTTCTGTGAATAACTGCATTGCAAAATATAGTTGACATAAATTAGTTTTTAGATATATATATATATATATGTTCAAGAATTATAAAAATGATTTAACATATAGTACCTCTTTCCAACCAGTTTTAACACCTAGTCTTATAATGGTAATCATCCATTGCATAATGTAATAGCCACACTCATAGCTTCGTGGTTGTTTATTACACTATAATTCACTAAAAAGTAATATGTTAGTATATTGATAAACAATGATAATAGAGAAAGAAAAAAAATTACAAACCTTTATTCTTATCCAGTTCAAATTATTTGAACTGGATCGACCTTTTAGGATGTTATATCCACGCCATGGACTGGTTAATACAAAAAACCTCGTTAGTAGATGGTTAATTAGTAACATATACAAAGTTAAGTTTATAATGTACTTACGTATCAATGATATCCTTAAATTTTGTGGGAATTTTCTTGTGTAGGGAACAGAACCACACAGCAGTCTTATCAACCATTGATAAGACAAGTAACTGCCAATGATGCCTATATCATCCATGAAAAGAGTTAGTAAATATTTAAAACATGAAATAATAATAATTGATGACATATAATTAAACTTACTCATTAATATAAGGGCATAAATAAATTTGTTTTCCCTCTTTTTCCAGGGTGTTAGTGATGTATGCTTGAGTCTCAGATGAGTTTGGTCCAACGGGATTAGTATATGCAGGATCTAAGAATCCATACATATTTTCCTTCCCCTCAGTGATACAGACTCTATGCAAAAACCTAAAAGTTTTTAGTTAAAGCATAATCAATAATAATTTAACATAAAGTAAATTGAATAATAGGTAAAGATACTTACCTCATAAAAAATTGAATTATACTTATATTGAGCTCCTGATTCCCAGATATAAATTCTGATAAATCTGTGTTGTACATCAACAGTGGCAGTTCAGTGTATATTTTAAAAAATGTATCATCCCACGAAACTGGAAAAGGTTCATTGCCAATCTGACTAGCAATGAGACGTAAGGAAGCTATAGGATCGTCAATTGGAACCTCATGCTTCTTTTCCGGACTTGGTGGCCGAAAAGGTTTCTACAAGATAAACAACATTTGTATTAAATTATATGTAATATATAAATATAAATAAAAAATAATATAATGAAATGAAATTATTACATGAGGTTTGGGCATAGATCGAATGAGCTCTCTGGGCTAGGCAACGAATGTCTGAAATGCATCGGCCACAGTGGTTACCTCATCTGAAGGTAGTGGAACACAAGCATAAGGAAATCGTACTTTTTCAACTGTTACCTTCGCCACATCAGGGGAGAGAGGAACGTTATGTAAGGTGGTGGCGTTTTGATAGACTTTTCCAAGGGCCACCACCCGAGGAAGTTTGCCGCCCACTACCAGTAGCTCACAATCCTCCGTCTGTCCATTGATATAATCCCCTGATGTTGGAGGAGCCGCACAACTCCCCTTTGTGCTCTTGGGAGTGGGACTAACAAGGGGTTCAATCGGCTCAACACAAACTTGTTGCGATAGAAACTCTTGTCGCATTCGATCATTCTCCTTTTTCATCTCTAGCCACATCAAATCAGTCTCCTTTCTCATCTCCTCCATTAATTCTTCACGTATCTTAGTCTTCATTTGAGTTTCGTTCTCTTTGGAGGAGGAGGATGACTGTCGTTCTGAAACTCCAAAATATAGTTTAATTCTGACCCCTTGTCCAGCTGCACGAACACGACCAGAGTGCTCAGGTCGTCCAATTGCTTCAACCAGGATATCGTGACGACCTTCAACAACAAATTTACCGTCAGATTCCAAGGAATCCTGCAAGAGTACACAAAAATTATATTTTCAAGCATTAATATAATTAATGCTTTAAAATAACTTACAATTTTTTTGATGATAATCCCGGATTGCTCAGAACTTGGTGCACCCGACTTTTTAATTCGGGTCCTCTTCCATTTTACATGGCGAAAAGGTGGTGATGGAGGAGAAGTGACCCCTGTTTCCACATTCTCAGACAACGTCCCCTGTTTAGATTTCTCCTTTTCCACCATCAGTGCTTGCTCAAGTTTTCGATACCCCGAACGAGACATAACGTGCGGGGTAAGATTCTTCAAAGCTATCTCTTGAGCTTTCTTCCGACAATCCTGTCATAATTGAAATAAACAAACTGAAGTAAATAAGATAAACTTATTAATGTTATATAAACAAAAAAAGTTAAGTTACTTCACTTACCATCCAAGCCTCATTTTGACGGCTTTCTTTAAAAAGACGTCATGTCTCTTCATCAATATGTTTGTACTTTAAACATGGATTTTCGTCTTTAAGGTCGCCAAAAATGTATCTCGAAGTCAGTCTTGACTTAAAGGTACGAAATTTGAGTCCGATATTGGATATAATCTTTGATCGAAGTGGTTCCACATCAAGAATTTCAAAGTTTGCCTGCAAAATAACATCAGCAAATTAAAATTAATCAATGAATATTAAAAAGCATTATATCAAAATGTAAAGCTTACCAGAACATCCTCCCAGATCATGTTTCGGTCGACCTCTGACACCTCATCCCATGAATTAATCTGAATGGAGAGCCTCTCACGAGAAACAACTCCAAGATAGCTCATAAACTCATCTGCCTTAGGACCAAAAGCCACTCCAGTGTTGACGTCAATGTCAACACGTGTCTTCTCACCAGTAGCACGTCTCAATGCTAGATGCTTCAATCTAGTAGGTGCTCTGCTGCCTCGTCCGGATCGAGGTTTGAGTGGGGTCTGATCGTCATCCATGTCTCTGTTAAAAAAATTAGGTAACAAACATTAGTTAATCTGCATCGAATTAAAATCTTATAAAAATAATACATAAAAATCTAAATCTAAAATGCTTATTTACTGGTTGCATGGGGGTTGAAAGTTCATATGTAAATTCCTTCACTGTGGTCTTCACGAGTTGCATGTACATCATCAACTACATCGTCATCTTTATTAATTATCTTTGGTGTGAATGAACAGGGGTCACCATTTTCAATATCATCTATGTCTCCCCTTGTTTTTTGCCGTGTAAAACGACATACCAATGTTCTGGCGTAGGATCTTTCACGTAGAAAACTTGAGATGCTTGTTGAACCATTATAAATGGCTCATCTCGATACCCTATCTTTCGAAAGTCCACTAGTGTGAATCCTGAATCATCAATTTTAACCCCACTTTTATTGTTAACCCATTTACACTTGAAAATTGGAACGAAAAACTTAGTGTAGTCAATCTCCCATATCTCTTCTATAAACCCATAGTATGCCATTGATCCAAGTACTGGATTTGTATCTTTCGAAGTCGAAAACTGCATTGACTCGGCTTCAAGAGTAACACCAGAATTTTGAACTGTACTCTTTTCATCCATGGACTTCGTGTAAAATATACAATTATTCACTTCGTATGCTGTACATGAGATGACATCAAACTTCAATCCAGCAGCCAACCAGGTCAAGGTCTCTGATGCCGTTGAATCCTTAAACACCTCGTCTTTAAACCAAGGCATGAAAGTTCTATTATGTTCCATCAAGACCCATTTCTCTGCTTGTCTTGGGTTATTTGCCTTCACAATGGCTTTATGAGCTTCTATGTAAGGTACAACTTCATCTGTGTTATTCAATATGTACAAATGTGCTTGCAAGACTTCTGATCGAGATTTAGTTACAATATTCACACCACGTAAACATTTACTTGTAGAACGCATGTGGTGCCATGAATTAGCTGGAACACCTATTGGATTTGCTTTTGTCATGTACTCTGAACAAAATTCAATACTTTCTTCAGCTATGTACCTTTCAATCATTGAAGCCTCTGGACGATAATGATTTTTCACATAACCTTTCAAAATTTTCATATACCTTTCAACAGGATACATCCATCTTAAGTACACTGGTCCACACAATCTAACCTCTCTTACCAGATGCACCACTAGATGAACCATGATGTCAAAAAAAGACGGAGGAAAAAACATCTCCAATTCACACAAGATAACAACAATTTCATTTTGAAGTTCATCTAGTTTTGAGGGATCAATGACTTTACAACAAATGGAAGAGAAGAATGAGCACAAACGGGTTATGGTATGTCTAACATTTTTTGGTAAGATCCCGCGGATAGCTACCGTCAACAACTGTTGCATCAAGATGTGACAATCAGGAAACTTCAA